>NC_060142.1:491523486-492163343 GCF_021461385.2 Schistocerca piceifrons
AGTCCGCAATGACATTCTTTTTAAACGAAAATCGGTCGACAACTCTGTTTGGTTAGTTTGTATTCCTGATGAGTGGGTTAATAAGCTGATTTGGTATACGCATTTCAGTTATGCACACTTTGGTCCCAGAAAATGCTTTCGTAAATTACGGGAAAATTGCTACTTCAGTAATATGGAAAAACGTATTCGATCTGTTCTGGCCAAATGCAAATTATGTCAAAAGGCTAAGCCGCCAACAGTTTCTCACAGAGCACCGTTGTTTCCTATCATTCCAGCGAAATTAAAGGAGATGGCTGCAGTCGATTTGTTCGGTCCAGTGGTTCGTTCTACTAATGGTTTTGCGTACATTTTCGTAGCAGTGGAGTTGACGTCAAAATATGTGTGTTTTACACCTTTACGCAAAGCAACAGCTCGTTCAGTATCTAATGCTTTCATCAAACATTTTCTTAAAGAAGTTATTCATGTTGATAAGGTTATATCAGATAATGGATCACAGTTTCGTTCTGAAATTTGGCTTCGTACTCTACAGCGTCGTAAAATTAAACCAATTTTCATTTCACTTTTTCACCCTCAATCCAACGCTTCAAAGAGATGGATGAAGGAAATCAATAAATTGTGTCGACTTTATTGTCATCAGAATCACAGAACGTGGGATCAGTATCTTCATATTTTTCAAAACATTCTGAATGAACTCTCTAATGATTCAACTTCTTTACCGCCTATACTGGTATTAAAAAACAAAGCACCGACAAATCGCATATCTGAAATCGTTCCTTTTCCGCCTTCACGGAAACTGCGGCATTCTGAAGTTGTCAACCTGGCTCTACGAAATATTGCATCTGCGGCTGCTAGAAGAGAGAGATCAGCTAAACGTCCGGGTCGTTTAAAAATCTTGTCAGTTGGTCAGAAGGTGTTAATTAAGTCTCATCGTTTGTCTCACAAAGGAAAAGGCTTGTGTCGCAAATTTTTTCTGCTTTATCACGGTCCATATAGAATTCGTAAAATTATTCATGATAACACTGTTGAAGTAGAAACTCTTAAATCACGACGCTCTAAGGGAATACATCAGATATCAAACGTTAAAATTTTTGTGGAATGACATACTTGTGAGAAACTAATAGCTACATGTAAACACGCAGAGAATACAAGGATACCGCGCTGTGTTTTGGCGGCGGCATATACTCAAAGCAACAGTCAAGTCTGCGTGCCGCACAAGCCAGTCGTTGACCGCAAACAATTGCTTCCTACGTCACGCGCCTACAGCTGATCGAGCGCTCAGTGCGAATGCACTGACAGCCGTAAACAAATACACAGTCTAATTTCTCCGATTAAATTCAGTATAAAGCTATAGTGACTTGATGAATTATGTTATTAACGTTCAGTATTTTTCAGGATACGGTTCTACAAAATATTTAAGAACTTCAGGTAAATTCTGTGCGTGTCCGACGTTAAGAGGACTTGCTATCAGGAAATTTTCGGGAAGAATGTAATTTCGAAGAAGAAACTAATAAACTAAAAAGGTAACTACTAATTGAGTTTATTTTTCAGGTAACATATTTCCACTTAGGTACGTACTTTGGACGTAATTTGCTGCTCGCGATTACGAGATTCATACTTTGTGCTAATTTCATGTTCTATGAATTTACTTGTGAAGCGACGTGCTTGCGTACGTTAACTGATTTTGACAATGATTATTAATGAACTGGGTTGTAAGTTGTGTATATTATGCATCGCTTGGCTGCACTGCTTTTTCACTGATGTCATATTTTTTTATTGTGTGTCTGCTGTACTTATTTATTTAAATTATAATTGTAATGTGGTGTCACCGCCAGACACCACACTTGCTAGGTGGTAGTTTAAATCGGCCCCGGTCCATTTAGTACATGTCGGACCCGCGTGTCGCCACTGTGTGATCGCAGACCGAGCGCCATCACAAGGCAGGTCTGGAGATGCGGACGAGCACTCGCCCCAGTTGTACGACGACATTGCTATCGACAATACGGACGAAGCCTTCCTCTCATTTGCCGAGAGACAGTTAGAATAGCCTTCTGCTAAGTCCATGGCTACGACCTAGCAAGGCGCCATTAGCCTTACCTACTTTGAGAGTTATCGTATAAATGTCTCAAGAAGAACGATGTATACAACAATAATTAAAAGTTAAGTATAAAGCAGCTACGTACTTTTCTTGCTACCATTCAATAGTTATCCTGTTCCAGAATTCACGCCCGTCTGCGTTAGATAGCGTGCCTATCGGCCCCCTCAAAATAACACTGTGTCGGCACTTCTGTCGACACATCATGTAACCTGATTAATTGTGCTGATGTGGTTAGGTATGTAAGTTGTACTTTGTGATTTATCTGCTTGCGCCTTCACGTTTACTTATTAAGATGACATATGAACATTTATTTGCTTATGCTGATATGATGCTAATGACATGTTTACTGCTTTGCGTATGGATTGCATATTTATACATATCTGTTGTTGTCATAACTACTCTTTAATTTGGTATATAGAAATGCTGATGTACTGTGTATAAACATAGAGTTTAGGTCACACTATTTCATTAATTATACACTCCTGGAAATTGAAATAAGAACACCGTGAATTCATTGTCCCAGGAAGGGGAAACTTTATTGACACATTCCTGGGGTCAGATACATCACATGATCACACTGACAGAACCACAGGCACATAGACACAGGCAACAGAGCATGCACAATGTCGGCACTAGTACAGTGTATATCCACCTTTCGCAGCAATGCAGGCTGCTATTCTCCCATGGAGACGATCGTAGAGATGCTGGATGTAGTCCTGTGGAACAGCTTGCCATGCCATTTCCACCTGGCGCCTCAGTTGGACCAGCGTTCGTGCTGGACGTGCAGACCGCGTGAGACGACGCTTCATCCAGTCCCAAACATGCTCAATGGGGGACAGATCCGGAGATCTTGCTGGCCAGGGTAGTTGACTTACACCTTCTAGAGCACGTTGGGTGGCACGGGATACATGCGGACGTGCATTGTCCTGTTGGAACAGCAAGTTCCCTTGCCGGTCTAGGAATGGTAGAACGATGGGTTCGATGACGGTTTGGATGTACCGTGCACTATTCAGTGTCCCCTCGACGATCACCAGTGGTGTACAGCCAGTGTAGGAGATCGCTCCGCACACCATGATGCCGGGTGTTGGCCCTGTGTGCCTCGGTCGTATGCAGTCCTGATTGTGGCGCTCACCTGCACGGCGCCAAACACACATACGACCATCATTGGCACCAAGGCAGAAGCGACTTTCATCGCTGAAGACGACACGTCTCCATTCGTCCCTCCATTCACGCCTGTCGCGACACCACTGGAGGCGGGCTGCACGATGTTGGGGCGTGAGCGGAAGACGGCCTAACGGTGTGCGGGACCGTAGCCCAGCTTCATGGAGACGGTTGCGAATGGTCCTCGCCGATACCCCAGGAGCAACAGTGCCCCTAATTTGCTGGGAAGTGGCGGTGCGGTCCCCTACGGCACTGAGTAGGATCCTACGGTCTTGGCGTGCATCCGTGCGTCGCTGCGGTCCGGTCCCTGGTCGACGGGCACGTGCACCTTCCGCCGACCACTGGCGACAACATCGATGTACTGTGGAGACCTCACGCCCCACGTGTTGAGCAATTCGGCGGTACGTCCACCCGGCCTCCCGCATGCCCACTATACGCCCTCGCTCAAAGTCCGTCAACTGCACATACGGTTCACGTCCACGCTGTCGCGGCATGCTACCAGTGTTAAAGACTGCGATGGAGCTCCGTATGCCACGGCAAACTGGCTGACACTGACGGCGGCGGTGCACAAATGCTGCGCAGCTATCGCCATTCGACGGCCAACACCGCGGTTCCTGGTGTGTCCGCTGTGCCGTGCGTGTGATCATTGCTTGTACAGCCCTCTCGCAGTGTCCGGAGCAAGTATGGTGGGTCTGACACACAGGTGTCAATGTGTTCTTTTTTCCATTTCCAGGAGTGTAGATTGTTCGCTTGGCAGAGCCTCGTTGTAAGAATTGTGCTGCATCCGCTTGCTGACATTCTGTTCTCTACTGGTATATTTACTCGCTATTGCATGTTTTGCTTACGCTCAGTGCCTTATATTTTTAAGATAAGAAAATGAACTGCTATAATTCGACGAACGACATTGGTACAAAGAACTTCGTTGAAGTCACATGAGCTGGAGGTTTTATGGAAGCTGTATAAATTTATGCTAATAGGAAGGAAGCTAACGGCATGACATACCAAACCTAGGTTTAGACCATTGACAGTTATTACACTGCATTTTTTCGTGAGCAATTGAAATAGTAAGTGACACTTGACACAAAAATACTCCACATGTTTGCTTCTGCCATAATTCTTGAAGTGGTGTACACAATGTGAAATATTATGATCATTCACACTCCGTAATCGTACTTAATTACTGAGAATTATTCGAACTAAGTCTGTTAGAGGTCATGTATGCATTTCTTTGTTTACAATTCATAATGAGTAGAAGATTTGGCTCAGATGGATTACACAGAGGTTGTGTGTTGACAATGTGTCTTCGGATTGTATGGGATGATGAGGTTTGCATTAGGATTTTATCTGTACTTGTTCGAGGAGACTGACTACATCTACATCTACATCTACATTGATACTCCGCAAGCCACCCAACGGTGTGTGGCGGAGGGCACTTTACGTGCCACTGTCATTACCTCCCTTTCCTGTTCCAGTCGCGTATGGTTCGCGGGAAGAACGACTGTCTGAAAGCCTCCGTGCGCGCTCTAATCTCTCTAATTTTACATTCGTGATCTCCTCGGGAAGTATAAGTAGGGGGAAGCAATATATTCGATACCTCATCCAGAAACGCACCCTCTAGAAACCTGGCGAGCAAGCTACACCGCGATGCAGAGCGCCTCTCTTGCAGAGTCTGCCACTTGAGTTTATTAAACATCTCCGTAACGCTATCACGGTTACCAAATAACCCAGTGACGAAACGCGCCGCTCTTCTTTGGATCTTCTCTATCTCCTCCGTCAACCCGACCTGGTACGGATCCCACACTGATGAGCAATACTCAAGTATAGGTCGAACGAGTGTTTTGTAAGCCACCTCCTTTGTTGATGGACTACATTTTCTAAGCACTCTCCCAATTAATCTCAACCTGGTACCCGCCTTACCAACAATTAGTTTTATATGATCATTCCACTTCAAATCGTTCCGTACGCATACTCCCAGATATTTTACAGAAGTAACTGCTACCAGTGTTTGTTCCGCTATCATATAATCATACAATAAAGGATCCTTCTTTCTATGTATTCGCAATACATTACATTTGTCTATGTTAAGGGTCAGTTGCCACTCCCTGCACCAAGTGCCTATCCGCTGCAGATCTTCCTGTATTTCGCTACAATTTTCTAATGCAGCAACTTCTCTGTATACTACAGCATCATCCGCGAAAAGCCGCATGGAACTTCCGACACAATCTACTAAGTCATTTATATATATTGTGAAAAGCAATGGTCCCATAACACTCCCCTGTGGCACGCCAGAGGTTACTTTAACGTCTGTAGACGTCTCTCCATTGATAACAACATGCTGTGTTCTGTTTGCCAAAAACTCCTCAATCCAGCCACACAGCTGGTCTGATATTCCGTAGGCTCTTACTTTGCTTATCAGGCGACAGTGCGGAACTGTATCGAACGCCTTCCGGAAGTCAAGAAAAATAGCATCTACCTGGGAGCCTGTATCTAATATTTTCTGGGTCTCATGAACAAATAAGGCGAGTTGGGTCTCACACGATCGCTGTTTCCGGAATCCATGTTGATTCCTACATAGTAGATTCTGGGTTTCCAGAAATGACATGATACGCGAGCAAAAAACATGTTCTAAAATTCTACAAGAGATCGACGTAAGAGATATAGGTCTATAGTTTTGAGCATCTGCTCCACGACCCTTCTTGAAGACTGGGACTATCTGTGCTCTTTTCCAATCATTTGGAACCCTCCGTTCCTCTAGAGACTTGCGGTACACGGCTGTTAGAAGGGGGGCAAGTTCTTTCGCGTACTCTGTGTAGAATCGAATTGGTATCCCGTCAGGTCCAGTGGACTTTCCTCTATTGAGTGATTCCAGTTGCTTTTCTATTCCTTGGACACTTATTTCGATGTCAGCCATTTTTTCGTCTGTGCGAGGATTTAGAGAAGGAACTGCAGTGCGGTCTTCCTCTGTGAAACAGCTTTGGAAAAAGGTGTTTAGTATTTCAGCTTTACGCGTGTCATCCTCTGTTTCAATGCCATCATCATCCCGTAGTGTCTGGATATGCTGTTTCGAGCCACTTACTGATTTAACGTAAGACCAGAACTTCCTAGGATTTTCTGTCAAGTCGGTACATAGAATTTTACTTTCGAATTCAATGAACGCTTCACGCATAGCCCTCCTTACGCTAACTTTGACATCGTTTAGCTTCTGTTTGTCTGAGAGGTTTTGGCTGCGTTTAAACTTGGAGTGGAGCTCTCTTTGCTTTCGCAGTAGTTTCCTAACTTTGTTGTTGTACCACGGTGGGTTTTTCCCATCCCTCACAGTTTTACTCGGCACGTACCTGTCTAAAACGCATTGTACGATTGCCTTGAACTTATTCCATAAACACTCAACATTGTCAGTGTCGGAACAGAAATTTTCGTTTTGATCTGTTAGGTAGTCTGAAATCTGCCTTCTATTACTCTTGCTAAACAGATAAACCTTACTCCCTTTTTTTATATTCCTATTAACTTCCATATTCAGGGATGCTGCAACGGCCTTATGATCACTGATTCCCTGTTCTGTACATACAGATTCGAAAAGTTCGGGTCTGTTTGTTATCAGTAGGTCCAATATGTTATCTCCACGAGTCGGTTCTCTGTTTAATTGTTCGAGGTAATTTTCGGATAGTGCACTCAGTATAATGTCACTCGATGCTCTGTCCCTACCACCCGTCCTAAACATCTGAGTGTCCCAGTCTATATCTGGTAAATTGAAATCTCCACCTAAGACTATAACATGCTGAGAAAATTTATGTGAAATGTATTCCAAATTTTCTCTCAGTTGTTCTGCCACTAATGCTGCTGAGTCGGGAGGTCGGTAAAAGGAGCCAATTATTAACCTAGTTCGGTTGTTTAGTGTAACCTCCACCCATAATAATTCACAGGAACTATCCACTTCTACTTCACTACAGGATAAACTACTACTAACAGCGATGAACACTCCACCACCGGTTGCATGCAATCTATCCTTTCTAAACACCGTCTGTACCTTTGTAAAAATTTCGGCAGAATTTATCTCTGGCTTAAGCCAGCTTTCTGTACCTATAACGATTTCAGCTTCGGTGCTTTCTATCAGCGCTTGAAGTTCCGGTACTTTACCAACGCAGCTTCGACAGTTGACAATTACAATACCGATTGCTGCTTGGTCCCCGCATGTCCTGACTTTGCCCCGCACCCGTTGAGGCTGTTGCCCTTTCTGTACTTGCCCAAGGCCATCTAACCTAAAAAACCGCCCAGCCCACGCCACACAACCCCTGCTACCCGTGTAGCCGCTTGTTGCGTGTAGTGGACTCCTGACCTATCCAGCGGAAACCGAAACCCCATCACCCTATGGCGCAAGTCGAGGAATCTGCAGCCCACACGGTCGCAGAACCGTCTCAGCCTCTGATTCAGACCCTCCACTCGGCTCTGTACCAAAGGTCCGCAGTCAGTCCTGTCGACGATGCTGCAGATGGTGAGCTCTGCTTTCATCCCGCTAGCGAGACTGGCAGTCTTCACCAAATCAGATAGCCGCCGGAAGCCAGAGAGGATTTCCTCCGATCCATAGCGACACACATCATTGGTGCCGACATGAGCGACCACCTGCAGATGGGTGCACCCTGTACCCTTCATTGCATCCGGAAGGACCCTTTCCACATCTGGAATGACTCCCCCCGGTATGCACACGGAGTGCACATTGGTTTTCTTCCCCTCTCTTGCTGCCATTTCCCTAAGGGGCCCCATTACGCGCCTGACGTTGGAGCTCCCAACTACCAGTAAGCCCACCCTCTGCGACTGCCCGGATCTTGCAGACTGAGGGGCAACCTCTGGAACAGGACAAGCAGCCATGTCAGGCCGAAGATCAGTATCAGCCTGAGACAGAGCCTGAAACCGGTTCGTCAGACAAACTGGAGAGGCTTTCCGTTCAGCCCTCCGGAATGTCTTTCGCCCCCTGCCACACCTTGAAACGACCTCCCACTCTACCACAGGTGAGGGATCAGCCTCAATGCGGGCAGTATCCCGGGCAACCACAGTCGTAGTCCGATCAGGGGATGCGTGGGACGAGCTGGCCGTCCCCGACAAACCCCCATCCCGACCCCCACAGTGATGCCCATTGGCAACAGCCTCAAGCTGTGTGACCGAAGCCAACACTGCCTGAAGCTGGGAGCGAAGGGATGCCAACTCAGCCTGCATCCGAACACAGCAGTTGCAGTCCCTATCCATGCTAAAAACTGTTTTGCTAAGAACGTCTGAACTAATCTACAGAGAGCGCAAACAAATCGACAAAATTTAAACGGTTATTAAAATACAAGATTGCCTAGTAAATGCAGTAATGCTGCTACTTGCGCACTGCTGACACTGCTCGGCGGCGGAAGGAGACTAAGCGAAATTACACTATTCAGGTACTAAAACACGATGCTACACTCTCAAATACTATAATACGCCCGAAATTTATGAATTAAACAATGCAAGAACCAAAAACACGCAAAGAAATTAAGAATTAAACTATGTAACAAATGAGTGAGCTAGGAGTATACGACTTGCTGCTGCAGCTGCTTATCCAACGGCGGCAGGGGGGCACACTGACTGCGACCAACCGACACTGGCCGTTCAAAACAAAACAGTAGACAAACGACTACGCGAATTTACACTATTCAGGTACTAAAACGCGATGCTACAACTCTCAACTACTATACTACGCCCGAAATTTATGAATTACACAATGCAAGTACGAAAAACACGCAAAGAAATTAAGAATTAAACTATGTAACAAATGAGTGAGCTAGGAGTATACGACTTGCTGCTCAGCTGCTTATCCAACGGCGGCAGGGAGCACACTTACTGCGACCAACCGACACTGGCCGTTCAAAACAAAACAGTAGACAAACGACTACGCGAATTTACAATATTCAGGTACTAAAACGCGATGCTACAACTCTCAACTACTATAATACGCCCGAAATTTATGAATTACACAATGCAAGTACGAAAACCACGCAAAGAAATTAAGAATTAAACTATGTAACAAATGAGTGAGCTAGGAGTATACGACTTGCTGCTCAGCTGCTTATCCAACGGCGGCAGGGAGCACACTGACTAGAGGAAAGAGTTGTTATGGAAGTGAAATGATATTGGTAATAAGGTTTATATGTATCGACGTATTGAAGAGGTATTATTGAGGTATTATTGAGATTGTGTGAAGTCGATGATTATTGGAGTTTTGGTGGATAAGAGGTAAAGTAACACTAAAGTAGAAGGAAGATAGTCTATACACACACTTTGTTAAATCACCAAGCAATATATACTTTTTTTTGAAGAGAGGAAGTATTTGCATATCTTGGCTCACTGACAGTTGTTCAACAACAGTACATTTGATCTGGCTTGGCAAACATTGGTCTTGACATGATGACTATGACATTGACTAACTATTATTGACTGTTATACATTGCTGCCACTACTACTTGATACACATGATGAACATCAAATTTTGACAGAATTGCATTTACACAGTTAACATTATTCAGTTACACAGTAGTACTTAATGTGGATGAAAGATGAGTGAGTGTGTTTTGTGTGTTTTCCTTTCCTAATCCTACCCACCTATCTCCTGAATATTATTTTATTTGTTTGTAGTGGCTTGCACTGACACCCATAAATATTATAGGTTTACTGATATTTGTGTATTTGTAATAGTTACTACGACAATTATCTGATATCATTTGTGTGTTTATTAGAATTTGTATGTTTAGTGTAAGAGCATTGTAAAAGCATTTGTATGTGTATTCAAACTATTGTTCATGCCTGAACTGTCTGATTAGTGATGGTAAATATTATGAACTGTTACCTGCACTTTTTCAACGTAATGTGTGACACTTAGGAATGATTAATATCTGCTGATGAACTGTGTGATCAGTGATACTGAATATTATGGACTGTTACTTGTACTTTTTCTACATGACTGGTGCCACTCGGACATGTTTAATTTCTGCTGATGAACAGTGTGATTAGTATGTGTATCCAAACTATTGTTCATGCTTGAACTGTGTGATCAGTGATAGTGAATGTTATGGACTGTTACTTGTACTTTTTCTACATGATTGGTGCCACTAGGACATGCTTAATTTGTGCTTATATACTCTGATGAACAGTGTGATCGGTGATAGTGAATATCATGGACTGCTCTCTGGACCTGCTCATCATTGCTAGGTGCAACTGATGGACTACTTGTATGGAAATGAAGTCACTTCTTGCTGTCTGCACCTACTCAACATTGTTGGGGGCCACTGATGAACTGATTCTACTGAACTAATGTGACTTGTTGCTGTGTGCACCTGCTCAACTTTACTGGATGGCACAGATGGAACTGCTTCTACTGAAATAATGTCACCTGTTGCTGTCTGCACCTACTCAGCATTGCTGGGTGCCACTAATGGAACTGCTTCTACTGAAATGAAGTCACTTGTTGGTGTCTGCACCTGCTCAACATTACTGGGTGCACAGATGAAGCTACTTCTATGGAAATGATGTCACTTGCCGGTGTCTGCACCTACTCAACATTGCTGGGTGCCACAGATGGAACTGCTTCTACTGAAATGATGTCACTTGTTGGTGTCTGCACCTGCTCAACTTTACTGGGTGCCACAGATGGAACTGCTTCTACTGAAATGATGTCACTTGTTGGTGTCTGCACCTGCTCAACGTTGCTGGGTGCAACTGATGGACTGCTTCTACTGAAATGATGTCACTTGTTGGTGTCTGCACCTGCTCAACATTGCTGGGTGCAACTGATGAACTGTTTCTACTGAAATGAAGTCACTTGATGCTGTCTGCACCTACTCAACATTGCTGGGTGCCTCTGATGGATTGCTTCTACTGAAATAATGTGACTTGTTGCCGGAGATGTCACCTGTTGGTGTCTTTTTTTTTGTATAAACTAATCATTGAAAATATTTTATGTGAACATTTGTATAAACTGATTTTTTTGTGTATTGTGTGAACTCTTATGTAAAGTCACATCTATGAAAAGAAGTTGTATTGCTTACTGTATTTCATATATTAGGTTATTGAAAAGTCAGTGCAAAGCCAAAATTTTAACTAATTATGTGATATTTAGGTATTAATATTATCTTTTATTTTTGTCTGTATTTTTTCTGACGAATTTGGTGGTATTTTCACCACCAATGCTGGCAAAAATACCATCAAATTCTGGCCTGTGGAGGAGGGGCATATGAAAGGTGGCTACACTGAGCCACTGCGCCAGAGATTGCGCCAAAGAGTATTACTAAGCCGCCTCCAATGTGCTTGGAGAGAACTCGTAGCAGTCAGTGCGTGGGCAGAGCTCGTAGTAGTCAGTGCCTGTCGAGGACTCGGGGTAGTCTGTGCTGAGATGTTGTAGCAGAGAGTGTTTGTTGAGATGTGCTATTAGGCAGTGGTTGCTGAGATGTGATATTGGAGAGTTCTGGTTGAGATATAATGCAAGGATTAGAATGATTTTCATCAATATAAATGAGGTAACTAACTCCGTTTGTTTTTATTTCAGTGTCCTAAATAATGCGTCGTTACAGGTTCAGTCAACAAAGCATCTGGCGTGTGTTCTTGTATTAGAGTGTAATTCTGCTTTCCTTACGCAATTATCGTATTTCTAATTTTCTTTTATCACGTCAGTATAATTGGTATTTAAAAATTCTTGTCTTGTTGAAGAGGAACCGTGCCAGATGTGTACGTTGAGTCACACTCCCACACACAGAACAATTACATTTGTGCTTGGGTTTAGTAGGTTTTATAGTTGCTGGGGACTTAATTAATTAATTGTGTTAACGAAAAATTTCATTTCATTCTTGTTGTTGTTCTTTGCAGTCAGATAGCGTAATAATACTAGTCAGGGCCAACCGATTACGAGACACAGCGTAATCGGACATACAGCTACTAAAAACTGAAAAATATTTTCATTTTATTTAATTAAGCCCCCATGCAACGAAAGAGATTGTATCGGATGAGGGAACTGGAGATGACAGTCGTGAGTATATGATACAGAAAAGAGGAATTTCCGTACCACTGACTTAGCCATATTAGGAGAAAGGTTTACCAATTTCTTTGCCACTCTTTTCGCAAAAAAAAGTAATAATGTTGCTCACGTTTTAGATTCACTGTACAGCAAATATTCGAATACATGGTCAAACATGTGATTAATTGTAAGAGAAAAAGGTAGGAGGGGTTGAGCCTGTATGCAGAAACCCTGCTGTTAGAAACATAAAAACAGTCGTAATAGGATTTAGTCGCAGCAGCAAATATTAGAGTAATTTCGGTAGCCACAGCTACTTTTGACTGGCGTCCAGCGTGTATGATTTGGTCTAGAGTATATCTATATAGTGAGTATTCGCATGTATAAATATGTAGTCTGATGATGATGTATTAGAAAGAGTAGTACTGGTAATTAGTATATGAAGTATCTCTGGTCACTGTACCGATGAGTGATATGTACAAGATTGTTGGAAGTTGATACCACATTCAAAAGTGGGACATCTTACGGTAGTGTAACCCTCCTGGCAGTACTACATGCGGTCACGACCCGTAACGAGTAATATATATACTACAGTAATTTGTTAATGAAAAATATTTGAGTGTTTCTCTGTTTTATTTAAACGTCTCAGATCTTTATTTTTGCCGGCCGCGGTGGTCTAGCGGTTCTAGGCGCGCAGTCCGGAACCGCGCGACTGCTACGGTCGCAGGTTCGAATCCTGCCTCGGGCATAGATGTGTGTGATGTCCTCAGGTTAGTTAGGTTTAAGTAGTTCTAAGTTCTAGGGGACTGATGACCTCAGATGTTGAGTCCCATAGTGCTCAGAGCCATCTGAACCATTTTTCAACGCCAGCTGCGAAGAGTGTAAGCAAGAGTCATCGCTCGAGAGACTCCGATTTTCAACAACTCAGATCCAGTTTCAAAAGCCATTTCCCTTCCCGGCGTTACAGAGCGTTTACAAACAGAACGGATGTGGAGAGACGCTAAGCCACGACCATACTCGGAACTATTGAACATGTATATCAGGTTGCAGTATACGAACTCTGCTATGCCATGAGTCAGTACTCCATCAACATTGTTTTTTTCTTTTCAGTTCTGTATTAAAGACATCAGTAATATGCAAAGATATAATGCACAACAAGCAGTTCGTTGATTTCAGAGAAGATGCAGTAGACAATCCGTGTACAGTGTGTAGCAATTCATTATGCAACAACATTTTCCTGGAGTTAGGGTAAGACATGAACGAATTTTATTATCTCCTGAGTGAACAGACCAATTGAGATGTTGTCACTGAGTCTGTTGGATGTATCAAGTATCTTCAGGAAATGGAACAGATTATATTATAAGAACAGTTTGAAAGAGAATCGTCATAGTCATCAGAACTTGCAAGCCAGTGATAGGTGAGCATTGTTGACTGTTAAATTACCAATAAAGCCAATGCGATACCTTGAATGAGGTTCAGTCAAGTAGCAAATCAGCTGTAGTGGGCAACGCCCACCGCCAGTTCACGTTTGAAGTAGTATGACTATGAAGAGGAAACTGGGATGTCCATGCTAAAATACAAGAATGCCCTCAGTCCTAGCTTAAGGGGTGATGGTGAATGACTATACTAGCAGAGATTCTATGGCCAAAGAAGTGTGTCCCGTCCATTTGACCCCTGAACTGCCCCGTAAGACATGCTGTGCTAGGGACAACGTCATTGTTGCCTATCCTAAATCATTAGACCAATGTTTTACTTCATGTGATAATGAATTTCAGTGTAGTGAGACGATTATAGCTGTTACTGAATCATCCGTAAGCTGAGGTGTTTAGGCTGGACGCCATTACGACGATTTTGTTGAGTGTTCTACGCTTATACTACGTTTTCATGTTCAAGTGTAATCTTGTAAATTACTTTTGTTAGGAATGTGTAGTTTCAAGTGATCTTTTGTTGTGTCCCCCTACTGAGTTTTATTTTCTGATAAATTCACCAACGAGCTCGTTTTCATGTCCGCAACCAAGTGGTTCTTCATTATTTATGTGTTTTAATTTATGAGGTGTGTTGTTGTCTGTTTCTCTGACTGTCTTCTTCACTGTTAAACTCATGGGTTCAATGGGTCAGTCAGCTTAATATTTCTCATTCTGTTGAACTCCTCTGTGTAAAGATTTGTCATTAACCTTTACTGAGTAACACACGACCTGTAGTCATTATATTCTTCCCGCTTATTAAGGTTATGATGAACATGTGTTGACTATTACTTGTATTATAGTTTCATTACAATATGGCATTACGGGATTATATCAGTTTGAGGTAGTCTGTAGCACTCAAGTGACATTTATATCTGGAATCTGCAGAAGTCCGCAGTTATGAACACAATTTATTTGGATTATTACAATGACACTGCAAAACTCACAGTAAAGACAATAACATATATTAGTTCGATGTAGCACAAACAGAAGATAAACATCCAGTATTGAAGTCCACATATAATCCGAGATCAAATCAATTGTCACCAACAGTTAGCGTCCGGTACAGAGAGTACACAAGAAAGAGAGTCCTTTGTATGGCAGGAGCGCAACTTCAGGCAGTCGTCGATCGTGGGGTTCCGACAGGGTCATATGATGAGTTCCAGGGGAGTGGCCTCTTCCCACAGCAATCCTTGTGCAGACAGGTTGTCGGGGAATGAAGACTCCTACGCCATCTATTGGTGTTCTGTTGTCTGTACATTGTGCTGCTCTCAGCAGCAGATTTATTTTAACTGTAACTGTAAAATGGACGTGTGAAAATAAAGGTGTGTGCGAGCAGAAGTTTTACTGTGTCCTTGATTTCACTAGTGTGTAGCAACATTTTGGTGCCGAAACCCGGGAGAACATGAAGAGATAGAGTGCTACTACACATTAAAGAGGACTCGACGCCGGCGGAGAAGGTTTTGAGCGACTTCAATCTCAAAATCCGGTCACGTCATGCCACGTTCAGATCACACAGATAAGTTGCGGCATTGCTCTGAAACTGTAACAAAGGACACTACGGGTCGATTGATTTGTATGTGATGTCATTTGGTGCATGTTTGTTGGTGGCAGAGCGATAGAGTTCCGACTTAAACAAAAGGTCAATGACGACATCTGGAGCAGTCAAGGAGAGAGCGACACTGCATTGACGCCAGCCCACTTTCTAAATGGTGAGAAATTAGTAACAATTCCACGTGGGCCAGAGCCAGCAACTAGAAGGGACCTTGCCAAGGAGTTCCGACTCAGGCAAAAGGTCAATGACGACATCTGGCGCAGGTGGAAGGCAGAATGGACCAGGGTGGGGAGAATGTCGGGGGATGAAGACTCCTACGCCATCTGTTTGTGTTCTGTTAAGTCTGTACATTGTTCTGCCCTATGCAGCGGATATATTTTAACTGAGGTGAAGGGATACCCTTCGCAATGGAAACCGAGAATTGCAGAGGTTGTTCTGCTCCAAGAAGACAGCAAACCACGACACTTGTGGAAGAGGGCTGTGGTAGAAGTGCGGCGTGGCAGAGACAGTAAAATATGGTGCATCAGCCGGCCTGTGTGGTCGTGCGGTTCTAGGCGCTTCAGTCTGGAACCGCGTGACCGCTACGGTCGCAGGTTCGAATCCTGCCTCGGACATGGATGTGTGTGATGTCCTTAGGTTAGTTAGGTTTAAGTAGTTCTAAGTTCTAGGTGACTGATGACGAAAGATGTTAAGTCCCATAGTGCTCAAGGTCATTTTGAACTGTGCATTATTCTCCACCAGCCAGATGGTATGAAGTTCTGTCGACCGGTCCAGCTGGTCAGCCCCCTCGAGATGGACCAGGGTGGGGAGGATGTCGGGGAATGAAGACTCCTACTCCATCTGTTGGTGTTCTGTTAAGTCTGTACATTGTGCTGCCCTCTTCAGCGGATATATTTTAACTGTAACTGTAAAATGGACATGTGAAAATAAAGGTGTGTGTGAGCAGAAGTTTTACTGTGTCCTTGATTTCACTAGTGTGTAGCAACACAGGTTGTAGAATATGGTGTGCCGCCGTTGGTGGAAGCTGGAGGTAGGGATAGGATAGATCTCCGATAGCTGCCACAGCTGCATGTTACTGTTGGAATCTGTTGATACGGAATCATGTATGGGTTTTACTCTTAGTGTGATTCATTCAACATGTATATGAGAACTGAAGGCTTTTATCTTCTTTGGTACCCTGAGTGACACTTAGTAAGATTTAATTAACAAAGCTTAACTACGTTTTCTCCTACTTTATTTGGCTTCACTTTACGTAATAGGAACATGTTGTCCGCTTCCAACTTTCAGCTTTATCGTTAAAGATTTCTTTTGACAACAGTAAGAGCCTATATTTTGCTCTGTGATTTCATTACCTTGACGGTTGGGATAATATGCACTAAGTACCCTTGAGAAAATCGGTGTTTCTTGTCTTGAAACTGTATATTTCAATTTCATGTATATATGCATAGTTGTTTAGTAATTAAATTTATGTTTTGTCAGAACAGAAAGATGAAACAGTTAGCTTTGGATTTAGTGTTCCCTCTGTTACTTATACACAGGTGTTATTCCACACACTAGACGAAAATAATTTTCTTGTTCCTTATCCTTTGTATGAAAACGATGAGTCCCTGCAAAAAAAAAAAAATTCTTTGGACGTCTGGATCATGAAAGACATGCATCATGATTGGCCATTACCGCCACCGCCAGAAAATGCAAACACTCGGACTTGTGTAACGGAGAGGCGAACAGGAGATTTGCTGAGCACTCTTCTCTGGGCACCTGGTGGGTATGGACGCTCTGTTACGCCACAGAGATGTAATTGTAAGTTAGTTAGTACGTGGTAAATGACGACATCACAGATGTAATTGTAAGTTAGTTAGGACGTGGTGAATGCTGATTGTATCAGCAACTCCAGGCATTGGAAGTGACTAACCATATTTAATTTACATTTCTGCGCGTAAAATTTGCGTTTAGTGTAAAACTTGGTACCATGTCTTCAATGTGCCGCAGAGGCACTCGTCATCTCGTCGATTCCAGCCATTCAAACGATAGTATTGGTGTCGCCTATCAATTTTGTCACGTCCGCAATTTCTATCGCGCCTGTTGCTTAGGTCCCTACTGCCTTTCCTATTACGCAGCGGTTCATCTTAGTAGTTCGGACCACATTGGTAATTTCGCATCACGTTTTCTCCCGGTTCGTCATCCAGTTCCTGGAGTAAGCTATTAAATGCTTCAGCATCATCTTTGCATCTCCCACCAAAAATAATCTGCTTCAGATGTACCGATAGTTTGGTGATACGAATCTTGATTAACTCGGCAGGGCTCTATGCACTGTATAGAAACTGACTCTTGAAAACCATATACCCAATTAACCTCGCTGGACTCGTGAACCCCATTGGTGGTAACTGGGTAACATGATGATAATATGTTTAGAGCGATCTTGCGCAGTAAGCCGACAATTATGCTTGGAAAAATTGTCTGTGTGTATGACGTTATCGCACAATTGGTCTCTTTCGGAGGGCCGGTTCTTATTCTAAATAACCACATTTGAATTCGATTTTATAGCCACTAGGCACTATGGGAGGCAGAGAAGAGTGGAATTGTTGTAACCGAGCGCTGTAACGCATAACGTCAGAGGAATTACGGAACGCTTCGAACTTGCTTATGGATAATAAATGTTTATATTCGATGCCATACATTTCACCACTTTTCAGGTGGATTCGCACTGTTTAGAATAAGCCCAGCATAGGTAAACAGATGTGCTATTGTGTGCAGTGTTTGTATGATGTAACAAGCATCTGTGAGCAATTTGTATATGGATGTGGCCATTTGCCGAGGGGCTCTACGTTTTAGAATAGCTTGGCGATGATAGACCTTTTTTAAAACGCTGATTTTTAACCACTTGACATCTTGCGCTTAAAGTTCAGCGTAAAATGGACTTGTTTTACAAAGAGATTTTTAAGACTTGATGATGGCAGCAAAGTGTGTTGAAACCGGTTGTCTTAAATAAAGAAATATTTTATGCCCTCTTGGTTGCTGACTGGTTTTAACAATTAAAATAGATCGCCCTTCAGTATTCTCCAAATGAGAAAATTCAGTTTATTTGATTTCTATTTTAAACAATGCCCAAACACAAAACAGGAGGTGATCTTGCCAATTCTGAACCAAAACGGCGAAAACGAAAATAACAGCGAAAACATGAACAGACGAAGAGTGCACGTTTAAGTTCCAAACGAACAAGAATGAGCACCGCAACAAGCAGAGGAACCGAACACCAAAGAAGTGGATGGACTGAAGAATCGAAAATTAAAACATAATCTTTTAACAAAAGCCTGCTAACTCAACCCAGCCATGAAAATATGAAACTACGAGAATCGCGGACGAAGAATAGTAAACAGTACAACCGTTAGGTTGCTGAGGATGCGGATAGGAGGGGTGTGTAGCCAGCATACAGCTCTCCCGCTCGTTATGATGGTTTTCTTTGACCGGAGCCGCTACTATTCGGTCGAGTTGCCCCTCAATTGGCACCACGAGGCTGAGTGCACCCCGAAAAATGGCAACAGCACATGGCAGCCTGGATGGTCACCCATCAAAGTGCCGGCGACGCACGACAGCGCTTAACATCGGTGATCTGACGGAAACCGGTGTAGCCATTGCGGCAAGGCCGTTGCCTCATCGGAAATGAAGAAACAAAATTTGATCAACGATGCACAGATCAGTGGATTGAGACGAGAAGCAGTCCAAGATGTACAGAGGACCTTACACAAATACAATCAGCTGGTTCACATTTTCAAAACAGCACTACACCGAATGGTTTCTGATGACTACAAATTTAAAAGCCAAGCCGACAAAAGACCACATGGAGAATACGAACGTCGATTTAATGCACCTCAGACAGACGAAGTCGCCATGGTATTTGTGGACAACGAAAGCACAAACCGTGACATAATGGTACAATGGAAAAGAGAAGAACTACAACGCATTGCAGAGACACTCCGTTAATATGATGCCCTCCAATATCAATAACATTTCTGCCGGAGAAGACGTATAATATCCAACCTGAAACAGGTGTTAAAAAAACGTTTCTAGGAAATGCATTGCTGGCGGAATTACATGCTAAACAACACACCGTACTTGACTGGCATCATGGGGCATTGCCGCCACACTTATGGAAGGAGGACGAACTGCTCATTCCGCCCTAGAACTACCGTTCAATATAGCTGAAGAACAGTTCCCAGTATGTAAAATCTCAAGAGCATTTGGAGGGGGTGAACTCGTAAAGCAAGCTAAAATTATCTTCTGGGACGGACGCACAATGGCACACAAAATATCACTCGAAGCCATGGACAGAACATTACGAGACTTGTTAGGGAAATCTGATGTGATGGGAGGAGCTCTACCCATAGTCTCACAAGATTTTCGACAAAGACTTCCTGTTATCCTCAAGTCAACCGCAGCAGTCGAGATCAATGCATGCTTAAAAAGTCACATCTCTGGCTACACTTATAAATACTGGAACCAACGAAAAATATAACTATCGAAAGACGAAACAACAGCACATTTTGCTTAACAACTTTTACAAATAGGCGGAGATACATATCCTACTGGCCAGACGACCTGCCTCTTTAAATTCAACAGTGATTTCTGCAACTTAGCCACTACTGAAAACGAACTCGTCTACTGAATTTATCCAAAAATTGTCCACAACTGTACGTACCCGAACGCGCTGTTTGAAAGGGAAGTTTTGGCAACTAAAGATAATGTATTCAAACAATATATTTATAAGAAAATTTCCTGTGGAGAGAGAACATACAAATCAATCGACGCGATGGTAAACGTTGAAGGAAGTGTGAATTTCCATACAGAATTTCTAAACTCTTTGCAAGTACTAGGAATGCCATTCACTGCCTTCGATTTAAAATTCGATCTCCGATCATACCACTCAGAAATCCCAATTCACCAGAACTATGTGATGGAACAAGGATGATTGTCAAACAGCTATCGAATGAAATCATGTTAGCGGAACTTATCACTGGAAAGCACTAAGGACACACACTATTTATCCCCAGAATAGTACTGTCTCTACTGAATTGCCATTCCAGTTTCAAAGACTGCAATTTCCAGTCAAATTAGCCTACAGTTACCAAAGCTAAGGGACAAGCTTTAGCCGGCCGGGGTGGCCGAGCGGTTCTAGGCGTTACAGTCTGGAACCGTGCAACCGCTACGGTCGCAGGTTCGAATCCTGCCTCGGGCATGGATGTGTGTGCTTTCCTTAGGTTAGTTAGGTTTAAATAGTTCTAAGTTCTAGGGGACTGATGATCACAGCAGTTAGTTAAGTCCCATAGTGCTCAGAGCCATTTGAACCTTTTTTTGACAAGCTTCAAAATATTGCGGCATCAACTTCAAAGACTCCTGCTTCTCTTACAGTCAACCATACGTAGCGTGCTCTCGAGCAGGAAATTTGAAAAATCTGTACATATATATACCGTAGATAACAAAATGAAAATTGTTGTTATAAGCAAATAGTTAGAATATGTTTTCAGTAAAAACCTTTTACCTCTTATACTTTAACAAATTAGAATATGTTTTCAATAATTTTTTCACCTGTTATACTTTAAAGTTTATCCATTTATTCCAGCTACCACACACTCTCGTAATAACTCCCAGAGAGAAGTCCGGTACCCCAACTAGCAACTTATAAATACACCAGAACAAAATACACCAATTTGATTCCTACATCTAATCGTCAACCACTTTGACCTCGAACGCCGTCTAGGTACGCGTCCCTAATGCTTGCGTTTGAAACGTATCATTGCTTCCGACTCTGTAGACGGTGATGTGAGACCTAGCTAATTATACGCGTTCATGTGACAGGTACTAACGAATGTTGTTTACTGTTACCTTTGAAGCCTGATACATCCATAGATTCCTTACCTTTAGCAAAACTGGCTTCCACATAGCATGGTAGCCAGATTTTCTGCCCATGGCAGTCCGCCCCGATAATTGCCGGCACGGTAACTCAGCGTGTTCGGTCAGAGGGTTAGCTGCCGTCTGTGATAAAAAAAAAAAACTGAGTTAATCGATAAACGACGAGCGTAGACGGGTGTCTTACGACGTCCGCCCCGAACGGACGCAACGAACGAAAGCGAACAAAATGAGATTAAAAAAAATTAATAAATAAAAAAAAAGATAGCTGAGTGGTCAGCGTGACGGATTGCCCTCCTACGGGCCCGTGTTCTATTCCTGGCTGGGTCGGGAACTTTCTCCACTCAGGGACTGGGTGTTGTCTGCATCATCATTTCATCCCCATTCGGCGCGCAGGTCGCCCAGTGTGGCGTCGAATGTAATAAGACCGGCACCAAGGCGGCCGGACCTGCCACATAAGGGGCCTCCCGGCCACTGACGCCAAACGCTCATTTCCATTTTCCCACGGCAAATAATGAAATCTCTTGGCTTTTCCGCGTGCACATTCGACCGCTGCACTGAAGAGACGACGCCGGAAACATTGCCACCAGTGTGTGACTTAGTGTCGGTAGCTGGTCGTGGTCGGACGGACACATGGCGGCGCTTGCGAAACAGTCTGAAAATACTCAGTGCTCTTTATTATTACATCTTGTTGCATCCCAGTACAGGATGGCGGTGACTTGGCAGAGGACTTCCCATAGACCATATATAACATGCATGTGCACGCCCCTTCCTATGCCGTGTTCAGGTATGAAACCAATATCAAACTCACGTTAGTCGGGGCAGGAAGTCATGTTTTCACCATTACGCGCTATGTTAAGTGAAGCCTGACAGTTAACAGCTTTTCTTCTTTATAACTGAAATCAGGCATTGACTTTAACAATAAAATAACGAGCCTTATTGCTGTTCCACATGCAGTAGTTCAGTTAAGCTAATTTCTCCTAATATTAATGAGATGGTAATTGTTTTTACATGTGCTCAGGTGAAACGCACTGACAGTTCTGCTTGCAAGCAAAAGAATAACAATTCTCTGTGAGTACTTGTTTCTGTTGGACTGTGATTTTTTTTAGTTCACTGCTTTCACAGTAGTAAAAGACAAAATGACGACTTCTCAACATGTGAAATGTTTTGTTACGCGTTTTCAAGAAATGAATTCCTTTTATATCCATGATGTCCCTTGTTTAAGCCACCTACGAATCTACATTTTATGACTTTTGCGTAAGCCAATCAGATACCGGAACAATATGCAGGGTGTATCAAAAGGAATCATCCGCTTTTTAAAAAAATCGTAACTCTTATGTTACTGGAGATATGTGCGTGAACAACGTACTGCTGGAACGAGCAAACCCTCAAGTTTTACTTGGGTCTGGCTTGATAGTAGCAGTGTGCCCCCACTTCAGTTCTAGTAAAAATGGTGTGGAGACAACAGAACGCATTTTGTGTTCTGCATTTTCGTATTGGGGATAAGTAATGACTGTTCTGCGTGACCTTCGTACTAGGTATGGTGTGCATCCTCCTACAGCACAGAGCTTTAGACGATGGTATGAAAAATTCCGAGAAACAGGTTGTTTGTATAACGGAAAATCGCCAAGCCGTACCCGAGTGTCTGTCACATTCGGCGAACGCACCCGCTATAGTTTCACAAGGAGTCCACATAAATTCGTTCGCCGTGCAGCTCGACAGCTCAGAATGCCGCCGACGTCCGTCTGGAGTGTGTTGCATCAACGCTTACACATGAAACCATGCAAAATTCAGCTATTGCATGCTCTTCGTGAAGGTGACAAACAACAACACGTTGAGTTCTGTAATTTCGTTCTTGGCAAGATGGAGGATGACTTTTTCTTCCACGGTTAATGTTTAGTGACGAGGTAACATTCCATTTAAATGGAAATGTGAACTGTCATAATATGAGAATATGGGGTACGGGACAACCACATGAAATTGTACAATATGAGAGGGCCTCTCTAAAATTTAATGTGTTTTGTGCAGGTTCACGGGAAAAGGTGTAAGTCCATTTTTCTTTGCCGAGAACACTGTTGAAGGAAGCACATATATCGATATGCTTGAGATCTTCCTTTTCCCAAAGTTGGAGACTGATGTGAACGATTTCACTTACTAACTGGATGGGGCACCGCCACGCTGGCATCTGGAAGTGCGGGAATTTTTAATCAAAGGATTACTGAACGAAGGATCGGTCGCACTGGATCAAATGATTCAGCCTTACATTAATGGCCTCAAAGATCACCAGACCTGACTCCATGTGTTTATTTCTTGTGAGCGTTTATAAAAGACTCTGTTTATGTGCCTCCGTTACCAACAACAAAGAATGAACTGAGACATCGCATAACAACAGCTGTGGAAGCTGTAGCTCAAGACAAGCTTGCTGCAGTGTGGAAACAACTTGAATACCGCACTGACATATGCTGTGCATCTCAATGGGGCCATATCGAACATCTATGAGATTGTATGAAAAAAAAACTCTTTGAGTTTCCCATCCATCAAAAAAATATTGTTTACATTTATTAGTTTCACAAATATACATGTGCCAAATCAGATGATTCATTTTGATATGCCCTATATATCGTAATGTAGGTATTAGAAAACATTGACTATAGACAGAACTCACTCATGTAAGTAGTCGCACATTAACATTCTGTCATCTTAAAATCTTTAGTCTTTTATCAAGTTTTGCTTCTAAGGAGCAACTTATAACCTAACTCACGGAAATATCTCTACAAAGACTGTGAAATAGTACACTTTTACAACTGATATTTTCGTCGGTTTGTGTAGTCTGTAAGCAGGAAAACAATATTCTCAGTGTATATGGAGGTCATTACTTCCATTTTTCTAGTACAATGCTCAAAATCTGATCTGAGATAAAATTCCATAAAGGAGAACTTTCTGGGATGTACAATGAGTCACGATTTACATTAACAAAAGACAATGAAATTGTAGACCTTAATCTCTTCTGGTATTAACATTAATTCACCGACCATTGTATTGATTAGTATTATTCATGCGTACACAAGCTATATTTACTAAGAAAGTTAAATCGAAAGACGAAAGAAGATGGTGCCTCCACAGCTGCGCTAAACAGTTACTGGTTATCTCGTAGTGATATTTACTTGAGTACCTCAGTTGTTACCAAACAGAATACTTGATTCCAACTGCGAATTACTGTTTGACTCATAGCTTTACAGAAAACACTCTTACCTGCCATATAATTGACTGACCTTCTTGATCATTTTATCTAGATCTTCAGATAATTTCTACAATGAGTAGCTAATTAAGTGATTTTTCCGTTTAAATTGGTAGTAATTCCCCATTTGTGACACCATCCTGAACAAAGAGCAAAAAGTCAAAGTGTACACGAACATTATTTTGTATCTCTCGTCTTGTGACTGCGTACTTCACAGTTCACCTGAAGCTCTTTTTTATTGGCCGCAAGAAAAACCATTACGTGTGAAAGAATTCCAAGAGTCTTAAAAAGTATTTTTGCATAGTTCATAGTTATCTCCTTTACACAATAATGTTTTTATTCAATTCTGGTGGAAAAACATTTGATTCATTTAATGTACCCTGCCTCAGAGGATAACTGCCTTTAGGTAAACAGCCTTTGTTTAACAAGATCATTATCATTTTCATAGAAATGCATTAACTTCTTTAGGATCTGCAGTAGGCTGTATGGCAAATGCTAGAGAATAAAGAGAGCTTTTTTTCTGGTAATCTGTCAGGGGCAATGGCTTCTGGTGACAAACTTTGCTGTCCCTGGCCTGTTGCCAGAAAATTCAGCAGACTCCTTAGTACAGCAATGAACACAACAGAAAAATCAAAGAACGGTTGTTAATAATAGAAGCGCTTTATTTATGGATATTTGTGTCACAGAAGAACAGAATTTATGCAAAACTTACATCCTTGTACCGTGGAAATTTATTGCTGTTTCACTTAACACAGATATTTAGAATAAACTTTGTTTAATTCAATTTTCGCAGCAGTGGAAACACTACATGAGAAGCAAGAAGTAAAAAATAGTTCAGTTCGTCTTAAAAATTAAGATGATAACACGCTTACAAGCCACAGAAATTCGGAAACTGATTTTCTGAATTACACACTGAAAAAGATATAAGCCATTAATTTGTGGCTTGTCAGCAAGAAAGGTTAAGAAAAATACAGAGAAAGGTCACAGATTGGGATTAAAATGCATTAAAAACTACAGTTTAGTGGAAGGTGACTTGACTTCCATAGCTGTAGTTGCTATGACATATGCATGTAGTTCTATTTTCACAACAATCACAAATCATTGATTGTTAAACAAAACCATTTTTCTGTTGACACTCCTAATCAGAGCAAGGTGTAGCTTCTGGCTACGGAGTCTCACTTCGTCATGTAGCCTTATTTTACAATACTCAAAGAGTAAAGCTTTTTTTCAGTTGATGAATGTAATTATCAAGAAGAGAAGTGTTTGAAAAATGTCTATTCAGCTAATGGAAAACATCATTCCTTATGCCCTGAAAAGCTGAGGTAACTCATTACTTAAAAGAGTTTTTCACATTAAAAATTGAAACTTGTGTCATACTTTGTGGCCCATTTTTCGCAGATAAACATGATCATTGGATATAATACAAAATCCACCTCTATTTTTTCTGTTCATGATACCAGAGCTAGAAACTTTAGAACATTGTGAAATTTGCCACATGTTGTACCCCTGTCTTTTGCTCTGTCTCCTAGATAAATGCAAAGGGTGAGAAACAGGATGAGGAGTGTAATCATAGTCGTTATCATACACAACTAAATGCGGCTAAATGTACCAGTAACACCTGTTTTTGTTGAGTGAACCAGTAAATTTCTCTCAGCAGACGTTTCTTTTGACGTAAACTGACACTGTTTTACTTGCTCTACATACCGCCAACACTAAGTGGAAATAGTGGTGTAAAAACTTCACATTATAGTCGTGAATGGATTTCATCATTATAAAAGCATAACAAAACATTTCATACGTTTTGTTGGGGACTCGTTAGAAAAGTAATGTTGCCTGCCAGACTGATATTTTGTCTTCCATTGCTGTGGAAGCGATGGACTATAAGACTCGCAGTGCAACAAAAAACAAGTATTCACTGAAGAACTGTAATTCCGTTGCTTGTAAACTTAGTCACATGTGGAAACGATAACCATCGCTTTAACATTAGGGTTTCGGAGAAATCAGGTAAACTTCACTGCTACATGTTAACAATGTAAGACGTGTATATTTCTATTGTTTATTGTCAAATCACAATTTATGAAAAATGTTTAAATTTTATTAATAGGAATAAGTAGGAATAATTAATATTTGTCATGTTGGAAATAATTGTGGTAGCTGGGAATGTCTGCACCAAAGTATTGTTGACAAGAGAGACCGCAAATTGACATAATTTTAAAAATGGCGGGAGAGGCCGCGTATGGATACATTTTAAGAAAAGAGCGGGAAAGACCACGCATTGATACATTTTGTAATGGTATGAGGGATTGTCTGCACCAGAAAGCATTGTTGGCAGGAGAGACGGCACTTTAGCGTTCGTAGGAAGTCAGTAGTAAGCGAGATGTGAAGTGAGTTGGTAGCAGGTCTGAAGCGAGAGGTTGAGAGGAGCGGTGTGCCTGCCAGCCACTAGCTATGATTTACAAGAGATTATAAACGGATGTACAGAGACATCAGCTAACTATTATAATAAGAGGAACTAATATTATTGAATAATTTTTTTTAGAAACCCAAGACTACTGAAGGTATGTTTGCGCATTGCTAGGTGTAAGATTATTGTAAAAAGTAAGTCCCATTTGAACGTTTGTAAAATCATTTCATTCAGAATATAATTAACTTTTGCCAGCAATATTGCATTTCTAATTATAATCCATCCCAAAACCATCAATGTAAAACTTTGCAAAATTTTATTGTTGTCAAGAAAAAGTTTAACTATGAATTACGTAACTTCAGTCAAATTAATTAAAGAATAACGTCAGCTTCGCTATTAAAGAATAACGTCAGCTTTGGTAATAAATACAGCCACTTATTATGAAAGCCCACAAACAGCTAATAGAGTATAGTAAACCAGAGTAAGTATATTCATGTCACAGTTCGATGTAGCAGTCAGATGGCGATCCAGTAACAGTAAAAAAGGAAAGGAACAGTTTTGGGTTATTGCAGATAACGACTGAACAGCAGAAAACTGGCAACAGCACAACCACACCCTTCAACAGTTATTGAATACATTCGAGCAAAATGGTACAACTATAAACCTCCGTAAATCTGAATTTAGAAAAGCCTCAATAAAATTTCTAGGTCATATCATTTCACAAACAGGTATTGCACCAGACTCCGACAAATTGCAAGCACTGAAAGATATCGACATGCCAACAAATAAGAAGGAACTTCGGAGCTTTTGAGGCCTTATTAATTATTTTAGAAAATTCATTCATTATAAAGCATGAGACACACAATTTGTTCATGGAATGAGGACGCTGAAGTTGAATTCGAGAATTTGAAAGAAGCTTTACTAAGGGCACCTTTGTTATCGCATCCTGACCCAACACAAAACTTTTCCATTGCAACAGATAGTTCAACTACATCACTAGGAGTACATATTTTCCAGGAAGTAGAGGAGGACGGTAAGACAATCGTTAAACATATTGTGTTTGCAAGCAAGATACTTGCTCTAGCAGAGCGCAATTACTAACAGAATTAGAGACGCTATGTGTAGTATGGGCATTTAAGAGATTCCGTCATTATCTATACAGAAGACACACCACAGTATATACCGATCACCGAGCAATCCAGTTGTTATTATCAGCAAAACTTACGCATGATGGATCAAGCCGTTGGAAATTATATCTACAAAATTTCGACTTTACTATTGTACACATTCCAGGCACGCAGAATATTGTTGCCGACGCACTATCGAGATCTATTCAGCATAAACGACTAGAGAAAGAAAATACCTTCTGCTATAACAACCATAGTATTCCAGAATGAGATTTTCACTCTGCAGCGGAGTGTGCGCTGATATGAAACTTCCTTACAGATTAAAACTGTGTGCCCGACCGAGACTCGAACTCGGGACCTTTGCCTTTCGCGGGCAAGTGCTCTACCAACTGAGCTACCGAAGCACGACTCACGCCCGGTACTCACAGCTCTTACTTCTGCCAGTACCTCGTCTCCTACCTTCCAACCTTTACAGAAGCTCTCCTGCGAACCTTGCAGAACTAGCACTCTTGAAAGAAAGGAGAGCTTCTGTAAAGTTTGGACGGTAGAAGACGAGGTACTGGCAGAAGTAAAAGCTGTGGGTACCGGGCGTGAGTCGTGCTTCGGTAGCTCAGTTGGTAGAGCACTTGCCCGCGAAAGGCAAAGGTCCCGAGTTCGAGTCTCGGTCGGGCACACGGTTTTAATCTGCCAGGAAGTTTCAACTACAGTATTATTTATATCAAACAAGTAGCTTTCGAAAACTATACATCATCAGCATTACAGGACATAGAAAGAGAACAGCAGAAAGATGAAACACTAAAAGAGATTTTAACGCTTTGGCGAGAAATGAGCAACGCAAAAATCAGACATAACTACACTATACATCAAAATATTCTGTTTATTCGCCCGTGCCCAGACGGCAACAATTGGCTTTTATGCATTCCAGAAGGGATCAGAAACAAATTGATATGGTATACGTACCTAAGCTATGCACATTACGGAACCAGGAAATGCTTTCTAATCCTTCGACAAAATTGACACTCCAACAATATGGAAAAACACATTCGCAAAGTTATAGCATCCTGCAAGATATGTCAGAAAGCTAAATCATCTACAGTATCACATATTCCACCACTGTATCCCATCATACCGGGTGAGTTAAGACACATGGCAGCAGTAGATCTCATCGGTCAAATCCCCGGAACAAGTAAAGGTTATAGATTCTAGTAGCCGTAGGACTGACATCCAAATTTGTAACATTTTCTCCACTAAGGAAAGCAACAGCTAGATCAGTATCAAGAGCATTTGTAAGAGATTTTCTATCAATAGTAGGACATGTACAGAACATTATTTCAGATAACGGACCGCAGTTTAGGTCAGGCATATGAAAACAAATGTTAGAGAGTAAGAACATAGCACCAATTTACATATCAAGATATCACAGTTCTTCTAACCCGGCAGAAAGAATAATGAAAGAGATCGGGAAACTTTGTAGAATTTATTGCCACAGAAAGCATACAACGTGGGACGAATACATTTCACAGTTTCAGGAAGTAATAAATGCAATACCTAATGAGTCAACGATACTCTCACCAACTGTAATACTGACGAATAAAGACCCACCGAATAAACTTACTGAAATTATTACTTTTCCAAAGAAGCGTAGACTTCGTCATTGTGAGATAATAGACATGGCACTAGCGAACATTAAACGACCTGCAGACCGTCGGAAGAGACAGCAGAAGCAGGTAAGTAGATTACGCAAGTACGAGATTGGCGATAAGGTACTAGTTCGTACCCATTATCTGTCACATAAAGGGAAGAAACGATGCAAAAAATTTGAACTTCTATATGCAGGACCACACAGAATTCGAAATATTCCACATGCTAATGTAGTACACATTGAGACACTCAGAACAAAAAAATCGAGAGGAAACCATCATATGTCAAACATAAAGAAATTCTCAAAATAAAAAAAAATCCTTCTTACAGGGATACATATAGACAGAGTATAACAATGAGCTTTTTGACACATTCCAGCAAGCATGAATACAGTGAGCTGCTAATGGGTTATTTACGTGCACAATAGGTCACCTCGATTCGACCGCAGATAAATACACTGAACATTAATAGCAGTCTTAGAAGCGTTCTCGCAGGACATTTATTTCACATTATGTAAGGTAAGTGAAGCAATTAATAGGGCTATTTTAAAAGTAAATGTATAACACGTACACATAATTTTCATACAGTAGTAGCAATTAGATGTATTCTTTAACCCGTGCATGCAGCGTTGTTGTCATAGTTCACCAAAATAAACGTAGTTTTAATTATAAGTATTGAATATGGAGAAATGTGGATAAATGCTTTACAGGTCATGCCGAGAGCTGACACGATATTTCAGATGCAGAGAGATGTTGGTAATGCCGTGCGCTGACGATTATTAACCATGAATATTTTGTTATAGGTAATACAGAGAGATATTGAAGTCATGCCGTGCGCTGATGATTATTAACAATGAATATTTTATTATAAGCTATGCAGAGAGATGACACGAGGTACAAAGGAGAGAGGAGAATGAAGATGTTAGTATGTAAGGAATATAATTTAGTAATGGTTTATTTTGATAACAGGTGACACAGCGCAGCGCAGCGCAGCACTACGGATGGAGAAACCACATTAATTTGCTTACTATATGTACTTTGTTATTCCAAAAATTTTTTCTGCATTGAACATGATATCTTTTACATCAGATACATACATAGGAAAAACAGATCACACCAAATGTCAGCATACCGATTCGCACTCTACGTAAAATACAAATGTTTTCTCTTAAACAACAATGACAATGCGTGTTACACAACTCAAACATAATATATAGTTGACTGATAATATGATTTGTAACTGAAGAACACATTACCGAACATACTGAAGTCACAAAAAGTGACATAGTTTGTCAAAATGTGCTTTCATATTTCAAAAACTGTGAATTCACAACCTGTGAAGTAATATAACAGTTCTTTATGTAATTATTTATATGAACACCAGATTATGATTTATTTAGAGTCACAGAAAGTGACATAGTTTGTATAAAGGTACTTGTCTATTTTATTTAAAATGTTGATGCCTAAATGTACTACTAAATTCCACTTACAGAAATATTTGTTTATGTTATTGACTGTCACGTAATGTAATATGTATTGTAGGCTGAATTCACTACAGATAGAAAATGTGTTTTTATGTAATTGTTTAAAACTATAAACTTTTTCTACAGTCACACAAGGTGACATATTTTGTCCTTTTAAATGTAAAATAAGAATACGGTAAAGATAATTTTTTTCAGCACGGAGGAAAGAGATGCTGTAAAATTTGGTAATAACGGTATCGATCATATCCGTGAACCTTTTGACAAAATGCTTACACCCGTACCTTAATTCCTGTGCATCCCCATGGTTATGGAGCACAAAAAAATTGAATAGTGACCCACGTTACTTAAACCTACTATGTTTCCATGAGGTGTCGGCATACCAAGATGCACACCACAGTCATTATGTACGTCAATAGGTGCTTGTATACCAAGATGCACACCATCACTACTAATGGACAATTGGAGTTGGAACTTGTACCTGATGTAGCTGCGGCAACTCAGGCAATTCGTCGGTTAACTTAGTGTTTGGTTACACTAAAACTATGGATCAACGAGACGACGGAATCACATGGCGAATCCTGATGTTGTGCTAAGTGAGGGAAAGAAACGGACTTTTGAGCGCATTCACAGACAGTTGCCAGTGCTTTGACCATGCTATCCAATTCCTTTTTTTCCGTTCCTTGAATATGGTACTAATAGATGCCAGTTTATAATGAAACATAAACTATGTTCTAATTTCTGCCATCCAGTACTATTAGAAATACAAATAACTTTTACTACCTGGTGCAGACTTCCAACTTACTGACTCGTATTATTTATATATTTTGATGTATACTCTTTTGAATATTCTCTTTGTTAGACTCAGGAAAACAAATTCTTATGACAGTATATGTATGTGCTTTGTTCAAAGAAATATTATTAACTTACTTATTACTACACATATTTCCATAATCAAATTTTCTCCTTACGTCAAGTCCAAATGACGTAACGACGTAGGAAAATTTTAAGGAAACCCAGTGGAGGATTATGTAAGACGTGTATATTTCTATTGTTTATTGTCAAATCACAATTTACGAAAAATGTTTATATTTTATTAATAGGATTAAGTAAGAATAATTAATATTTGTCATGTTTGAAATAATTATGGTAGCTGGGAATGTCTGCACCAAAGTATTGTTGACAAGAGAGACCGCAAATTGACATAATTTTAAAAATGGCGGGAGAGACCGCATATGGATACGTTTTAAGAAAAGAGCGGGAAAGACCACGCATTGACACATTTTGTAATGGTATGAGGGATTGACTGCACCAGAAAGCATTGTTGGCAGGAGAGACGGCACTTTAGCGTTCGTAGGAAGTCAGTAGTAAGCGAGAAGTGAAGCGAGTTGGTAGCAGTTCTGAAGCGAGAGGTTGAGAGGAGCGGTGTGCCTGCCAGCCACTAGCTATGATTTACAAGAGATTATAAACGGATGTACAGAGACATCAGCTAACTATTATAATAAGAGGAACTAATATTATTGAGTAAATTTTTTGAGAAACCCAAGACTACTGAAGGTATGTTTGCGCATTGCTAGTTGTAAGATTATTGTAAAAAGTAAGTCCCATTTGGACGTTTGTAAAATCATTTCATTCAGAATATAATTAACTTTCGCCAGCAATATTGCATTTCTAATTATTAATCCATCCCAAAAACCTTCAACGTAAAACTTTGCAAAATTTTATTGTTGTCAAGAAAAAGTTTAACTATGAATTACGTAACTTCAGTCAAATTAATTAAAGAATGACGTCAGATTTGCTATTAAAGAATAACGCCAGCTTTGGTAATAAATACAGCCACTTATTATGAAAGCCCACAAGCAGCTAATAGAGTATAGTAAACCAGAGTAAGTATATTCATGTCACTGTTCGATGTAGCAGTCAGATGGCGATCCAGTAACAGTAAAAAAGGTAAGGAACAGTTTTGGGTTATTGTAGATAACGAATGAGAGCCACGACGACGACACATTCTATGTTTCGTAGAAAAAATCAGAAAATCACTTTTAATAAGCAGCAATTAAAATTATATGCGAAGATAGAGAAAGAGAATAAATTTCAAAGGGAAGATTTCATTTGTTATTACTAAGCAAGAGATAGAAATCCTAAGAAAAGGTTACATAGTTTCTTGTAAAAGGGAAGGTTATCAATAACAAAAGAGGTTAGAGCAGACGGGAAGGTTTCAATAGCAATAACACAAATTGTTTTCTTGTTAAAATCAATGTTTCATTTCAGAAATAAATGAAGAAAACTGTAATTGTCAACTCCACTTCATACAGTGCGTAATAACACAAACTGTTTTTCCTGTCCCAAATCACATGAATTAGATGTTGGTTTCAGTGTAATGACGTCACAGCGACCGCCGGCCGTCACCTTTGTGCCGCAGTCTACACCAGCAATGCTACTTCGCGTTCAGCAGCACCGGCAAGGCCCTCGTGCTGTGGCGGCTAGTTCCGTGCCCCACCCAGTATGCTACTGGTGAAGTAGCAGGCAGAAACCCACTGCGCCGTGCTGATGGTCGTGATTCTCAATCAGCATCCCATATGGTGGTAAGGCGACACCAACCCCATGGGGTGAAACTGTGATGCTAACGTATACGATTTTAGTATGTATGGCATGGGTATATATATACTGAAGAACCAAAGATGCTGGTACACGTGCCTAATATCGCGTAGGACCCCCGCGAGCACGCTTGAGTGCCCTAACACAACGTGGCATGGACTTGACTAATGTCTGAAATGGTGCTGGAAGAAATTAACACCATGAATCCTGGAGGGCTTCGATAAATCTGTAAGAAAACAAGGGGCGTGAGATCTCTTCTGAACAGCTCGTTGCTAGACATTCCAGATATTCTCAATAATGTTCATGTCTGCGGAGTCTGGGGGCCAGCGAAAGCGTCTGAACTCAGAAGAGTGTTCCTGGAGCACTCTGTAACAATTTCGACGTGTGGGGTATCGCAGTGTTCTCCTGGAATTGCCCAAGTCCGTCGAAATGCATAATGGACATAAATGGATCCAGGTGATCAGACAGAATGATTACGTACAAGTCACCTGTCATAGTTGTATTGACGTATCAGGGGTCCCATATCACTCCAACTATGTAAGCACAACACCATTACAGAGCCTCCACCAGCTTTAACAGTTCCTTCCTGACATGCAGAGTACATGGATTCATGAGGTTGTCTCCATACCCGTACACCTCCATCCGCTCGATACAGTTTGAAACGAGACTCGTCTGACCAGGAAACATGTTTCCAGACATCAATAGACTAATGTCAGTGTTGACGGGCTCTGGTGAGGAGTAAAGCTATGTATCATGCAGTCATCAAGGATACGCGAGTGGCTCTTCGACTCCGAAAGCCAATATCGATTATGTTTCATTGAATGGTTCGCACAATGGCACTTGGTGGTGGCCCAGCATTGAAATCTGCAGCAATTTGCGGAAGGGTTGCATTTCCATCACATTGTACGATTCCCTTCAGTCTTAGGTCCCGTTCTTGCAGGATCTTCTTCCGGCTGCATCGTTGTCAGAGATTTGATGTTTTACCGAATTCCTAATGTTCACAGTACACTAGTGAATTGATGGTACGGGAAAATCCCCACTTCATCGCTACCTCGGAGATGCTGTGTCCAATCGCTCGCGCGTTGACTGTAACACCACGTTCAAACACAAATAAATACTGGTAACCTGGCATTGTAACAGCTGTAATCGATCTGACAACTGCGCCCCTTTTTTTTTTCTTTATTGAATTTCGATTCCCCCTGAAGGGGGCGGGCTGGCAGCAGCTTAGTATGCCACTCTACAGCCTACAGACTTTGTTTTAAAAAGATGAAGAGAATAAATAATGAAAACAGGAGATAAAATCGGAGACTAAATAGTAACATGGCGAAAAAATCGTGGAACTTAAAACATAGAACAAAGGATGCGAATAGAATACATACGATGCAGACAGGTAAAATAACAGACAGACAATTAAAAAACACGGCGACAGTTTGGTTTCTGTTCGCAAAAGACATAAAATTCACACCCAGCTACAGCATGGTTTCTGTTCGCAACACTAGAAAGACGAACAGCAGTGAACATTCACTGGAACATTGGACTAAAAAGTTGGCAAATGTGACATACCACAGCCGAGGGCAGGTGGCGGGAAACTGGACAGGTGATGGGAAAATAAAAAAGGGGGGAAGGAGAGAAAAAGCGAAGTGGAGAAGGGGGGAGGGGGGGGGGGGAAAGGAGCCGATGGGGGATGAGGACCCATAAGAGGGGTGGGGGGGGGTGCTGGGCAGACACAACAGGGAGTCGGGAAGGCAGAGGAGGGGAATACAAAAGGACTCAGGGGGAAGGGAGGTAGGGAGAAGTTTGGCAGGGACAAAACAAGATGGAAGGGGGGCAAGAGGGGAGCCCAGGGAAAGGACAGAGGAAAGGAGGGGGCTGAGGATCAGAGTTGATAGGAGGGATAGATGGAGGGAGAGAGGGCATCACCCGGGATGGGGAGTTGATGGAAGCCACCTTGGGAAAGGAGATGAAGGGTGCAGAGATGGAGGGTGGGGGGACACAACAGTGAAGGGGTGGCAGGGGGCAGGGACAGGAGAGGAGAGAAGCAACCAGGTGGTGAGGGGGATAAAAGTGGCGGGAGGTGTAGAGTATGTGGATATGTTCGAGGAATAGGAGCAGATGGGGGAAAGGAATGAGGTCACAGTGGATCCGCGTGGGGGAAGGGAGGTGTACACGGAAGGCGAGGCGGAGTGCATGATCCTCAAGGCTCTCGTGGGATTTATAGATTTTGGGGGGGGGCAGATATCCAGGTGGGACTGGCATAACAGAGGATGGGATGGATTAAGGATTTGTAGGTGTGGAGGATGGTAGAGGGGTGCAACCCCCGCATCTGGACAGAGAGGAGTTTGAGGAATCAGAGGCGGTTGTGGGCTTTGGATTGGATGGATTGGAGATGAGGGATCTAGGTGAGGTGACAGTCAACGGTGAGGCCAAGGTAGGTGAGGGTGGGGGAAACGCGGACAGGACAGCCGCAGATGGTAAGGGAGAAATCCAGGAGCCGAAAGCAGCGAGTGGTATGACCAACAACGATTGCCTGGGCCATGGAAGGATTGGTTTTCAGGAGCCACTGGTTACACCTTGTGGCATAAAGGTCAAGGTGATTCTGGAGAAGGTATTGGGACCATTGGAGGGTAGGAGCGAGGGCAAGGAATGCTGTGTCATCAGCATATTGCAAGAGGTGTACTGGAGGGTGGGGGTTGGGTCATATCTGCTGTGTACTGGAGGTAGAGGAGAGGGGAGAGGACAGAGCCTTGGGGCACACCTGCAGTGGGGTAGAAGGTGTGGGAACTGGCACTATGGATGGTAACATAGGAGGGGCGGTGGGAGAGGAAGGAGGCTATGAGACGGATGCAGTTGACAGGAAGGGCGTAGGTTTCGAGTTTAAACAGGAGACCAGGATGCCAGACATGTATTATGTTTGAGTATAATGACTTTTCTGGAGACTAGAAATCTATTCTGTAGGAATCAGCATGGGTTTCGAAAAAACGGTCGTGTGAAACCCAGCTCGCGCTATTCGTCCACGACATTCAGAGGGCCATAGACACGGGATCACAGGTAGATGCCGTGTTTCTTGACTTCCGCAAGGCGTTCGATACAGTTCCCCACAGTGGTTTAATGAACAAAGTAACCGCATATGGACTATCAGACCAATTGTGTGATTGGATTGAAGAGTTCCTAGATAACAGAACACAGCATGTCATTCTCAATGGAGAGAAATCTTCCGAAGTAAGAGTGATTTCAGGTGTGCCGCAGGGGAGTGTCATAGCACCATTGCTATTCACAATATACATAAATGACATTGTGGATGACATCGGAAGTTCATTGAGGCTTTTTGCAGATGATGCTGTGGTGAATCGAGAGGTTGTAACAATGGAAAATTGTACTGAAATGCAGGAGGATCTGCAGCAAATAGACGCGTGGTGCAGGGAATGGCAATTGAATCTCAATGTAGACAAGTGTAATGTGCTGCGAATACATAGAAAGATAGATCCCTTATCATTTAGCTACAAAATAGCAGGTCAGCAACTGGAAGCAATTAGTTCCCTAAATTATCTTGGAGTACACATTCGGAGTGATTTAAAATGGAATGATCATATAAAGTTGACCGTCGGTAAAGCAGATGCTAGAATGAGATTCATTGGAAGAATCCTAAGGAAATGCAATCCGAAAACAAAGGAAGTAGGTTACAGTACGCTTGTTCGCCCACTGCTTGAATACTGCTCAGCAGTGTGGGATCCGTACCAGATAGGGTTGACAGAAGAGATAGAGAAGATCCAACAGAGAGCAGCGCGCTTCGTTACAGGATCATTTAGTAATCGCAAAAGCGTTACGGAGATGATAGATAAACTCCAGTGGAAGACTCTGCAGGAGAGACGCTCAGTAGCTCGGTACAGGCTTTCGTTAAAGTGAGGCAGAGGAGTTGGTCATCGGCAGAGAAGGAAGGTCGAAAGAGCCACATTGGGTGTTGGGGAGGAGGTGGTTTTGGTGGAGGTGGTGATGGATGTGCCAGATAAGGATGCATTCCAAGAGTTTGCTGAACACCGATGTGAGACAGATAGGACGATACGAAGAGGCATCAGATGGAGGCTTGTTTGGTTTGGAGAACATCAGGATACGGGAGGTTTTCCACATGTCAGGGTAGAAGCCAGTGGCAAGGATAACATTGTAGAGGGTGGCAAGGACTTTAAGGAAGGAGGGAGGGCAGTGTTTGAGGTGGTGCTAGGTAATGTGGCTGTGGCTGGGAGCAGTGTTGCGTTTAGTGCGGAGTATGAGGCTGATGTCCTGTGTAGTGATGGGAGTGTTAAGTTCAGATGGTGGTGTGTAGCCCAAGTACTGGAAGCTAGGAGCAAGGGGAGGAACAGAGGTATTCGTGTGGTCCATGACGTCAGGGACGAGGAAATAATCAAAATGGGGATCATGTGGTATGGAAAAACATCAGAGAGGTCAGAGGCAAAGTTGTTGGCCTTACTGAGGTTGTCAGGAAAGGGACGGTCATCAAGGAGGAGAGGGTACTGGGGGGTGGGGCGGTTCCCAGTAAGGCAGTGGAAAGCAGACAAACTCTTGGAAGAGTTTATTGGGAGCATGGTGTTGAGTTGTGTACATGTCTGGCGCCAGGCGCGGTGTTTCTTCGCAGTAAACAGGTTGTGGATGTGTCGTTGTAATTGCTGGTGGTGGGTAAGTGTGTCCCGGTCATGAGTGCGGAGAAAAGAGCGGTAGAGGGGGCGGGAGTCCCAAAGGAGAAGGATGGTATGTGGAGGCAGGGTGGTGCAATGAGGGTGGATGGCTTTGATGGGGATATGGGTGGGCACAGCGTCAGATAAGGTCTGGTGCAGAAAGGCAGCAGTGCGAGAGATGTCATCAGGAGATTGGAGGGTAAGGTCGTGGCCTTCAATCTTTGTGTGATTGGAGTCCCGGTAGGCATCCCAGTTTGCACGAGAGTAATCATGGACAAGTTTAGGAGGGATGTCGGGGCGAGGAGTGGGGCGGGGATGGTGACCACTAGAGATAGTGAGGAGAACGGAAGCATGGTCACTGCCAATGAGGTCAAGGACATCTGTGTTTATGCACCCAAGAAGGTTGGAGAGGCAAGGACCATTCTGGGAGTGGTGTTGGAATTGGGTCAGGTTTGCTGGGGGAGGGGAACCAGGTTTCCCTGGAGGGTGGTGTGAAACCGATGACACCACTGGAGGTCGGCATGATCATGGCTGCGGATATTTGCGGCAATCATGTAGGTGGAGAAGGTGCAGTCAATGTGGGCCAAGAAATCGTACGAGATGGGGGTGCGAGGGCAGACATAAATGGTGGCACAGGTGATGGTAAGGGTGGGGAAGAAGAGGCTGAGGGTGAGGTGCTTGGCAAGATTGTTAAGGAGAGGTTGGGGCCAGACAGGGAGGTGCTTGAGGTGGCCCACAGCAACCCCACCACATGCCACAGGGTACGGGTTATCAGTGTGGTGAAGGGTGTAAGGAGCTGTGGAGATGGAGATACAGGATTGAAGGAAGGTTTCATTTAGGACGAAGGCATCCACACAGTGCTGATGGAGGGTGGGGAGGAAGAGGAGTTTGTGAGTGGGCAGGGAGGGAATATTGTGGTACAGGATACGGTAGGGTTGTTGTAGCATGGGAAGGGAGAGTTAGGCAGGGGGGCGAGCGGGATGAAGGTGAAGTGGGTCTGTTTGTGGGAGTAGGTGGCATAGGTGGTAAGATGGAAGACGTAACGGCGAGCAAGGGCGATTTGGGAAAGGGTGTAGGAGCGCTGAAATGGGTGGATGATTTGGAGCACAATGTTGATAAAACAGATGATGTCCTCTGCAGTAGGTGGAAGGCGGAGCGAGTTGTTGGGGTGGATGGGGTCATCAACAGAACCGACAGGGACAATGAGCTCAGGGGTGACTGGAGGAGGTTTCGCTTTACACTTCGAGAAGTAGGTAGGATGGGGTTCCTTACAGGTGTTGCAGGAGGGGGAAGAGGTGAGGTTAGAGCAGTTCTTGAGGAAGTGGGAAGCTTTGCAGTGGGAACAAGTAGGGGTGTTCTTGCAGGCAGAGGTAACATGGTCATTGTACGTGAGGCAGCATTGGCAGTGGTAGGATTGGACTGGGGAACGGGAGGGATCCACCTTATGACAGCAATTGTGTATGAGGACTCCCTCGGTGAGGAGGCAGTCAATGGAGGAGGAGGATTCAGTGAATATCCGCATTAGATAAGTCGGCCCGGCCTCAGCCTCCACGACCACAGGGCTAAGCTTCGTGATCATCGCAGTGAAGGTTGGCAGACATTGGGGAGGTTGAGGCTGATGGGGAGAGGGTGGGGTGTGGTAGGGGGTGAGGGTTGCACGTTGGCCAAATTGGATATGTGGGATGCGGGAGAAGAGATCGGTGTGGAAGGAGGCATTGGGGGATTTAATGAGGACTGAGTCCTTGCGGGGAATAAGAAGGGAGACTTGGGCATTGGGGTAACATTTCCGTATGGCCAGGGTGAGGGTGCAGGCATCAAGGAATTGAGGGTCAGGATTGGAGAGGACAAAGTTGTGGGCGGCAGGCGCGGCAGGGGTGGGGGTCGGGGTCGCGTCCATGGGGTTGGGTGGGTCACAGGGATCGAAGGTTTTCTTTGAGGAGATTGCTGGGGAAGGGTCAACATTAGGGCACTTGGAAGTTTTCATAGTCACGACAGGGTGGAGAGGGAGCTGGGGGATGGGTTGCAGGGGGAGATGGCGGAGGGCAGTACCACCATGAGAAGTGGATGAGGCAGAGGAAGGGGGCGTGGGTGGCACAGAGACTGTGGAACGGCGAGCCGAAATCCGTGCTGGCTTGTAGCCTGTCGGAGGTGGTGCAGATGTCGATGGGGCGACAGCGACAGGGGAGGGAGAGTTGGGGGTAGTGACAACCGAAAATAGCGCAGGAGAGGGGTGAACAGGGAGGGAAGGAAGGACGGGAATGGGGGTGGAGGATGAGCTCCATGTGATGGTGGTTGGAGCAGTGGAGGGAGAGATGAAAATGATAATAGTGGTGGGTTGGGACATGGTGGTGACGGTGGCGGCGGCGGCAGCGGCAGCGGCGGCGGCGAGGACCAGGCGGCTGGCAGTAATGATGGCGTGCAGATGGGCGACAACATGAGAGAAAAGGTTGGGGCTTTTCCATGTCGAAGATACACCCTGAGTGTATCCCAGTGTTGTGTACATAGTTCCACATAGTCAGCGCGTACACAACTTTCCCACTAGAGCACAGCTCGCTAAGCACAACAGCGCATGCGCAGCGCTCGTCCGTCTCCACACTACGAGATGGCGCCGTCATAGAGACGGACCAAATTCTACTTCCGCCGATCCGTGTATTAATATTTAATGCAGCCAATGAGATTGCTGCTAACGTAGAACCTTTTCTCCTCACGGATCACACTCGCGCAGTGATACCTGAATGCGCAAGGTATTATAATGAGTGTACAGACCTCCGATTAGTCGGTCTGCCTTTGTCTGCACCAGTCTGCCTTTGTCTGCACCAGTCTGCCTTTGTCTGCGCCAGTCTGCCTTTGTCTGTGCCAGTCTGGCTTTGCCTGCACCAGTCTGCCTCTGTCTGCGCCAGTCTGCCTTTGGGTGCGCCAGTCTGCCTTTGTGTGCGCCAGTCTGCTTTTGTCTGCGCCAGTCTGCCTTTGCACCAGTCTGCCTTTGTCTGCGCCAGTCTGCCTTTGTCTGCGCTAGTCTGTACCAGTCCATAGTCAAGTTTCAGTCTGCACCTAATAAGATTACCATATTTCTGTACATAGCCATGAAGATAAATGAATAGACACTTTGTCAAGTATCAGAGATATGTGAGAATAAGATTAACATACCAAGACCAAAGGAACTTCAGATTGTCAATTGTAAATAGCATCCAGAATCAAGTTAAGTAAGGTTTATGATTGTTATTATTTTAATAAATGTGTGTGAAAATTAATCAAGTTCTGCTTAAAGTTGGTCACTGTCAATCTGCTACTCTAAGCGTGGAAGTGGCATTTCTATCGTCTGACCTAACGGCAGAAGATAAACACGCCACGATAAGATCACGAGACATATTGCTGACACTCGCATCCTTCGCTAGAGTGACAAGTCAAATAATCTGATGGTGTGTGTACCGAAGGTCTTACAGTACGCACACCACACCCAGGCAGTGTGAGTCCTGGAGCAGGAAGTGAGGGAATCCAACCCTCGAATGCGAATTGCGCCAAACACTTGCTGTTTTATATAGGTATTGCCGACCGCATTGCCATATTCTCCCTGTTTATATATCTCTGTATTAGAACATGCATGGCGCTTCAGCTTATTTATACAGGTTGGTCCGTTGATAGCGACCAGGCAAAATACCTCACGAAATGAGAATCAAACGAAAAAACTACAAAGAACGAATCTCGTCTAGCTTGAAGGGGAAACCAGATGGCGCTAGATAGCGCTGTCATAGGTCAAACGGATATCAACTGCGTTTTTTTAAAATAGGAACCCCAATTTTTTATTACATATCCGTGTAGTACGTAAAGAAATATGAATGTTTTATTTGGACCACTTTCTTCGCTTTGTGATAGATGACGCTGTAATAGTCATAAACATATGGCTCACAATTTTAGACGAACAGCTGGTAACAGGTAGGTTTCTTAAATAAAAGTACAGATCGTAGGTACGTTTGAACATTTGATTTTGGTTGTTACAATGCGATAATGTACCTTTGTGAACTAATCATTTCTGAGAACACATGCTGTTACAGCGTGATTACCTGTAAATACCACATTAATGCAATAAATGCTCAAAATGATGTCCGTCAACCTCAGTGCATTTGACAATACTCAACAGCGAGTAGTTCGCCTTCCGTAATGTTCGCACATGCATTGAAAGTGCATGTTGACAGGAGTTGTCGGTGGATCACGATAGCAAATATCCTTCAACTTTCCCCACAGAAAGAAATCCGAGGACGTCAGACCCGGTGAACGAGCGGGCCGTGGTATGGTACTTCGACGACCAATCCACCTGTCATGAAATATGATATTCAATACCGCTTCAACCGTACGCGAGCCATGTGCCAGATATCCATCATGTTGGAAGCACATCGCTATTCTGTCATGCAGTGCAACATCTTGTAGTAACATCGCTAGAAGATTACGTAGTAAATCATCATACATTGCGCCATTTAGATTGCCATCGATAAAATGGGGACCAATTATCCTTCCTCCCACAATGCCGCACCATACATTAACCCGCCAGGTTTGGTGATGTTCCATTTGTCGCAGCCATCGTGGATTTTCCGTTGCCACATAGTGCATATTATACCGGTTTACATTACCGCTGTTGGTGAACGACGCTTCGTCGCCAAATAGAACGCGTGCAAAAAATCTGTCATCGTCCCGTAATTTATCATGTGCCCAGTAGCGGAACTGTATGCGACGTTCAAAGTCGTCGCCATGCAATTCCTGGTGCATAGAAATATGGTACGGGTGCAATCGATATTGATGTACCATTCTGAGCACCGATGTTTTTGAGATTCTCGATTCTCGCGCAATTTGTTTGTTACTGATGTGCGGATTATCCGCGACAGCAACTAAAATACCTACTTGGGCATCATCATTGGTTGCAGGTCGTGGTTGACGTTTCACATGTGGCTGAACACTTCCTGTTTTCTTAAATGACGTAACTATCACGTGAATGGTCCGGACACTTGGATGATATCGTCGAGGATACCGAGCAGCATACATAGCAGACGCCCGTTGGGCATTTTGATCACAATAGCCATACATCAACGCTTTATCGACCTTTTCCGCAATTGGTAAACGGTCCATTTTAATACGGGTAAAGTATCACGAAGCAAATACCGTCCGTACTGGCGGAATGTTACGTGATACCACGTACTTATACTTTTGTGACTATTACAGCGCCATCTATCACAAAGCGAAGAAAGTAGTCCACCTAAAACATTCATATTTCTTTACGTACTACATGAGTATATAATAAAAAATGGGGGTTCCTATTTAAAAAAACGCAGTTGATATCCGTTTGACCTATGACAGCGCTATCTAGCGGGCCAACCATAGCGCCATCTGGTTTCCCCCTTCAAGCTAGACGAGTTTCGTTCTTTGTAGTTTTTTCGTTTGATGCTTATCTCATGAGATATTCGGCCCGGTCACTATCAATGGACCACCCCGTATAAATAAACTGAAGCGCCATTGAAACTGGTGTAGGCATGCATATTCTAATACAGACATACGTAAACAGGCAGAATACAGTAATGCGGTAGGCAACGCATATATAAGACAACAAGTGTTTGGCGCAATTTTCAGATCGATTGCAGCTGCTACAATGCCAGGCTACAAACATATATGTGTATTTGAATGTGGTGTTATAGTCAGCGCGCGAGCGATTGGACACAGCATCTCCGAGGTAGCGATGAAGTGGGGATTTTGCCGCACCACCGTTTCAGTAGTGTACCGTGAATATCAGGAATTCGGTAAAACATCAAATCTCCGACAACGATGCGGCCAGAAGAAGATCCTGCAAGAACGGGATCTAAGACTGAAGGGAATCGTACAATGTCACAGAAATGCAACCCTTCCGCAAATTGCTGCAATGCTGGGCCACCACCAAGTGCCATCGTGTGAACCATTCAACGAAACATAATCGACATTGGCTTTCGGAGCCGAAGACCCACTCGCGTACCCTTGATGACTGCACGACACATAGTTTTACTCCTCACCAGAGCCCGTCAACACCGACATTGGTCTATTGATGACTAGAAACATGTTGCCTGGTCGGACGAGTCTCATTTCAAATTGTATCGAGTGGATGGAGGTGTACGGATATGTAGACAACCTCATGAATCCATGGACCCTGCATGTCAGAAATTACTGTTGAAACTGGTGTATGCTCTGTAATGGTGTGGTGCTTATATACCATTGTAGAGCCTCCACCAGCTTGAACAGTCCCCTCCTAACATGCAAAGTCCATGGATTCATGAAGTTGTCTCCATACCCATACACGTCCATCCATTCAATATAATTTGAAACGAGACTCGTCCGACCAGGCAACATGTTTCCAGCCATCAACAGTCCTATGTCGGTTTTGACGGGCCCAGACGAGGCGTAAAGCTTTGTGTCGTGCAGTCATCAAGGGTACGCGAGTGGGCCTTCGGCTCCGAAAGCCCATATAGATGTTGGTTTGTTGAATGGTTCGCACGCTGACACTTGCTGATAGCCCAGTATTGAAATCTGCACCAATTTGCAGAAGTGTTGCACTTCGGTCACGTTGAACGATTCTCTTCAGTCGTCGTTGGTCCCGTTCTTGCAGGATCTTTTTCCGACCGCAGCAATTTCGGAGATTTTATGTTTTTCCGGATTCCTGATATTCATTGGTGAAATGGTCGAAAATCCCCATTTCATCACTACCTCGGAGATGCTACGTCCCATCGCTCGTGCGCCGACTATAACATCACGTTCGAACTCACGTTTATCTTGATAACCTGCAATAGTAGCAGCAATAACCAATCTAACAACTACGCCAGACACTTATTTCCTTATATAGGCTTTGCCGAACACAGCGCAGTCTTCTGCCTGTTTACATATCTCTATATTTGAATACGCATGCCTCTATCAGTTTCTTTGGCGCTTCTGTGTAATTAACTTCCACTTACATTTCAATTTTATCACCTTGCTTGCTCATTATTCAGCCTAATATAAATGTCTCAAAAGACGTATCCTCTTCATTACCTACTTATAAAATGGATTCTCAAACACCATCGCTCTCTGCCTGCGCATCCTGTCTGTCCATCTCGTCTTCATGATGGCTCTCCATCCTCTCTGCTACAAGACGTAGCACGCAAATAATTAATAAATCCTCCTTATAGTCTCCGATTTACCCATCTTCCACATTTTTACTATTTTCATTTGGTGTCTCAACGTCATAATCTTCCTTTTCCTACCAAGGCAATGTTTCTGTCGCACTCGTATTTCCTATTACATCAGCTTCAGTCAGTGCTATTTCTTCTGTGGTTGTTCTCACGGCGTTTCCTGCATCCATTACAAGTCATTGTTACACTACTGGCCATTAAAATTGCTACATCACGAAGATGACGTGCTGCAGACGCGAAATTTAACCGACAGGAAGAAGATGCTGTGATACGCAAATGATTACCTTTTCAGAGCATTCACACAAGGTTGGCGCCGGTGGCGACATCTACAACGTGCTGACATGAGGAAAGTTTCCAACCGATTTCGCATACACAAACAGCAGTTGACCACCTTTGCCTGGTGATGCCTCTCGTAAGAAGGAGAAATGCATACCATCACGTTTCCGACTTTCATAAAGGTCGGATTGTAGCCTATCGCGATTGCGGTTTATCGTATCGCGACATTGCTGCTCGCGTTGGTCGACATCCTATGACTGTTGGATCCCAACGGCCTCGTATCACTAGCATTCCAAATGACAGGGATCTTATCCACATGGCTGTAATGGATCGTGCAGCCACGTCTCGATCCCTAGGTGAACAGATGGGAACGTTTGGAAGACAACAACCATCTGCACGAACAGTTCGACGACGTTTGCAACAGCACGGACTATCAGCTCGAAGACCATGGCTGCGGTTACCCTTGATGCTGCATCACAGACAGGAGCGTCTGCGATGGTGTACTCAACGACGAACCTGGGTGCACGAATGGCAAAACGTCATTTTTTCGGATGAATCCAGGTTCTGCTTACAGCATCATGATGGTGGCATCGGTGTTTAGCGAAATCGCGGTGAACGCACATTGCAACAGTGTATTCGTCATCGCCATACTGGCGTATCACCCGGCGTGATGGTATGGGGTGCCATTGGTTACACGTCTCGGTCACCTCTTGTTCTCATTGACGGCACTTTGAACAGTGGACGTTATATTTCAGATGTGTTACGACCCGTGGCTCTACCCTTCATTCGATCCCTGCGAAACCCTACATTTGAGCAGGATAATGCACGACCGCATGTTGCAGGTCCTTTACAGGCGTTTCTGGATAAGAAAATGTTCGACTGCTGCCCTGGCCAGCACATTCTCCAAATCCCTCACCAACTGAAAACTTCTGGTCAGTGGTGGCCGAGCAACTGGCTTGTCACAATAAGCCAATCGCTAATCTTGATGAACTGTGTGGTATCGTGTTGAAGCTGCATGGACCGATGTACCTCTACACGCCATCCAAGCTCTGTTTCACTTAATGCCCAGGCGTATCAAGGCCGTCATTACGGCCAGAGGTGGTTGTTCTGGGTACTGATTTCTCAGGATCTATGCACCCACATTGCGTGAAAATGTAATCACATGTCAGTTCTAGTATAATATATTTGTCCAATGAGTACTCGTTTATCATCTGCATTTCTTCTTGGTGTATCAATTTTAATGGCCAGTAGTGTCTCATGGATGTTCCACATGGTTGTTATCCCTTGGATTCGGTGGCTTTATTTCTACAATAGCTGCCTGTTTCCTATTTCTGTATGGCTTTTGCCAGTTTTCTGTGGAATGTGTCTCATTATTTAGCTGTTAATAATTCTCTGCTTCTCTGTTTGTTGGGTAAGGACTGAAAGGAATAACGATAGCAGGAACAATAGAAACAGACTGCTAAATCTTGAAAGCTGTAACATCATGGTCGAATCTACTCAACAGTAGTTGTTGGTATCTAATTGGTAAATCTATGCTCAAAATCTCATGATTTTACTTGTGCCACGGGGCACATCTAGGAGCTGGTTCTTTCTTAGTAAGATATCGAAAAACTTCATTGGGCTCCTCTGTCCTGACACTCCAAATCTTTTCACATTGCTGTCTCTTGCTTAATTCCTTGTTGTGTTTTCTTTGACCAGTAGATTGCTAGGAAAATCTCCCTAAACCCCCAGTAAGACGTGCAAATTAGGGCATTAGTCCTCATTCTTACTACTGTGTTCCTTTATAAATGTGCTCACAAAGAGTCTGAATTATACTGTGGTCACTATAATGGTGGAAACGACAAATCAGTTTGTGAAATGCACACCTTGGAGTGGAGCGAATTCCCACCACACTTGTATGCATGGAATATCTGTGCAGAAAGGGAGTATCTGAAATCAAATACATCTTCCTGGAGCATGTCGTACTTGCCACTGGTGACACTCTATTCTGTTCCCCAATCTTGAATTTTCAGCGGACTCGTTACTAAGCCTATGGTTTCGTTAAATTTATTTATTTTCATTCATTTCTCCTGCGTCCATACTTCCCTCTTGCCTCCCTCTAATCTTACCAGTGGCATTTCTTGTTCTCTCAGTCTGTCTGTGTGTTGGGTTCTTCACCTTTGCCCTTTTTTGAATTGGAGTACGGGCTGAATAGTGAGCCGAAACAGCGTTGGAGTTGACTGACCCCGTATCTCTCTTGCGCAGTTCTCGCTCCATCATTATGTGGCTGACTGTTCCACAGCTTTGTCTGGTTTGTTGATGATACATCTTTCAGTGTTGTCTATCCGCTCTCTTCCCTGCTAATCCGATCCCCCTGCTCTTCCTGCAATCACTGACCTCCTTAGTGTCTCATTCTATGACTGGAAGTTATTCTACACGAACATTCGTTTCTTCCTGTTCTTTTTCTGTACCCGTAACCATCTTTCCAGCGCTTCTTTCCTGGCTTCTATGGATACGTGTTTTGCTTCCTTCTCTTCTTTCCTGACCTCTTTCGTTTCTGCTGTTGTGATTTCCTTTCTGATAGCTTTAGCTTCCTTTTGAGTTGCTTCCTTATTCTTATGACCTTGTCTTCGTTTCTTTTCTCGTCCTTTCTGCTTTCTTTCTCTCGTCTCTGACTTCTTCCATTGGCTCTTCTGCCACTTTCCTAATTTCTTTTGCTTCTCTCCTAGTCTTCTTTACTTATGTCTTGGCTTCCTCCCTTGGATTTTCTACGCTCCCCATTGTTTCTTTACTAAACTCTTCTAAATTTTTTGTCAGCTCCTCTCAATGAAGTTCCTCAAAAATTTTAATATAGTAAAATTTGTGCCTCTTCATTCATCTCTTCTGCTTGCAGCTGACGCCTATGAATGGAATTGGGCATCTGACTGTGATGGTGTGCCTGGTCTATCATTCTCCTCCACCTCATAGTTTCTTATTTTTATTATAGCATAAACATTTTATGTGCCCGCTATCACAACCTACAGCGCTTGCTAATTCCATGCTTTCTGATCTTCCTGTGTCCATTTCGGATGCACTATGAGCTGTGGGAAACGTTATATGCTCCTCTCTAGTATCTAGCTCTCCCCTACCTGTCATTCCTCCAATTTTGTTACTTGATTAACTTTAGACGGATCCCTTGCTAACTTCTTCAGGCTTCTTGTTTTCATTCAAACCAAGAAGTACTCAAACATGTTTGAAAAAACCTATTACAATAAATTGCAAATAAAAATAATGCCTAACGCACAAAAATAAGCTCATCCAAATACTACAGTGCTGTTGGCGATGTACATTTCTACTGAATGTGAAACGGAATCCACAAAACAAGAGAAAAGCTTCAATAAAGGCTCATGCGTTAAATATTTGTGGCTGCAACTTAATCAAAGATTATAAAAACATGGATCTAATGTATCTCACACATTTTGAAATGAAAATGGAAGAAAAAATTAACTGATTGCAATCAAATCTATGTTGTTGGCTGAACGTTTCTAACTTAACTGCTTCACAAACGATCGAAGAAATACTCGAAATCCTGGCCAGGGTCAGCCAAATTATGGGACACCCTCCCCACTCTATAAAAGAGAGGGGTTAAATATGCTATCTGCTTTACTACTTGGGTGTCTGTCCAAGGAAAAACGCTAATGAAATTGTTAAGCTCCCTAACATACCAAAAATAAATTGACGAAAATCCGCAACTCAACTAAAATAATTGCTTATCATGCTCGGAATAGACGAGAAGTTGTGCACAGTTCTTGTTCCAGTGGCCAAACTGCTACTAACCTTGAAATTATGGAGAATTACTGGACTCATCGTGGCCTAGACTGCCGGTGGTGCCCATAAATCTCACCATCTTTGCAGTGTGAGTGTGCTGGCTGCGGGTGGTGCGAAGCTCACGAGGTCTGAACCAGAAGTCTGTTGGGCGAAGTTCCTGCCTGAAGTGTGTTTCAACTACAAGCAGAACCCGAAGTGACTTTGTTGAGAGCAAAACTCGAAGCGTCCCTGCTGAGAGCAGAACCTGCAGAGTGTGAAGAGCACAGTGCGTGTTTGTTCTGTGAAGGTTTTCTATACCTCAAGTAGCAATTGACAATCAATAAAGTTATCTTTATCATCACGGCAATGGATAAACTAAGCTGAAGCCGCCGTTCACCCACCAACGTATGGAAAATGCAGCCATTCCAATCAAGTGTAGTGATCCCCCAATTCCAGAAGGTTGCGTCTAAACAGTTTTACGTCACGATGCTCCTGTCAATCCTAATGTATTATTTTTGGTGCCTTTGTCACAAGGCTTCTAACATGAGAACACAAAAAAAATCTCCCCTATAAAGTTTGTTTTAGGAATGGCTTCAAGAACTGTCCTTGTCGTGTAAGAATTCTCCTTCCATTAAAGAAACATTTTGGGGATACCCATAGTAGTAAATATTTATCAGAGGGCAGCTGATCGACAACGACTTTCCATGAAGCAGCCGGCACAGAAAGTACCTGCTTGCCGTACAAATTTCCTCTTAAGAAAGGCTCAAAAAATTGCCTATGCTGTTTAAGAGTCCTCCTTACAATAGAGAAACGTTTCGCAGCTGTTCATAGAAGGCGGCCAACAATAATCAGCTGGTGGCCCATCAGCCGTTCTTCAAGTGTCAGGCTCAGAATCTGAGGTCTGGCGCTTTCCCCATCTCCCAACGACTAGGTGGGTCAGGAAGGTACTTTAATTGGAATGTGCTGTTTGCTCTCTGGCTGACACAGCCATCTGTAGTCGTTTTAAGCCACACCCAGTACACACACAAGGTGTATCAACATTTGTTCATTGCTTTTGACCTCCCAAGTCATCAGACATCACACATTGTGATTTTTTTCCGTGGGGATACATAAAGGAGGAAAATACAGAGTTTCTGCCCTATTTACGGCAACTGCTCTTCAACAGCTAAGAAATCGAATTGTTGAAGCTGTCTATTCAGTAAACAGGGACCTGTTGATTAATGTGTGGAATGAAATGAACTACCGTTTCGACGTTTCTCGAGCAGCGCATGGTGCTAATGTTGAGCGTATGATATAGTGTCTGCGAACATAAAACTTCCCTCAGTTCATTGGCAGATACAATGTGTTTCTGTCTTGCATAGTTTGTCTGCAATAAACTACTGAAATCTATTCTTTCTTTTTGAATCGCCCTGTACTTCGAAGGCGACTTTGCATTCCCAATGACAACAGACTACTGTCTACAATGGAACAGCACCTTGTTTGTTCCATGTAGACGTAACGAAAATTGAAGCGTACAGCGTGAGGCAAAAGTCTGGTACACCTCTATAGAAGTCCAACAGTGTGAGGAACCATAATGGCGTCTGGTATAGTGTGCCTGTAAGTGGGGGCGCAAATTATAGGAGCTATGGCGACAGTGGCGGCCATCTTGAAATCCGCCGTCTCGGATTTGGGTTACGTATTCAAGGAAGAGGGTAATGTGACACATCATTTTGAACTGCCTCTTTCTCAGGAATACACGTGTGAAATGTGCTTTAAGATATCTTTATTTGTGAAGATTTACGACCTGTTAAAGTTTAGAGCACTTCTTAGAGTCGGCATTACAGCATATGCTCAATATGACCTCCATTGCGCTGGACACACAGTCGGTGTCTATTTTGCCAGTCGTGCAGCACATATCGCAGGATCTGTGGGTCAACGGCAGTACCTCCTCAATATGCCGACAAAGATGGGCTACATTGCTTTTACCTCATACACAACTGATTTTGAAAGTCAAGAGGTGTAAGATCTGGGGACCGCGGTGACCATTCGATAGGACCCCAACATACCTACCCAGTGAGCTCCAAACTTTTCATCCAGAAACTGTCTGACTTCAGTAGCATAGTAGGAGGTGCACCGTCTTGTTGAAAGAAGGTTGGGAAATCACCTTGCGGATTCAACAACGTAGTAAGCACATAATCGTGGAGCATTTGAATGTACCTCTCCCCACTCTAGGTTCTATCAATAAATAACGGACCCATCGTTCTTGTGTCCCTAATCCCACACCACACCATCGCTTTTTCCCTACCAGCACCTTTACACGGTTCCACTCACGAGGGGTTTCCATCTGGCCAGTAACGATGCTTCTGTTTGTGTATTTCACCATGCACATCAAAATTAGCTTCGTTACTGAACAAAACCTATCGTATAAAGTTTGGATTCCTGTTACACTGATCCACAGCCCATTCTGCAAAATGCATCTGCCGACCAGTGTTATCCTCTGACAGATTATGTTGCAAGTGTAACTTGTATGGGTGCCACTGATACGTGTGTGTGCAACACACGCAGGATTGAACGCTGACAGACACCAGATACTTCTGATAATCGGCGTGTACTACGACGTGGACTTTTCACAAACCATGCTACAATTGCTATTGCAGTCTCCTCGCCGGTGGCTGTTCTTGGACGTCCACGGTGTCACTTGTACGCTACAGAACCTGTTGCACGAAATCTGTCTAATAACTTGGATACTGTCAAATGAGACATGTCATTTCTCTCAGGATGCCGGGCATTGAAGTCAGCAGCAACCACTCTGATACTTCGTCCAGCACTCAATATCATAATTTCAGTGCGCTCCTACTGTGTAATAAACAGAATTTATCACCTCTTCGCAATTTCAGGCTTTAATAGCTCATAACTCCTACACAAATGATATATAAAAACAGATTTCACATGTGTATTCCTGTGAAAGAGGCAGTACAAAATGACGTGCCATATGACGTCTTCACATTTGAAACACGTAAACCAAATCCAAAGTGGCGGATTTCAAGATGGTAGCCGCTATCACTATAATTTTCACCTCCACCTACAGACACCCCATAACAGACACCTCACACCAGACACCATTATGATACCTCACACCGTTCGACTTTTAAAGGAGTGTATCCAGTCTTTCGCCTCACCCTGTACATAGCATGATAAAAACAAACATCAAACTTATATCATACACACTTGATAAACGAAAAATTAACGCATTCAGGCACCTCACAATAATTACAACTTTTATTTAGACAAAATTGGACCCTTCACAGTAATTACTACTTTTATTTAGACAAAATCTGAATAGAGGTCGAAATGATCTGGGCCGTTGTTCTGAATATTGTGCTGTATACCAGGCATACTCCATCAAAGTCGTAAAACGTGGTGATGCCCGCCAACCATGAACAGATACCTGAGATTTAAGAACACAGTTCCACCGCTAAACCTGATATGATAGAGAGCTATCTGCGATTCTAATGTCTGTTTATTTTTTTAAAAATGCTTTACACAGTCGTTTCGTGTGGAATCTGAATTATGTACACATCAAAAAAGTTTTGCATCACCCTGTTTCCCAGAACCCCTGAAGATATACGTTGACTGTGGATATTGTATCACAGACACAGTCCCTTTGACTGTCCAGAGATGTCACTAAAATCGCCCAAATATATAAACAACCATGCATGAGCAGCGCCTATTAGAAGGAAGGGGTCCGACAGGAAAGAGGTACACGGTTCGTGTTGTCTGTAGTTCAACCATGCCTAGACGGTCAAGACCGCGGTTCGATAGCGTTCGCATTGTTACTTTGTACCAGGAAGGGCTCTCAACATGGGAAGTGTTCAGGTGTCTCGCAATGAACCAAAGCGATGTTGTTCGGACATGGAGGAGATAAAGAGAGACCGGAACTGTCGATGACACTTCTCGCTCAGGCCGCCCATGGGCTACTACTGCAGTGGATGACCTCTCCCTGCGGATTATGGTTCGGAGGAACCTTGAAAGCAACGCCACAATGTTGAATAAAAGCTTTTCTTGCAGCCACAGGACGTCGTGTTACGATTCAAACTGCGCGCAGTAGCATGCATGATGAGCAACTTCACTCCCGACGTCCATGGCGAGGCCTACCTCTGCAACCACGACACCATGCAGCGCGGTACAGATGGCCCAGCAACATGCCGAATGGACTGCTCAGGAATGGCATCACGTTCTCTTCACCGATGAGTGTCGCATATGCCTTCAACCAGATAACCGTCGGAGACATGTTTGGAGGCAACCCGTTCAGGCTGAATGTCTTAGACACACTGTCCATCGAGTGCAGCAAGGTGGAGGTTCCCTGCTGTTTTGGGTTGGCGTTATGTGGGGCGACGTACGCCGCTGGTGGCATTGGAAGGCGCTGTAACGGCTGAACGAGACGTGGATGCCATCCTCTGACCGATAGTGCAACTATTTCGGCGGCGTATTGGCGTGGCATTAGTCTTCATGGACAACAATTCGGGCCCTCATCGTGTACATCTTGTAATCGAATTCCTTCAGGATAACGGCATCGCTCGAATTTTGTGGCCAGCATGTTCTCCAGACATGAACCCTATCGAACATGCCTGCGATAGATTGGAAAAGGCTGCTTATAGATGACGTGACCCACCAACCACTCTGAGGGATACAGTCTGGACCAAGAGTGCCTTGATGAAGTTGTGGATAGTATCTCACAACGAATAAACACGTACATCAATGCAAGAGGACATGCTGCTAGATATTAGAGGTACCGGTGTGTTCAGCAATCTGGACCACCACCTCGGAAGGTCTCGCTGTATGGTTGTACAACATGCAATGTGTGGTTTTCGTAAGTAATAAAAAGGGCAAAATGATGTTTATGTTGATCACTATTCCAATTTTCTCTACAGGTTCCGGAACTCACGGAACCGAGGTGATAAAAATATTTTTTTGATATATGTATATATTGAGTACTTTTATCGTCCTCTTAAAGACAGAGTTGAGTGTTAAAGAATCCAACAAAAGCAATTAATTACTTTCTGCAACTGGTAATAAAACGTTTCAGACGGAAAACTGAAAGTAATACTCTCCCATTTTTCGAGATTTTGCTACCTTCATTACAAGACTTCCGCAACTAAAAAGTAGTATTTTTAAAATTTTCAGCCTAATTTGCCTTGAGCTTGCTGATGAAACAGCGAAAGCTGCTGAAACAGAAATCCATTGATACTTACCACTGGCACTGATGTATACGTATGTTTCATAGTATTTGTCTACTGCAAAGCGACTTTCTTTTTTTCTCTAGAAACTATAACGTGTGGTTTCAGACAATTCTTGCACAAAACCTCACTGAATGTCTTTATACATAGCATTTTAGGGCATAACAAGAAGCTTCGTCTTACGACAGATATGAATATCTGTGTCGTATTAGCCATTAATCACATCTCCTCTGTACGCTTACTTGAAGTGAACTGTGTAATTTTGTTACCTCCTTACCTGTATGTTTTCCTGGTACGGTTTAACTAGGTCGAAGAAGCCTGAAAATCAGCAATATTCATCTCACTTGCAGTTCAGAGGGCGTACTCTCATAGCTCTCCCTTGGTAATTGTTCACTGACTCTCAGGAGCAGTGTTAAATACTTAGAATAGTTCTTCTTTCAAACTTTTGAAATTTTCATTATGGTGCGTACTTCGTAGTAAGTGTAAATTTTTCTTCCATTTATACAATTCTCGTTCAGGTTTACAAAGCAAAAGTGGCTTTCCACACAGCGTAACTGTAAGTGTTTTCTCACTCCGTCAAATCAAAAAATTTACAGCCATTTTTATTGTCACTGAAAGTTGTTACTGTAATGTTTTCTTTGGGCTAGGAAGGTACAGTATTTTTTTCTGGATTTTAGTTAGCACGTCAACAATCGTCAGATTCATTTCCTGTTTTTATTAGTCTTTTCACAATTTTTAACGACATGTTTACATCATTCGAACGAATGTCCAAAAAAGTAATTGCTAAATTACATATTTGTAGACCTTCAAGAGTTGTGGGTGATTTCGACTGCATACCATGTTCTTCAGAGTTCACTTTGCAAGGCCGAAAACATTAATTTCATTCCATATTACTATGAAACCCTGGAGCCTGAATAAAGAGAGATACTATTAGCAAGCATATACGAAGAATACTCAAAGAAAATTAATTCAGTTTTGCCTCCAATGTTAACACTTGGCGATATCGCAAAGGCAGCTGCTAATTATTATGGATGTTAAATGAGTTACAAATTTGAGCAAATAGTAACTGTGAACAACTGTGTCAGAGAACCTATCGACAGAAGCTGAAATTTTCTTAACGAATTACGATCGCGTCGTGCCGTGTTATCTGTTTACCGATGCGCCACGACCAAAGGCTATGCAACTGATCTGTTGCACATGCACTGTTTGCTACTGCTGTGGTAAGGGTGTACATTTCTCCAGGCAGCTGGCGAGACATGAATTTGGCGATTTTCAACATTGTTCAAAAAATACTTAGTTTGTCTTAACTGCTAAAATTTTGAAATAATGTTCCTTTCGGCATATTATTTCTGCATGAAAAATTGTAGGGCAGGTTTCAACATGTTGGACTGGATCATTCCGTCGTTTGAAGTATGACGATTTGAAGACAAGTTCTCTTCATTGGCACAAGAAAATTCAAGTTCGCTGGCAAGTTGTCAGTTTCAAGACTCCTCTTACAGCTTTCAGAGAGACAACCATTGTTCTCAACAGTCCACGTCTGAACATCAACACACACTTGCAACCTATACATCGGCTCTAAGTGTTCGCCCTTTTAAAAGAACGTTGGCACATGTTTAGTTCGAGCACACGCTGGATACCACGTTTGTTTATTATGGAACAAAATAAGAATGGTTTTGATGTATGACAGTAACGAAAACAGTGTGTTAAAGGTGAGAATGATGCATGTTTCTAAACATCATCATTGAAAATGACACGTGGCTATGTTGTTATGTAACAGCACAGAGTTGGTCCAACATGGGTAACAAACCCCCAAGAAAAGAGCGAGTGCGTAAATCTATGAATAAAACCATAGTCATTATACTCTCGGACGAAAAAGGTATGGTGTATACTCACACTGTTCCAAGAGGCACAACAGTTACTGTAAAGTACTATATACAGGTCTTTAACCAACGTATAAAGGATTACATTCCAAAGAAGATAAAGAACATTTTCGTTGTTGAAATCTTCATCAGGATAAAACCACGCCTATGTTGCCCAAACAGTGATAGTGCTTTTGACCAAAAAAGGCATTTCCATGGTATCCCATCCATTTTACAATTCAGACTTGGTCTCCTGTGAAATTTTCCGTTATAGCCCTACTAAAAAGGACCTTGACGTGGTTTTCATAAAAAATTGATACAACCAGTTTTTTTCTAGATCAGAACCTAGAGGCATGTGTTTGTCAGTTCTTATTGTTGAACCTTTCTCCTGTAATTGCAGCAGTCTAAAGATCCTCTCTAGGAATCTTTCATCTATACATGAAAAATTTATATCTATTATTAAACCACCTGTCAGACAAGAAGCAGGACTTTATATGAAATGAACTGGGATTGTTATTTGGGTATCTCAATCTAATTTCAGTGGTTAATTTTCCAACTTGTATGCAGTAAGATAGAAACCTCATTAATTACATTTTTTCAGTCAGTGCCCAACCTGAAACATTTAATGTGTATCCGATCTTTAATGGACCATATGATCATGATGAACAACTAATGAAAATAAACAATATATTACCTCACAGGCCTGAGGCAGGTGCACACAAAAAGTGAGGCCTATTAATGAGAACAGAACACAGTATTTTGAGAGCATGTTAAGAGAGATAATGTAGGATGAGGTGCAGATAGAAAGAGATGTTAATGTGAAATTTATTCCAAGTAGATTTGTGTCAATATCTGAAAGATACTTTTCTTAAAAGTTATCCAGAAAATTCACAAAAACCAAGTAAGCCATATATAATTAAAATCTTATGTAAGAGAATGAGGGAAATTTATGTAAGTTCCAGAATAAGTCAAGATCCAACATTGCCATTGTACTACAAAAAAATTATAATACTTTAAGGAATGTCATTGAAATACCAAGAAATGTTCTTATCGAGATAGAAATCAATAAGATCAAAACTGTATGGGATATTGTACAATGAAAGACAGTGAGCAAGGTACCATATCTAAACAGACAATGTTGTGATTGAAAATTAACAAGTTTCGAGCACTTTTAACGAGCATTTTCTAAATGTAACAGCCAAAGTAGGATTAAATAGTTCAGCTGCAGTTGCAAGAGAATATGTTAAAAATCTCAGTCCACGGAACATTGAGCAACTAGAAGTAGGACCAGCATCCTTCACTGCAATTAATTATGAAAGTTATTACAAAAGTTCTAAAAAATAAAGGCTCGTATGGTGTTAATAGGCTTTCAAACAGAACTAAAAAAATAGTTCTGACTTAATAACAAATGTATTTAGTAACATATGTATCGCATTACTAGTAGAGGGAATTTTTAGAAACAGATTAAAATATGGAATGGTTAGGGACCTTTATAAAAAAGGTTATAGTAAAGATTGAAATAATTATCATCCAGTCTCCAAAATATTGAAGAAAGTAATTTACTGAACAGTAGTCTGACCTGTAAGTAGGAAAAATTTACTTTTCAGGTCCCAGGTTGCATTCGAACTGCACCATTTCAGTACGCTAGTGAAATTAGTTATAAATAATCCATCAGAGTTTGGTAAGAATAGCGATATCCGTACTTACAACACTAGAGTGAAAAGTGACCTTTATTACCCATTATTAAAACTGTCAGAAGCTCATGAAGGAGATCAATAAGCAGCAACAAAAAAATTTGATCATATGCCTAATACTATGAAATGCCCGACAGGTAGGAAAGTAAGTTTTAAATTTAGCTTAAAAACATTTCTCCTGAACAAATCGAACTATTCCTTGGACGAATTTCTATTTAAAAATATGTAGCCTAAAAAAAAGACTTTGTTTTAAAGTTTACTGGCAGGAGTAGCACTAAAAATGTGTTCATTAATGTTAAATCTTTCATATCATACATGATACATGTATTAACTAATTAATAAAAACCTGACAGTGAAAGCCTGAGAAGCGATTTTGAAATGCAGGAAACAGAACGACCTTCACCATGTCTTCAACGAATGGTAATGGAGATGAGACTGAAGAATGGCGTTGGGTGGGGAGTACGCTCATTAAAAAATTTTAAAATTTTTAAACTTGTAAAATAAAGTTTCTGGAAAATGTGTGCCACCCTCGTATGTCTGCCTGGTCAGTGTGATGTTAAACAGATTGCAGAGTACCTGAACAGTCAAATTAACACAATTATTACGAAATTTCAGTCACCAACTTTCTCTTCCGAATGCGAAAATATTTTGTTGAGCTCAACCTACATACGTAGGAATGATCATCAAAATAAAATAAGAGAAATCAGAGCTCGAACAGAAAGGTTTAGGTGTTTGTTTTTCCCGCGCGCTGTTCGGGAGTGGAATGGTAGAGAGATAGTATGATTGTGGTTCGGTGAACCCTCTTACAAGCACTTAAATGTGAATTGCAGAGTAATGATGTAGACGTAGATGTAGATTATCTCTGCGGTTGCTAATTTGGAGTACTTATTTTTTTCTTTTTCGCTGAGTGCATATATATTCTGTGGATTAAAATTTAAATAAAATCCAGCTATTTTACGTTAGTGTACTGGCAAACAACAAATCAATTCTCATAGTAATACACCGAAAAGCAGAACATTTCGACCTTTACGCACTGTGTGAAAGAATGCCGTTTCGTGACTTTGCTGACACGTGACGTGGGAAGGGAAGTATTTACGTAGAACCGAGACAAAGGATAATTATTACAGAGTCCATGAGGACCGCAAATGGGAAAATCTGTTAGCATAAGCGAAGCTGACAAACGGCAGATCGTTGTGGTCCGGCGCATGGGAAATAGGATCTCGAAACCAGTGTATGTTGTCGGCTGTTGGCGCGCTACTATCATGAGCATTTTTAGAAAGTGGTTGAAAGCAGGCGAAGCACGAGTAGGTGACAAGGTTTCGGCCGTCTTCATGACATCACAGAACGTGGAAGTCGCAGGCTTGCTCGCTCCCTAAAGCAGAATACGCAGCGATCTGTAACAGATCTGATGACAGAAGCACAAATGTTGTAGAGCACGCCGTTCAGCGTACATTGTTGAACATGCCAACTCCAACGTGTTGTCAAGTGGCCCAAACAGCATCGATAATCACAGCTGCAGCGAAAATAGGATTCTCGAGTTTGGACTATCAATCAATGGAGACGTGTCGCCTTGTTGGAACAATCACGTTTCTTGTTACACCAGACCGTATACTGCGCCATCCAGGCGAACAGATGCACGAAACATGCACGGTATGACAGACACAGGTCAATGGGAACACCTATGATATGGGAACATTCACTCCACCTCCCATGGGATCCGTGGTAGTTATCGAAGGCACAATGCCAGCTGTGGGCTATGTGAACACTATTCCTGAACACTTGCACACCTTGACCGCTGATTTCATCCGTGACGACGGTGGCGTCTTCCAATAGGATAACTGTCAATTCCAAAATCGTGCCACAGTTATTTGAAGCTTCAATGCTCCTTAGCGTTTACGCTTCAGCTGACCGTGTCGACGTTTAATCATGATTGTACCTAAGGACAAACAAATGCACTGATATAGCCAAGTACAGAGATCGATAGCAGTAGTCAGGTGTAAGAAATACATTAACTCTGGGATACATTTTATCCAGTCTCAGGGTAAAATAACCGGTCGCCAGTCCAGACATGATAAAATTAATTTTTATAAGTGCTGTGATATTAAAATTATGGTACTTTGCTGCAAGCAAAACCGACTTTGGCGTACATAAACTAACATTAGCCAACAGTGATATTGTATTACTGACACAAGAAGGAAATTTTCAGAGAAACAATATGTTGTTTCAATAATCTGCAACAAAGCGTAATGTCATAATCGCAACGTTTTTATTAAACTGAACGTAGTTATCAGTTCGGTGACACCTCACAGTAACCTACCAGCTTTCTGAAAAGCTTGCATAACCTTTTGTATGAACCACATTGATTAACAGCCACATTCGTTCGGTTTTAATAATACTTTGGGACAAGTAACTTTGATACAATACCATTTCGCTCCAGAGAAAGAAAGAAACAAAAACCTTGGCTAATACAGATTTACATATACACTACTGGCCATTAAAATTAATACACCAAGAAGAAATGCAGATGATAAAGGGGTATTCATTAGACAAATATGTTATACTAGAACTGACATGTGATTACATTTTCACGCAATTTGGGTGCATAGATCCTGAGAAATCAGTATCCAGAACAACCACCTCTGGCCGTAATAACGGCCTTGATACGCCTGAGCATTGAGCCAAACAGCTTGGATGGCGTGTACAGATACAGCTGTTCATGCAACTTCAGCACGACACCATAGTTCATCAAGAGTAGTGTCTGGAGTATTGTGACGAGCCAGTTGATCGGCCACCATTGACCAGAAGTTTTCAGTTGGTGAGAGATCTGGAGAACATGCTGGCCATTGCAGCAGTCGAACATTTTCTGTATCCAGAAAGGCCCGTACAGGACCTGTAACATGCGGTCGTGCATTATCCTGCTGAAATGTAGGGTATCACAGGGATCAAATGAAGGGTAGAGCCACGGGTCGTACCACATCTGAAATGTAAGGTCCACTGTTCAAAGTGCCGTCAGTGGGAACAAGAAGTGACCGAGACGTGTAACCAATGGCACCCCATACCATCACGCCGGGTGATACGCCAGTATAGCGATGACGAATACACGCTTACAATGTGCGTTCACCGCGATGACGCCAAACACGGATTCGACCATCATGATGCTGTATAACGGTACCTGGATTCATCCGAAAAAATGACGTTTAGCCATTCGTCGTTGAGTTCACCATCGCAGGCGCTCCTGTCTGTGATGCATCGTCAAGGGTAACCGCAGCCATGGTCTCCGAGCTGATAGTCCATGCTGCTGCAAACAACGTCGAACTGTTCGTGCAGATGGTTGTTGTATTGCAAACGTCCCCATCTAGGGATTGAGACGTGGCTGCACGATCCGTTACACCCTTGCGGATAAGATGCCTGTCATCTCGACTGCTAGTAATACGAGACCGTTGGGATCCAGCACGGCGTTCCGTATTACCCTCCTGAACCCACCGATTCCTTATTCTGCTAACAGTCATTGGATCTCGACCAACGCGAGCAGCAATGTCGCGATACGATAAACCGCAATCGCGATAAGCTACAATCCGACCTTTATCAAAGTCGGAAACGTGGTGGTACGCACTTCTCCTCCTTACACGAGGCATCACAACAACGTTTCACCAGGCAACGCCGGTCAACTGCTGTTTGTGTATGAGAAATCGGTTGGAAACTTTCCTCATGTCAGCACGTTGTAGGTGTCGCCACCGGCGCCAACCTTGTGTGAATGCTCTGAAAAGCTAATCATTTGCATGTCACAGTACCTTCTTCCTGTCGATTAAATTTCGCGTCTGTAGCACGTAATCTTGGTGGTGTAGCAATTTCAATGGCCAGTAGTGTAGTAAATACACAATTCGATCTGTTAGAGACTCATTATTTCGTATATCAGGTATACCAGATAACTGGATACACCATGGCAATTATTACTGTTAGAAATTTTTTTGAAATGTTTATCCTTCGTTGTTAACATTGATAAGAATGATTCTTAGTTCATTCAGTGACGAGGTAAGGTACCTTATATAGGTATTAAGTTTAAAAACAAATTTGCTAAAGTTTATACACAGAAACAGTTGACGATGTCAGTGGTATTTTTTAGCGGCAACATCTTTCCAACTATCGTGCATCTGTGTGCTGAAATACTGAGCCGTTTACGACAGGAGCTTTTGTGCGCTCGGCGGTGTCATACACATTCTCGGAGTTCCATGTGGAGGCGTCTCACTTGCTCTGCATGCTGCATGCTCGCCGCTCCTTACCAACTACCCCTGAGATACAGTCTTAGCATACCTCGTACCAAAACTAGTGCTTCGAGAAGAAAGGAGAAAATGAATTATATGCTTCTGAGAAATATTATTTATTTTTGTGTTACTACCGAGTGCAGAAAAGCCGCTCAATTCTGATTTCTGTGACGCATCAATTGTGGTATCATCTCTTCATGCTCTTTCTTGGGATCAAAACCGATCGTACAATATATTACTGGTTAATACTGTGATTGCTAATGATGTGATACTGGTTCGACCTGCTCCATAGAATTTGTGAGTAGAGTTTCACTGTGGCTACTCGACGAAGTGAAGGTGGTGATGTTTCCACACTGCATTTAGAGCCAAGATGATATTTTTCTGGCATGCATCTACTGAATTATCTCTGTCAGTCAGTCAACATTGTTTATTGCTGCACTTATCATGAGTCGTGACCTAAAGAACGCACTGTCAATACTAAATATATTTTGGACGTAATAAATCCTCCATCAATTCAGTTAACATAATGCGCAGGACACAGGTCGAGTAAAAATTAATGTCGTAGCTTTCCGCTGAATTGAAATAATTCACAGTCATATTATTGCTTGTCTTTTAAATCTTAAAGGTATCTATTCGTTTTGCAAAAGGGAAGAAGCGCGCGCACACACACACACACACACACACACACACACAGGTCATTCTGTCCAGTGGGAGAGATGACCCACGTCTGTTTGACAACATAAGCACCAGTCCAATCCTTAGTTGCCGTGGAACGAACGCCATTAGTTTTATCCTGTCTTGGCCCTGAAACCAATTTTGAACAGCTCTGCTTTGATGAGTGGGTTTGGTCCCGTAAATAAATTGCTATCTCGTTATTTCATCTATTTGTATTTAAAAACCGTATTTGTAGCTGGCACACTGTATTAGTATCGTCTATAGCACTTGAGTGTTCAGGTCCTCCCACAGCTGAGAGATTTAGATTAAACAGTCCTGTTAGGAAAGTGGTTTACCGACTCCACCATGTGATGAGAGTCGTCGTCTGCTGAAAGCCATATTAAGACGAATCGGCTGAATCATTTTAGAATAAAGTGATTACTGAGTTTTAACTTCTGCGGTGCAACAGTGCGGTGCAAAATTTGGGGAATATGTCGTAGTAGTACTTGCGAATCCGGAAAAAAATATGACAACATAGGTGCTATCTACGCATTACGAAAGAGGAAATTCGAATTAACATTTTAGAATACCCGCTAATTAAATTAAAGTAAGTGAGAAAAGAGATCAAAGAGATCAACATAGATGTAAAAACACTGGGGACTAAAGAAAATAAAGTCGAGCTGTTCAAACATCTCGGATGTAGTCCTGTAGTTATAACAGATGCTCATCACATGTGAAGAACAGTAAAACAAAACAAGCATTTATGGTTATGACATTTCAACAATTTAACATATCAGAGAAAATACGTAGCTCTAATGCAAAATCAACTGTATTGCGATTTACATCTCCATGAACCCAGAGAAATCAACAGGGAACAGGCTGGAAACAACAGTAATTTACATACAGAGGACAAAAAACGGAACAATCTAGATGAAAACAATAAAAAATCTGAAAACACTGTAAGAGACAAAAAAGGTAAATGGACAAAATAAAAAAAAAACAAGACGCAACTCATTCGATACAGCTTTAGACACATCACCCTTCTCTTCAGTGTGTTTAGGGACAACTAAGAGGCTAGAATCTATGAGGGCGACAGAGGGAACTACTTTCAGCGTATCACTAACAGGACAAAATGAAACTACAATATTGGGGACATCAGGAGAATACCAAGCGACAGAGTAACATGGTTACCTCAACAAGTTGTACCCTTTAGGAAATGGTAGATGAATATCAGAAATATTTTGTGCTATTTGCTGTTAATATATGCAAGAAACAGATGTCTCCTTGAAGATACGGCAGCTCAGGCTTGGCTGCATTATGTGTTCTAGAATATTAACATGGGCATCTACAACGAGGCCAACAGGAACGCATCCGTTTGTTCTGCACTGCAGTTACGTAAAGCCAGTTTCATCTAAAACATTAGCATTTACTATGCTATATGCAGTCAGTTTATCGATATCTCACACGAAATGGAACACTGTCAACTGCAGAAAATACTTTCTAATCGGAAAATATGTCTCTGCTCCAGTCATATAAAACATGCCCTTCCCCAAAATTCATGTGGTAGATCTTCTGATAGTAAGGCGTTGTTGCTTTATAGCAGCTCTTCGGCGTAGGCGTCCATTACTGTTCAATCTTCTCCTCGTAGTTCTTACACATCCAGTAAACTGAGAAATGTATGTCGTTTGATGGCAATTGAGAAATGGATTGGCACTATGTGTTCGAACAGACAACGGTCGTCTCTCTCACTGGACACAGGATCCACTCTTTTCCGCAAGGTGTAGCCTGTTTCGACATAGCCACGTCACCATCGCCTCACCATACTTTACGCCATGCCGCATCTCGCTCTATCTTCAGACGGGCAGTATCAGCTCGAGCGTGTGCAGGGTTATGGAATTACCCTGCCGTGTCTTAGGCTTCACCTACATTGCATCCGGAAGTCATCCGTTTCGATCCGGTCCGGCGCCGGCTAACGCCGGAGTAATAAACAAACACCAGGTGGCTGATGCACGTGCCTACATTGGAGGGAGAAGCGCCGTACGACGTCGTCCGGCACCGGACTGCAGAATTGGTCAACCAAACAGGTTTGTTTCCAGTCCGGCAGTGCAGTCCGGCGGTGCACCACGAACAGGATGATCGACAAGAAATTTCTAATTCATCTCGTGTGGAGTGAGCCTCGCTTCTGGGACCAGTGGGTTAAAGGCTACCACAACCGTGATATTAAGCGAGAACTGTGGAAATCTATTGGGGAGCAACTATCAGTCAAAGGTAAATATCGAAATTATGTTGCAACGGTTTCAATGCGTGCTTTCAAACCACTACATGTTACTACGAAGCATTACTAATTTCAATAACATTACTTTTAACATACATTTTTTTTATCAAACTGTAAAAAAGAAATAAGTTTTTAATCGCTAAAATACTACTCGATGCTTTCGCTTTGCCACGGAACGGCGTCAATCCCATCGAAGTATGACTTACATTTCTCTCTGGTAATTTGAGCCTGTTGTGACTGGCTGTTGAACGTTCTTGATGAAACACTTTCTTGACGTGGTGATGCACTTTGGTCTTCTTCTAAATGTGCAGAGTTGAAAAAGTCACCACCTTCACTTTCAATAATTATGTTGTGCTGTAATCAAATACATTTCACTATTCCCAGTAAACTCCACTTGGCATTCATGATGCCGAAAGCACATTCCACACATCTTCTAGCCCTCGATAGCCTGTAATTGAAAATTTTTTCTTCGTGTAAGAGCTGTCTTTTGGAATAAGGTTTCATGAGATAAGTTTTCAAAGGATGTGCGTCATCTCCAAAGAAGACAACCTGCAATCTGATTTAATTCCTTCGACAGTCGAAGGTTGCGGTAGCGTAGCATGACAGTTGTCCAAGGACGCAAACAATGTAGAATCGGAAAACGTTCCTTCGTCACACTGTTTTCCATAACCTCCCACACCTATAAACATAAATCGACAACGGTAGTCCCCCACAGCTTATAAAACTACTGAAAGAACATTTGTAGTTAAAAACCGTAGTTCCACTTTGGTTTGGATGTTTAATTTGGATATGCTTGGCGTGAACGCATCCGATTGCATGAACAAAATTACACCGCTTGTGGAATCCTCTGGCTATTTCATTAGAATTTTTCTGATCAGTAACGGGTAGATGTCGCTCACAGAAATTCCTCCATATCGCATCCACAACTTCCGAGACACACTTACCTACTGTATAATCACCAAGTCAGAATATACCCAAGGACCGAAAAGCCGTCCCTGTTGCTAAGTACCTGAAAGAGTGAAATGATGGTGGAACATTACTCAAATGATATGGGCAGCCTTCGTTAATGATATTTTAGGAATCTTAAACATACATGAACAATAACAAAACATTTGTCCCAAGAACGGAGTACAACTTCTGTGCTGATTTTGTGAGATTTACGTTTCCATTTACAGGTGAACAGGCTCGGATAACGTGGCAGAACTTCTGAGACACTTTTAGGCAAAAATGTAAAATACAACATGACTCCAAGATCGGTCAGGAAGATAGTGCATTTGATAAATGGCCCTATTTAAAAAGCATGCTGTTTTTGAAAGGCACCTGCTCCCAGCTCAGGAAACTTGCCTGCCAGGGAGAAAGAGAATGAGCCTTCTCCACGTGATCGAAGTCCCACCACAGCAAGTGAGAAAAGTGAGAAATGTGTCTCTTCAGAAGAACGAGAGGTGTCTGCTTCTACACCGTTTTCTGTCAATTCAGACAGAAACAGACAAAAAAGTCATGTAAAAATATATGATTACGATTCACAGGCACTGGACATTGAGAAAAGAAAGATCAACATATTTGAGCAATGTGTTTCTCGAAAGCATAAATATCAAGATTATGACGATTACTCGTCCTTCATGAGCTAACTGCCGTCAGTCAAATAACTGGATCAAATGGAGAAAATGAGACTACGTATGAAAATCTTTGGGGACGCCACCGAAGCCTTAGAAACTCACAACTTCAAAAATGATGAGAGATCGTCAAGTTTTATACGGACGCACACAGGCTATCCTTTACCATCATTACTACCGTCACCTTACCCATCACCACGTTCATCTCATTATGCCCAAGATTCGTCTTCCTTTGTGAGCGTAGTTCATATGTGTCCTCCTGCCCAACAACATGATGGCAATACACTTCAGTGGGTCATCCCAAATGCACTATTAATATGGTTTTATGTATAAACTAGACGTTTGTTTTCCACAATTTTCTTCATCACATTCAACGCTGATATTTGTTAGTCTTGAACCAAACAATTGTTTCATTGTGATTTTCGTGTCGTACATAGACACTTGTTAACATCTGCTTATTTGATAATATCTAATATAACTGTGAAGGAACGTTAACAAATATCTATGTTAATAAATATATTTTATTGTAATTGATGCCAGAATTTATTTACAATATTCTAATGTTATTTGACCAATTACGCCACTCACAATATCAAAAAAGGCTGTCAGCTGTTTTTAACATTGACTTTACCTGATTGTGATAGTAAGTTTTTCATCTGGAGTGATACGTTCCCTGAAGTTGGAATAACCACTTATATCGTCTCTCATGCATTCAAGAATATAGTAGAACGTTTCTCCATAGATGCGGTAGTAGTTTTTGAACTTGTCTGGAAAATTTCGCAGCTACTAGCACGTTGTAAAAAATTCCCCTGCAGATGTGTCTTCAAAACGATGCAGCGAAGTCCTTCTCCTACGTCTTTTGAGGGGGACGTTGTTGTCTAGCAGCAGCCAACACAAAAAATCTTCATCAGTATCACTCATGATAGCTTCTCAACAACTGCAACTGGTAACCTATATCGTGTAACAGAGTCCAACGCGGAAACTGATGAATGACGATAGTATACTGGGTTGACGCTCAGTGTAATCTCTTCCCGTCCCACGTGCGACAACTGCGCGCTGTTGCCGGATCGGCGGATCGGCTCGGGCCCCAGTGTAGGCATTTACGTCGGACGATGCCGGGGCGCGTTTATCGCCCTTCACTGGACCGGATCGTAACGGACGACTTCCGGCTGCAATGTAGGTGCAGCCTCAGTCTGTTTCCTTTCACGCATTACAGCCGCTTGCAGATTCTTATTTAAGGACTTGTGGACATCGAATTTTATAGCAGAATGAGCGTTTTGTTATTTTAACAGTTGCGAGTAGATGATGGTAACAACCGTATGATCAGAATGGTATGGATTCTCTGTGAACGTGATGGTGTTATGCTGTCCACCTGGTTTGACTGACGTTAGCCATGAAGCACTTACTCTAGCTCTGACTACTTAAGTGAAGAGAGTGTGGTGGTGGCGTTGGTACTTCTTATGAACAATAACTCTGATTATCCTCTATTTAATTCATCCAGCTCCACAAATAGGGGTACACTATACACTGATGTGCCACTGGGAACACCTGCCCTGCTACACCGTCTCACATTTCACTCAAGAAAAAGTGGAGCACAGAACCAAAAACTCCTAACATTTGGAGAGAAACACTCGTCAGTCTGCAGTCCAAAAAACAAAGCACCTGTCCCATTAGCACCAAGCACGCACAGATTTCATTCTTGTGGTAATTACAAAAATTCTGCAGATAAATCCTTAACAAATATCACCGTTTGCTATGCAACTGAGATGACCGTCACGTCACATATTTTGTACGTTACAGCTGGTTAAGTACTTAGCTCGGTGCAATTCCGCTCCCACTGTTCTGAAACATAATGACCATTATTTATTTGAATATACGGGATGTCCCATTTTAATCTATACCTGCCAATATATCTGGAGTGACACAATTCTGCAAAAAAAGTGTCTAGAAAAATTTGAAAGTTTGAAAGGGGTCATGGAATGGTTAATTCGAAATGACCTTGAACCCTGTTTTCTAGGTCAAACCAAGGTCAAGTACATTTTCGCAAATGACAACTCCTATTATTTATTCCACATTCGTATTCTACGTGAAAAAGTACGCATTCTTTATAGGGTACATTTTTTTCGAAAAACTAATTGTTTGTCGCCAGGGGGCGCTTCATTGTGACTTTCCCAGTTTACTAGTATCTCAAGAACGAAGCGAGATCTGGAAAAATTTTCAATGAAAATCTTGTATGCTTTCTTAACTCTGTCCACTGTTGAAATTTTCGTGAACTTGAAATGGCCTTGAAATTCTTCAATAGGCATTACCCCGAAAGCAAATACTGTCGGCATTTGCGGAACGCAGTGTACACCACTTAGAGGTTGCCGAATCAGAGACCAGCATTATGCTTGTGCTGGCACAATCAGAGAAGAGAAGGGTGCAGCTTTGAAGCTAACTAATAAGCGTCATTGTCGGGGGATTTGAAGTGATTACTGTGGATTCACAGAAATTTCATCTTTGGAGACGCTGAAAATTTCTCTGCTGTGCTCACTTAGGAAGGTTCTGGACTGCCGTGACTCTCGTAAAATTTTCTCTTGTGGAGAGAGTTTAGAAAAATTCCACCTCGTCGAACTCTAATGAATTTCGCCTCGTGGAAGTCAGAACAATCTCGTCTCGAGATACTCTAATGAGTTCCTGTGAAGTGAAATTTTTTCAAATCCGTACAATCAAAATTCTTCTTAACACGAATGTTTGGATCCCATAAGAGAAAAATTTATCTGTGTCACCCTGTCTCGAAATTGATTTTTTTTGGACCGTCTTTCGTTCCTGCCTTCTCTCCATATTTGAAAAGGACGGATTACCATGGTGTATTTCATTATTTTGTTATTTACGTCAGTATTGAGATATGTAAAGGTGCCCTCTTGAAAGACACATATCCATTAGACACCTAAGTAATTTTCTGAAAGAGTGCACTTGACTACTGTATGTTTTTGTCTTCATGTTGTGGCGTAAACAATTTGGAGCATGTGTAAACTGTACACTGTAATAAATCATTTGTCCTGCAGCACGCTTGCCGGATGTTTAGTTGAAGAAAAAACCTAAGAAAACCAATAATAGTATGAGTGGTCAGTAGAATTTATTTTTCGAATCTAATCTGTCCTAAATGGCTTATTACTCACTGTTACAAATAGAATGATAAAAATTGTTGGCGAGTGTCGCTATAATTATGCAGCCACGCAAAGATTGTATGCCGACAGGTAACCTGATTCCCGTCATCCCACGTAGATTACAATTAGGTCTCCAGTAAGACGAGCTGAAAGAGGGACCTTGAGAAGGCAGAAACGAAAGACTGTCAGAGACTACTGCGCTGGGAGTTCGTGCTGTCGTTGCTGACGATCCGCAACTTTCGTCTCCTCAGTTTCAGCGAATGCATGGCGTGCCTCGAACAACGGTATCTCCTGTTTTAAATATTTTAAATTCCTCCCATATAGCTTACATGTCACCCAGGCAATTGAACCTGGGGATCCCGAGAGACGCATAACGTGTTGTCGATGGGCCAATACGCAAACATGTCTTGATCCCTTTGTCTTCACACGCACTCTCTTTACAGACGAGGCAAACTTCGACAACTTGGGAGGAGTCAATCTCCATAACGCACACTACTGGGCGGAAGCAAATCCTCGCTGGCAATGAGATGACCGAACACAGAGATGGTGGTCAATCAATGCCTGGGCGGGCATAGTTAGAGATTACGTGATACTATACGTCCTGTTTTTTTTTTTTATGGCGAAACGTTGAACGGCTTGCGCTATCTTCATATTCACCAGAATCTGGAGCTTCCTTTACTAGAAAATATCCCCCCTAGACACAAGAACACGTATGTGTATCAACATGACGGCGCCCCTGCACATCAGGCCTTATCTGTCAGAAAGCACCTTAATGCAACTTACCCGAATCGATGGACTGGTATTGGTAGAGCAGTTTGTGAATTCCCGCCAAGATCGACAGACTTAACGCCATTGGACTTCTTCTTATGGGGAGCTGTGAAGTAGAATGTGTGCTCCACTCCGCCGGCGACGCCAGAAGTTATGACAGAAAGGACTGTCGCGGCTTTCCAGGCAATCACCTATGAGACTTTGAATGACGTCGAGACCAGTTTCCAACAGAGAGCGCAAATGTGCATTAGGTAATATGGGAAGTTGATCGAGCATCTGAGATCCTAAATTTCCAGTGAGAAGTATGTTAATCAGTCCTTTTCAGAGCTCACGATTTGCGAAGTTCTGTCGTGTTCCGGGAAGAAATGAGAAGGACACGTTGTAATTACAAGGGCTTACCTCGATCGATGTAATCGATGGGCGGATTCCGGTAGGTAGCTTGCAGAACTCCACCCTGAAAAGAATCTACAAGTTAAAGAGGAGGTCCAGGGACACAGAACTAGGAGTACAGCGCAAGGAAACTCAGGTCTAATCAAATTCAGACTAATAAAGTTCATTGGAAGTCCACTTCTGGCGCTACTGACTTCTGATTCTTCTATACAGTGCACTATGTTACGATATACGGCTTCACTTAACTCTGTCAGCGGCCTTCTATCTCGCGGTCCTGAGACTATCTTTTCAGTATTATCTCGATCGCGACGTGACGCTAACTGTCCCCAGTCCTCAGCCTGGCGACGCCTGGCACAGGGGAAGTGTCCCAGACGACTACCAACTGTGCTCCCAGTTTGGTTGGGACGGGTCCCCTTTTTACAGCGCTCGCCGTGTTTCTAGAACGTTCCCTGTGACGCACATCGCCAACGAGGAGTGTACATTAACGTGTATGGGAAACTGAGGAGACACTTGTATGACTATCACGAGCTACTGTACGGGACCTCGGTCACACAATGCCTGACCAGAGGCTGTTTCCATGTGTATGTACTTAGCCCGTGTACTGACCGTCGCCAGTCTGTCGCTGTTTGAATACCCGATTGCGTCAACTCCTCCGTCGTCTTCCCAAGCAGCGGAGCGCCTCTGTTACAGCTTTGAATTTAATGTCGTATTCCATCCCTTAATAGTGGATTTCGCGACAGTCCGCGGGGCGACCTCCATGTGGCGCTCATTGGGTTCCGCTAATGCCGAAGACATTTGCTTTCGTGTTAATCCATACTGAAGAATTTCGACGCCATTTCAAGTTCATGAAAATTTCACCAATGGACACAGTTCAGAAACCAGGCAAGATCTTCATTGAAAATATTTCCCGATCTCGCTTCGTTCTCGAGATACTGGTAAAATGGGAAAGTTAGAATGAAGTGTCCCCTGGCGACAGACCATTGGTTTTTTACAGAAAAAAATTTCCTTACAAACAAGGAGTATTTTTTTCACGTAGAAACGAATATGGAATGAAGAATAGGGGTTACCATTTGCAGAAATAAACTTTGGTTTGACCTTGAAAACAGGATTCAAGGTAATTTCGAGGAAACCATTCCATGACCCCCTCCTAACCTTACAATTTCTACTAGAGAATTTTTTTGCAGAATTGTGCCGCTCCATATATATCGGCCGGTTTAGATTAAAATGGGACTCCCCGTATGGGCGCTACACTCTGATTCACATGCATTTGACATGAATTGACGCCTTCACATACAACGACTAAGATAAGGATGCCATAAAGTAGGAAGCAAGAAGAAGACAAATTCACTAGTATTGTCTCAAAAAACAGTTGCGTATAATATATCATCCAGAAAATTTTTGGCTACTTAGCGATAGTCGGCGGACTTGCGTGACTGGATCTCAGTTATCCTACTACATTCGCTATGCATTTACATCCATTTGATAAAATGTTCGGAATAATGTGTGCGTACTGGGTGACAGTGGGTTGGAAAATGAGTTGGAAAATTGCGTTTTTGACTGCAAAAACATTATTACATGAGTAAAATACAATGTCTCTTGGAATTTTCTTTGTGGGACATTTGTTTCTTTCTATCTAGGCCTCCACTGCAGCAGTGGGAGAATGTTCACATTCTTGATGCTTCACTAGCTGTTACTAGTTTAATTTTCAACAGCTTTTCGAGCCCACATTTTCTGTCATTGTGTGTGGTTTCCTGGACAGTAGCCTTTCGTGACTGAAACTTTCTTATTTGTAGTTTACAAAGTCTCCCTGTGGATGTTCACACTTTGCAACCAAAGCTATGATATTGTCTCATCAGTCTTCTCGTTTGGGGACAGCGCCAATGACAGTGATCACAGGATAAATGTTTTCTAAGTCTATAATTACAAAACAGTAGTGTTGCCTACTGTGAATGTTGACAGTATAAACGCTAAAGCTGCTCCAAAAATGTGAATCACAATTTGTGATGTGCTTTTTAGCTTTCAGTAGTATTTAGACAGAAACCAGAAATAACTATGAAAGTTATTGATGTATCACGCTTACTTTGCAGTCAGTACGTATGAGTATTATTAGTAAACGGTGCGACGGATGAATAAAGCAGAAGCCTTAACCCGAATCTCAGGGAGGCCCAAACCTCCCTGCAGACGGGGGCGTGCCATGACCCCATAACGCACGCGAAATATAGAGTTGCGCCAGATAAACCTGCCAGTTTAACTTTGCAACTTGCGGTACATTATCGCAGGAAGTGGAAAGAGTTGTGCAGTAAAGAAAGCCTTACTTAACACATACGTTTCCATGGCCCGGACCTTATGAAGAAGTGAGTCGGAGCGACGCTCGTGTTAAATTATTTTATCCGTGACAGACTTCCAGTCTATCGTAGCCATCTTTAGTGGACAACTGTCAATTATAACTCCTAACGATCGATATCGGGTGACCTTCAAGGAACTTCAACAGCGTCAATTCTTCGCAGACTGAGTAACTGACATTCCTGGTCATTAACCCGCGCTCCTGTAAGACGACAAAAGGCATCCAAAACTTCCTTCAGCAGTGGTATATCATCATGGATACGGAGAAGAACCATAACGTCATCAGCATATGCAGGAACGGTGAACCTTTCTCCCAACTGCGACCAGCCACCCAAACCAGCGGCTATAGATCGCAATAAGGGTTCCATAAACAGCACGTAGAGCGACATAGGTAATGGACTCCCATGAAAGACTCCCTGACACGCTGCGATTGTGGAGGTAAGACGGCCAGTTACGTCAATGGACGCCCGAATACCAGTAATTGGAGAGCTAAACAGCTGTCGTGTTGCATCGTTAAAACCAGCAGTCGTCAATACTCGCGCAAGGAATCCATGATTAACGCGGTCGGACGCTTGGTCAAAATCAATGAAAAGCAAAGCGCTTGACACAGGAGAGGTGGAAGCAAACGAAATTAAATCTCGACATTCAGCAACGGTAGTCAGAAGAGTACGATCCGGAAGACAACTTTGATGGCTCGGGATGATGGTAGCCAACAATACCGATGTTCCGCTATTTACCGCTTCCACGACTATTTTATAACAATAGTTGAAGAGGGTTGTGAGACGGACCTGATCCACAGGCAAACGTCCCGGCTTTTTGGGGATCAGGACAATTTTAGCAACCTTAAAGCTGGGCGGGAGAAGGCGTCCGTGGAATACTTCACTCACCATAGAAGTTATCGTATCTCCTATCAGGAGCCAAAATCGAATATAAAATTCTTTGGGAAGGCCATCGAAGCCAAGCGATTTGTGTGAGGGAGAACGAGCCACAATATCAAGTATATCATCGCGATGGAATACAGAGAAAAATTCTTCCTGGAGAGCTGGCGTAACAATACTATCAAGGAGGGAGGTAAAATAGACAGACGGTGGAGCGTCTGAATCCACTTCAGTATGAAGTTCGGAAAAGTACTGGTAAAGTTCACGCATGATATCAGATTGGGAGGACCACTCCCCCGTTCAAGGGGAACGAATGGTAGAAAAACACCTCCTTTGAGATCGCTTGTGAAGCCGAAGAAGATGATAGAGACAGGTCAACTTATCTTGTACGATTGAACGAGACTGGGAACGCAATCAGACACCATCCATTTGCCTACGTTTGAGTTGTAGAAGTTTTGCCTTCACACGGTGGACGTCGACGACTCTCAAGGGGGCATCACTAGCATTATCGTAAAGATCGCGAAGGACAGCAGAATAAAATTCCCTAGTTCGCCTTATTTCAGCTGCTTTTTCAGCGGTAGAATGTTTGAGTGTGTTTCGAACCCAGGGTTTAGCATAGGTAACCCACCATTCTACAAGTGAGTAATAACGCGCCTGAGACTGGGTTGTCCGCCGCCATACGTCTGCGATGATGCCTTCCAGTGAAGTGTCCGTGAGATGTAAAGTGCATAGCTTCCATAAAGGGCGCGAAAGATGGACCTGCCGTGCGACGTGGTTAAAAGTCATTGAAACAGCACAGTGATCAATGAAACTGGGAGGCATTACATCAATCGACAGAAGCTGACTACATATAGGCTACATAAGTTTACAATTGGCTACTTGAAGTAGCTGTAAAAAACGTAAACCGTACCAATGTAGGATATCTGTAAACCCAAGTATCATGGAGATGCAAAGACGTCATCATATCATTACGTTTACGACAATATGCATAACTGGGGGTCTGATCTACACGACGTAAGACGCAGTTAAAATCAACCCCCCCCCCTCCCAACAAAACATTGCGCAGGTTCCTTCGGAGTAAATAAACAACTTCTTCCTTATAAAACCACGCGCGATCGGATGAACGACCGCGTCCAGAAGGAGCGTAAAGAAAAATTAAGGTGAGGTCATAAAAACTACAGCCTATACCGCGACCATCATCTAGCGTTTCGAAGACCCTCGTCGGGATTCTATCTCGATAAAGCAAAGCCATACCGGTAGAATTTTCAGGCGCGACGAAGAGAAATATACAGTAGCCAGGAAGACAAAACATATCAAATAATACATCTTGTAAACACATGATATCAGCTTGGGAATTGTAAATAAACTGGCGTAACGCAGCAAGCCCTAATTGGGAACATATCCTACTAACACTGAAGGTTAGAAATGTATATGCCTGCATCCGTTAGCACGTGTGAGGTCAATGAAACAACACTACGAAAAAAGCACTCATCACGTCCTTCTCTCCTGAACGTCCGGTGGCGGCGGAAAGAAGGTATAATTCTAATCCGCCACACCGGAGGCCGAGGAATCCTCGTTTTACTATTTACGACGCGCCGCTGCATGTGCAGGTTGAAAACTCTGTTTCATACCACTCCGTGAAAACAGACACTCTTGATGTGGAAGGGTCGGAGGCACGTCAATCTCCGATTTGATAGACGAGCCTTCACCTCCGCACTCATCGGAAATCGGGGAGCACAACTCAGAACGACCAACAGCATCATCAGGTACAGAAGAGACATGTAATGCAGTGCTGGTGTCGGATGGCATTACCTGATCATCAGGAAGACAACCCTTAGAATCCTGTTGCCCCACCGTCTCAGCGTGGAGGAGGGGTGGTATATCACTGGAACACTGTAAAGACGGGCCAGCAGGCAACTTCTCTGCGGGAACATCTGAACTCACGGGGACCCTCGCGTCTACTGGTGAAGTGGGGGACGCGGATTCAACACACGTTTCAACATCAACAGAAGCAGCGACATCGTCTCTGGTAATACTGGAATCACAATTATCGTCAGTAGACAACTCATTACCGCCAGAAGGTGCACCCTCTGTCAACGCCGTATCAGAAGAACGATACTGGACTGGGGCGCCCTCGAAATCTGTAGCGTCCTCAGTCCGCCGGCGTTTGACTTGCGCTGCAGGAGCCGTCGTCCTCTCATGGACAGAGGCCGCAGTGGGACGCGCCAGCAACGGTGGAAATTCACGAGGAGTAGGGGGTAATGTTGCCCCTACATCGCTTAAAGCTGGAGATTGACTTACAAAAAAACGGCTCTGAGCACTATGGGACTTAACTTCTGAGGTCATCAGTCCCCTAGAACTTAGAACTACTTAAACCTAACTAACCTAAGGACATGACACACATCCATGCCCGAGGCAGGATTCGGACCTGCGACCCTAGCGGTCGCGCGGTTCCAGACTGTAGCGCCTAGAACCGCTCGACCACACCGGCCGGCATTGACTTACAGCTGACTGCGATGACACTATGTCTGCTAATGTTAAAGGAAGACGTAGACGTCAGAACAGTAGTCGCATACAATCAGATCTGAGGTGACTGCTTTCGTTGCAGGGAAAACATGTTCCTTCTTGCCCTGCATGCGTAATACGGATCCGGTAACCACAAACAGTTAAGTGGGAAGGAATATTCTTCTAAACGCACATGGCCACAGTCCGGATGCCTTTATAACACTGGAAGCGTTGTTGTGCTGACCACCGCTCCCATTGGATATGCCGTATTACTCCAAACGGAAGCTACGCTGTTTTAAGAAATGAATTGTCCACTTCAGGAGGAAGGTTATAAATTCTAACCGGAGTATAATCGAGTGCCGCATTTTCAAGGAGGACCTGACTAACGGAACCATCTCGATGTGTAAACAACACTTTAGAACCAACTCGAGAGAGAAGCTGTTCTACTTGAACGGGATCATAAAACTTCACAAAGACTGCATACAAGTCAGAATCAAAGTAATAAGTATCTACCTGATCAGGTGTAACACGTATAGCATCAGCCAACCAATCGTGAATTTCTAAAGAGCCAGGTTGAACACGACGCGTACTCTTGTCAAAACTGAAACGAACAGTAGCTCGACGAGAAACAGGCTTAGAAGACTCGACAGACACCACGGTGCGGGCAGAAAACACAACTGCCAAGAGAAAAACGACAACAAACTCCACTACGCAACTACGATGTGACTCCGGCCAATATACCGACAAGACTGAGTAGCTTCGATACAAGCGGCGCTGCGGCACAGGTGGAAGATAACTACGACCTGCTCGCTCGAAGTGCAAGGCTAACTGTGCCATTACGCTATCCAGTCATGACTAATGGCCAGACAGAAACTTCCATATGTCTTCAACCATGTGTCTGCAACCTGTACTCGTACATTCATTTTGTATATTCCCAAACAGGGGTGACATTTAACTTGAAAGTCGCTACCCAGTGTCGGCAGATTAATACGATATTGCAGAGCCTGTTTTGTTTCTAAATTTGATTAAATACTCGTTTGGATATGCATACATGTACATATATTCAAAGGAACAGGCAATCAGCAATATACGTCATAGGACACCCTTTCGACTCCATTGTTGAATATACTTCACTCAGCTTTTTATTATAGAGGGCAACCAGCCCTCTGAGTGAACATGCTGAGCTGCCTTGCCAGTGCGACTAGACCACAAATAGATGCAGCTTTGTGACGGCTCACGTAAAGTGACAGCTTTTTCTCTGTACACTTCCGTATCCTACAGTGTTGTCAGATAGTGCATATTGCTGGACAGATTACTGTGGTGCAGCTGGTTATATTGACCATCTTGTGAACGAGTTCAACTTAGTCTCTGCAGTGGCTGGCCAGCAGCCGAGTTTTATGTCTAAGACTGTATTTTCTTCCACTATCTTTCTACACTCTCTCTCTCTCTCTCTCTCTCTCTCTCTCTACATCTCTCAGAATTCAATTACATAATGCAAGTCTGATCCACCTAGCCACAACAAGGTACCAGTGGCAACAATATATTCACAATTAGATTTTCCAAAATAAAGAACTTGAGAAAATTAAATTAATAACAATGTTATAACAATGTTATAACAAAAATGAAAAAAAATGAAACGTTTAGCTTATCCATAGAAAGAATCTAGTGCATTCTGTATTTGTGTAAGAAGGTGCATGATAGTTAACTCAGTAGAGGTCCTGGCTATGATTCCACATACCTCCAAAAACTTACCAAGGATTTGTTGAATACGTGCACCACCGAATCACTGTTGTATATTATTCCAAAATTGTACCGACACGCTATTAAGCAGGTGGTTATAATGGTTTACTTCTCCATTCTATGTTATAAGTTTGTGTTATCACTAAATATTAGCTAAACGTCTGTTACTATACTCAGATCAATTATACTTGTTAAATTTGTTTATATGATTTACGATTTATTTTCTAGCATTATTACGACACATCCCTATGTTGATCAGACTAGCTGTCATGCATGCGAGTAACGCGAAAAGGTTTAAGAGTTACTACACATCTCACTCTGTTTAAGGCACTAGCCAGGTAACATGGACCTTGGAGACAAAGCAAGTTTCTACTCCACTGCAATGTGAAGCGATCCGATGAGTATATGTATATCTGGAACAGATCAAGGAATCTCTATCCACACACCTTCTCTCATGGTATCGACCCAGTCTACCTCTCAATGCCATCACTGTCTCAGTGTCCTTAGGCTTCAGGCACGGAATCCCCAGGATAAACCTCCAGCAGATATCCACGACCATTACGGGCCGGTGCATGAGATGACTCAGAGTGCGATTTCACTTTTAGTCTTATGACTCTGCTTATAGAGTATCTAAATGAAAGCCAACAGACACACCTACATAATGAGGAATGGATCACGAGACACGATGACAGGCAGATCCACCAGTATGCGAGAAGTATCGTGTTGTCAGTAGAGTAGCTGCGTCATCAAATGGGACGGTATAGAGAGCTCAGTGACATCAACTGTGTTGTCATTGGATGTCACCTGAGTAACAAGTCCATGAGGGACGTTTCCAACTTTACAAACAGGCCCACGTCGAGTGTTGGTGATGTGACTGTGAAGCGAGAACGTGAAGAAACAACGACATCTAAACCAAGACAAGACAGAGGTCATGTAATGTTGGACGGGGGCAATCGAGCGGAAGGTAGTTCTAAGCAAAATCAGCAAAATAAATCATTTGTTGATTCCGAAGTGCTACCAGCAGTGCAGCTAGCTCAGGAGGTCCTCGTAAGTCACAAGATCTGTTTAAATAGATAGGATCCTATCCGTAGCCCTACGATAATTCCGAGTATCCTATTTTACTGAACTGGAAAGCAGTTATCTTCCTTAACAAAAGTAAAGAATTTTGTGGAGTTGTGAAGTGCATAATTAAATCTTGAGCATCATTCTTAAATAGCTAAGATAATTTTATTACAACGATAGTTAATGTTTCACCAAAATATAATTACGAAGAGAAGGTTTAAGTAACTCAGTTTAAAGATTCTCCTCATTGAGATAATAGGGTTTATTATTTCATGTGTTATAAACCTGACAGTGTTTCTAATATTGTGTTGTGACTAAAATGTTCAGCCGTGATATGAGTCTAATGATAGACTACTTTCTGAGTCGAGCCAGATTTGAAGTTCATATTACGGTAACAATACTCAAGAAGTGCAGCTATCATCCATGTAACATGTGTGTACTATAGTAAGCTGATAGCTACAACTATTCGAAGTACGCTAGATTCATGGTATCACATGTCCCTTCCGAGCCAAGTGGTATGAGGAAGTGAATGTTCCTGGACAACACAAATAATAATCAGAGCAAAAGATACAATTACTTTTTAACTATTTCAGTCATAGTAAACTGACCAAAGAACCCCCTGTCCAAGTTAGAAGTGTTCCACCTTTAGTAACCATTTACCTATAAATATCATTAGCTTCCTACTCTAACGTACAGATAGCAATGTTACTGAGAGTCGGTTGTTGCCTAAATTTAGTAATACTCCTCCTGTGTAGTTCATGTCAAATCACTGGTACATTACTTGCTAAACTGCGCAACTGTCTTGTATCTTATCGGCAAAAAAGGATTTCAAGTATCAAGTAAAGTCAGTCCCAATAGCTAACATTCTTTATGAACCATGCTAGTACTTGGTACAACTCTGCCTAATTAGGATGGTGACGATTTCCTTAGCCCGATACCTTTTTATTAAACGCGACAGCGGTTAAATAAGTACCCTTTCAAGAGAGTAACATTATCGGTGTAGCCTACTGATAATTTAGTAGTAGTTGGTGGTATTGTAAGCGGCGCCGCGTGAAAAGAAATTCTTTAGCTTTTTACAGAGTAAAATACAGATCATAGCATATGTACCAAGCGTATTACAACCACTGGGTCTGCAGCGGCAGGAACTTGCAGTAAATTCAATAAAGCAAGCAACAGCAAATACTAAGGGAGTTAAGAAAGTGAACTATAATTCATATTCAGTATTAAATTGATACAAATACAGTAGTAGATCAAAGTGGACCATCATTGATTAAATTCAGATGATGAATCCGTCATAAACAGAATAGGAACTAAAGGATGGAACAAATGAGACAGATTAAGTGGAAGATAGTAGTTATGTGATTGAATCGGTTAATGTGTTCATTCGCTACGAACAGAGAAATAACCGATCGAGACACATGAGGCAGAGTCTAACATGAAGATACTGTAGAGCAAGACAGTGAAAAACGTTTGATCATGAAAGGTAAGTTAAAAACTTTATCTACATAAAATAAAGCACAAGGTAGAAGATTTAACAGTCAAATTAATGCGCAAGTTAGTGGTCTTGATGATCAATTAAAAAAAAGAACCTTAATAATCAGCTGAAAGCACAAAATAGTAAGCTTGAGAATCAAATGAGAACTCATTGCATAAAGATCAGTAAATATATTTAAAAAGGAGACAAAAATGTAGGTGTTTTGACTACTGCGATCAAGAACAGGAAACTTAAAATAAATGCCATAGCTACCAATGTGCCTGCTACGCAGGGCCAGATGAGTGATATGAACGAAAGGTTCTATTTAGAAATCAAAAACACCCAAGACACCGTAGAAACTTCGATGGTAACGAAAGAGTACGGAAAGGTCTTCGGTTTGAAACGTTGTTCAAGAATCTAGAAATGATTGCTCACTTTTGAAAAAGACAGTGGTTGATTCTGAAAAAGAAATTAGTAATCAGGTAAATATTTGCGAACAGAAGTCTAACAGAAACTCCTCATAAATTGAAGGCGAGATCTGCGACCTTGAAAAGAAAATAAGAGCCAAGCCCAATTGTGTCAATGATAGGATGCTTCATAACAATTAGAAAATTAAGAACGATTTGATCCTACCAAAACAGATACTGGCTAGCAGCCGGAACCCATTGGATTTTCTGAAAAATTGCGGAAGGATTTTTCCTGAATATTTGACAGATCAGCAAAAGCTTGACGTAGTTGTCAGTGCATTAGCACATGATGCTAAATGATGGGGACTAAACTTTTACACTGATCAGATGACGTTTAAAGAATTCAAAATAAAGTTTACCGAGGAATACTGATCACAAAGAAAAGCAAGAACGTTTTCGGCAGAATTTATAATGGTCAGGTCGTATAATGGAGGAAGAAACTCTATGAAAGATTTCTGTGAGTTCTGGTACCGAAGAATGACTCACTTAAGAAGTAGATGATCCGAATCTGTGATTATTTGGGAGCTATGAAAAAAGTTGCCAGAGGATTCGAAGGGATACGTTGGAAGCTTTTCTGCGTTTCTGAAAAGAGTAAAGAATGAAGATCATTGGCGAAATGATAGTTATTATCTCCAGAAAAATAAAAATAGTGCTAATCACAATGACAAAGAACAAAATGGTGGCGATAGGTATCATGTTAAAATGGTTCAGCAAAGTTCGGTCAGACGTAAATGTACTTCGGTTGCACGCTATAGACGATTCGCACCGCGACTTTGCTACGACAGCAACCACGCGGTAAACTGAAGACCGCGTTTGTTGCGGGTCAAACTGACACAGATGTATTTTTAAAGTCCAAATGTAAGAAACAATCCCGGCATAGACGTAATGAATGTAGTACATGAGAGGGCGACAGCGAAGTACCGCAAGCCGCAGCAAGGGAAGGGACAAATGTGCTCAGCAATGAGTCACAGCAGGCAGGCGATGAAAGGTACACGTGCTGGCAGATAGAGCCTCCACCAGTAATGAACAAATCATATCAGTCAGCTGTCCATGTGGAAGCTGTAGTTATGGCAGCAGGGCAGAGTACGGTGTCACAGTGCAATGCAAAGAACCCACTGCGGCAGATAACGACTCCGTATCAACAGAGAACGTCAACTTAGTCGTACGCGATGAAGAAAGCGCCGACAACGTTTTAAATCACAAAATTTCCGAAGATGAAATGTCAGGGGTTGCAACTTGATGTGAACAGATGAATGATCTGCACCAAGGGCTAAAGCAATGCGAGTGCGAGGATTTCAAAAGGAATTACACAACCAAAATGTTAGGTGACAGTGAAAGGAGAAAAAGGAATGTCGAGAGAGAGGGGAGTGGAAATAGATGAAATCCTCAGCGTTGCTGACGAAGCATTCTTGACCGACGAATCGCCAGCAGAACAAACTGTTATCAGTAGGCCGGAAGAAGTAGGTACTGACGATTCTTTACGAATTATTGAAAGTCACGATTACTACACAAAATACGAAGTAAAGGTAGATTTCGAGCAGATGGCATCTCACATGAAGAACCTGCTGTGACAGAAAAGGAACTACTAACGTAAAAAAAAGGTCCCTGAGTATTTAAGGCCCGACCAAAGGTCATATGAAGTAACCAATATCTTAATAAGAAAAGTGACTTAGAATGGTTTGATATAGACGTCAGTTCAGATGAAGAATATATTGAAGTAATATAAATGGAGGAATACGTCACGAAATGTTATTTGGTGCCAACAAATGAAGCAGTTTCAATACAAGAACTACAGGTAAACACAGGTGAAAGGAAGACCCTCCGGATAACACAGTACCTAGCCAACAACGAATTCAAGTCATAAAATACTTTGCAATCGGAAAACGAAACAACTCTTAGATATATGTTATTTGCAGGTAAATAATATGTCTTGGAATGACCTTATCGTCGACCATGGAGGAAAAAACTCTGATAGTAGAACTATCACTCTTGTTGAAATTTAAAACATTAGGCTAGAAATCCTTTTAGTCAGTCCATATCACGGTCATTTTTCGAGTACATTTCAGACAAATTCGGATTAGTGAAGATGTCTGCGTATGTCGTCAGAGTCGTAGAGCCTAGTGGTAAAACCAGTAAGCTAATAAAAAGTCAAGTAATGGTAGAATTCAAAAGTAAAGGACTAGAAGTCGAAGATGACTTCCTGGTCGTTCCAGATTTCAAAGCCAAAGTGATTTTGGGATTGATTGGTTGAATAAAGAATAAGTACTTACTGACTATAGTAAAGAAACTGTCAAAGTTAACAGCAAATCCAATAGTTTGGAAGTAGGGTCTGCAGAAATTGAAATTTCACAAGACGCTAAATATGACTCATTGAAGTTAGACACTGATCCTGAAAATGAAGGTTTATCTAGGATTTTGAAATGAACCATGTTGAAAGCTTAACTGATGGCGATCTTTAAGTGGATGATATTAACGAAATCTTTGAGAACTTACAGAACCTTGCGCTAGAATAAAAATCTGAACCGTTCAGTATATTAGGAATGAATTGGGCTGTATTTTCGGACAAACCAGGGCTAGTTAAGAACTTTGACCACCGTATCGAAACCCTGGCACACTAACTATTTTTCGTGCACCTTGTTCGGTTCCCTTGACAAAGAAAAAAGTTATGCAGACAGAAATAGATAAAATGGTTGATTTGGCGGTAACTGAAGGAAGCAACAGTGAATATAGTAGTATTCGCTTATTATAAATAAGAAAGATAAGGGCGAGCGAGTGGCGACTGGAGAAGTAGACTAACCTGAAAATTTAGATGAGATGTTACAAACATTTCCTTTTTTGGCTTCACGGCTGGGTACTTGAAGATTTCGCTGAATGCAGAATCTCGCAAATATATCGCATTTTTATTTGCAGGAAAGTTTTACCGGTGTAAAGTTGTCCCTTCTCGGCTTAACAATCTGTTTCAGTTTTTATCAGAGCTTCAGAATCAATACTACGATGAGAACTAAGTGCTGGATTGACAATGTATGCTCTTCAAGCTGAAAGGATGACACTAAAACTGAAAAAAATTTGATTTTTTAAAAGAGAAATAAAATTCATGGGACATATCATTAACATTCTTGGGATTCGCAAGGACTCGGAAAAATTAATGCTATTAAAAAATACCGTCCACCCAAGAACAAAAACCAACTTAAAGCTTTCCTTGATCTTTGTGGATTTTATTGCAAATTTGCGAAGGGTAAAGTATTTAACAGCCCCCATTTAAACAGCCTACTTCGAAAGAAATGTGCTTTTATTAGGACTAGGGAATGTCAGGATGACTTCAAAAAATTAAATGTGGGCTAATGAGAACCAATGTTTTACACCACACTGTATTAACAGAACCCTTTCACATGTATGCAGAGAGCAGTGCATATGGAATCGGGTTTCCAAGAAACCATTGGTGAAGAAGAATCATGTCACCAAACAATAGCGTTCACAATTACGACGTTAACTAATTACGAACGGAACTACACGATATCAGGAAAGTAAGACTTAGCAATCGTATGGCGTCTGAAAAAATTCCGAAATTATTTATTGGGATATAAAGTAGCTGTATGTACGAACATAAGGCTCTGACATTTCTGAAATATTGGCATCTATTAACCTGCACATTAACACTGTGGGCACTATGCCTTCAACGGCTCGCTTATGAAATTTGTTATGCCAAAGGGACTGACAGTTACGTAGTAGATGCCTTATCTAGATTATCAGAAGATCTAAACTGTGTGCCAAAACAAAGTAATTAAACGGTACTTCCCGAATTAAGTTCATTAATCAAGTGACTGGGGAAAGGAAAAATTGAACAAATATTTAAAGTGATGACGCATTAGCAGAGTGAAGATAAAGCTTGGAAATCACTAAAAGTCAATTTTGATAGTGTAAATTGTTCCCAAATTGCCAAATATTACGAGATATTTAAAAGCGTTTTGTATTAACGAAAAAGTCGGAATAGGGAGGATTGGAAAGTATGTTGGCCGTCTCACTTCGACACTGTGGTAATAGACTAATTTCACCTTGCATTAGGACACTGTGGACCAAAAAAATGAGTAGAAAGGCATTCAAGAGTCGTAGCAATAATCAGTAATGTGACCATGAAAGTAACTGACCGCATGAAGTCATGCGACATTTACGAATAAGCGAAGGTAGCGAATCGAACGAATCAAGGTCCTATCCAAAACAACATGCTGGAAGATAGGACTTACTGTCCGTGGATTTGTACGGCTCCCTTTCGAAAACTGCAGGAAATTGTACATGTATTTTAGTAGTATTAGAAGTGTTTGCAAAATGTGTAAAACTTTTCCCTGTCAAGAAGAGAACAGCTGAAGCAGAATTCAGTGGGATGGTGGAATATTTCAATACGACAGGAAAATCTAAATCATCTAAACCAGTGTTATCAGATGACGGGCCTCTGTTTATTTCAAAGATTTGAAAAGAGGGTATGGATCAGCACAATGGCCATATAAAATATATTTCGGCCTACCACGTAGCAAGTAGTCCGGCTGAACGCTGTATGCTTGAGCTAGATAGATTATGCAGAACTTATTGCCACCACAATCATAGTGTGTGGGGCAGATTTATGTCGAAATTTGAAGTTGTCATGAGTGCCCTACACAATGAATTTACAATCTTTACACAAGAATAAATCTTACTAAATAGTAAAAGTAAACTAGTAATAGAAAGACCTTGGGATTCCCATCACGTTTAGACTTGAGAATGGGCAGAGAAAAGGAATTAGTGAGTGGAAGAATGAAGCAAAAAGCGGAAGCCATGTCTCGGAGGCATGATAAAAACCCTCAAAATTACCAAGTTCAAAACTGGCGGTTTTGTTCTCGTCAAAATCCATGAAAAATCTAGAGAATTAAACCATGAAATTTCCAAATTTAAATACGTTTACAATGGCCCATTTGAAGTGCAAGTAACTCCTCACGCTAACGCATACCAACTGGTGTACCCAAAATGAAAGATGTACCGCAGGTGCTCGTAATATAGTGGACTTGAAACCTTATGTCCACAGAACAAAATAAAATGAGAACTGTTTCGAAACAGGTCATGAATAATATGCGCTGTGTTTTGCAATGTATGTTATACTGTTGTCAAGATTTACTGTTATCGTTTTGCTAATATATGTCTATAAGTTTCATATTCTTAGTAACTGTGGACAGAATGAAATCTACTTTCCAAAAAAGTAAAATGACGTGCTAAAAGGCTGTACTCTATAACGAGCTGCAGCTTGGTATAATGGCCTACGGATATGTGAAATGACAACATAATTTTTTGTTAAGTGCATATTGAAGGAATGGGTGTTTCAAACTGTGTGCCAAAATCTCAGTGGGCAGCGAAATGTTCCCTTGGTAAAACAGGGTTTGTACACAAAGATGGTGGAGCGGTCTGCCTGAAAGTGAGAAAGTCTATGTTTATTGTAAATCCCGATTTGTTATTTTATTGAACTGCACAAAAATTACCGCAGCCAAAAAACACTTATCTCTGAAAGTAATAATTATTACTCATTATTATTCCTGTACACAAACTGAAACTAAATTCTTCAGTAATATTTAGAAAATGATAAAAAATTTAAAAGTCAATATTTCTTTTAAGTCAAACTAAATGAAATGCTTAAAGTTAGTTGTAAACAGCTATACACACCGAACAAATTTCAAATAATGTATATATAAAAGCTTGTATCACATTTTCTGCCTTGTATTTATGTGGTTTTGTGTTCTCTTATTTATGTGTTATTCTCATGTGGGTGTACCGAATGTTATCTCCATGGTGAAATCTAATGTTAAATGCAAATAATGTCTCTCTTGCGTTAATGAGATGAAATTATGGTCTTTGTCTTTATAATGCTATTTATGTAAAGTGAATTCTGTTGTGATATGTTTGAAAATATTTTTTTTCTTCACCCAACACTGTATGAGACGCAATGAGTGTTTCACTGATGTATTCCTAATAGGAAACATCACTGAAACCTGGGGCATATGCAACACTACCTACGAGTATAATGGTCTTATCTAACTTCCTTGTCTGTTTTAACTTAATATGACTTCTGGATAGCCATGCTCTTTGATGTAACATTCATGTAAATACTTTATTCATTATTTATGATAATTTATATAATTGTAATTAATCTATGGGTATAGCTTCCAAATTAATATACTGTAAGAGAATGTAAATGTTAAAACTTTACCTGTAATACTGGTTCATGCATAGGGAAAGTAGATTTTTAATCACGTAAAACTTGGAGGAAGTCCCTTTGCAATGGAACTGGCTAGGCGGGATGAGAAAAGATGGCTCTGGCGGTCGAACTGCAAGACTCTTGTGTGGCATGAGTAACTCGGTGCTAACAGGCAAAATGTGCGCATCTTTTGAACTGAAAGAGGCGAGAATCGCAAGACTGTATAATATAGCCTCGGATGTGGAAGTAATTTGGCTTATTATTCATGGCATACTTTGGTTAGCTCTGTACTACTAGAATTCGACACTAAGAAGAGAACTTTCAGAGCCCGTCACAAAGGAAGAGCTATGGGTAGTTTCGCCGCCTACTTGAATAACAGAGGAGATCGATACTGACACCACTTTCATCTCAAATTAACAGTTGAGTACTGTATAATTGCATGGACCAATTATGAGGTTTCTTTTTCAATAATAAGTATGTTCTGTAAACTCTATGTTGAGCCACCGTATTTCAAATTAACATTTGAATACTGTATAATCGCATGGACCAATTACGAGGTTTCTTTTTCAATAATAAGTGTGTTCCGTAAACTTTATGTTGAGCCACCGTATTTTATTCTTAGTCCGTTACCTAGATAGGGTCCTATCCCAAGCCCTATGATAATTCCGAGTATCCTATTTTACTGAACTGCATTGCAGCTATCTTCCATAACAAAAGTTAATGAAATTTATGTAGTTATAAAGTATATAATTACTTATTGAACATAAGTTCTGAAATTCTCCACGTAATTTTCATAAAAGGGCAGTTAAAGTTTTATCAAATTACAATCTCTAAGACAAGATTTAAAGTTTACAGATTAAAGATTCTTCTTATTAAGATAACTGTGTTTATTATTTCGCATTTACATAGTTAACAGTGTTTTTAGTATTGTGCTGCGACTTAGATTTTAGGCCTAGATCTGAGTGTAATTATAGACCAGTTTCTGGGTCCCCATGCTAATAGTTGTGGTAGATTTAAATTTCATATTATATTAACAGTATTCAATAAGTACAACTTCCACTCTTGTAACTTCTGTGTACTACAGTAAGCAAATAGCTGTAACTATTCACAATGTACTAGGTTCACTCATCACATGTCCTATCTCAGATAAACAGTACAAGGAAGTGATTTTTCCTTGACAATACAAATAATAATCAGGAAAGAAGATACTTTATAACTATTTAAATGGTAGTACATAATTATTTACTGAATATAAGTTTTGAAAAACACCACATAATTTTCAACAAAGAATAATTAAAGTTTCATCAAAGTACAATTACTAAGAGAAGGTTTAAAGTATTCAGTTTAAAGATTCTTCTTATTAAGATAATAGTGTTCATTATTTCATGTGTTATATAGCTAATAGTGTTTCTAATATTGTGTTGAGAGTAAAGTGTACAACCGAGATCTGGGTCTAATAGTAGACTGGTTTCTGGGTCCCCATGCTAATAGTTGAGCCAGATTTAAATTTCTTGTTGCAGTAACAGTACTCAAGAAGTACAACTTTCATTCATATAACATATGTGTACTATAGTAAGCTAATAGCTACAACTATTCAGACTGTACTAGGCTCAATGATCACATGTCCGATGTGGGCTAAGTAGTATAATGGAGTCAATGTTCCTTGAGAATAAAAATAATAATCAGTAAAAAAATACAATTACTTTGTAACTATTTCTATGGTAGTAAACTGAAAAAGAGCCCCTTGTCCAAGTTTGTCGTGCTCCAACATTAGTAATTATTTACCTATAATGATCACTACCTCCATTCTCTAATGTACAGGTAGCAAGTATTATTGAGAGTCACTTGTTGCCTGAATTATTAATACTCCTCCTGTGTAGTTCATGTCAAATTACTGGTACATTACTGTTTTTTATCTTGTTAGCAAACAAGAATTTCAGTATCAGTCAAAGTGAATCGCAACAGTTAAGTTTCACTATGGACCATACACAATTCGGCTAACGACCGTTTCCTTTCACGCAATTACAGTTTACTTGATTACTAACAGAAACTTTGTTCGATTTTCGTTTGTTCTGCTTCTCCTTCCATTCTATAGAAATATTTACTGAGACAAAAATAGTCCGATGCCTTTCTATTACCCACAACCAAAGTCAAATAAGTATCCTTTCTCAGGAATAACATTATCGGTGTATTGCTCATATAGTAGTAGCCGGTAGTGTTATAAACCGAGTAAAATGCTTTTCGAAAATCCAGAAACATGGAAACTGCCAGTTGCCCATTATCAGCAGAATGCAGTGCCTCATGTAGAAAAGGGCAAGCTGAGATTCGCATGAGCGATGGTTACTAGAAGTGCGCTGATTCGTGAAAATAAGCTTTTCGCTCTGAAGGAAATTTAGTGTATTTGAACTCAGAATACGTTCAAGAATTCTGCCACAAATGGATGTTCGGGATATCGCTCTGTAATTTTGCAGGTCCGTACTTATATACATGAGTCACCTGCGCTTTTTTTCCAGTCGCTCCTGAGTCTGTCGGATACCCTGCCAATGTGGCAAGACGTATGTGGTTGAGACTGTGCGTATCGTCGAAAAGAGTTACCAAGAACACCAATCACAAACCATATTGCAGCAGCCTTACAAGTCAGAATTGTGGTGTGCGGTCTATCGGTATTACGGAACAAATTACCACCATATTACAATTCTGACACAGATGTCTAACGTCTGGGACTGTGTCGTTAAGGAATCTATCGAGACTGCAGAAAGGTAATCGCTGGTCAGTCGTGATAGCGGTTAGAGCCTTAGTAAGGCCTGGGAAGCCGCATTGAGTCAGAATAAGAAAAGCAAGGACATATCACACAACGAACTGACTTCAGGGGCAGGGAGAGCAGCAGCGCAGGTGACGCCAGCACACGTGTCTGCTTTAAACCGAGGATGGAGAAACGTATCGGCGGGAGGAGTGGGGGAAGATATGCTGGGAACCGACGGTGGACAGAGCGGCAAATTAGAGGCAGGTGGAAGAGATGAAAGCGCCACGCTGGACCCTAAGGAACCGCTTCTTCAGCCAACCTGATGACAACATAGCCTCTTACCCAAACATCGGACCCGTTGGATAATGACATCCGATTGTTTACCCGTGAACTACTTCACCAAGTTTCGCCCTGATTTTCAGCCAATTTTCAGGCATGATTCTCTGATAAAACTATCTGACGAGGAAGTAACGGAGATTTCTTTGAAAAGTCTCTGAAAGAAACAGATTAACAAGTTTTAATTAGGAATACTGTAGCATTAAGTAACGGAAGCGCAATGAATCTCACGCTGTAGACGTAAATCGTGCAAGTGAAATGTATTTGCCGTTGTACGATCTGGAACTAACCACCAAGGGCAAACGTTTCAAATCCTAACATACAATGGCGGAACTTATGTAGAGAACATGATCTGAAGACGTTACCGCTCCGAACTGCATATGTCAGCAAACTGAATTATGTGGACATACTGATTTCTGTAAATATACGGAAAAGAGCAGAAGAGTGTATGGCGAAGGAAAGCAACTACATTTCTTACTGAAGCAAAACCATTAAACTGGACGAAGTGCCCTCAGGGAACCTAGTACTAGAGCAAACGTATAAATTCGTCTCGGATACCACACAATAATCATCTGTAGCGTAGTTATTTAACAAGACTCAAAAATAACACAGAGGCACAGAGAGAGAGAGAGAGAGAGAGAGAGTTTGAGTGTTCCAAGAGTTCGCAGCTGTGTTAAAGGAATCTATATATCGCTTTCCACGTAAGCATGTCGTTCTAAACTGCTCACAAAGGAATGACGATTGTCAGTAGAATTTGAAGAAATATATAATTTAATGTGTATAAGCATTACCCAAAGGCTATAAAATCTCCAAGAAATGAAAGTGCCACATGTAAAACGCACAGATTAAGCAAAAATCATGCAGTGGACTCACCAAATATATGAAGCGGGATGTTACAACGCAGATCTGCGTCATCTGCTCGGAAACTAGCAGCAGAGTAGCCCGCAACATGAAAGCCAAGTCATTTGCTTTTGCTACCACGTTGTCTCACACTAAATTTTTTTGCTTCAACACACGGATTGGTTCCCGCAGCATATTCCATGTGCGGCTACACAGAGATAATACTGCACACGTCCGGGCAACACAACCTGTCAGAACTGATAAACTTTGGAAGGCAAGAGAAAAATGGCGAGTGGTGTGCATGTGGATTTTTGAAAAAATTTGATGCGGAAAGCCAATACATTTGAGCATGAAGATATCTGATTCCTTTGTCTAGTTAAGAGTACTTCATTATATTTATTTATATTTCGGCCATCTGTCAATACTTGTTACAGACACTAGTTAATGCACGTCCACCTGGATTTCTGGAGAAGTTTCTAACGTGTCTCCTCCCTGACTTGCATCGTCTGCGAACCGCCTCCTGGGGTTAGGAAGTTATTTACTCGGTGGTATACATAAACCGTGACAACAGCGATCGTACCACAGTACCTCGAGATACGACAGTCACTACCTTTACTTCTGTCGAAGCCTTGTCATTATGAACGACGTACTCAGTTCTGTTCACAAAAAACTCGCCAATCTAACTACCTATACGTCAGGACAATGGTTTGCTACGTAACTGGGCCAAATTATATTTTGGAAGTCAAAATTGGCTCGATCAGCGATTCTGTAGACAAAACCTGCTTAGTGTTTTGTGCCACAGGAATGATTTTGAGTCTAAAGATCTGGGACACGCCGTGTAGACTGGCAAGATCTTTTAATTTGAGCAAAAAGAAAAATTATCTTACTGATATGTGTATTTTTCGGTTATGCAAGCTGTATATAATATGACAGAAACATCTGACTGAATCTTATTTCTTTTACTCTCCCTTCTTGAGAAAAGCTAAATGTAGAGAATGTATGGCACAGGATTACCTGTGTAATGTACAAGTGTGTACGTAACAGTACGGTGGTGTATGATATCTATACTGAAGACAGACCCAAGCTTCGACACAGAAGACTACGGGCAAAGGTTAAGAACAAGTATTTACCGAAGAATCTAGGAATATACTACTGTCGTTAATGGACCGCTCCAGTTGCCATAATCCATGGACGCAAATCAAGGACAAAATTCTGTGATTATGAAGATATGGTTGAAACACGGACCGATATATTGTGCTAGTGACCATTGGTTTGTATTTCAGTTGAATCTTCATCATTACTTTACAGTGGTAATTATGAAGATGTGGTTGAAACCTGCACTCACACAATGTCCTTTCACCTTTCTGCACGTCAGCCAAATCTTCATAATTACCATAATTCAAACAGTAATTCTGTCAGCAAAGAAGTTGTAATTAACAAGGAAAATTATCCCAAGCATTAATGGTGTCTATAAAGGAGTGGTCAATGATGAAGAAAATTAATTGCAATTGACATTCAATAACTTTTTAATTAAACCACTGAACACAAATTATTAACATCTACACAATCATGGCGCTACAATTGATATATATATATATATATCTTTCACTTTCCGCTGTATAGCAGATTTCTCTGAACCCTGGACAGAAGAAAGAAACTTGCTCCGATTCTGAATCAGTATATGAAAATCTGTGCAATTTGTGTTTTTCATGTTATATTGTATTTGGAGCATTGCACTGACTTACGTTAAAGCTAGCCTGTTTCTTTCTTCTGTCCATTGTGCATTCACTAAGGAAAACACTATCTCCACATTGGCATTATGCCCTGGAATGGAGAAATAGTACTGCACAATAGCAAGCAGTTCTGAATACTGCTCTTTAGAAACACAATCCTCAAAAAATTTAACCCACTTTTTATGAGGCATCATCTCCAAATTCCGGTTATCTTCCTGTGTAATAAAACATTTCAGTTTCAGCTATCTGGTCAAATAGAAAACTCTCATCCACTTTGCAAGTTGTGTTTTCTTGCATCCACTTCAGGGTACATTCAACTTTTTCCCAATCAGGTAAAGCCTTCAACACTATCCAGTCAAAATGTTCAAGTTCGGATAAAGGCTTGCTCCATTTTATCAGATAATCTGGAGCCTCCAGTAAACGCTGCAAAGCCAATATTGTATCGAGTGGTTATAATTACTGTGCAACTGCTCATAGAGGTCCAGTGGGAGCTGTAATTATCGTATGGCACGAAACTTGGTAAATATTCCAATGCGTTAATGCGGAAACGATTTATCCTGGAAAAATACTGGTTCTAATTTTGGCACCAGTCGCAAACCTGGTGCTCCGACTACAAGAAAGACGTATAAAAATGTTTCCATGGTAATGGATTAGGAACTGAAAATGGGCAGAAAGGGTGAAACAAATGAGGAAGCCATAACGTAGATTGTATTATAAACCGCCGCTTAAACATTTGTTCAGTACGCGCACCGGAGACGTCGATGTGATGCTGCATTAGTAAAGCGATGTGATCAACAGTTGCTCGCAGCAGTTACGGTGGAATCTGAGCAACGTATTCTTATTTACTGGCCGTCAGATCAGGTTGAGATCGAACACGTCGCTGTGAACGCGTTCTTTTAGATATCCTTAGAGGCAAAAGTCACATGGATTCAGATTGAGATTGAGCTCAGGTGATCTTGCAGGCCAAGCATCTGGAAAACCTCCGGAGATAACACATTCGTGGAAGATTGCGTTAACCTGATCTTTCACTGAGCAAATCTGAGGTGTAGCCTCATCTTGCATTAAAACAGTGGGTTGCGCAGAGTTGCACTCTTCCAAAGCTGGACTCGCTTGCCATACAAGGTGTCGATAACGGGCAGACGTCTATGTAAACTGACAGGCTCTCTGGTTGAGTCCCCTTCAAAGAAGAACGGACAGGGAATAAAGATGAATAAAGGCAAATACTCACCACTAAGTCACATAAGGCGATTGCAGTGGCTTTTCGTGCACAACACGTGGTTTAACAGTACCGAAAATTCGACAGATCTGTGTATTCACTGAGCCCTGCAGTGAAAAATGTGCTTCGTCCCGTATTGTTGACCAAGCGATGTTCACTGCACGAGCGGCACCACTGTCCAGGGCACGTGCTACATGGTCAATTACAGCAACACCAACCTCGCCGAAAATTTCCACCGAGATATGTTGGTTCAAATGGCTCCGAGCACTATGGGACTTAACATCTATGGTCATGAGTCCCCTAGAACTTAGAACTACTTAAAACTAAGTAACCTAAGGACAGCACACAACACCCAGTCATCACGAGGCAGAGAAAATCCCCGACCCCGCCGGGAATCGAACCCGGGAACCCGGGCGCGGGAAGCGAGAACGCTACCGCACGACCACGAGCTGCGGACCCACCGAGATAGGACGCTATCCTCTTCCAGGTACCACATCAAGCTCACTCGGGATTTAGAATTTCATTATCACCTTTTTTAAACCATTTAATGACATCGGGCCCCTCCTCGGACCTTTCACTCGGCTACACTCTCTCAGTGCATCACTGTAATTGCTGCCATTCTCGTGAAACAGTTTCGCGAATAGCACACGTCTCCCTTCTCGATAGCCATACTGTTCACTCACGTTATTGTTTGCCAAATGACAGTGTGGATGTCATACGGTCATCAGAGACAAGGGTATCGTCAGGGAAGCCCAGGGATGTGCGATAGGGCCGCTGTTGTTCTCCTCATACATAAATGATTTGGCGAGCGGGGTGGGCATTAGTCTGTGGATGTTTGCTGACAACGCTGTGGTGTGTACTAAGATGCACAAGTTGAGTGACAGTAGGAAGATACAAGATGAGTTAGACAAAGTTTCTAGTTGATGTGATGCATGGCATCTACCTTTAAATGTGGGAAAGGCGGATGAGCAGGAAAAACAAATCTGTAATAATTGGATAAAGCATTAGCTTGACACAATCACATCATTTAAATACGTGGGCGTAACGTTGAAAAGCAATATGAAATGGAACGACCATGTGAGAACTGCGGTTGGGAAGATGAATGGTCGGCTTCAGCTTATTTAGACTATTTTAAGAAAATGTGGTTCATCTGCAAAGGAGACCGCATATAGGGCGCTAGTGCGACCTGTTCTTGAATACTGTTCGAGTGATTGGGATCTGTACCGGGTTAGATTGAGAGAACACATCGATGCAGTTCGGAGGCGGGCTGCTAGCTTTGTTACCAGTCGATATGACCAACACGTAAGTGTTAAGGAGATGCTTCAGGAACTCTAATAAGTATCACTGGAGGGAAGGCGACGTTCTTTTCGATGGACACTATTGAGAGTATTTAAAGAACTGGCATTTGTAACTGCCTGCTGAATGATTCTGCAGCCGCCAACACACACTGCGCTTATGGACCACGAAGATAAGATACGGGAAATTTGGGCTCATGCGGAGGCATATAGATAGTTGTTTTTTCTTGCTCTATTTGCTAGTGGAACAGGAAAGGTAATGGCTAGTATTGGTACATAGTGTCCTCCACCATACGCCGTAGGCTGTCTTACGGAGTGCCTATGTAGATGTAGACGTAGTTACACTGTATAGCGCCAGATTTGCACTTTGTGACCAAATTTCGAACTAACATTTTCCAGCATGAATCGGTTCTGCATTAACGCATTAGCACATCTACCAAGTTTCCCTGCCATACGGTAATTTCAGCACAGTCTGGACCTCCATGAATAGCCCTACTTTGTAACTCAATGCCCTGTATTGAGGACAAAATCAAGTTGTAAGGAATACACCGCAGCTAGGAAGTACAGTCAAATGTAATTTGTACGTGTTCCCAATATACAGATAACACCCTTATCCTCTGCAAGCTTTGGTGCTAAGTGCTGTGTGCGCCCATTCGCCCTGCAGAGCTGCAACTCCTCTCACACATGTCGTAACGTGCAACCTAACAGGGAAGGGGCTTCACATCAGATGAGAGACCCTCATTCCAGCGAGTTGACTCCTCCAACAACCGGAAGCGCGAGCGTCACTAGAGGTCACACTGCCCTGCGTATCTGTCTGCTCCTGTGGTCCATGTGATCCTAAATAGCTCCTCTAGTCCATGGCTGAAAAGGGAACCGCCTGTGTCTGTCAGCGCCATCACTGGAACGTGGCCTCTAAATCGGTGAATGCACGGACTTTTAGTATTAGCCGTCGACCTTACCTGTCGCTGTATTGCTCCATTATCAAGTGAATCTCAGACTAGACTTATTGTTTATTGGGGCCATAACTCGAAGTTCAGACTTGTATAAATGCAGTGCATGTTACAAAGCTTCACAAACAGTTGTTGCGGTTAACTTTTTCTCCAAGGAGGAGTATTTTGGTTTATGTATTTCTTAGAAAAACTGTTCTAGGTTAAATACCTGGGTTGCGTTCTTATTGTGCCTCAACTGATGCAAGACTTGTCACAACGTGCACAGAGGTGTTTAAGCAGACATTCTTCTCAAGCTCCTTGCACAAATGGTACGGAAATAAACTCTATATGTAGTACTGTGAGACGTGCCTTCAGACAAGTACTTATTGGTGCCTTATAGAGTATAATGCACAAGATTTATAGATTTACCTGCGACTTAATGCTTTGAGATCTACTGTCAAATAAGTGCAGATCGATTTTCATGTGAACTTTGCTGCCGAAAAGCTGCCTATCCTTACACTGATTTTAGATGAGTGCTTTCAAAAACACACACGACAAGTACAGCCAATGAGTCAGTGAAACATACAAAATAAGTTGTGGGAACTACTATGTGTTGCATACTAAATGCATTATCATAACCGAGGTAGACAGAAGACAGAAATTAAGACACGCGATAGTAATGAAAATTTATGTAGCAATTAGCTTCGCGGTTGACCGAATTAAGAAATTATATGATGTGGCCAAACGAGTTATTCACCACCTCAAAAGAGAGACACGAAGTTACAGGGGTTGGACAAAAGTATGGAAACACCACCGGAAATGCATTCTTGAGTATAAATACAAATGCTAGTGAAGACTGGAGGCTGCGCTGTTGTATTTGACCACGAGCGGCACCTGTGAAATGTCCACAATACGTTGCACTTGTCAGTCGTGATAGACCAGTGTTCTGGGCAGTCGTGAGCGCATTCTGTCGACCAGTGTTCTGGTTGGTTGTGAGTGCATTACGTCGGAGCTAAGTGAAATCGAACTTGGACAAATTATTGTTGTTTGTATGGTAGGTGCTTCTGTAACCGAGGTAGCTGAAGTGTTTGACGTTTCAAGAGGCACTGTATCGAAGATTTATACAGCACACAGGGGAAGCCGAAAACATCGTCTGCTAACTTAGAACGCAGGCGGAAGTGTGTGATGAGTGAATATGACAAATGATCATTGAAGAGGATAATAATGAAAAATATAAACCGATAGCTACAAAAATCACTGCATAACTGAATGTCGCACTCGTGTATCCTGCCAGTATCAAAACAAAACTATAAGGGACGTCCATAAACTGAGAATAACAGGGCGAGCCTCATCCTGTTTTCACCTTATGGCCGAGATTACGTTCCAGTAGTGTAACAAGGTGCGGATCGGTGATTATTCGGGCAGCAATATTGTGGTATGCCGTGGGCCCCATGGTTACTCTGCAAGATCGCATTAGAGCGAACGATTATGTGACCATTTCCGGTGATCATGTCTATCCCATAGTACAATGTTTGTTGTGTGTCCCAAAACGACAGAGCCCCTGTTTGCACAGCTCGCAGGTCTGGGTTTTTGAGCAAGAGTATGAATAGTCGCAACTGCCCTTGACACCACAGTCACCAATTCTCAGTATTATTGAGCGTTCGTGGTCTCCTTTGGAGAGGAGTGTGGGTAATCACTTTCCACCTCCATCGTCGTTACATGAACTTGTCACTATTTTTCAGGAAGAATGATATGAGAATCCCTTGAAAACCATAGAGGCTAACGGAAACTGTTTTGCAAACCAGTAATTTTCCTATGCCCTTTAGGTATGGTAGCGTGTTGTGGTTTTCTGTTTCCGTATTTTTGTCCACTCCCTGCAATTATCATGGAGAGGCTGCAATTCCATAATATGAAAAGAGAGAAGGGAAGAGAATATTTTCTGTAGAGATTTGCTTAGAGCACAATCTAATCATTGTCAGTGGTTTAAGAACCATGAAAGGTGGTTTTACATGTGAGAGAGACCTGGAAACACCAGAAGGCTTAAGGTATACTACATTACGTTAAAACAGATATATCGAAATCAGGTTTTAAACTGCAACACGTTGCATAGTTCAGACTGGTACTCTGAGCATAGTTAACTCATCGTGGAGTGCAGATTTACAGTGAATAAATTGCAAAAAGGGGAAAAGCTAGAGACGTGGGACCTACATCAGTTGAAAGCAACACAGTTTATTGAGAGTTTCAAAGGGAGCATCAGACAAATATTGAGTGAAATAGGGGAAACGAATGCAAATGACGAGGAATTTGTAGCCTTTGTAAATGAAATGATGAAGGCTGTAGAGGAACAACTAGGCTAAAAGACAAATCGCAACAGCAATCATTGAGTGACACACAATAAATTAAAATTTACTGAAGAAAGAAGAAAACATGACAATGAAATAAAGAAGCAGACAGAAGGGAATATAACCAAGTAAAAATGCGACTGACAGAAAATTCAAAATCGCGAAGCAGGAATGGCTAGGTGCAAGGGAATATAAACAAGTAAAAATAAGTTCAAGAGATAATGCAGAATTGCGAAGGAGGAGTGGCTAGGTGAATAGGTAGTGTGTGCACAAGATATCTAAGGGCCTACATGTGCAGACAGCTTAGTAGGAGAGCGACAACAGCACTGATGTTGGCTCCATTGTGAACGGTCATCACATCGTAAGAGAGACGCAGTTCGCCAGCTGAAGCCTACGCACAGACGCAAATCTCACATAGTTTGTAAGCTGCAGCTATGTAGTCTGCAAACGGTCGTATTAACAGAGCATGGCAATAGAACAAATAATTCGAAGAATATAGACGTTCAAAGTCAAAAATTTCTCACTGGAGAACCGAAGAAGAAATGATAGCATGAAAAAAGGATTAAACAAAGCAAAAAAAGTCAGGCAACGTGATGCCAGAAGAATGTCTCATAAAAAGTGGGGGAAATGCGCTCTTTAAAATGTCGGTGCACTATGAAGCAATTATCAGGAATACGCGAAAAGCAGTAGATGTAATGTACATGTGCAGACAAACAAATGATACAGTTTCGGAAATACTGGATGATTTGTTCAAGACAAAGTGTTTACAAATTGAGGAACTCAATAACGCGTTGGTCAACCTTTGACCCTCATGCAAGCAGTTATTAGCCTTCTCATTGATTGATAGAGTTTTTGGATGTCGTCCTGAGAGGTATCGTACCAACGGGCACGTTAGATCGCCGAAATCCCAAACTGGTTCGAAGCTGCTGCTCATAATTCTCCGAACGTGGCCGGGCGATGTTGCTGGCCGAGGTAGGGTTTGGCAAGCACGAAGACAAGCATTAGAAACTCTCGCCGTCTTGTTGAGATGTGGGCCCAGGTTGGCTTCCCTTGAATGGCATCAAAACGGGGGGTAGAATATCGTCTGCGTACAGCTGTACTCTAAGGGTGACTCGGATGACATGCGAAGTCGTTCTGCTATGAAATGAAAAGGCGCCCTAGACCATCCCACCTGGTTGTCTGGAAGTATGGCGGACAATATTCTTGTTAGTATATGACCGCTGTCCAAGGTTTCTCGAAGCCACTTCCTCGCTGGCCATCAGGCGTCAATTCGAAGTGGAACTCAACGGTGCAGACTCAGTCAATGAGATTGCAGGTCGAATGTGCCCGACACCACTGCAAACGATCCTGTTGGCGTACAGAAGTCAATGGTAGCCGGTGCAAGGAACTCAGTGAGCTCAGCCCCCTTTCTGTGAGCCGCCTGTTAATGGTCATTGTGATCACTGAAGCACCCGTTGCACGTCGGACCGATTATAATGATAAATCCGGAGCTCTGACTGCCTATGTGACGATTGCTCGGTCGTCACGTTCTGTCGTCTCTCTACGTCGATCGATTTCTTCTCGACACTGTGTTCGGCCATGATTCACCCACTCCAGCGAACATGGTCGAATAGTGACACTGCTCCTATTCAAATGTCGTCTGATATCCCGATTTCTCCACCCAGCTTCTTTCAGCCCACCGAAACGTCCTCTCACCAACGCTGACTTCTCGTATATTATTCACGCTCCTGTGCGCGAGGCATAGTTCCTGTGCAGTTGAATACTCGGAATGAAATCCACAAAGACTTTATGCCTGGCATCGATATGACACCTGCTTAGTAGCCTTGCCAGCTGCGAGGTGGTGTTGAGTTGCAGCGTGACACTTTCATCCATCAACCGCCAAAATTTACAATATTGCATTTTCCGTCGATACCTGTATGAATATCAGTCTGCATAACTTCTTCGTGGTGCGTCGTTTTTTTTCTGTTTCTTAGAGCATAGCAAACAGCATCGCTTGCCATGATGGTGGCAAAGTAAAAGAACATGTGTCACTTGGGAAGAATTATCTGTGCAGTTCCATGGCAATCTGTTCGTCCCTATTATATAATATAAAATTTTCTCATCGGGTACACTTTTTAGTGAGATTGTCTCTTTTTTGATTGCTTCATGCGATGTAAATTCAACGGCAGTGCATATTGTAATACCTGCCTGCTTTTTTCCCTGCATTGCCATGGTATACAGCAAGAGAGACAGCAGTGCGAAGGTCGCCAGCCAACAGTCAACAGTTGCGGCCGCCTCTTGGAAGTAATGATGCGGAACGGCCCAACACTCAGGACGAGAATGCTTCTCAGCGCAGGTGCCACCTTGTTTTACACGAGCCTTACGATATCGACCGGGCTGTCAAGTTCCTTGGGGGACACCACGCGGAATCCTCAATTGTGACCGAATTATTTAATTTGAAGGTGGAAGGGGGTGAAAGGAAAGAAAACGGAAGGAACTAATGGTATTAGCTGCACTGGGACTTTATGTGGAATCAGCGGTGGTGAGTGGGGGAAGGAAATCCCGGGCTCGAGCTCTGATTCGGCACACATTTTCCGCCATCGTCACTCATTCCGCATAAAGCCACGACGCAGCTCACATTATTAGTTCCTTCCCTTTCCATTCCTTTCTCCCTCATCCACCTTCAGTTTACATAAAGAACAGAAAGAGAATGATGGTCAGATGACTTTCAAAACATAGCAGTGAGGGAGTTAAATTGAAACATGGCACCTGTATTATAGGTGATTATGGAGATCTTGGGGAGAAACAACTTTTCTATTCGGCATGCACGCCGTATGAGACAAGAGAAATACTCCCACTCTTCAAGACTAATATAATAAACGCCAGTACGAAAGAGGGTAAGTGATGACAGGTTTGAATATTACTGAAATATCAGTCATGTTTGCAAAATAGTAACACGAATTACCAATACAAGAATGAAAAAACTGGTAGAAACTGACGTCTAGGAATATCGGTATGGCTCCGCAGAAATGCAGGAACATCCGAGGTACTACTGACTTATCTTAGAAAATAAACTGAAAACGAAAAAGGTAAACCTACATATGAATTATTTGTTTGCTACTTCTCCTGCGTTGCAAGAGTTAGGCAGTGCTGACTGTTCCGACTTCAAAATATACTGAATGTCTTTTCCTTAGTTTTCCCGTATGTCTTCCACCCCTAGACCTATAGTATAAGAGTCTTGTTGGCATCCTCTCCTTCGGAATTCTATCGAAATGCTGCCTCCAATCATTTCTATAGTTTAAAATGTTTCCTTCCAGAGAATTTATTCCTTTTTTCATCTGAATGCCATCTGAGAGGATACAACCTCTTACAGTTCTTAAGAATCTCATTTCAGTAGCCTCTATCTTGTTTTTATCACCTTTTGTCAATGACTATAGTTCAGACCGACAGGGAAAAGCGGGCAGAGCCGTGAATTTGTAGAACGTCATTAGTGTTTAGTTTCTGGTTTTAATTTTTAGGCTTCTATTTATTGTACCGCGTTTCATATTTATAACTGACATGTGATCCTAAGTAATTAAAATCCGTTACTTGTTCTAATACTCGTGTGGTACAACTGATTAAAATTTTGGTTCTAACAGTAAATTTGCCTTTCAAGGCCAGTGTTTTTGTTTTATTTGTGGAAATTTTAAAAGTACTTCTGTAACATATACACTGCCCTTGCCAGGTGATCTACATTTTTATACATAATAGTCTGATCATCAATAAATAGCATCGGCTTAAGCGTAAAATTAGGTGCCACATAAAGGTCTTCTTTACTTATATACGTCCATTCTCTAATCAAAGCATCTACACAAATTTTAACCAAAATAAGAAGCGAACTTCAACTTGCCGTCCACCTTGGTTTATATATAGTTTTTTATTACTACACCTTCCGTTTACGAAATGTATGCTAATTGCTGTATCTTTATACTTTAGTTGTGTAATTCAGACATCCTCTTCGAGGCATGTTATCCTTTATTTTTTTCCTGCGTACTCGGTCGAAGGCTTATTCGTGTTTAATCAGCGTCGTGAATTTCAAGGTTACATTCCTTTCTTTTTTCTGTTACCTATTTAACTGTGAAAGTTGCTTCTGTACAGGATCTTCTCATTCTAAAGCCGTTTTTTTCTTCTAATACAATGACTGTGATGCTTCGTACTCATACGCTTTATCGAAAACACTTATTCACCTTGTAATGGTACTTGAATTACGTAACCATTACGGCACCTCACCTGAACCTCTCGATACCAGTAATATTCTACTGTGTTTCTGTTAACTACTTAACATATTTCTGAGACAACATTCAGATTTGATTCCATTTGTGATACATCGATATGTTTATATAGCAATGATATTATTCTTACGTGTATTCTTTCTTTTGTCACTATGATCTTTGACGTACTTGTAACTCTGATTTTTGGGCGCGTGAGCGATTATTAGTTAGTTGTTACAGTGTCGGACCTTGGGAAAGTCTTGGACGTCATGTTGGAAAGACACATATTGTAGCCAGTGTATAAAATGTGAACTTTAACAGTGAGGAAGATGTTTTCAAGTATGTTTTGTACTTACGTGATATTGCAATAAAAGCAATTAAAAGGAAGTGTAACTTAAATTCGGAGTGATGATTATTTTTTTTACATCACTATTGTGCTAACTTTGAATGGTTTGTGAAGCGCATCTACAAAACTTTTGAATATAGCAGAATAAAACCTAGGCCTCTTTGCATCCGCACTTGGAATCATCACCACCTAGATTTTCGACGATTGAGCCATGATTTTACAACGAGACCAGCGTTGGAAACACGAAAATATGAGTGCCTAGTTTATTCATTATTACATGAAATGACTTTATAAACTGTGCTCTAATGACACCTACCACATAATAACTTAGTTGTTGCCCGAAAATGCAGTATTTAGCAGCGTGAGCAACACCACAATCGTTATTAAATTTTGACCTTTGTTGTGGTAGGGTAGTTAGAACCTACAATTTTCACAAATGTTTCAAACACTTTTTTTCAATGTTGACATAACTTAGACATGCGACCAGGGTCTTGGAATCCTATATCCATTCCAAAGTCTGTTCCTTAGATTCGTAAACTCTGATTCAGTATTGGGCATCAATATCTCCATAATTTTGCATTTTTCCCACCTTCTCCTGTATCGTCCATATGGCTCATTTCTTTTAATGCTATTTCTAAATCCTCTCAAGATAGTGGAATCTACATTTGCATAAATAGGCTCATCGGTTTCTTCCTCTTTTTCCAGAGAGTTATTGGCCACATATATCCATAGAGTTGTATCCATTGTTCTTCTTCGGTTACTTTTGTATTTGCTACATCTCTTTTCTCACCTTATAGGCCATCCATAGGTCGCTCATGTACATCACCTTAAATGATGCTTGTACATTTATCCCAAGACTCTTGATAAGATTGGCTTAAAATAAGTTTCGCTTCATTTCGTTTTTCTCTGTATATCTCTCTTGTTTCTTCCGTTTGCTGTTGTAACTCTTGTAGATGAGCTAATTTCTTGTCGCTTACTGCGTTTCCAATTTCTTCATTCCACATCCTTAAACCGTTTCCTTTAGTATTTTTTTTTCTTTTGCCTAAGACCTCGTTAGCTATAGTTCTTATAACTTCTATCAGTGTTATCCTTTGGCAAATTTCCTGTTTTTCTAGATAAGCAGATGACATACTGTGCTATAAAGTATTTGTACTCTCGCCTTGCTCACATCCCGATACACTACTACGTCTTTCATTTACGATGAAAATTTATTATTGGTTTTATTTAATTGTATATTCAGATAACATTTGTAACAAACTGATCTGTAATACATTGTTTAAAATTCTGGAATTATCGGGATTCAGATTTATCAACAACATAATATACTAAAAATGATGTTGATTGCACACTTACTTTCATGTAAGCACTTCTTGACTCAAATGTCCATGATGCTTTTGTTGCCAGATAACCGAGGGATCGATGAAACTGCAGAGAGCAGCATTGGAGTGTGTGTGTAGATATGCTTTCTGCAGCTACTCATGGTGGTCCAACGAAACCAATTCACGACGGAAAAAACTGGTTTCAATTTTGGCCACAAGGAGCAAATCTGGCGCTGTACAGCACCTCGTCGACGTCTCTGGTGGTCATATTGATCAAATTGTGTAACTGGTGGTTAATAATAAAATCAACAGTATGCCTTTCCGCTTGTTTTACTTTTTCCGCCCACATCACGTTCTTAATCCATTACGTATGGAAACATTTATGTACGCCTTTCTTGCATCCACAGTGCCGAATTTGCACCCAATGGCCGAAATGTGAACTAATTTTTTTCCAGTGTAAATCGGTTCTGCATTAAAACAGTAGAATATCTACTAAGTTTCAGTGCCATGTGATAATTACGGCCCACATTGGAACTCGACGAGTAGCTGCACTAATTATAACCACTTGAAACCAACTTCAGTGTGTAAGTTGTTTTTTGCTCTAACAGTCTTCTCGCAAACGCATCACTTATTTTACAACCTAATGTTTTCCGCGCTATTGTAACTGCACTGCAAAGTGTACTATGACTGTCATTATAGTCTATCCTCTTTCCTCCATGCATCTACTCTTCAGTACCTGATCTTCTGCCCAGGGAAAAATAAACTTTAATGGTTTGTTTGTGCCAAACATAACCAAGCTGAAAACGTACTATTCGTAATACCTACTATTATTAACCTGATAAAGAAATAAATTTCGATGTAATATTGTTCGATACACTGTGATCAGTCATCAATAGAAATATATGCGCTTATACCCCAAAAACTTGTATAGGATGTCACAGGAGGAGTGGAGGAATATCAGAGGACCGATAGTTGGAAGCACAGAAGTTACGAAAACATGGCCTCTATGGACCAAAACAAGAGAAAAATGTCACATAAACGTGGATTGTAAAGTGCATACTTTAAGAGCTATGTGCACTGTTAATATTCGCTACTGCTAAATACATTTATTTTGTTGAACAAGTGCACGTAGCTCTTGAGGAATGCATTTTAGGGCCCATGTTTACTAGACTACTTTGCTTCGAATCAGCTTTCCTGTCACGTCCTTCAACATTGACCATCCCTCCTGGACAACATGTTGCATACATGGTGTCTCACCTAAGGGTCGTCGGACGTATTTTCTCTGGTGTTTCCGCACATACACTGGCGGAAGCATGAATCGCAACACAAAGAAGGAGTTAGGAGACATAAACGGAAGTTAGTAGGCACGTATCTACATCTGAAAGGTGATGTCTACTCAAATTTCTTGCCAGTATCGTAAGAGTGGCCTAATATCGTCACTAAGAGGATGTAAACTGTGTTTCCTTGAACACGTGCTGTAAGAGTCTGAGCTTTATTTACCTCTGAGACTGGGCGTGTTGAGTTTATGTTAGTCAAGAACACCTTTAAGGCGAAGAGGACGCCGTTATCACCACCTTACTGAGTCTGAAGGAGATGGTGTAATAAGGCTACGAGAAGCTGCATGTTCCTTTTGCGATACTGCAGAAAGACTTGGCAGGAATGTAGCTACTTTGTATGATTGCTGGCGTCGATGGTCACCAGAATGTACGGTCGTAAGAAGACCATGTAGCACTAAATACAGTGAAGAAAAATTTGGAAATTTGTGGTAAGTTGCTGTGGGACAAAATTGCTCAGGTCATCGGTCCCTGGTCTTACACACTACTTACTCTAACTTGAACTAACTTAGCTATGGACAACAGGACAACACACACACCCATGCCCGAGGGAGGACTCGACCCTCCGATGGGGGAAGCCGCGCGAATCCAGAGAGGCTGAAAACGACTTACAAGTTTGTGGCGCCCTCCATCGGTAATGCGAGAATTGAATATGGTGTTGGGCCACCCTTATCCTTGATGACAGCTTCTACTCTCGCATGCATACGTTCAGTCAAGTGCCACAAGGTTTCTTGGGGAATGACAGCCCATTCTTCACGAAGTGCTGCACTGAGGAGAGGTATCGGTGTCGGTCGGTGAGGCCTGACACGTAGTCGGCGTTCAAAAAACATCCCAAAGGTGTTCAGAAGCATTCAAGTCAGGACTCTGTGCAAGCCATTCCATTACGAGGATGTTATTGTCGTCATAGGCGGTGCATTATGAACACGTGCTCGATCGTGTTGAAAGACACCGTTGCCATTCCCGAATTGCTCTTCACTTTGCTTCGACCACTTCACTGAAATCTCACATCTGCTCTTTGAAGACTGATTAGCTGTGTAAAATTGTCAGGCCAGTAGAAAAAGCTTATTTTTCAGACAGCGTAACTATTTTAAGCAGAGGGAAATATAGTAAATGAGGTATCGTTTCATACACCCTTGTTTATTTTAAAGTGGAGTACACCGATGACCCAATACATTAAGACCACCAGTATAATAAGGTGTTGGTCTACTTTTCAAACACAGTACAGCAGCGATTCTGCTTGGCATGGATTCTAAAAGTCCTTGATAGGTTACCAGAAGTATGTGCCACCAGATTTCTATCCATAGGTCACTAAATTCCGGCAAATTGTGAGAAAATGGTTTGTGAGCTGTCAACTGGCGCCCGATATATATTCCAATTGGTACAAATTAGGGACATTTTCTGGATGCGCCTTCAAATCATGCTTCTCAAACCATTGCAGTACTATTCTCGAATTGTATGTTGGGGTGTTATCTTGCTGGAAGACGTCATCGCCATCAGAGAAGGCTTCATCCATGAAGCGATGCAGGTGGTGCGCAAAAAAGTTCACACAGTTCATTGCCGTCATGGTGTTTTCGCGTACTACCGCAGTCGCACAGAAGCCCAGCTCAGTGTACCCCATAAGATAATTCTGCTCTCACCGGCATGCATCTGTGACGTGGTGCACTTTTCAAGCAGCCATTCACTTGGGTGACGGAGTGTAAGGACCCAATCATCGACATGGTGTAACAAGGAATGGGAGTCATTCGACAGGCTAAACCTTTCTATTGATCCACGGTGCAAACCCAAAGATGCTGTGCGCAATGCAATCGTAACTGATGATGTTGTTCGTCCAACACGGGAACAAGCAGTGGTCATGTCATGTGGACCCCCAGGTTCAACTTTTGCGTTTGGACGGTGTAATCTGAAAGACTTTTGCCTGCACCAGTATTATAGTCTGTCGTCAGATCCGCCACAGATCGCTGCCTATCCTGGATGACATAGCGGGGGATCCTCCAACCTCACGTTTTGTGAAGAGACGCGGACGTCCAGTACCATACGGCCTACGTGTTATTCCATCATTCCTTCACCCACTTTCCATAGGTGCTTACGATGTAGGTACCCCAACAGATGACCAATTTCGCCGTTTCAGAGATTCTCTTTTCCAACTGCCCTTCGTCAAAACCGTTACATCAGTGGATTTTCGCACTTACGATCCATATCTTCACTGTAGCGACTGCCCATTTGTTTCTCTTCCGCTTACGTTCTTCCCTTGCAGCGTTATTTACCCTCAACACCACCAGGACGAATTCAGACTGGCGGTGAGCAGTGGTCATAATGTTTTGGTTCATCATTGTGTATTAAGTAGCATCATCCATTAAAGTAAACTTACTTATAGCTCCTCCACATTTCATCCACATACATAACACATCATCACAGATTAATTTACGTCTAAGTTTAGAACGAATACAAAATGGTTCACCAACAGCAACAGATGCACCTGCTGTTGCAGAATATGCCCACACAGTCTCACACAACATTAGAGAATTGTAAGCAGCGACAGCCATTAGGGGAAAGTTCTCCACCGTGTAATTCCAGCAATATTATTCTTGTCTCTCCGAAATACAGGTGTGTTTGTTCCCATAACATTGATATTTTTTTAGTTTGATGATAACTTGAAATACTATGAAATTTTTAAATGAAATCATTTCCGCTTTTGTCCGTTAAAACATTATTTATTGTGACTGCAATTTCGACATTGTAGCGGTTCCACCGGCTTTTATTTCTTTGGTTGTTGATTGTCCTCACTGTCGACGTACTGCGTTACTAGACTGGTTAAAAATTGTGTTTTTAATTTGGACACTGACTACGGTAAATAATGTAGCCGACAGACACAGTTACGTTTCACAGTCTTTTTACTTTTGCTGTTCACAATCCCCCAATAATACACAGTTATAGATATATGGCCAGTGCACTGTTGTTCTAACTTCACATAAGCCTCATTAATAGTTTGCAGGTGAACCTCCACATACTGCTACAATAGTTTCCCGTTGAACTTCTACGAGCAGTAAAACCTAACCACAAAGTTCACAGTTACTAACTAGTAATAGTCAAAATAAATTAGAAAATCAATTACATACATAAAACTAGACACAAATGTATATTTTCTGTTATATTCTTTAAAACTAAGGGCCAATGTTTCTCTTTTATGAAAATGTAGACAATACTCATGTATGTTATACGTAATTAGTCCAAAAAATGAAAAAAATGAATTTAAGGAGGCAAATGACAAATTAAGAGGAGAATTGAGATACTCCAGCTTGCTTCGTCACAATATGATATCATTTTCGAACATTGTGGGATGTTATAACCTATTCAGTAATATAAAGCTGTGACATACTGTGCAGGACCAGGTGCTTGAGGTACTGCGAATTTATCAGCTGTTCCATGTACTGTACCATATACGTTATAGAACTGGTGAAATAATGATTTAACAACTGAAGTTTAAATTTCATGTAGTAGGTGTGGTAAATGACAACAAAGGCGGCATAGACATTGCGCACAGCTGACAAATTCAAAGAACCTCTTGCAGCTGCTCTTACACAGCATGACACAGCTTTATATTACGGAGTGGGTTACAACATCCCACAATGCTAGAATATGACAACATTTCGAAACTGCAGTCGCAGTAAGTAATGTTTTAACAGCCAGAAACGGAAACAATTTGTTTTAAAAAGATATCGTGTTTCTTTGTGTTTCCATAGTTTCTCTTCTGGACCTTTTAATACGTGATATTTCTAATGTCTCTCGTGGAAAGACGCGCAGTTTAGCAAGCGAATGGCTCATACCACAGTTTTTGGGATGAGCGACTTGTATACTAAGCATATTTTCGAGAGGTTCTGAGCGTTCGAGATCACGCACATTCCTTGTGAGAGGGGCTGCAAGGGAAATGTTTTTCATCGCGGATAGCCTTACTCACTAAACTTGGAGTGTCAGGAGTTGCACCACATCGTTCCACATGTGTAGGGCCTACATATCTTGCGTAATGACTATAGCGCTCAAACCAGAGAAATTCGAGCTCATTCGGAAGGCAGCCAACGGGCTTTTTTCCCACATCCATATTGGTGTGTGAAAGAGAGAGAGGGGGAAAGAAGGGGGTGGGGTGAGATGACACCAGGTGCTACAGTCTGGAGCCGGGCGACCGCTACGGTCGCAGGTTCGAATCCTGCCTCGGGCATGGATGTGTGTGATGTCCTTAGGTTAGTTAGGTTTAATTAGTTCTAAGTTCTAGGCGACTGATGGCCTCAGAAGTTAAGTCGCATAGTGCTCAGAGCTATTTTGAGATGACACCAGAACACTATGCACTCCCTACCACATACCGTATAGTGGCTTATGGAGTGTAATGGATGTTGACGCTTACTGCTTCCTATTGAGTACACCTGGGAGGTAATCGAATGATACATGGGCTCTTGCACCCAGTTCTCATTAGTCGCTTATCAGCGTCAGTGTCCAACTACTGCGCACACAGTGCTACCTCGGGCGTAGCAGCTCACAACCACACCTGAGCATCACAAGAAGCATCGAGCAGCGAGTCTTCGTGTCCACAGCTGATGATGACAAGATCTGATACGTTGGCGAGGAGCGTCATGGGGCGGTTATGGACATAAATGGACGAATCTAAGGTTAGGATGTTCACTGATAATACACAATGTTTTTATTTCATTTTATTTCACGAACGCGGCAAGTACATTGTTAGAGTTTCGGCCACCTGATCGCCAGAGCATTGTCTCTCTAAAAGCGTTATTGATTTTTGTTGACATTCATTAAAGTGGATGAATGTTACTAGTTATCACTGACAAAATATAACAGCCGCTACCTCACTTCCAAGAAATGGATAGTACTGGAATCTGACATTGTCGGCGAAGAAAGAGAGCTAACTTCCTTAGGCAGACTGGGGACTCTGAGGAAATATTACTTCATTTTATTAAGATGTTTTGTAGGGTCACCAAATTGTTGTTTCTTCTTAGATGCTAACGCCAAAGTAATCTAATCCAACAGCAGATTTCCCACTGGAAGACCTGGCGGCAGAGTCTTTTAGGTTCTTCATCGCTGGCTTCGAGACTTCGAGTACCACAATTAGCTCCAGCCTATACGAACTGGCGCTGCGCGAGGATATACAAAACGAGCTGCAGCAGGAGATCGATTCTGTGCTGAAGCGACACGATGGCAACATCACGTACGACGCCATAGCGGAGATGTCGTACTAGACAATGTTGTGTCTGGTGAGCTTCGTACATTTATTTTATTACATGTTAACATACTTTACGTTAGGCAAAGAACATATGATGACCAGTTTTTCCGTTTTTGAGTTAGGCAGCTTCTTTTATCTGAGCGACAGATATCTCAAGTAAAAAAGAAAACGACTGATCGTGTCCTGCAGGGTATATTTTCCCACTGCCTGTTAACAGATTTGTGTAATTCTAAGAAATGAGACCTCTGTGTTCAGTAATACAGGGTGATTCAAAAAGAATACCACAACTTTAAAAATGTGTATTTAATTAAAGAAACATAATATAACCTTCTGTTATACATCATTACAAAGAGTATTTGAAAAGGTTTTTTTTCGCTCAAAAACAAGTTCAGAGATGTTCAATATGGCCCCCTCCAGACACTCGAGCAATATCAACCCGATACTCCAACTCGTTCCACACTCTCTGTAGCATATCAGGCGTAACAGTTTGGATAGCTGCTCTTATTTCTCGTTTCAAATCATCAATGGTGGCTGGGAGAGGTGGCCGAAACACCATATCCTTAACATACCCCCATAAGAAAAAATCGCAGGGGGTAAGATCAGGGCTTCTTGGAGGCCAGTGATGAAGTGCTCTGTCACGGGCTGCCTGGCGGCTGATCCATCGCCTCGGGTAGTTCACGTTCAGGTAGTTATGGACAGATAAGTGCCAATGTGGTGGCGCTCCATCCTGCTGAAATATGAATTGTTGTGCTTCTTGTTCGAGCTGAGGGAACAGCCAATTCTCTAACATCTCCAGATACTGTAGTCCAGTTACAGTAGCACCTTCGAAGAAAAAGGGACCAAAAACTTTATTGGCTGAAATGGCACAGAAAACGTTCACCTTAGGCGAGTCACGTTCATACTGAGTTGTTTCCCGCGGATTCTCAGTGCCCCATATACAGACATTGTGACGGTTGACTTTCCCGTTAGTGTGGAAAGTTGCTTCATCACTAAACACAATCTTTGAAACGAAAGATTCATCTGTTTCCATTTGAGCAAGGATAAAATCACAGAAATCGATTATTTTAATCTTATCAGCTGTGGACAGTGCTTGAACCAATGTCAGACGATAAGGTTACATAACTAACCTTTTTCGTAGGACTCTCCATACAGTTGATTGTGGAATTTGCAGCTCTCTGCTAGCTCTGCGAGTCGATTTTCTTGGGTTGCAAAAAACGCTTGCTGGATGCGTGCTACATTTTCATCACTCGTTCTCGGCCGTCCAGAACTTTTCCCTTTGCACAAACACCCATTCTCTGTAAACTGTTTATACCAACGTTTAATACACCACCTATCAGGAGGTTTAACACCATACTTCGTTCGAAATGCACGCTGAACAACTGTCGTCGATTCACTTCTGCCGTACTCAATAACACAAAAAGCTTTCTGTTGAGCGGTCGCCATCTTAGCATCAACTGACGCTGACGCCTAGTCAACAGCGCCTCAAGCGAACAAATGTACAACTAAATGAAACTTTATAGCTCCCTTAATTCGCCGACAGATAGTGCTTAGCTCTGCCTTTTGTCGTTGCAAAGTTTTAAATTCCTAAAGTTGTGGTATTCTTTTTGAATCACCCTGTATAATGAGCAAGTTCACTAGGTGACGGATCGTGATTTGGAGTTTCACAGTTTGTTACATATTTCTATTACCCAAATTTTAAATTAATGGTTGTGTGTTGTGTGATACGAGGAGAAAAGGTGATTTAAGCATATCGATTCGCACTGAAATTATCTGTATTTAGGATATTGCGAAGGAAAGAGAGTTACAGCCAATTAAGGTATCGGCCTCCTAATAATTTCTGATAAATTTTTCAACTTGCTTTTCAATATTACAAAAAATAGACTTGTCAGATAAATTTAAAACCACATTGGAAATGTAGGACGACGGAAAACAATGCGGAACGATTATGGGCTGCATATTCGGCACAGGAGCGAGTTGGAGCCTCAGGAAAGCTGAAAAACTCCCTTGAAACTACTTCTTTGCACAAAATTTCTGTATCATGTCTTCTGTCTGAATCTAACATCTGAGGATGCAGTTTATTTTATTTGACAATTCTTTCAGAGGGTAAGATAAATCAACATCGTTTCTGCTTTTTTTGTTTTCAGCTGAAGTACTGTATGCTCTGCACCACACATTTTTTTATTCTCCGAGAATGTTGTTCCTTCCCTTCTTGTGTCTACTTTCTTCCAGTTCTTGATTTTATTCGGCAATTATACTCTGTTTCTTATTTTGTCCATGTTGACTTTCACGTATGCAGTATCTCTTCCTACATTTCTCAGCCATGTACTTTTGGATTTTGTGATTGTTTAGTAAGTCAAAGATTTGTTTAGTTATAGTGTCATTATTCACCCCACATATGTTTTCACAGAATTTTAATCTCCTTTTTCTCGTTACATCTGTTAACTTCTCATCTTTCACAAATAGTTCTCTATGTGATCTTATTCCGGATTTTGAATCACTGCTCCTGTTAGGTTCTTGTAGTTTACTTAGGAATCTTCTTTCTAACTTTTCTAATTTTGTAAGCTCTCTTTTCATAGTCAGTTTCAGTGTTCCACTGCACAGAGTGTTTTTGACTGCCGACTGATTTCAGTCTTGTGTTCTAGGATAAAGGCTTTTTAGTATTCATGTTTCTTGTTATTTGAATGTCCTCTCCATTTGAAGTACGCGTATTCTAATGTCTACTGTTGTCTTTTCCTTCACATTGCTTTATATCAGTTCTTCCAGATATTCAAATAAATCTACTCTAAAAAGTGTATTGTCATTTATTTTAAGCTGTTAAGAGGTGTTACTAATGTTTGTCACTATCTGCGTTTCTTCAAACGATACAGGCAATCCTACTTTTGCTGTTTGATCTTGCAGTTCTGTAATTTTTTTCTTGTACACTTTCAAGTGAGTTTGCAATAATGCCTTACCAACTCCGAATGCTAGACAGTCTACAGTGATCTTCAAGTATCAAGACCTTCCTCCATTATCTAGTCAGTTTTTCTATAACACAGTAGGGGAAAAGCCATCTCCTTTTCTTATACCTGATTTCATTTTTAAACTTTCTGACAGTTCTCCCATAAACTCTACTTTCCATGTTGTATTGGTTACAGTTGCTTTAATTATTTCTGTTGTTGTCTAGTCCATTATCTTAAAATGTTCAATATCAATATCAATAGAATCGAACTCCTTTTTAAAATCTACAAATGCTATCACATGTTTCAAGCTTCAAATTATCCCAGTTTCTAAGAAGTACTTTACGTTTATGACCTGTTCTGCGCATGATCCGCTCTTCCTGAACCTCCCTGATACTCCGTTAACAGCGGGTCAAGTATTCTTCTAAATCTGCTTAAAAGTGCCTTTCCATAATATTTATAAGTCAATGGCAAGAGGGATATTGCTCTCATTGTTAGGATGTGTTTCGCCTTTCTTTATATGTAGGGTATATATTAGTGTAGATGTCCATCCTGCTGGCAGGTTGTATGTTACGCAGATTCCTTGAATTATTTTTGTGAGTCATGCAGTCATATTGTCACTAGAGTGCTTACACGATTCTGCAGTTCTAATTTCTTCCCATGGGCTCAAGTTGTGCCAAGGTTTCTTTAATTTCTTCTGGTCTGGTTCTCTTGCTGTTGTATTGACAAAATTGAAATTTTCTTATGGTGGAAAGTAGATGTGGAAGGGATAGAAACATTCTACGAATATGTTACAGCTTTCCTTATTATTGTACGCAGTTTTGGATATTTAAACTGTAAACTTGTAGGTGTCTGTTTTCTTATACTGGTTTGGAACGCTCTGTAGAAGTCATTTTTGTTGTTTTGTTTAAACTCACATTCTTTTGATGTCAGCTGATGTTTCGTATGTTGTAGTCTGACCCTCTAAAGACCTTTTGACGTTGCTTTCCTGGCTTGTGTAAAGGCTTTTCTATTATTATCGTTTTTATTTGCATTCCAGTGTTCCAGTCTCCCTGTCTTTTGAAGACTAGATCATCACAGTCATCATTCAGGCGTGCTCTCGCATTTCTTTCTGAGGAGGATGGTATCTTCTACTGCTTCTATTTTGTGTTTTTGGAATTGTTCCCACATTTCACATTTTTTCCTTAGTAGTGTTTTATAATTTTCTTCTTTAGTTAAGTTGGTTGTGCCATATATTTAGGCACAAACTGGTCCCATTTTTAATTGTGCATCTAATTTAGAACTTAATTATGTAGATATAATAGTCTCAATTCAAATCTGCATTTTTAACGACTTCAACATTATGATATAGTTATTCCTCTCCACAAACTGTGTTTGGTGGCACACATACCGCTTGCTTCCGAGGAAACTTCTTGAAGACTGCTGATTTTAGAAGTATTCCACGTCCTCCACATAGGCTAAAAAGTCGTTCTCCACATGTCTTAGTTCTCTCATGTGCATGATATCTGCCTATTATGCACCTGTGACGTTGTTCCTCCAAGTAATATTAACGTGTTTCTTGATGGAATTCTGTTTAACATGCAGCATATTATTTGCCAAAATTCTTGTGTTTGTACTTTCTGTATTTGTTTTTCCCTTCATTTGTTGGCGCATGTGTGTTGGCTTTAAAGGGTAATGTGGAAAGCCTGTCATTTATGGACTGAAGTTCTACTAATTAGTCTAACATTTCTTTTTCCTTTACGATGACTCCTTACCAGATTGTGATATATTTTTCATAACACTCTTTCTTGATTTATCTGTAAAAGTCCCCAATCCTTCTAAGTCAGATAGATGCTCGTTGGTACATCTTATCTCTTGGAATGCAGTTATTACAATATTCTTACTTTTGAGGAAATGTGTTAATGTTTTATGTTCATCTGTTTTTAGAAAGGAGTTCACATTAAAAGTGGCCAGATAACTTACATTCTTATGTTGAATGTTACGTCTTTGTGGCTTTAGGCAGGTTTCAGGGCGCTCCGACTCAACTTTTGCATAGCGTTATAAGCCCTAGCATCCCAGTGATCACTTTTCATTGTCCTAGAAATGAGATACTGTTTATTCCCTGCGATAGAAACTCTTAAAAAGTGCATTGTCATGATGATTCGTTGACGCGTTAGGGGAAAAGGTTCTGTAAAGTTACCGATCGATGTTGTCAGCTTCGAAAAGAAAATTCCCAGCCGCGTATCTGGTGAGCAGATGCTGTCCACTTTGCTACTTGCTACAAGTCGGACGCGAGGTGGATTTCCCAGGATATCTCGCCAGGCTACTGTGCTATACTGATGGTCTTCGTCAACACATTCACGGCCGCCGAACATCCCACGTTACAGTCTAGTTCGCATTCCCTCTAAGCAGCAAGCTATGCCTCCCTGCCTTGTCGTCCGGATCACTGTATACTTGAGCTAACTTGCCATCACAAGGCCTAGTCCATAGGGGAATGCTAATATTATAAAAAAAATACCACGATGTTTTCATGTATGCTATTTGCATTACTTGCCATTAAAAGAGAAACCATACAAGTGCGTTTTTTCCGCAAGTCAGAACATCGTCATGGCCCATTTCTAACCACGCACACAAATTACGTGAGATGATTCATTTCATATTTGAAGTTATGTGAGGGATACAATCTGCGTCGAAGTGCTAAAGCTATTATCGTAGAGTGATTTGTATCCTCAATTGCGGAGTAGAACTGCTGAATTACACGTTCTGAAACGAGTGCAGATTTTTTTTTCTATCTTCCTCGAATCAGAAGTAATTTTGCTTATTCACCATATTATTTCTTGTAGCATCCTTGATTAAATCTCAGTTTGAGAATAAAGATTCTTTTTCTTTAATACACACATATGAGCTCGTAGCGGTTCTCTCCTATGGAGTTCCATGTTTAACACTACAATGTGAGTTGAAATGAGTGCACATAAACAGCCGACTTGCTGCAACGTTTCTAAGATGCTCGTTCCCAACCACCGGGTAATAACAATCCGACCTTAGTCAAAGTCGCTTATGTCAGTTTCGTCACCAGAATTGTTCCCCTTTTACCTCTGTTCCGCTTACAAAGGGTGCTTCAACAGCTTCAGCACAGATCGAAGGAGCTGATGGAGGAGTTGGAATACTGCTTTGGAAGAGTATCGTATGACCTTGGAGATAATCCTGAACCACTGAAAGCCTTGCAATGTCAGGACAATCAGCGCACACGTGCCTCAGGTTCGTCAGATAATGAACTGTTTCAGAGCGTGTACAGTTGCATGCAGCTAACCGGTGCGCTTGTTCACTTTTCTGTGCAAGGTCATGATGTACTCAGTGCTCCATATTCACAGCAGTTAGATCAGTAAGTCACTTATGTGTTCCACGGATCATTTGAACGATTCTTTTATCGAAATGATGTGGAACGAGTCACCTTACAGGATATATATACGTGGTTAGTGTTAACATTAATGAAGTCACTGTATTTTTTAGTCTTACTCACTCATCTACACTTAATACAAGGTTTTTTCAGGTATCAGTTTTTAAATATAAATTCGTCCATGGAATAGAAAGTGTTCTCCAGGAAAAATGATTTTAAGTTAGATTTAAACCTCTTGCTACCTGTCAGATATTTTATGTTATTGCAAAAACATTCAAGAATTTTTGTTACTGCATATTAAATTCCTTTCTGATCCATGGACAGCCTTACTAATTGGTAATAAAGGTCAATTTTTTCCTCGATTGTTGAAAGTACAAATATGACTGTTGTTCTTAAATTGTTATAGATTATTTATGAAGAATTTCATTAGCGAATATATTTACGGTGATGGCGCAGTTAAAATGCCTAGCCGCTTGAAGAGGTACCTACATGACGCCCGCGGACCCACACAACATATTATTCTCACGCTCGCTTTTGTACAGTCAATATTTTCTTGCTAAGTAATGAGTTTCTAAAGAATTATTCCATAAGACATTATTATGAGGTAGTATGCAAAATTATACAGGAGGGTGATTCGTTTTTTTCCATGATTAGCAATTACACAAAGAGCAAAAGTAGCTGAACTTAATTGTTTGAGAAGCTCAATAATATACTACTTCCAGTTCAAGTTTTCATTAATATCTACACCAACAAATTTGGAGCATTCAGCCCTATTTACTGATTCTTGCTCATGTACTACATCATTTGTTGGTATGAGCATTTGTTGTACGAAACTTGGTCTAGTGTGTTTTTATTTTTCATAATTTAGGAGAGTCCATTTTCTGATTAATCTTTGGAAAATATCATTTACTATCTCTTCTGTTGCTTCCTGTGTAAAGAAATTTATTATAATACTACTATCGCTTGCAGAAAGCATCAATTCTGATCGTTGAATTATGTATAAGGAATTCGAGTGTGTACAAAATTGAACCCTGTGGGACTTCCTTTGTGATTTATTTCCAGTCACAAAAATATTCTACCATTCCGACAGCTATGAATTATTCAGCACAACTTTCTCCATTCTGCTTGTTAAGTAAGATTCAAACCAGCTCTGTGTAAAGCCGTTAGTTCAATAAAAGTTGAGTTTTTCTAAGGGAGTAACATGATCAAACTGTTCAATGGATTGGGAAGATCACAAAAAATACCACTTGGTGATATTTTATTATTTAAGACTTGCACTATTTGATGAGCGATTGTACAAATAGCATTCTCCACCGAGCAGTTCTTCTGGAATCGAAACTGTCATATGCTACGTAAATTGTTTCCACTTCAGTCTGAGACTACTCTTGACTACGTTACTTTTTTGAATATTTTGGAAAAGATGTCAGTAAAGAAATTGGAAGTTAATAGTTTAAGCCTGTCTTTTCACCTTCTTTATGGAGAAGGAGAAGGTTAACAATAGCATATTTTAACCTGTCTGGAAAAATTCATTGTGCCGCTATGCACTGGATATATCACTAACGGCATTATTTATTACGTTGAAACAACATTTCAGAATGTGTGTGAAATTCTATCAACACCACATCGGTAGGGGAGGTCCATCTGCATGACCACCGTCCTATCGTGATTTGACACCACCATATTTCTTTATTCATTTACTTTTTTTTATTCTAGTTATTTTTTCTTTTAGTGGGGCACTTTAGAAGCCTTGTGTACGTAACACAAGTTTCCAACGAAGAAACGCTTCATATCGAGGTCACTTGTATAATCCGATGAGGTTCTTCAGATGCATGATGTACTTGGTAGAGCGCGCTAGGATTTTCTACGAAGATGCTGTGCCTGCACTGAATGTGATGGTCTGATTATATAACACTTCTGCAACATTCTTGAGCAAACAGTACATTATCTATGCTGAACTTAACGTATGTGTGCTCTGATTGTCTTTGTTGATACTGACATTCCAAATGCGACGTACATGCCTCCAGTGCTTACTACAAGCGTTCACACCAGATAAGGCTTTATCAGAGGCGAGACTATTTCTAATGTTGTCATTTTAGGGACGGTCACACATCTGTCACATCACCCAATAAATGTTTCTGTCACCTACTTAATAATTAATTACTGCAGACTAGATTGCGGTCAGTGCTGGAAATTAATACTCGTAATGTTCCAGACACCAACCAGTTTGTGTGTATAAATGACAAACGTTTATTGAAACTTCAAGTTTGTGAACTAACACAACGATAGAGTCTCTTGAAATACTAAAATTAAAGTGACTGATTGTCTAAAAATTTTTCAAGTCCAGCTCCTTTGCTCAAATGTTACAGTTTTCCAACTAACTGAGGTGAAATACTACAAGTCCGGCGCTTCACCTCAAACTAACAGACGACAATTATCTAAGTTTTCACAATAACAACACAATATTTCAAAAGCCCATGAAACTCTCAATTTTTTAGTTGTTTACAATTTAATCAGTGACATAGTTCATTTGTCCTTAACTGCTCTAATTATCATTAAACATAGTAAAATTCACAATTCTATGTACAACTGCTGTAGTCTATCTTCACCCTGCCGCTGCTTTTTTCTAATTTATATTTTACTTTCCTTTAAAATGCGTATTTAGTTCCCCAAAACAACATTCCTGATTATGAGTCAAAATATATTACGTCGGTAAGAAATTATGGAACTATTTCGATAACGTTTCCCAAAGCTTTCCCTAATTCAGATTTATTCACAAGATCATAATTTCCTATTTAGTTAGTTAGTTACATGTTTCACGTATCATCTGAACGACCCTTTAATCGAAATGATGAGTAACGAGTTAGTTTACAGGTTATGTATAATGGTTAGTGTTAACATGAATAAACATTATTAGTTTTGGTTCTACATTCGCCAACAGAATACAGGGTGTTGTCCATGTGAAATGATATTAATTGTGATTTAAAACTTGCTTCACTATCTGTCAGACTTTTTATGTTATAGGGAAAAATATGAAGAATTTTTGTTGCTCCATACTGAACTTGTTTCTGAGCCACTTGCAGGTGTAACAATGGCTAATAAAGATCATTTTTCCGTCTAGTGTTGTAGGTGCTGACATCACTGTTCTTCTCAAATTGTTGTGGATCATGTATGACAAATTTCATTAGCGAATATATATGTATTGTCATGGTGCAGTTAAAATGCCTAGGTACATACATGACATGAGTTGATGAACACCATTTATTATTCTTAGTGCTCACTTTTGTTTAATCTGTAGTTTTTTCCTAAATGATGAGTTACTTCAGAAAATTATTCTGTAAGAAATTATTGATTGGAAATCTGCAAAATATGTCAGGAGGTTGATACATTTGTCTCCAGATTAGCAATTATATGAAGATCAAAATCAGAGGATCTTAAATGTTTGAGAAGCTCAGTAATATGCTTCCTCCAGTTCTAGTTTAGATAAATATGTTCATCCAAAAATTTGGTGCGTTGCACTCTATTCACTGACCCTGCTCATGTACTACACCAACTGTTCGTAAGACTATTTGTTGCACAAAATTGATTCTAGCGTGGTTTCTTTTCTCAGAATTTAGGGAGAGTCCATTTTCCGAAAACATCTTAATAATTCGTTGGATAATATTATTTACCTATTCCATTTGCTGTGTTTCGCCGCCTCTGTCAGCTCCCTCAATCTATGCGCAACGTTTTGAATACCCCGTACTGCGTCACATTTTCGCTACACCATCAGGAGGCATTCAGTCACCCAAACTTATGCTCCCAAGTTGTAAAATAAATTACTAAACATGGTCGTTTACCACCCCTTGTGATGAATCAGTGTTGGTTATATGTGCTAAAATTCACAGACGTAGAGTACTGTAACTGCATATATCACGTCCACTCCACCCATTCATTTTCTAACACGAACTTTGAAGTACATTATCGGGAGTGTTTATGAAATGTTCTCCGATAGTGACGTATCATTATTTCTTTTTTCTTTAGGACTAGTGTAATCTTTGTTTTGTTTTGGATAGTTATGGGATATAACGGGATAAAACAGTCGAATTCTATCGATTGCCTCCAACGCAGCCACCAATTGCAAAACGCTCACGTGATCTGACTAGATACACAGTCTTGACATTAGGAAGTGTCAGCTCCCATTTCGTTTTCCTTTTCCGGACTAATGATGGCAATAGTATCAATAAAGGTCACCTAAAAGACGAAAGTCGCCACATTACCGCACGTTAGTGTTTGGAGGTCCACGAGTGAGTTATGAAGGACCTGTTGAGTCGGTTAAAAGAAATTACTTCTCTGCTCGCACTCAACAGCAGTCTCAGTCTACCTACTGGGTGAAAGAATCACTCTATGTGACATTTATCTGACACATCAATTTATTTTCTTTAAGTTGGGCTCCACAGCTTTGATGAAGGCTTTTTTAGTGTATACGACCGCAAAACATTTGAAATATTTCTGGTGGTGCAGGTAGATTTTTGTCATTATATGGTAGACTTTGGACTAGATGATGCCGTGGCATTCTCCAAGCCACTAAACTTCGAGAGAATTAACTAGAGACAGTCTCCTATCGAAAGTATCCAAGCAGCCCTATGCAATTCGTAATTGACCACAAGGTGTCACCGGAGACAGACTCACCAGTATAAAAGGAGCCGTGGAGTATTTTATACGCAGAGATACAATAACTGCAGAATGAATCGGTCAGGAGTGACTTTGAACGTGGACTCGCTACTGGATGTCATCTGTGCAACAGACCCATCAGGTGCATTTCAGCCATTCTAAAGCTGCCCATGTCGACCGTTGGTGATGTGAGTGTGAAGTGGAAAATGCTAAACATCAACCACAGCTAAACCGAGAGCAGGCAAAGCTCGTGTACTAACGGTGCGGGACCGTCGAGCACTGCAGATGATGGTTGTAAAAAATTGCACGAAATCAGTGGAAGGAATCAGACAGCAGCTACAAAGCGATACCAGCTCTCCAGGTAGCACAGTGAGTTAAAAAGAATGGGCTGCAATGGTCGAGAAGCTCCTCATGTGCCAAACTTCTGTTTAGTAAATGCTAAGCGACATTTGAGGTGGTGTAAAGAGTGACGTCACTGAACTGTGGATGACTGGAAAAGAGTGGTTTGGAGTGAACAGTTGACAGATGCCTGGAGAATGTTACCTGTCGTCTTGTGTAGCGTCAACAGTGATGGACGAAGGAGGTGGTGTTATGGTATGGGGGTGTTTTTCATAGTTAGGTTGTGGCGGAGAACAGCAGTCCTGAAGTAGAGTGAACTTCCCAGGGCCCTAACTGGACCCTATGCAACACCTTATGGATGAGCGACAACGTCGACTTCTCTCCAGACCCCATAATTACCTCATTTGGTTCCCGTTCTTGAGGAAGAATGGGCTCTGATTCCTTCGCAGACATTCAGACACCTGACTGAAAGTGTCCCCATTGGTGTTCAAGCCGTCGTAGAGGCGAAGGTTACCTTCATTCAGGATGAATGTCCAATAAAAGGTGCTCGGATACTTCTGATCAGTTAATGCGCGCATTGTACGTTAAAAGAACTTACATGTAGTATACAGTATTTTTAAAGCAAATTCTACCAGACGGCAAAATAAAGTTTTCGAAACGGGATGCGGAATAATAAATATTTAAACGGTTTTCTTATAGTAAAAATAAAACTGTCCATTAATAGATTAAACCCTAGTAGAGTATTTTGTATAAAAGTATAAATCATTCTGGTAGTTTACAATGTAGTTTTACGTGTACCTGTCGTTTGTGGATGGACTTCACTCCTGCATAGGTTTGTCTTTCTTCACATTAATAGAAGTATACTACTGTAATTACTAGCAGCACTAAAATAGCTATTAAAACTATGACGAAAAAGTTGACAGTACAATTAGGTTTAGTTTGTTTATTGCGTTTCCTGTAACAAATACAAAGCATGAGACATCTGAAACATTTACTTGAGTAGCCTACTTGCTGAGTATTTATTTATATTAGATCGAGTTTACAGTCTTAATACTGAACTGAACTTAAATCTAGATACTCCACTAAGAGAGAAGAACACATCCCCACTTATATTTAATGCCATCTGTTCAGTGTTGGAAGATGTTTGAATCACAATTTTTATTAGATATTACAAGCGCATCAGTCAAAAAATAACATACTGCCAGAAAACATCGTGCTAATACCACCGCTTACTTCGGTAATGGCCTCAATTTGGCGAGTAAGAGAGCATATAAGTTTCTTCACGTATTCCGTATCTTGGTGAAGCCACTTATTCCTGATTGACTGACAAACCCGACCTTACCTGACTATTCGCTTTGCAGTTTTCTATTGGGAACGAAAACAACTCAGCTGTGTTTGAGGTATATCGCTTATTTACCTCAAGCTCCTTCGGGTGTCTACAACGGATTTTCTAAACGTCTCTTTGTCAACGCTTCTTCACAGCTCTGTGCACAACTATTGTTTTCGTTTACAGCAGTTCTCCGTCTGCAGTTGAAAGCTGTAAAAAGCTCTACCAGATGTCAGGAATATCCCGGAGTTGAGTCGACTGCAGGAGTGAGTTAGTAGTAAAGAATAAATGCAATTTAATTGTATGCGTGGTGCGCAGGTTTTCACGCATCGTAGTATCATATGTCCTCAACTATGTGTGGTAACACGATTAATTTAGTACGTTGAAAGGTCTCTGTTGGATTCCTTTCATGTTTGATTTCTTAAATCTGTTGTCATTTATGGAATAAATTCCTCTTCTAAAATTACTGTGGCGTTTCTGACTATCTGGGAGGAGACTGAGTAGTGGAACGTGTTACTTTTACACATAAACAAGAACGATCTGTCACACTACTACAATTTAAAACACAGTTTATATGTAATTCATGTCACACAGTCTCATACGGAACCTACATCCGCTTTCTGTTATATACTGTATATGATAAGATACTGTCATCCCCCTTCCCTTCTGTGTGAGAGGATGAATGATCAAATGTTTGTAGTTGCATGCTTGAGGGTAGCAGACAAGGCTGTCTGCTAGAGAACAGTAGGACCAACGTCGGAACAGGTAGCTACGCTTTCTTAAAGTATGGTTCTGTCCGTCAGTTGTCATGTTGGTATAGGAAGCTGCCCCTCTGGCCCCTTCCGTTTTGTCTTTGTGAGCCACCCTCAGAAGGCACGCTCGGTAGTAGGGAGTGGCAGTCTGGCGGTGGCGAGCGTCTGAAGTGGTAAGATCTCCGGCTAAGCGCGTGTCTGCTAAGTCCATAGGACAATGGATTTGTTAAGTTCAGCCTAACTGAAAATTTAATCATCGTTATCTCGGGTTTAGCTCTAAAATATCTAAGGTTATGTTAAATTGCAGCGTACTGTAATTCTCGTGTGAAGTTCAGATTATTTTGGGGTAGTTGGTTTGTCATTACTTTGCGAGTAAAGTGGAACCACGTGTTGATCAGTAACTCTAACTAAGTTCATCAATCTTAAATGTGAATGCTTGTGTGATTATAACGTCTCGTCTGGACAATATTTTACAATATAGCAACTTTTCTTTATGCTTTTCTTTATGTTCAACCCACGTGGAGTGTACTTTGCGAGACCAGTACCACGTGCTTATATAACTGTTTGACCCATCAGGTTAATAGTAAGACGTTAGTAACCAGTTCAAGGTTTTGCTTTTGTCAATTGCTTTTCGATCTAATGTATTTTAATTATCAAAATTATTGTGGAGTTGTACGCTTTGTGTAACCAAAAAATAAACCAAATTGACCACGTGGAGCATGTGGTGTAATCATCAAAGTAGCCCTCAGCTATTCTTTTTGCGAAGACTTCACAAAGAGTTAATATGAATTTAGTATACCAGTGTGTGGTAATTACATGACGGACAGGATTGTGGTATGAACGTAATTTCTTTGGGTATAAAAACTGAATCTGTTGGTTGTGGTTAATTTCTTCTTGCTTATGTTTCAATGTTCTTCGTGAGTTATTTTATGAATGCTGTGTCGTATGCAGTCTCCCAATCTTGGCTCCATATTTTATGTGTTCCGTAAGATTACAATCTCACATTTTTCAATCGTAAATAAGGCACCAGCTCAGTTATAACTCACGTATAATATGCTGAAATTTCAATGAACAATCTTAAAATAAATTTCCAAATATAAACTGATTTCTTTCTTTTTATTTAAATTATCTTTATATATATATATATATATATATATATATTACCGGTTTTGTATGACTATTAAAAGATTATCATTAATGTTAGTCTGCTTGGTAAACCTAGACTAAATATCTGATGAAACAGTTGCCCAGTAATCCACGGTTAACGTCCCTAGACAGATCACGGCTTTTAACCCACTTTCATTGTCAATTAGCACCGATATCAGCATAGCAAAATTCATGTAGCAATATTACCAAGTTAGACTGAAATCAGTTCAGTGGTTTAGGAGGAAATGTAGAACAACCGCACACACATACATTCATACTAGTTTATAACATGTATGGATTCGATGCCGTAGATCTATGAGATTGTTAAGTTGACTGCTACGTTCCACGCAATATTCCAAATAGTCGCACGTAGTTTCTATTGATTTACAGGTAAGGTAGGTGATTTAGCTGGCCAGTCGAGATGCTATAGCGTGCCTAAATGTTTGTCAAAATAAGAATATACGTGTGCAAACGTGTGAACATGGTAGTTGTGAGACTGCAAGAAACGAGTGATCACAGCACATTCTTCATCAAGATGTAGAGGGAAAATCTGCACTTAGTCATCGAGACAGAAGAAGCACCATGTTTCGTGTTCTCGGTAAACCAAATGAGTGGGCGAAAGTCATGCACTAATTAACAAACAGCTCTCTTAAAGTACAATGTTCAACATATACAGATTTGAATAACTCTTCAGTCCTACTCGATGATGTTGACTGCTTCACCTGAGGTCGCTACCTGGGGAAGAGTGCTTGAGCGCTCGGCTCTATATTGACCTTTGCTCGGAGACGCTGTTGTGCTGAGACACAGGGCGTATCTTCTTCAGCCTTTCCCATTCATCATTGCAGAATGCAGCCTGACGTAGCTGATGTCTTTAGCATCCACGTGCGTTACCGACTTCAGTGTGGTACCTTGACCTTCGGACGATACCAAACTGTTGCTTTACACCATTTGAAAAGAAACAAAATCCCAATACGTATGATGCTACACACCTCTAATCAACCACTATGAAGTTAGTTTGTTGCTTGGTCCACTGAAGACATGCAGCTATACGTGTCGGTGTACACAGTGGCCGTCACTGAAGTATCCGGCTCCAAATATACAGGGTGATTCAAAAAGAATACCACAACTTTAGGAATTTAAAACTCTGCAACGACAAAAGGCAGAGCTAAGCACTATCTGTCGGCGAATTAAGGGAGCTATAAAGTTTCATTTAGTTGTACATTTGTTCGCTTGAGGCGCTGTTGACTAGGCGTCAGCGTCAGTTGATGCTAAGATGGCGACCGCTCAACAGAAAGCTTTTTGTGTTATTGAGTACGGCAGAAGTGAATCGACGTCAGTTGTTCAGCGTGCATTTCAAACGAAGTATGGTGTTAAACCCTCTGATAGGTGGTGAATTAAACGTTGGTATAAACAGTTTACAGAGAATGGGTGTTTGTGCAAAGGGAAAAGTTCTGGACGGCCGAGAACGAGTGATGAAAACGTAGCACGCATCCAGCAAGCATTTGTTCGCAGCCCAGGAAAATCGACTCGCAGAGCTAGCAGAGAGCTGCAAATTCCACAATCAACTGTATGAAGAGTCCTACGAAAAAGGTTAGTTATGAAACCTGAACGTCAACTACCCGAGGCGATGGATCAGCCGCCAGGCAGCCCGTGACAGAGCACTTCATCACTGGCCTCCAAGAAGCCCTGATCTTACCCCCTGCGATTTTTTCTTATGGGGGTATGTTAAGGATATGGTGTTTCGGCCACCTCTCCCAGCCACCATTGATGATTTGAAACGAGAAATAAGAGCAGCTATCCAAACTGTTACGCCTGATATGCTACAGAGAGTGTGGAACGAGTTGGAGTATCGGGTTGATATTGCTCGTGTGTCTGGAGGGGGCCATACTGAACATCTCTGAACTTGTTTTTGAGTGAAAAAAAACCTTTTTAAATACTCTTTGTAATGATATATAACAGAAGGTTATATTATGTTTCTTTCATTAAATACACATTTTTAAAGTTGTGGTATTCTTTTTGAATCACCCTGTATATTAAATGCGGTCCACCACTTCATGTATTTTGGAAAATGATTCTAATGGAATTGCTGTGGTGGTCAATTCACCCTAATCAGCCAATTGCTGTTGAGCGGAAGGGCCGGGCCACATAAGCAACATTCACAGTTTAAAGAAACAACACTTCTATTAAACTTTTTTTTGGCAAAATAAAATTTTTTCTTTAAATTTTTTTTATAAGGTAAGTTAGCAAAAAATCCTTACAAGCACGGGCAACCTATTCAAACAGCAACATTAATCATTAAACAAGCATTAAGTGACTCGCAAGTTAATTAAATTCTGTACACAGTAAAGCTCCCAAAAGGAGACTACAATAATGAGATAAACTTTAACCAATAATGGATATCACAAAATTTTTAACAAAAATAAAATACAGATACGCCCTTCGTGACAAATTTTCAAAACAGGTGACGTCACATAGGCACGGGCTAATTCAAGTAGCAGGACGGGAGGGGGGGGGGGGGAGGGGGAGGCACTGGACCCAGACCAGAGGCGGCTACACCCAGAACCCACAGCAAGCGGGCGAGCTGGACAGGGTGCCGCACACAGTACACTATAACACAAATCTTTTATGAAATTCTTTACAGATCCAAATCAGGGCCGCACGACTCGATACGGGTCATGTGGCCGAGTCCAGTTCCCACACTACAAGCCAGGTTCGGTCTTGCAAACGTGTCAAACACACCACAACCTCAACGTCGTGCCCCAGCCTGGTCAACCACGCTCGCCTGATTCCCCAGCGCAGCGCGGCTCTCCGGCTGTCCCTCTCCAGCGCCATACGCCCGTCGCGGCCAAAAGCCACGTCAAACGGCCGAGCCCAAAGATCACACCAAGCCGACCCGATCGATCAATCGATACGAGCCGGCACGGCTCAGTTGCATTCCCTGAAAGTACCAAGTTCTGTCCAGTTTGAAACCGATCGTCATTGACAAGACATGAAACTCGCCTCAAATCCTTGGCAGTTTCGGTCTTTTTACGGCCGTCGTCCTCTCGCCGTGCAAATGACTGCTAATGTTTCACCATTCTTCGTAGGCACGTCGGACATTCTGTGTGGGTGCACAAAACATATGGGACAGTTTTGCCGGCCGCGGTGGTCTTGGTGGTTCTAGGCGCGCAGTCCGGAACCGCGCGACTGCTACGGTCGCAGGTTCGAATCTTGCCTCGGGCATGGATGTGTGTGATGTCCTTAGGTTAGTTAGGTTTAAGTAGTTCTAAGTTCTAGGGGACTGATGACCACAGCTGTTAAGTCCCATAGTGCTCAGAGCCATTCGAACTATTTTTATGGGACAGTTTCATTCATCGTGCGGACATGGACACGTCCAAACACGATAATACTTTTTGTCGCCCCTCACGTACCTACGTTGAATTATTTTACTACGCTGATTTCATGCAACCGACTTGCACATAGATATTTATGTCACCGGTGGAAGATCAAATCACCACCTGGTAACAGTTATACACCGTTTGCATGACTCAAAAGCGACCAGTGTGTTTTTTTTTTTTAGAGAGGTGACAATCGGGCCTGGTGGTCTAGCGATAAGGAGCGTGCCTGGAAACCGACAGGTAGCGGAATCGAATTCCAGTCAGACCACGGAAATTTTCAGTCTGCCCTTAATTTAGCTCTCACTTCTCAACGATGTGTGGAGTCGCCAAGACTGCGGTGTGGTTGGGGTTCCATATTAAGCTGCAGGTACACTTTTGCTGTTGGACAAATGGAGTGGATTGGAGACACGCAAGTCATCGAGGCGGCATCTTCACCCGGCCATTGAGCCACACTAAGTTATCTTTAGTATTACTATTATTATTATTATTATTACTATTATTATTGTTATTAGAGGGCACTAAAATACGTGCCGTGCTCTTACCCTTCAGATTACTGGATAAAATGTCGAAGCACCTCTGAGGGGCACTCAGATAAAAACCATACACCCGCCACAAAAGGATTATGGAGTAGTTCCATTCAAAAGTAATCAAATATTATGTGCTTAGACGTTTTTCCCAATGGAAGGGGAGACGATCAATTCCTCTTTCGTAGAACGCGGTCGGCAGATGGCGGGTCCAGAACCGCACTCACTATTCCCCATATAGCTGACTTCCACCCACGTCTTTCTCCAAGTAGCCAAATATGTGAAAATCACACAGTAAATTATCCGAGCTACAAGGAGGATGTTGCAGTCTTTCCCAGCCAAACTTCTGAACAATAGCCCTCGCCCGATTGTGCGTGTGGGGGCGGGCGTGATCGTGCAACAGTATGATTCCGTCCGACAGCGACAGCCCGAGGGCAAGCGGCATATCCAACAATGGAAACATTTCACATCTCCCCCGCCAAAGTACGCCAAAGCTGTTCACACAAGTTTCGACAAGATGGTAATGACCTTCTTCTTCGACTGCAGAGGACCTCTGTTCGTCGAGTTCCTCGAGTTTCGAACCACAATCAATGCACAGCGCTATGAAGACACTTTGCAGAAACTGCGAAGTGTAAGCTTCAGCGATTTAGTTGAGAAACACTGCAACATTCTCTGTACTACCGGGATGTTCCACCGAGTGACTCTCACATCTTTGGCGGCTTGAAGAAAGACATATGTGGAACTGATTGTCTCGACTGCCCCTGGGATAAATGTCTTAACGCGTGTGGTCTTTGGTTGTCAACGTTACATACTGTACGTAGGTCTAACAAACTGACTGGGACAGCAGCTGCGATGAACTGATTAAAAGATTTACTGCACCCTGCAGCTGTTATTTACAGTTTATTCACGACTCACTTTTACAGTTTCGCTCTTAGACGATCACAAAGTATCCTACGTACATTCGGTGTATTAGCAACCAGTTAAATGTTAAACATAATCAAAAGTCAGATCTTAAGATGTACAAAGATTAATGCAACTTACTTCGCAAAAGACTCATTGATGGCAAATTCTCCGCACCTGTGTCTGTTCACATCATCATGCTAACGAGTGACAAAAGGGAATTTCGCAATAGATTCTACACTTTATTCATTTAACAAATAAAAGTGTTCACAAATATTGCATTATAATTTATAATAAAAATCACAGTTTTTATTTTAATTTTGGTCATATCAAAATAGAGTGTGGTACATACATTCGAAATGACTTTCGGGGAATGACAGTAAGCTACATACGTTGATAATGAAGTTCAGTCTTTAGAAATTAAATAGTATATGATCCCCCATTTGATGTTTCGCGTTTTCATGCCACATTTTCAGTTATTGTGAATACTTACATTTTTATGTGAGTTGTATCTAAACTGAAAAAAACCCTTATTTTCATTGACAAATTATGACCACGTATTGATTAATAACATTTACATTTGTTAATAAACATTGAATTTAAAAGAAGTTTAAAAATGCGTGTTACTATGAAGATTCTAACGAGCAACATAATGATTACAGACCTGTCACGCAACACCTTGAATTATAGACGAATTCGTTAGTAACTTACATTAAAAAAATTGAATCCATCTGGAAACTGAAAGTGCTCAGCGACCGGACTTACTTATATTTGCCAAAAAAGGTACAGCAAGCAGTCACAGCTTGTGTTTATTGTACCACACCTAGATTTCCATCACTGAGTGGACATCTGGACTGCCAGAGGTAATGCCGGAACCAATACAATATAATGACATAGATGTTAACACCAAAGTACGGTTGCACAAATTTCACAACAAGCGGATGGTACATACTAGCAGATAAAGTTGACACATTTCAGCCGTTATTTGAATTAGTCCCTCCAAGACTATAACTTTCCGAGCACTAACTGCCCTAAGGCCGTCGTTTACAGTTATCTCACAGTTGGTCTCAGTGTACGCCATGCATGACTATGGCGCCCGCTGAACATACATCATGTTATAGTAAAGTATTTTATATATGAAGCTGGTTATTTATACTATAGCAAAAGTAGCTCTTTTAGGGAGATGCATTTTTTATTGATATACAATAGCGACTACAACGGTGAGTGATGCCAAAAGAGTAAGAGTTCTTTATACTCAAAGTGGTAGTAATGTGAACTACTTCGTGTAGGTGGCTACTGACATGTACGTAATTGCTATTCATGTTCTGCTTTATTACAATATGAATTACAATTATCCACACGAAGTAATTCACAGTCCTAACACTCTGGCTATAATGAATTTGTACTATTTCAACGCCTCTCACCGTTATAGTAGCTCGTGTTGTATATCGGTAAAAAAAGTATTTCCTTAAAACGGCCATTTTTGTGATAATATGAACAACCAACTACATACATAGAATGCGTTACTGTAAATTAATGCATGTATAGCCATGTGTGACATACACTGAGCCCAGTTGCAAGGTAACTGTAAACAGCGGCCTCTGGGAAGTTTCCACTCTTGACGTTTATAGTCAAAGACAGACTACGCCAAATAACAGCTCCAATGTATTAACTTTATCTGCTGCTACTTACCATTCACTTATAAGTGAAGTTTAGGTAATTGTTCTTCGGTGTTGAAATGTATGCGACTGTATTCTAATTGGTTTCCGAATTACCTCTAGCGTTGAAGAGGGTCACTCAGTGACCAAAGTCCAGATCTTTCACAATAAACACATATTACTACTGATTGCTGTACGGTCTTTAGCCAATTTAAATTACAATTTATTTGTGCTTTACTTCGTGCTGAGAGTCTTTTAATTATCAAACTCGATTTTTTCGAATTTTTTAGAATTGCGTCGTACCGCTTTAGGAAATTGATGTCCTGATGCTGACATGCATATCCTGTTTTACTTTAAATAATCGCCGGCCGCGGTGGCCGAGCAGTTCTAGGCGGGTAGTCCGGAACCGCGCCACTGCTACGGTCGCAGGTTAGAATCCTGCCTCGAGCGTGGATGTGTGTGTGTCCTTAGGTTAGTTAGGTTTAAGTAGTTCTAAGTTATAGGGGACTGATGACCTCGGTTGTTAAGTCCCATAGTGCTCAGAGCCATTTTGAACTTAGAAAATCAGAGAAGGCCACTCGTTAGGGTCCCCTGGTAGAAACACTGCATACATCGGTGCACAACTGGATCGAATGCCATCCGGAATTTAAAGGACACGACGTACTGGAATACATCAGCTGTGTCCTTTTCATAGGAACCGTTTGCCCTAATTAAGATATCTAGGTAAACAATGAAAGACCTACATGTAGAAGCCCACTGGTGTATTTGAATCAGCGTCTTCCCGTAAGAAAGTGCAGTGTCTCTCTGCCGTGCTTCCCCACCTGGTCGGTGGGTGCTGGTACGTCCTAAACCACACTCCACTTGCCACCAGAGCATCTCTGGTAGCAAAGGGGGTGTGAATTTAGACACATACCCCCTGCAGGTGGTTGAGCTGCTCTCTGGGGTGGGATGTTTACAGTGAATGGAAGTGGGGCCATGATGGGCCTGTCGTTGCTTCTCACCGGCGCACCATCAGGAGTGTATTCAACCAGGTCCAATGGTCTCTCCTCTGCTGGTTGCTTTTGGTGGATTTTCTGTTCTTCAGTAAGTTATCTCAATATCCAACGTTGCGGTATTTGTTCGACGATTGAATACAAATAGTACAAAAAAATGGTTCAAATGGCTCTGAGCACTATAGGACTTAACTTCTGAGGTCATCAGTCCCCTAGAACGTAGAACTACTTAAACCTAACTAACCTAAGTACATCACACACATCCATACCCGTGGCAGGATTCGAACCTGCGACCGTAGTGGTCACATGGTTCCAGACTGTAGCGCCTAGAACCGCTCGGCCACCCCGGCCGGCTACAAATAGTACATTTCTTATTGAGGAAATATTTTTGAAAAATGGAATTTATACAGTCCAGTCACATTAATGTGACCATCTTTTACAGTGGGGACGTACAGGAAGAGACTCAGTGAGGTTCTTGAATCTTCCTCATTTTTTCTCAATACTGAACCGTATGAACAGTAAAGACTTAACAGGCTTTTGAAATGTGTCGTTGCCAAACCCCAATGGTCTATCTAGATGCCGAGATTCTTAACTGACGTAATTAAGTTATCAACAATAAATCGAGCTTCCTTTGTTTGTGTTGCAGGTATGAGACTCGGTTTACTGCAAAGCAAAGTGGGTCATGTCAACATCCTGTCCAAGTGCAGTATGCTACCTGCTGAGAAGTCAATCAGGCGTATCACCTTCAACACCAGAAGTATACTGCTGTTATGAACAGAGGAAATTGAGCTGAGATTTGTGAAACGAAGCTAGAAGATTCATTATCTTTCAAATAAGAAATAAGGAGCAACTTTGAAGATTGTGACTCGTTGAATCACCTGACTACTTTGCAACAGCAGCTACTGTTTGTTTTCTTTTGTGGTAATAAAATATAATAACCATAAAGCAATATTCAAAACTTTACTTTCTTCTTCCCAGTATGGGCACAATCCAGCAGAAATATGAATTGATGACTAGCTGCACAGTTCTCAAAGCACAAATACCTATCATACTCTGACCGCTGAACCTCCTTGCTGCTTCCGTATTAGATTGTGTCGTTGTGAAAACAAAATACAATATAACTTTAAGAATAGATGCACTTTTTTTTCAACACACCTACTCGCGTACTGGATGTCATTTAAGTAACTAGATCACATTAGAATTCCTAGGCATCATTGGCATTATTCAACTAATCTTATTAAATTTTACTAATATATCTTTTGGAACTTTCTATTTTTATACGTACTTGCGATTAGTATATTGCACATAATCACTACGCTAATAGTTATTATAGTTAAAACGCTAATCATGATAACAGTAATGACAATTAAAGTAAGGTGTTTACCATGACAATGCAAGCCATAGTGGTAACTATACAGAACAATGATTAGGCTTTCTCAAAGCGGGAATGAATGAAAGTCAGATAAATGAATAAGCGGACTCATAAACTGAACATTTAATGGCCGTCTGACCCGATTATTCAGCTGTCGCAAGCATTAGCATGGGTAGTACACTGTTGGCCAATATGATGGCAATATCAGCAACAATAGAAAATACTGAAAGTTTACCTATCATCTACACACAATATAGTAGGAAGATCATAGGATCAAATTTATAGGTACACAGGGCGCACACTTTAGTACACACAGGCGCCACCCCTAGTACCTACAGATGTCGGACATCATGTCGAACACACTCAGCTTTGTTCCAGAGCTCATCAGCTATAGTGACGTGTGAGTGTTGTGGTCCCAGAGTCTTGGTAGCCCATGACCAGATGTTTTCGATGGACATGAGCTGTGGAACACGTGGTGGCCAGGGCAACAGTCTAACACCCACTGTTTTGAGGTATGTCATGATAGCGCTGCCAACATGCAGTCTTGCGATATATTGGTGAAAGATAATGTCACAGAGTCCTCCAAGAGAGGGCACTGTTACCATCCTTAATATGTCAGAAATGTAACACCTGCAGTATAAATAATTAGCTATGTGAACCAGAGGTGATAGTTTTGTGTACCGAAGGTTACCGCGTATCATCACGCCAAGTACGGAGTCCTTACGATGAAGATGAATGTGTTCCTTGACACATGGGCACGTCCAGCTTACTGCAATATCTACAACACGGACTCTTCTGAAAATATTAGGCCGTTTCACTCCTGCGTCCTCTGCTCTGACTGTCGGCGCGCCACTCTCTGCTGTCTCTCTAACGGAAACCGCAACAGTGATCGCGGATCTGACAGTACATGATGGTCCAGACGTCAGCAGACCCTCTGTCTGGCTACTTGTCGTGGCTGTATGATTTGGAACATCCGAGCGAAAATTGTGTTCCTCCTCTCGGGCACCAGTGGTGAGGGGCCTTTGAGATCCTGCATGACGTTGACAGCGGTTCTCCTGAAATATCGATTCCATATCCACACTTCAGTCTCGCTAGATCAGGATACTGCCACTGAACGTTTCTCTTTACACATGGAGTATCACGATTTTCTCTCGAACAGAAAGTTTACACAGCGTGTTTACCATACAGAAATCACCTTTAAATACTGGTTAACATTTAAAGGTGATTTCTCTATGGGAAACACGCTGTGTAAACTTTTCTTACATTCAAGATGTTGATGGCATGATTCCTGTCTACGTTTGGCTGAAATGCAAATATTTGAATATCCAAGTACCATTATCACTTCATGGTGATGCAGTTTTAATGGTCAAGAGTGTATATACCCATTTATGGGGAAAAGATGTTCCATAGTACTACACTCCTGCTTCGATTTGTAAGCCAAGCAATATCAGAACCGACCAATGTGTAGCTATTAAACAGCTGACTATAGCAGCCTGCTTAATGCTATAAGGGACGATCACGAAGTTTTGATAGACTGTTGCCGAGTATACTCAACCCAACGTGTCTCCGATGAAGGTAGATAATCACCGACATGTTGGCAAGGGGTTAGTGTGACCTTCAAACGGAAACACTTTGCTCGCCTTGTTACGAGAAATATTATTACGGAAACGGGAAAGTAAAATTTTCTAAGTTTGAATAGCCAGTGTTAATAACGTGGAATCAGCATCCGGCACCAGCCGGGAAGCGTAAATATTTCAACATGTTAATCAGTCAGGAAGACAGTAACCTCAACAGTCGTGAACGAGACTGCGAGCGAGCTCAGCAGAAAATCGTTAAAAGAGTGCAGACTGAACTGCCATCGTCACATTATGTAAGACACCTTAGGCATGACGTAACAACGCCTAGCAGGAGTCTGACTACGCAATAAAGACAATGTAGCAAATTTATTAAGAAAATGTAGTAGAACTGAAGAGCTCTGATGAATCGAATAGAGTAGAAATGATTCGATCATTACGAATGACGTCATAGAGTGAAGCATCTCCTCGATGACATGAATACTGCACACCCGCAAACCTAGAGCATTCAATCAGTACGATCGATAGCGTTCAAGATGTTCGCTCTCGACTCTGTGGCTATGTGTTGTTTGGTTACGTCTTGTGTGTGAGAGTGTTTTCGTGTCGGCCTGCCTTACGAGAAGATAAGCGATCCATAGCCACAGATAACGAACTCCAGCAGATAGTACTGAAATCAGCACAGCAGCCAGCACTGATGAGTGGTCCAGGGGTCTACCAAATACGGCTGCGGTCCACGGCAGAAGCTGCCCTGAAACTCCAGCATCACACAAGTCTGACGGTCTACCGTCCCGCTGGGCCGCGTGCAGCATTCAACACGACATCACCTACGCCTACATTTGCATGATTACTCTTCTATTCACAATTAAGTGCGTGGCAAAAGATTCATCGAACCACCTTTAAGATACTTCTCTACCGTTCCATTTTTGATCACCGTGCAGGGAAAACAAATAGTTAAATCTTACTATGTGACCTCCGATTTCTCTTATTTTATTAGACGAACATTTATCCCTTTGAGGTGGACGCTAACAAAATACTTTTACGTTCTGAAGAGACAGTGATTGAAGTATCATAAGGGGGACCTGCTGCAACGAAATATTCCTTTGTTTTAAAGACTGCCACACCGATATGTGTTTCATATCTGTAGCACTATCTCCCTTATTTCTCTAAAAAACAACCGAGCTGCCCTTCTGTGGACTTTTACGTAAGTCCCCTGCCAGTCCTATCTGAAATGGAACTTCCTGCCAGATTAAAAGCGTGTGCCGGACCGAGACTCGAACTCTGGACCTTTGCGTTTCACGGGCAAGTGATCTACCATCTGAGTTACCCAAGCACGACTCACGCCTCGTCCTCACAGCTTTACTTCTGCCAGTACCTCGTCCTCTACCTTCCAAACTTTACAGAAGCTCTCCTGCGAACCATGCAGAACTAGCACTCCTGAAAGAAAGGATATTGTGGAGACATGGCTTAGCCACAGCCTGGGGGATGTTTCCAGAATGAGATTTTCACTCTGCAGTGGAGTGTGCGCTGATATGAAACTTCCGTGCAGATTAAAACTGTGTGCCGGACCGAGACCTTTGCCTTTCGCGAGCAACTGCTCTACCATCTGAGTTACCCAAGCACGATTCACGCTCCGTACTCACAGTTTTAATCTGCCAGGAAGTTTCATATCAGTGCACACTCCGCTGCAGAGTGAAAATCCCATTCTATCTGAAATGGATCCCACACCGCACAGCAATACTTCAGAAGAGGGTGGACAAGTGTAATGTAAGCAGTCTCTTTAGTGGTCCTCTTACATTTTCTAAGGTTTCTACGAATAAATCGCGGTCTTTGCCTTTCTTTCCGACAACATTATCCATAAGATCGTTCTATATTTATTCATAATTGAAATCCGTAAGTATTTAGTTGAGATTGCTGGCTTTAGATTAGTGTGATATATAGCTGATTAGCGGTTTCCTTTCAGTATTCGTGTGGATGACTTCACATTTTTCATTATTTAGTGTCATTACCACTTTTTACACCATACAGATATCTTGTCTAAATCATTTTGCAATTCGTTTTGATGATCTGATGACTGTACAAGACGATAAACGACAGCACCATCTACAAACAATCTAAGAGGGCTGCTCAGATTGTCTAGTAAATTGTTTTTGCAGATCAGGAATAACAGAGGGCCTATAACAGTCCTTTGGGGAACGCCAGATATTACTTCTGCTTTACTCGATGACTTTCCGTCAATTATTGTGGCATCCGATACCGTGGTCCACCTGACGGGACAATGCGGACAGTGGTCGAGCAGGGACTGAGTATTCCCCGAAACGGCGTGTGAATCAAACACGCCATCTGAAAGCAGGGCTACTGAGGAGGCGTGCCTGCCTCCCCAGTGCGCGGCAGTCTGTCGCATCAGGGTGACATGGCCTTCAGCTCCGAGTTGACGCAACGTCCTCAGCAGCAGTGAGTCCGCTGTTGTATTTAGTGGATTCCTCTCCGGATTACGTAGCCACCAGTTGTCACAGAAGACAGGGTAACAACTTGTATTCTGAATAATAAATGGCACAATCTTGAATACTGTTTTATTGCGTCTAACGACGCCACACAGGTCCTCGGTCTGCATCCTGACAAAACAGTATGGGTCTACAGTCCGGCAGTGGACGATACCTACAACCTCTTATACGTATTATTGGTAAAGACTGGCATAAATACTGATGGCCTATTTCATTTCCTCTTACAAACGACCAGAAACGGCAGAACTGAGAAATCGAGGTGCAGTATCAGAATAAGTGGTGATTGGTATATTTAGGATACCAGAACTACTCGCTCTAATTATGGCTCCATCAGAAAATGTTTCAAGGAACTTTCACAAATACATGAAGACCTTAGAATTTCCTGACACAATGAGATTCCATGTCTTTATTCCGTAGAGTCAACGATAGTGACAACCCAAAACTGTACACCCACATACGAACTAGCCTCTCAACCTTTCGCGGGAAGTGTGCTACAGATTTCAGTATTTGAGCATACCTCAAGTATTTTATTTATCACAACTGCTAATCACAGCTGTACTAACAGGGGAAACCATCAGACACAGCCAACCGACTGGGTTCATATTTAGCAGGTCTCTTGTGTGGGGCCTAAAATGGTAGACTCTGAGAAATGTTGGATAAACAACCCCCCTCCCCCTCAAAACCCTCACCACAGTTTTTGAGAAAGCAACTGCTGTTGGTCACAACGCACAATCAACTGAAAACTGACAATTTCGGTAGATAACTGAAAACTAAATACCTTTCATCGTAGTACATGAGTTCCGCAAACGCATATTTTCACAAAAATCGAGGAAAGAAACATTTTTGACTGCCACTTACGTATCCATAAGGTATAAGCTTCGCAGTCTAAGTGCTGTTGGGGTAGCGACGAAGGCATCTGGCTCAGGAGCAGGGAACCAGTGTTCGATTTTCAAGTCATTCTGTTTTCCATTTGTACTTTTTTCCATTTCGGAACTGATAGGAATATGGAGGTCACTAAAATAAGTAAATGAATAAAGAATAATAGCAAAGTATACAAATAAATTTTTCAGACGACATGGATTAATAAATAATTGAAAAGTAAATTAAATGAAATTAAAAAATTAAATTAAATAAATAAAAAGTAAATCAGTAAAGATTAATAACAAGGTACATAAGTAAATTTCTCGGATGATATGGATTAAAAAGAATTACAATTTTAACCCTCGTTGCATGGAAACAGTAATTCCGAGTAAAAGGGCTTCGAAGACGAGACTTGGACGCACTACATCTCGTAAGGAACAAAAACGAACCCTTGTCGCAGTTGGTGGTACACAAAACTAACATATTCGAACACAGCGTCCAAAAATATGTTGTCTAAAGACTACTCGTGGTGTAGAAACGGTCAAACGTTTAACCAACTCGTTAAAAAAAATGTTTACGTCATTTGCTTCAAACCCAGTAAACTGACAAATTAAATATAGAAAACATATCATGAGAACATTTTAAAACCATGCATTGGTGATCTATATCTACATCTACATTTACATATACTTCGCAGTCCATCGTAAGACGAGTGGTGGAGAATACCCCTTATCAATACTAGTAATTTCCCTTACTGTTCCCCTCTCATACAGAACGGGAGAAAAGCGACTGTCTATATGGCTCGGTATGAGCCCTAATTTCTCATATCTTATCTTCGTCGTCCTTACGCCTTATGTGTGTTGGAGGCAGTAGAATCGTTCTGCACTCAGCTTCAAAAGCCGGTTCTCTGACCGCCAGTGAATTGCTCCTATGTCTTCCTTTAATACAACCTGCTACGGATCCCATTCACTGGAGCTCCACTCAGGAATAGGTCGCAATAACGTCCTATATGCTGTCTCCTTTACAGGTAAGCCACACTTTCCTAGAATTCTCCCAATAAACAACAGCCGACTGTGCTCCTCCCCTGTCACAATCCTCGCATGCTCGGTCCTTTTCACATCCCTTTGCACCGTTACCCCCAGATATTTAAACGATGTGGCTGTGTCAGGCAGAAGACTACTGATGCCGTTTCCGAACATTACGTGTTGTGTTTCCTGCTCCTCGGCATTAACTTTCATTTTTCTGCATTTAGAGTTAACTGCCGTTCATCACACCTGCTATGGCGCCTTGCTAGGTTGTAGCAAATGACGTAGCTGAAGGCTATGCTAACTATCGTCTCGGCAAATGAGAGCTTAGTTGTCAGTGATCCATCTCTGGCTAAGTCGGCTGTACAACTGGGGCGAGTGCTAGTAAGTCTCTCTAGACCTGCCGTGTGGTGGCGCTCGGTCTGCAATCACTGACAGTGGCGACACGCGGGTCCGACGTATACTAACGGGCCGCGGCCGATTTAAAAGCTACCACCTAGCAAGTGTGGTGTCTGGCGGTGACACCACAACACCAACTATAAATTTTGTCTAAGACATCTTGTATCCTACTACAGTCACTCAACGACAACACCTCACTGTACATCACAGCATCATCAGCAAGCAACCGCAAATCGCTGCCCGTCCAGACTATCAAATCATCTACCTACACGGAGAATAACAACGCTCCTAACATACCTCCCTGGAGCACTCCTGACGATAGCCTTTCCCTGATGAGCACCCGCCGTCGAGGATAACGTACTTGGTTCTATAACTTAACAAGTCTTCGAGGCACTCACATATCTGTGAACCTATTTATATACTCGTACCTTTAACAGCTTGAAATGGGACATCGTTTCAAACGCTCTCTGGAAATTTAGAAATATGGAATCTGCCTCTTACCCCTCATCCGTTGTTCGCAATATGTCAAGTGAGGAAAGGGCAAGCTTAGTTCGCATGATTTCTAACACCTTGCTGATTCGTGGACATTAGATTGTCGGTCTCAAGAAACCTTATTATATTCGAAGTGAGAATATGTTCAAGGATTCTGCAGCAAACAGATGTTAGGAGAATTGGTCTATAACTTTGCGGCTCTGTTCTTTTTCCTTCTTATAATTATACAGGAGCCACTTGCACTTTTCCCCAGTAGCTTGGGACCTTGCGCTGCGCGAGATATTAACTGTAAATGCAAGCTAGGTAAGATGCCAATGCTGTAGAGTACTCTTTGAAAAACCAAACTGGGATGCCATCCGCACCTGATGAATTATTTGTTTTCAGTTCTTTCATTTGTTTCTGTACAAAAGAGATGCTTATAACGGGAGTCGGTTCGATGGTCTAACGGTGCTATGTTTGCTCGATTTTCCTGCGTGAATGACTTCTTGAACGTGAAATTTAAAACTTCGACTTCTGTTTTTCTCCCTTCAGCTGTCGCAACAGATTCGTTAACAAGTGACTGGATGGAAGCCTTAGACCCAATTACCGATTTTACGTAAGATCACAATTTTCTCAGGTTCCCTTTCAGATCTCTTGCTAATGTATGATGGTGGCAGTTGTTGTATGCTTCGCGCACAGATCTCTTCACAGACGCACGAATCTCTACTATCCTTCCTTGTCGTTATTTGATGATAAGTTCTGTCTGACATTGGATTCCTGGTGTGAGCAAACAAATACTGTCATATATGGTGGCATGTTTATAGATGGCAAGGGTCTTCCGACAAGTACGGTAGTAGTAATTCCGCTAAACTGCACACCTGTGTGCCAGCAATGTGATGTTTTGTTTTTGCTTGTTTATTTAGACGTTTCAGAATTGTAATCTGCTTCTGGAAACACAGCGGTAATTACACATCCGCGCGGACGCAATAACGATTGACTGTGTGTGATATACATCAAAATTAATTCCAGAGATATAAATATTTTCAAATGTAAATCAAGACTTCTTTCCGTCGAATCTTTGAAAGCAATGATGTAACTGCGCGAAGGCTGCATTCATTAAATGTTCTTGGTGTTTCGAGTATATTTGCTTCGAAAGTTTGCTTGAGAAACATCATCCATCTAGTTCTTCAGAAAAAATGGACGACATAGATTGAGTGAAAGAGCCATTGTAAAGTGACCAGGACTAAATTTTTAATACTTTACTATTTCAACTCGTTTGAGAAATTGATGTGCATACCTTATTATTATTTCTTATTGTTTTACCATGGACCTTGTCGTCGGTGGGGAGGCTTGCGTGCCTCAGCGAGGCCAGACAAACTTGTGGTTTCTGAAGAGGGGCAGCAGCCTTTTCAGTAGTTGCAGGGGCAACAGGCTGGATGATTGACTGATCTGGCCTAGTAACACTAGCCAAAACGACCTTGCTGTGCTGGTACTGCGAACGTAATTTTTCCCGAGGGCTTGCAGCTTTACTGTATGGTTAATGATGATGGCGTCCCCTTGGGTAAAATATTCCGGAGGTAAAATAGTCCCCCATTCGGATTTCCGGGCGGGGACTACTCAAGAGGATGTCGTTATCAGGAGAAAGAAAACTGGCGATCGGAGCGTGGAATGTCAGATCCCTTAATCGGGCAGTTAGGTTATAAAATTTAAAAAGGGAAATGGATAGGTTAAAGTTAGATATAGTGGAAATTACTGAAGTTCGGTGGCAGGAGGAACAAGACTTTTGGTCAGGCGAATACAGGGTTATAAATACAAAGTCAAATAGGGGTAATGCAGAAGTATGTTTAATAATGAATAAAAAAATAGGAATGCGGGTAAGCTACTACAAACAGCATGGTGAACGCATTATTGTGGCCAAGATAGACACGAAGCCCACGCCTACTACAGTAGTACAAGTTTATATGCCAACTAGGTCTGTAGATGACGAAGAAATTGAAGAAATATATGATGAAATAAAAGAAATTATTCAGATAGTGAAGGGGAATTCGGTAGTAGGAAAAGGGAGAGAAGGAAACGCAGTAGGTGAATATGGATTGGGGGTAAGAAATGAAAGAGGAAGCAGCCTGGTAGAATTTTGTGCAGAGCATAACTTAATCATAGCTAAACTTGGTTCAAGAATCATGAAACAAGGTTGTATACATGGAAGAACACTGGAGATACTAAAAGGTATCAGATAGATTATCTAATGGTAAGGCAGAGATTTAGGAACCAGGTTTTAAATTGTAAGACATTACCAGGGACAGATGTGGACTCTGACCACAATCTATTGGTTCTGAACTGTAGATTAAAACCGAAGAAACTGCAAACAGGTGGGAATTTAAGGAGATGGAACCTGGATAAACTGACTAAACCAGAGGTTGTACTTAGTTTCAGGGTGAGCGTAAGGGAACAAACGGCAGGAATCGGGGAAAGAAATACAGTAGAAGAAGAATGGGTAGCTTTGAGGGATGAAGTAGTGAAGGCAGCAGAGGATCAAGTAGGTAAAAAGACGAGGGCTGCTAGAAATCCTTGGGTAACAGAAGAAATATTGAATTTAATTGATGAAAGAAGAAAATATAAAAATGCAGTAAATGAAGCAGGCAAAAAGGAATACAAACGTCTCAAAATTGAGATCGACAGGAAGTGCAAAATAGCTAAGCAGGCATGGCTAGAGGACAAACGTAAGGATGTAGAGGCTTATCTCACTAGGGGTAAGATAGATACTGCCTACAGGAAAATTAAACAGACCTTTGGAGGAAAGAGAACCACTTGTATGAATATCAAGAGCTCAGATGGAAACCCAGTTCTAAGCAAATAAGGGAAAGCAGAAAGGTGGAAGGAGTATATAGAGGGTCTATACAAGGGCGATGTACTTGAGGACAATATTACGGAAATGGAAGAGGATGTAGGTGAAGATGAAATGGGAGATATGATACTGAAAGACCTGAGTCGAAACAAGGCCCCAGGAGTAGACAACATTCCATTAGAACTACTGATAGCCTTGCGAGAGCCAGTCCTGACAAAACCCTACCATCTGGTGAGCAAGATGTATGAGACAGGCGAAATACCCTGACTTCAAGAGGAATATAATAATCCCAACCCCAAAGAAAGCAGGTGTTGACAGATGTGAAAATTACCGAACTATTAGTTCAATAAGTCACGGCTGCAAAATACTAACGCGAATTCTTTACAGACGAATGGAAAAACTAGTAGAAGCCACCTCGGGGAAAATCAGTTTGGATTCCGTAGAAATATTGGAACACCTGAGGCAATACTGACCCTACGACTTATCTTAGAAGCTAGATTAAGGAAAGGCAAACCCACGTTTCTTGCATTTGTAGACTTAGAGAAAACTTTTGACAATGTTGACTGGAATACTCTCTTTCAAATTCTGAAGGTGGCGGGGTAAAACATAGGAAGCGAAAGGCTATTTACAATTTGTATTGAACCCAAATGGCAGTTATAAGAGTTCAGGGGCATGAAAGGGAAGCAGTGGTTGGGAAGGGAGTGAGACAGGGTTGTAGCCTCTCCCCAATGTTATTCAATCTGTATATTGAGCTAGCAGTGAAGGAAACAAAAGAAAAATTAGGATTAGGTATTAGAATCCGTGGAGAAGAAATAAAAACGTTGAGGTTCGCCGATGACATTGTAATTCTGGCAGAGACAGCAAAGGACTTGGAAGAGCAGTTGAACGGAATGGATGGTGTCTTGAAGGGAGGATATAAGATGAACATCAACAAAAGCAAAACGAGGACAATGGAATGTAGACGAATTAAGTCGGGTGATGTTGAGGGTATTAGATTAGGAAATGAGACACTTAAAGTAGTAAAGGAGTTTTGCTATTTGTTGAGCAAAGTAACTGATGACGGTCGAAGTAGAGAGGATATAAAATGTAGACTGGCAATGGGAAGGAAAGTGTTTCTGAAGAAGAGAAATTTGTTAACATCGAGTATTGATTTAAGTGTCAGGAAGTCATTTCTGAAAGTATTTGTATGGAGTGTAGCCATGCATGGAAGTGAGACAAAATGGTTCAAATGGTTCATATGTCTCTGATCACTATGGGACTTAACATCTGTGGTCATCAGTCCCCTAGAACGTAGAACTACTTAAACGTAACTAACCTAAGGACATCACGCACATCCATGCCCTAGGGGAAGTGAAACATGGACGATAAATAGCTTAGGCAAGAATAGAAGCTTTCGAAATGTGGTGCTACAGAAGAATGCTGAAGATTAGATGGGTAGATCACATAACCAATGAGGAGGCGTTGAATAGGATTGGTGAGAAGAGAAGTTTGTGGCACAACTTGACTAGAAGAAGGGATCGGTTGGCAGGACATGTTCTGAGGCATCAAGGGATCACCAATTTAGTGTTGGAGGGCAGCGTGGAGGGTAAAAATCGTAGAGGGAGACAATGAGATTAATACACCAAGCAGATGCAGAAGGATGTAGGTTGCAGTAGGTACTGGGAGATGAAGAAGCTTGCACAAGATAGAGTAGCATGAAGAGCTGCATCAAACCAGTCTCAGGACTGAAGACCACAACAACAACATTGTTTTACTCTTCCTTACAATTTCTAAACAGCAAAAATATAAATGAGAAAAATATGAATGCAGTTGGCAACCGAACATAAGTTCACTGCTCCCCAATGAAATACCGTGTCTTTATTTTTTACCTTCCCTCCCCTTATAGCCCTTCCATTCGCTCACTTTAGTTGCCTTCTTGGCCTGGATTTTGTGTGTTGGTCGCTACACCAGCCAAAACCTCTCAGACAAACAGAAGCTAAACGATGTCAAAGTTAGCGTAAGGAGGGCTATGCGTGAAGCGTTCAGTGAATTCGAAAGTAAAATTCTATGTACCGACTTGACAGAAAATCCTAGGAAGTTCTGGTCTTACGTTAAATCAGTAAGTGGCTCGAAACAGCATATCCAGACACTACGGGATGATGATGGCATTGAAACAGAGGATGACACGCGTAAAGCTGAAATACTAAACACCTTTTTCCAAAGCTGTTTCACAGAGGAAGACCGCACTGCAGTTCCTTCTCTAAATCCTCGCACAAACGAAAAAATGGCTGACATCGAAATAAGTGTCCAAGGAATAAAAAAGCAACTGGAATCACTCAATAGAGGAAAGTCCACTGTACCTGACGGGATACCAATTCGATTCTACACAGAGTACGCGAAAGAACTTGCCCCCCTTCTAACAGCTGTGTACCGCAAGTCTCTAGAGGAACGGAGGGTTCCAAATGATTGGAAAAGAGCACAGATAGTCCCAGTCTTCAAGAAGGGTCGTCGAGCAGATGCGCAAAACTATAGACCTATATCTCTGACGTCGATCTGTTGTAGAATTTTAGAACATGTTTTTTGCTCGAGTATCATGTCGTTTTTGGAAACCCAGAATCTACTATGTAGGAATCAACATGGATTTCGGAAACAGCGATCGTGTGAGACCCAACTCGCTTTATTTGTTCATGAGACTGTAACCTCCCCCCTCACTTATCGACCTTAATGACAGTGAAAAATTAAACCGCGTGTACCTAATGGAAATTTGGGAAAAGCAATCGTCACCGAAGTTAATCTATCGGTAAAGAGGGAGGAAAGGGTTACATCTAAATGAAAGGAAATGTGCTAATGAAACTGGTGGAAATTAATTTTGAAAAGGGGTAAAGTTAATAAAGGAGGTAAATGTGCAGCCGTTACGTTAACAATTAACTAGCGGTAATTAGATATTTGAGATTTGGGGGAAATCACGGTCGCCAGTCCTAAGGACAATTACTATAGTAACTGAAAAAGAAAGGTTATTACACATATAATTAACACTAGAAGCGTGGCAACTGAAGGTTGACACGTGTAGTGTGAAAACTGAAAGTCTGTCAGAAGTAATAAATTTCGCTACACTCTGACTTAATTTAGCAAAAGAATTAATAACACCGGAAAATCGAAAGTTAATTTAGTGACTGAAGTTAATAGTGAGCTTTCTTTCTGAAGCACATCGAAATCCAGTAAAATACGGTTAGTCTTGGACTACCTCAACAATCATTTCAAAAGCTACTTGAATCTACGCAATTTAGAAAGAAGAGATTTAACTTTGAACTTGAATTAAATGATTCTGAACAATTAACAATAGTAAAATTTAGTACGTACCAAGCTGAGCTGCAGTCACAGGTAAGCTAAAATATGCTAACAAAACTCGCACTCTTAATTTGTGCTTGTGTAATCTGAATATTGTAGCCAGCTACTGAACTTTGAAATTAAAGCAGTGAAATCTAATTATATTATTTTAATGCTGGCGTTTGAATTTCAACGACACTCGGGTTCATTTCGGAAAAGGTAGGGACCCTGCTTGGCAATGCAATTGGGACAATGAGCAACAAAGGTTCATGCTAAGTTGCTGTAATTTTGCGAGACAAATGGAACAATTTGAAAAGCTGAGGTCTGCCATACAGTTCTGAAACTTTACGTGCTTTTAGTCTTCCTTGTTGGTTGATTGAAGGTTTGAAGCCGTCGATCGAGGAGGTGGCGACAGTCACTCATTGTCGGCCGTCGCTGCTGCAGAAGCTGGATGTTGGCGCGCCTTCTTCCCGACACGGTCACCAGGCGAAACGGGCTCTTGATGTGCGCCAGCTAATGCTTCCCGTCCGCGACACCATGTCAGAAACTATCATCGCAAGTCGAGCGCAATTACTTGCTGCCAAACCCCGAAAGCGCGGCAACTCGCGGGAGCGTCACACGACACCTGCTCCACTCGCTACTCCCGCCAGACTCTCCACTGTTCCGCCCGCGCTCCACGCGGCAGAGTTAACACTACCAAAGATCCTACAAACTTTGATTCTTCACACGACTTATCGATGTAATCGTTCGATAGCAGTTTTCCCTAGGCAAGACCCAGCGTAAAAATACAAATACTCTTTACACAACAAACCAATTATACATCGACATAAGTGCATAAATATATATATACAAACAGTAAAACAATTACAATATATAAAGAGACAGAAATGTCATATCTTGAGGTAACAAAACAAGGAAAAAAAATAATAGTACAATAGATGGAAATTGGAGGATATGCATTTCCGGCGTTACAAGACCCAGAAAATATTAGATACAGGCTCGCAGGTAGATGCTATTTTTCTTGACTTTCGGAAGGCGTTCGATACAGTTCCGCACTGTCGCCTGATAAAAAAGTAAGAGCCTACGGAATATCAGACCAGCTGTGTGGCTGGATTGAAGAGTTTTTAGCAAACAGAACACAGCATGTTGTTATCAATGGAGAGACGTCTACAGACGTTAAAGTAACCTCTGGCGTGCCACAGGGGAGTGTTATGGGACCATTGCTTTTCACAATATATATAAATGACCTAGTAGATAGTGTCGGAAGTTCCATGCGGCTTTTCGCGGATGATGCTGTAGTATACAGAGAAGTTGCAGCATTAGAAAATTGTAGCGAAATGCAGGAAGTTCTGCAGCGGATAGGCACTTGGTGCAGGGAGTGGCAACTGACCCTTAACATAGACAAATGTAATGTATTGCGAATACATAGAAAGAAGGATCCTTTATTGTATGATTATATGATAGCGGAACAAACACTGGTAGCAGTTACTTCTGTAAAATATCTGGGAGTATGCGTGCGGAACGATTTGAAGTGGAATGATCATATAAAATTAATTGTTGGTAAGGCGGGTACCAGTTTGAGATTCATTGGGAGAGTGCTTAGAAAATGTGGTCCATCAACAAAGGAGGTGGCTTACAAAACACTCGTTCGACCTATACTTGAGTATTGCTCATCAGTGTGGGATCCGTACCAGATCGGTTTGACGGAGGAGATAGAGAAGATCCAAAGAAGAGCGGCGCGTTTCGTCACAGGGTTATTTGGTAACTGTGATAGCGCTACGGAGATGTTTAATAAACTCAAGTGACAGACACTGCAAGAGAGGCGCTCTGCATCGCGGTGTAGCTTGCTCGCCAGGTTTCGAGAGGGTGCGTTTCTGGATGAGGTATCGAATATATTGCTTCCCCCTACTTATACCTCCCGAGGAGATCACGAATGTAAAATTAGAGGGATTAGAGCGCGCACGGAGGCTTTCAGACAGTCGTTCTTCCCGCGAACCATACGCGACTGGAACAGGAAAGGGAGGTAATGACAGTGGCACATAAAGTGCCCTCCGCCACACACCGTTGGGTGGCTTGCGGAGTATAAATGTAGATGTAGATGTAGATACATCTTCTGCTTTACGGGTACATAAAGTGTATAGATGATGATGAGAAATACTCAGTTTGCAATTATCTATCGATCCCACCAAATTTGAGTCAGTTGTGCGTCTTGTCCTTTATGGTTGGTTTTCTGTAAAATGGGGAGAGGAAATTCAAGCCAAAATATCTTCGAGTCTTTCATTTTAGGTTATATACAAGTGACATACTAAATACGAGCCGCATCGGTTGGCTGTGTCTGAGACCTTCCCCAAGTAAAGTTAAAGAGCAAAAATGTACCAAGAAATATGAAAAGACTGGACAGACAGAAAACTGGTAAGAGAACTACACTTAAGGCAGAGACTAGAGGTGACAATGCAAAAGGAAGAAACTTATTAGACAACTATTACAACGTTTCCTTACGTATTAATTGCGTTTACAAACTCAATGAGCATTCTTGTAAACTAATGCATATTGTATAATACGAATGGTAATCATTGACAGCAGCTGAAACGATGCGTACAGGAAACGGTAATTATAGTGTTGAGTACATATATTACACCTGGAATAACATTTTACGAACTCAACACCCAACTCCTTAAAAGTAAAAGTCATGTAACACAACTTTAAGCAAATGTTCCACCTTACATAGGAATTATGATCGGGTACTATTTGAGCTATATGTGTTCCTGCTCTCAAAGTCATCAAAGAATAACCGTATCTACTGACTACAGTGTATTGCTGCCATTCAGTTACTCTGTCCGATGTCATATTATCCAGTCCACTGGAAATCCTTCAGTCACAACCTAGCTTTCTTTCGCTTAATATGATACGACTTTCGTGATACCAGGAAAATTTTACTAATACTTAATCGGTGGCCTCGTATCGTTGCAATGGCACTGTGGTAGCATCCAGCATCGCATCCTCGTCAGACTCATCAGGAACAAGCTCACTTCTCAAACTGTGAATTCTTTCCTTACAATGGCAAGTTAATTTCGTTGCACTTTGTGACAGTATTTGCCACATGCGCTAATTTTGTCAGCCTTAAAGAATTTCTTAAAAATTCAATAAAATTTATTACTCAATTATTTTGCACAATAAATAAGGCCAGTAACTCATTACGAAGTTCATAAAGCCTGAATAGTACTTTTCCTCTTGATAGACATATCACTTCCGTATGGAGTGAAAGTGCGTTGTGTTCACTACGAATTTCGTCGCACAAAATTTTAAAGAATCTCGACTACAGTGGTCGAAATTTTACATAAACTGACTGAAAAAAAGTCCCAACACCAAGAAGGAGTTGTGCAACATAGACGAAAGTTGGTAGGTGTGTTTCAACATCTGAAAGACGATGCCTATTCAAATTTCGCAGCAGTCTCATAAGAATGGTGCTACCAACGTCACTATGAGGAAGCAAATCAGGTTTGCTTTAAATGCGCACTGAAACGGTCGTGAGCGTTAGTTATCTTTGATATACGACGTGGTGACTTGATGGCTGTCAAGAATGCCTGTAAGGTGATAAAGGCGCCATTATCAACACCTCACTGAGTTTGAACGAGGTCGTGTAACAGGGCTACGAAAAGCTGGGTGTTCCTTCTGGGATATCGCAGAAAGACTTGGCAGCGGTGGTCACGAGAATATACAGTCACAAGAAGACCGGACTCACAAGAAAACGGGACGATCACGTGGCACTACCGAGGGGGAAGATCATCATGTCCGGGGTGTGGCTCTGGCGCATCGTACTGTATCTGCAGCAGCACTTTGAGTAGCAGTTGGCAACGAGGTGATAACAACTAACTGTTACAAATCGGGTACTTCAAGGACAGCCTCGATGCAGATGTCCTGAAGCGTGCTTTCCACTGACCCCAAACCATCGCCTCTTGCGACATCACTGGTGTCAAGTGAGAGATAACTGGAGGGCGGGATGGAGTTCAGTTGTGTATTCTGGTGAAAGGTGGTTTTGCCTCGGTGCCAGCGATGGCCGTATGTTGGTTAGAAGAAGGCCGGTTAAGGGCCTGCTACCAACCTGTCTGCGTGCTAGACACACTGGACCTACACCCGGAGTCATAGTCTGGGGTGTCATTTCGTATGCCAACAGGAGCACTTTCCTGGTTAACTCTCGCACCCAAACTGTTAATCTGTACGGAACTCTTCTCTTTCGACATTTTGGGTTGCCTTTCTTGGACAGTATTCCAGGTGTATTTTCCAACAGGCTAACGCTCGCCCAACTACCGCTGTTGCAACCCAATATGCTCTACAAAGTGTCGATATGTGTTACTTGGCCTGCTCGATCACCAGATGTCTCTCCAAACGAGCACATAAGGGACATCAGCGGACGGCAACTCCAGCGTCATCCACAAACAGGAGTAACCGCTCCTGTATTGACCGACTACGTGGAATAAGCACACATCTGAGTCCCACAAATTGACATCAGGCACCTGTACAACACAATTCATACTCGTTTGTATACCTGCATTCAACAGTCAGGCATTACACCGGTTATTAATATATCAGCATTTAACGTTTGCAATGATTTATCTCACGCATTAACCAACATGTGATCTCACCTTGCAATGTTATTCACTTACACATGTTACCTAAATAAATATAGTCCCAAAATTTCATTACGTATATTAATTATTTTTTGGTGCCGCGATTTTTCTTCCGTCGCTGTAGAAAAGCAAGTTTTGTTATTGCCATAATCCCTCGAGATGTTTCTCCTTCTGCAACTCTCTTTAAATTTGGTGGTTGACTTTGCTAAAGAACTGCTTTGATTGCTACGGACTCCACTTTCTTCCTGGAGACTTTTTGGATTTTGATACCCATCTCCTAATTTAGCTTTGATACATTGTTCTCTAGAGTATCAAGCATCTCTCTCTCTTCTCACTTACGAACTGTGATATACACACTATCAGACCTTAGTCCTCTCCCTGTTTAAAATCAGCGTAATTGACACATTCCAGCAAATCTACAGCTACACATCTGTGTCACAGTCTTGTTAATTCCATATAAAAACACAGGATATTGACCATTTCTCGTCAAAAAATGTATCCTTTCTTTGGTAAGGTAGATATAATTCACTTTCAGCCTTTCAGACATGTTTGGGAAAAAAGCCTATGCACGCGAGGTGTTGTGCTTCCCTTGCTCCAGTTCACGGTCATCTTCAGCAAGCGTCTGTTCCTTTGGTTGTTTCTTGTCAGTGATGTTTTGGTCAGAAAAGTCTTTTAATTTGAAATATTAGTTCTGTGCAACCAATGACAAGCTTCTAAATACTATATATGGCGGACAAGTGTCTGACTAGATAATGTGTAATGGAAGCCTGGAGAATTACGCGGAGGGCGTTCAATAAGTAATGCACAACATTTCTTTCTGAAAGCAAATTTATACACCATGTTATTCCGTAGTCTTTTGGCTGCAAAACCATATTCTTCAACATTACCTCCGTTCATTGCGATGACCTGGTGGATGAAATCGGAAGTTCACTGAGGCTTTTTGCAGATGATGCTCTGGTGTATCGAGAGGTTGTAACAATGGAAAATTGTACTGAAATGCAGGTGGATCTGCAGCGAATTGACGCATGGTGCAGGGAATGGCTATTGAATCTCAATGTAGGCAAGTGTAATGTGCTGCGAATACATAGAAAGATAGATCCCTTATCATTTAGCTACAAAATGGCAGGTCAGCAATTGGAAGCAGTTAATTCCATAAATTATCTGGGAGTACGCATTAGGAGTGATTTAAAATGGAATGATCATATAAAGTTGATCGTCGGTAAAGCAGATGCCAGACTGATATTCATTGGAAGAATCCTAAGGAAATGCAATCCGAAAACAAAGGAAGTAGGTTACAGTACGCTTGTTCGCCCATTGCTTGAATACTTCTCAGCAGTGTGGGATCCGTACAAGATAGGGTTGATAGAACAGATAGAGAAGATCCAACGGAGAGCAGCGCGCTTCGTTACAGGATCATTTAGTAATGGCGAAAGCGTTACGGAGATGATTGATGCCGGCCGCGGTGGTCTCGCGGTTCTAGGCGCGCAGTCCGGAACCGTGCGACTGCTACGGTCGCAGGTTCGAATCCTGCCTCGGGCAAAGATGTGTGTGATGTCCTTAGGTTACTTAGGTTTAAGTAGTTCTAAGTTCTAGGGGACTGATGACCACAGCAGTTGAGTCCCATAGTGCTCAGAGCCATTTGAACCATTTAGATGATTGGTAACTCCAGTGGAGGACTCTGCAGGAGAGACGCTCAGTAGCTCGGTACGGGCTTTTGTTGAAGTTTCGAGAACATACCTTCATCGAGGAGTCAAGCAGTATATTGCTCCCTCCTACGTATATCTCGCGAAGAGACCATGAGGATAAAATCAGAGAGATTAGAGCCCACACAGAGGCATACCGACAATCCTTCTTTCCACGAACAATACGAGACTGGAATAGAAGGGAGACCCGATAGAAGTACTCAGGTTACCCTCCGCCACACACCGTCAGGTGGCTTGCGGAGTATGGATGTAGATGTAGATGTAGGCCTGTAGACACATATGGTACCACTTTACTGAGACCCATATGATACCGCTCTACTCATCCACGTCGGAGCCAGCGTCCTGCTGCATCGATAAGTACTGCTTCCCTCGGAGTCCATCCTTCATTGGGTCGAACAGATGGAAGTCGGAAGGTGCGAGACCGGATTATAGGATGGATGATGAAAAACAGTCCAATGAAGCTTTGTGAGCTCCTATTGTGTGCGGAGACTTATGTGAGGCCTTGTGAGGTGTTTGACCTTTATCCATCATCACCTCGAATGAGAGTTCGAACACATCAGGGCTCACAATTGTGTGAGCACAGCCGGCACGTGGGAGATCAGATAGGTTTGCTCGACCTTGTTTGCATGATGATAGACGCCTCGCCCGACGACTCTCCGCGCTTTTGTTCATCGTCAGGTCTCCGTAGACCTTCTGCAAGCGCCTTTGAACATGCGATGATCTGGTTTTCGACCACAATAAATCAATAGCAGCTCTCTACCTGGAACACACCTCTGTTATAGACGCCATTTTGAAGACGCCGCCGCCACCTAAAAAATTTCATGAAACTATATAGGCTGAAGCAGGAATACTTCACAATGTCGCACAACAAATTCCGCATTTTTTTAACCAAATTGACAGAGGAAAACATGCTTTGCGTTACTTGCTGAAGGCCCCTCGTACTACACAGTTCATCGGTGTTTGAAAGGGTGCATCAGTATGTGTTCTGATGAGCCTGCGGTTGTGTAGAAACAAATAGACATCATCTTGAATATTTCTTGCCAACTCATGAGACAAACAAGAACCATCTAGATACTGTGTATCAGTTCTTGAGGCGTACACCGATAGCTGTCCGTTTTTGGCGCTCGTCCAGTGCGATCGATTGCAGTGCAGTTTGTTTGCCTGTAGGCCGTGAGCAGCAGTGAGGCTCGCAGGAGCTTGGACGAAAACTGCAAGAACAGCTCACTGCAGTAATGGAAGATATCGAACGAAGAACCACACTGAGATGTGTAATTCTATTCAAGGTTGGGAATCTAAATTAGCAGAGATCGATAAATCGTGGTACAGTTAGAACAAAAAGAAGTTCTCGGGACCCAATGCGTCTCGGTCGCAAATGCAGTGTACGTTAGAATCATAATCGGACGAAATCTGTGAGAGAACCATAATATAGAAGTTGGGAGTTGTCGTAGTTGGAATAGCTGCCAACCTATGCGATCTAACAGTGTGGTTACACGCTGCCTGAGTAGCACCAAGTATGTTCACTTCATACAGTTTGCATTAGTTCATATGTGCTGTCAGGAGACACTTCCTATTTTTTGATCGTGTCTGTTATAGCAATAACATGAGATGGTCGATGCCAACGGAAGACTTTGCTTCGTTCGGTGTAACTGTCAACCTATATGATTAAAATATGCTACTCCACAATCATATCACTGTGAATAAATGCTGTGAAATAATGAAAATTTACTATTAGTATGTCCACCAATGCATTGAAACAAAATAAAACATCTTCGATGCCTGGTATTAATTAGCATCCTTTTGCTTCTAACTGTACTGTAGAAGTTGGTGCAATACATGCCAACATGTTAGAACTAGATTTAGTAACGTGAGTATGAACTACCTACATTCGGACTCAGTACAATATTCAGTGCTTTAAAATGGCTTTCTGACTTCTTTAAATAATGTGATTTGGGCTAAAATCTACACTCTAAGGCCTGAAGTAATGAATATTGGAAAGAAAAGTGAATTATGGTTAACTGAAAGCCAGAAAACAATAAAGTACCAAATATTTCGCCGAAATTACACGTGCGACCTGCTGAACTGTTTATTTATTGGAGTATGATTTAGAAAATAATACATTTATGTATAATATTTTATCGTTCTCCATTGCTGAGCCTCTGATAGTGAACGTAGCCGAATAAATTCATCAAGATGAACCAAGTCAGTCAAGAATGAGCAACACACATACACACATATGTATAAACTCGGAAGTGCCAAAGAAACTGGTGTAGACATGCTTATTCAAATATAGAGATATGTAAACAGGCAGAATTCGGCGCTGCGTTCGGAAACGCCTATATAAGACAGCAAGTGTCTGGCGAAGTTGTTAGATCGGTTAGTGCTGCTCCAGGGCCTTTAGTCACACTATTTATTTTTTATTTAGCATATAACGTAGTCCATCATATGAACTTATCACATGTAAATGGTGTACATGGAATCCCTGGGATAGCAGGACAGAGCGGATGCGGTTATATTTGTGGGAAGGGGCCAAAATAAGTTACTGACAGTTGGACTCAACGTATGAACTTTATTTCTTAAGACACACAATCACACAAACAAGAATGAAAACTGTCAAGGTTTTAACGAAAGACCTCCTTTGATTTAATTTAGATCGGCTGAAGGCCACATCGAAAATCCAAGGCACAAGGCCTAAGCAAGGAACTGATTTACAGGAGTTCTTCTTTAGAATTTTTTTTTATCTTCAATATAAATAGGCTGAAAGCCTTAGCTTGAATTTTTTCCCATAGAACTCGGATGAAGGCCTCACATTAATCAAGAACAGTGTTACGCCTTAAGGCCGAGACAAAGATTTTCAAATTTTAATTTAAATGGGTTGAAAACTCGGCTGAAGGCAGTATATCAATAAATCAATTTAACAGCGTAAGGTCTAGGAACAAGAGCTTTCAATTTGAAAAGGCTGAAGGCCTTAACTTAAAATATTTCGTGTAAAACTCGGCTGAAGGCCTCATACTAAAGAATAACAATATTATGACTTAAGGGCAAGAGAAGGATTTTGAATTTAAGAGCTATTAAACTGAGCTGAAGGCCACACACCACGCAGAAAACAATTTTACGGCTTAAGACCTAAAGGGAAGAGCTTCTAAATTTCAACTAAAATAGGCGGAAGGCTTTATCCTAAAACGCTTCACATAACTCTCACCTGAAGGGCACATACGAAACCCAAACAATCTCATGGCTTAAATCACAGTCAAAGAAATTTCCAATTTTTAATTTAAGCTGGAAAACTCGTCTGAAGGCCACATAAAAACTAGAATATATTTCTTACAGATTAAAGCCTAGACAAAATTTTCAACTTTTCATTTGAAACGGCTGAAAACTCGGCTAAAGGCCACACACCAACTTGAAACCAATTTATGGCTTAAGGCCTAGGCACAAGGAATTTTCAATTTTAATTTTACAAGGCTGAAACTCGGCTGAAGGCCACATATCAAATAAGAAACATTTTATTTTTTTACGGCTCAAGGCCTAATAAGAAAAGCCTTTCAATTTTGACACGCTAAAACTCGGCTGAAGGCCTCACAAAGTACTTAAGACTAAAAAGAAAATCACTATGTAAAACACAAGGAGCGGCGATCAGAAGGTTCCAAGCATCGGCCAGGGAAGGTAACACTAACGCACGTTTAAGTGAGACAGGCAGCCAGACCGACAACCTCTTAATCGGAAGGCAAGACAAGGATTTTGAATTTTTAATTTAAGAGAGAGTAAAACTCAGCCGACGAACCAACCAACAAGATCAGTTTTGCTCCACCCGACCAATAAAACGACAACAAGATGTCAATAGCACAACGTTCTGGATACTGGTGTCCAATCAAGCCAAGTCAGAATAAACGCCCAAAACTACCAACAACAACTCAGCTTCCGAACTACACGCTGTGCTGAACAGCATCAACACGACGAGGAAAATACACTGCCAAAAACTATGTCAACGACCAGGGAAGGTCACCGGAACGTCAACGGGCACAAGGCTGAAGATACCGTTGGTACATTTCATTATTGAAGGAATGAATTAAATTAAGTTAAACACCCCACAGGAAGACGGCTGCAATTCTAGCCGACTTCAATGAACACCCGTTGTTGCTCGCAGGAATCTGCCAGAAAGTGAAAACCAGGAACAAACGAAGAGATGTGATAGCAGTTGAGGCTTGATGGTAGGTTAAGTGAGCACTCAACTTCAGTGTCCAGGATCGGTGGGCGACGTCGTAACCCTCGCAAGAAGCGCCTCACAACTCCAACTGCACGTCCACGCCGCCAGCGGCTCCAGCCTGACCACGTGCCACGGAGACTTCCTTGCTGCTCTGCCCCAACCGACTGACTGCCTCACACACGGTCAGAAGACCAAATATACGTCGGCCGACGAGAAGACTGATTTTACGACCAACCAACGGTCGTTCCCGCTCCAGTCTCCTTCCATCGGACAGTGCATGTGTCCCTCCACCCCCCTCCACCCCCCCCCCCCCCGAGGTCGGCAAGTACTGTCTGTCAGCACCTCACTGGCGCTCTGTCCCCGACGCTGCTCCGTGCATGACTGCACTCCTGGTCCGTCTCCAACTGACTTCCGGACACACGACGGCCCGGAAATACTATCGGTCACTCCAGAGATGGTACGACAGTGCATATCGATAAGCGCTGCTGCTGCTACTCACGGGCAAGTAAGGTAGAAGTTAGTGACGCCAGTAAATGGAAGAAAAAAATGAGGCGGCAGTACCGCAAAAGAAGATGACAAACAATAAATGACGTGAACACGAGCCGCGCAAGGCTTACTACAATATAAACATTAAATATGCATATAAAACATACAGGTCATATTAAAAAAAACAATGGACCTAAAAATACATAAAATATATAAATTCAGATAATACACGGGAACTCAACTACTGCCGAATGTCCACATTGTTGATACATTCCATCGTCTTTTCGGTAGTATGCAGAAATTCGGAGCAGTCACCAGTCACCGCTGCCTTCAACTACATTATTTACGGTTTGCCTAGCAGCTCCATCGTCGCACTTGGAAGAAGCAATTTTTCCCATCTGTACAGCGAGTCAGCACATCTGCCTTAGTTCGTTTGTGATCTATTAAGGGCAGACTAAAATTTTGGAAGCTTCTTCAATTCGAGTAGTGTGATGGTTAGGCAAGGCATATTATGAAAGGCAGGGCGGACCTGTTTGCTCCATCTTTACAGTGATCAACTAGGTTGAATCCACTTTTTAAAAAGATGTTTGCACTCTTTAAAGGGTGACTGTCTAGAGCGAAATCCGCATTTCTCGCTGTCGTGGATGCCTCGATGGATTTGTAGAAGAGGATTATTTTCGAACTTTTTGGTTCTGTAATGAATGATTTCTCTCATCGCCAATGGGGAGGAGCTACATTGCTTAGTGCGAAAAGCCAGCGAGGCTGCAGGTTGAGGTCGACTTTATTGCGCCTGTTATAGGACACATCGTTTAATTAAGTAGACATCGATGTGACTAGTGTGATTATTTTTGAGGCAAACCGATGGACAATATTCCGCTAGCGGATACATTATATGTAAAGTTGGTGAAATGCCTGAAACTTTCTGCAAGATGTTGTTGAGCGATCTAAATTTGGCAGCAGTGTCTGAGTGATGATTCGTGAAGCTCAGTGATCTATTCAGGGTGACATTCATAGTTTGGATTTGGATTGTGGGACAGCAGTTAGTGCTCCAGCTAAATACTGAGTTCTCTGTTGGTCAACTTATTGTTGAGGTGGGATACACAGACTTCTGTCTTTGTGGTACAGGGTTGCGATCTCATATGGCGAATGTACTTTCCCATAACTTTTAGGTAATTCGTCAAGATGCCCTCAGTGAGCTCTTTATCTTTACAAATTACTACCAGGGCCTAATCGCTGGCAAATTCAAACTGCCATGAGGTCGTTTCGAGCATTCACAACTGAGTAACAGGGAACCAGAACAGATGTAACGGGAGATCATTGCTCAGCTGCTACTTTAGTACCCATGATCACTTACAAACTTCTATTAGAAAGCATGGCACTGACCAGGATGTCAGTAGTTTTGCAGGGGATCACTTTCGCGAATTTTAATATCTTACAATATCTTATCATGTCTCACAACTGTGTCGTAAACTTCTTTAAAATCGACAAACACAGCTACTGTTCTCAGTTGCTTTTGTTAGCCTGCTTCAAGGAACGCTGCTAATGAGACAACTCTATTCGAGAAGCTTTTATGACGGCAAAATCCTGCCTGCTCTTTGGGATATGTTTAAGTATCTCAAGGGTGATCCCGTTATAAAGCAAACTTTCCAACAGTTTGTAGCCGGCCGCGGTGGTCTCGCGGTTAAGGCGCTCAGTCCGGAACCGCGCGACTGCTACGGTAGCAGGTTCGAATCCTGCCTCGGGCATGGATGTGTGTGATGTCCTTAGGTTAGTTAGGTTTAAGTAGTTCTAAGTTCTAGGGGACTGATGACTACAGAAGTTAAGTCCCATAGTGCTCAGAGCCATTTGAACCATTTTGAACCAATAGTTTGTAAAACACGCTGAGCAATGCAATTGGTCAATAGTATTCGGCGGAATTATTTGTTTTTCCTGGTTTTACGACGCTCTTAGCTCTTTCGGGTCGATGGGGAACATTGCTCATATGCAGGATATCGGTGATAAACCTGGCAAACCACTTTCTTGCATAGTTCCCAAAAATCGACATGGAGAGGAATTTCAAAATCGCTGACTGCGAGGCGTTCTCTGTTAACTTACAAGGGAACCTCCCCATCACACCCCCCTCAGATTTAGTTATTTGTTGGCACAGTGGATAGGCCTTTAAAAACTGAACACAGATCAATCGAGAAAACAGGAAGAAGATGTGTGGAACTATGAAAAAAATAAGCGAAATATACAAACTGAGTAGTCCATGCGCAAGATATGCAACATCAAGGACAGTATGAGCTCAGGAGCGCCGTAGTTCCGTGGTTAGTGTGAGCAGCTGCGGAAAGAGAGGTCCTTAGTTGAAGTTTTCCCTCGAGTGAAAAGTTTACTTTCTTTATTTTCGCAAAGTTGTGATCTGTCCGTTCGTTCATTCACGTCTCTGTTCACTGTAATAGGTTTAGTGTCTGTGTTTTACGACCGCACTGCAAAACCGTGCGATTAGTAGACGAAAGGACGTGCCTCTCCATTGGGAACCGAAAACATTTGATCGCAAGGTAATAGGCCAACCGATTCCACCACAGGAAAACATATTCTATACGACACTGGCGACGGCATGTGCGTCACATGACAGGAATATGTTGTCGACCCACCTAACTTGTACACTTGGCGAAAGGGTGAAAAGATTCTTCTACCTTGCCCGATTTAGGTTTTCTTGTGGATGTGATAATCACTCCCAAAAAAGTGATGAAAGAAAAGAGTGTGTCACATAAACTGCAACACATGAATGCAACAGTTTCCCCTGTGTTCTGTCAAAACATATGTTTTTAACGTTTTCAAATTTTTCCGTGTGTAGACCGTCAAATCCTGCATATGTCCAAGCAAATCTGAACATGACCTGGAATTTTGGAGAGTGAAGTTGATTATGTGTGAGTGCCTGAACTTTGATAATTGTCTGAAAATAAAAAAATTAAACTTTTTACTTGAGGTAAGACTTGAACCAAGGACCTCTCTTTCCGGAGCTGTTCACGCTAACCACAGGACCACGGTGCTCCTGAGCGTCCACTAACCTCAATGTTGCATGTCTTGCGCATGGACTACTCAGTTTGTATATTTTGCTTTTTTTTCATAGTTCCAAACAACTTCACCCGTTTTCTCGATTGATCTGTGTTCAGTTTTTCAAGGCCTATCCACTGTGCCAACTTATAACTAAATCTGAGGGGGGTGCGATGGGGAGGTTCCCTTGTTAGACAAATACATGGGACGGATACCACCAACATATAGGAACTTCCTGAATTTACTGTGGTGGATATCAGTAAAGAGAAAAAGGTTTTTCCTGGAAGCCACCGGAAGAAAAACGTCCCCGGTTGGACTGTCGATCGCAAGAACTTGCACGAGGAATTGCAACAAAGCGCACATCGCGAAATAGCAGAGGAAATACTTCGCAACATTGATATCGTGAGACGCGAAATGTAGATTGAGACCGCTGAACTGATTTTTTAAAAAGTCAACCGGGAAAGCTTGGTCCTTACTGAGGAAACTAGGAGGTGACAGCCTACTGCAACGGATATCGGACTATGTCGCAAAATCAAATCGCTAATCATATTGTGGCAACCTCAAGAGCTCCACAAGATCGATGGGGTACAATGAAGGCTAGAAAAAGTGGTCAAGATCTTTAAAGCAGTCTGCAACACAGGAACTAACTATGCGGTCACCTTCAGTGTGACAAAAGTCACAGTAGATCTTCAGGAAATTTAATTAGGAAAAGCCTCTGCAACAATCAATTGCAAAAATTAGTTTTTCGTAAGAGGCTGGCGTGACAAGACCTCCTGTGAAACATTTCTAAATGTTATCTCTGAGAATTACCTAGAGCAGACTGTTGGGTAGCCGACTCATGATGGAAATATTTTGGATCTGTTAGCAACAAACATCTGATCGCTTTCAGGATGCCGACATGCAAACTGGTATCAGTTACCATAATGCTGCTTTATCATGAGCAACTAAAATAAGTGGAAGCATTTACATTTTCAGTCGGTAAAGAAGCTGTACTGCCTTATCTCGGTAAGGAACTCGATACATTTTAGGTCTGGAGAGTAGCACATAGAAATTCTCTGGCTCTTGTTTCGAAGACTAGTGGACCGCGAAGTTAAGAAGTATATAGTAGAACATTTCATGACGTGTGGGACACCCCATGGTATATAGCCATTGTAAAGAAACTTCTAAAGTAACAGAGACACCTGTATAATAGGTGCAAAACAAAGCACAGTGTTATAGGTACGGAGATGCTGATTGTAATGCGTTTTGGCTGTCAAGAGGACAAAGCGTGAAGCCGTCAACGGCTAGCGTACCTGAATATTACTTTTGAAGGATCTCGCACAAAACGGAGAGTAAATGTGGTGATAAGTAATGGCTGCTAGTGGTTCCAAGGTTGGTGTCCAGACAATCAATGAAGAGGCAGGGAATAAAATTGAAAGTACGAGAGCACACAGCAGAAACGCAGAACAGCTTTTCTAATGTTCCTTTGCAAAAAGAAAATCAAGAGATTTTTCCCACAATTTAGTTTTCATAGCAGTACAAAGATTAATGACACAGACGTTAGTGTCAATAACAGTTATGAACAGCTGAACTCGCTAAAATTGTGCAAAGATCGAGGGCCACCAAGGAACCAAATTTGTGTCTCAGCTACCCCCTATTTTAATTACAGTCTACCATAGTTCCCTCGAACGAAAGACTGCGCCCGGTACTTGAAGTCACATTCGTCTACAAAGAGAGTAGCAAAAGTGATCCACAAAATTGTCATCCAATATCCTTGACAACCATTTCTTGTAGACTCTTACACCGCATTTTGAACTCAAAAGCAACACTTTCGAAACAGAATGACCACCATGCCAACCAGCACGGATACTGAAAACATTGATCAATTGAAACGCAAACAGCATTTTTCTCACATGACATCCTGTAAGGCGTGGATGGAGGTAGTCAGGCAGATGCAATATTTCTGGATATCCAGAAAGCTTTTGATACAGTACTACATCTACCTTTATTATCAAATGGGATATCAAGTAAGATTTACGTTTAGACTGAGGATTTTTTGGTAGCGAGGATGCGGCATGCTTTCTTGGTCAGAGAATCATAGTCATGTGTAGAAATAATTTCACATGTGCCCCAGCGAAGTGTGTTGCGACCCTTGCTGTCATGCTGTAAATCAGTGACATTGCGGATAGTATAATAGCAACCTCAGACTTTTCGCAGTTGCTGCAGTTACCTATAATGAAGCACTGTCTGAAAAAAAGATGCGCAAGTATCCAGTCAGATAGTGACAATAATTCCAGAGTGGTGCAATTATTGGTAACTTGCTTTAAATGTTAAAAAATTTAAAATAGCGAATTTCATGAAACGAAAAAAATAGTATCCTATGACTATAGTACAAAAGAGCTACAGTTGTAATCAGTCAACGCACACAAGTATCTGGGTGTAACAGTTTGTAGGGGTGTGAAATGGAAGATCACATAGGCTCAGTTGTAGGTACGTTGGTAAAATGCTAGGTAATCGCAGTTAGTCTATAGCGGAGATTGCTTACAATTTACTAGTTAGATCCATTCTAGAATATTGCTTAACTGTGTAGTATCCGTATTAAGTAGACTAACACTAGTCACTGAACGTATACAGAGAAGGGCAGCGCAAGTAGCCACATATTTGTTTAACCCGTGGCAGAGAGACTTAGTGAAGCTGAAGAAACTGAACTAGCACACTTGAACACAGACGCAAGCTATACCGAGAAAGCCTACTTACAAAATTTAGAGAGCCGGCTTTGAATAGTGATGCTAGGAACATACTACAATCCCCTACATATCGCTCTCATTGGGATCGTGAGGACAATAATTACTGCACTCACAGAGCCATTTTAACATTCATCCAGCGCTTCACACGTGAATGAAACGGGAAAAAGCCCTAATAACTTGTACAATGGGACGTATCCTCTGCCATCTACTTCACAGTGATTTGCAGAGTATGGACGTAGATGAAGACGTAAGAAGAGTATTCCAAAACTAAGGTCGTGTCCGGTGACCAGTATTTAACTGATGGTAGGGCTGAATGAAGTTTCACGTATGCTGCGCTGTGTACCGACTATTTAGGAAACTACTGTAATGTTGGTATGGTTCAGTAGTCGTTTGCCAGTCGGTGAGACCAGATCGCAATGGCCAAGACAAAGAACAATGAATGCAGAGTACACTACAGTTCTCGGAGCGCAATAGACAAGATGCAGATGATTTGTTTTCCCACACTGCTACGGGAGACGAGACGTGTATATTGTACACCAAGGCAGAATTGAAACAACAGTCAATGCAGTGGTGTCATTCAAGTTTACCCAAACCAAATATCTAAGGAGTCTTCACTTTAGAATCGAAAAATTATTGCTACTGTTTTTGGGACGAAAATGACGTTTTTTTGATTGATTTCACGGACCGTGGGCTAATAATCATAGCTGAGACGAGCGATCCCAAATCTACTCAGCGGGAAACTGTCGTCTGGCATAATCCTCCTTCATGACAATGCACTCCCTCAGACAGCTGCCAAAACGGTGGAGAAGATTAAAAATTTTCGTTGGGAACTTTTTGATCACCCGCCGGACAGTCCTGACCTTGAACCAAACGGCTATTTCCTCTTTCTATGTTTGAAACAGTGGATGGTTGGACGTTTCCAAAATGACGAACTCAAGAGTGACGTTACCAACAGGTTCAGTTCCCAGACGGCAGATTTCTATGCATAGGGGTTAAAGAAGCTAGTGCGATGTTACAGGAAGAGTATAGATGTGACCTGTGATTATGTGGAAAAATAAAATAGATATTTAGTAAAATATTAGTGTCAATAAAAACCTTTTCTCATGTGCTTATTTTTTTATGACCAGGTGCACTTTAGTTTTGGAATACGTCTCATAGATGTAGAGGTAGAGCTGAAGTGTGATGTGTTCAGACTGAGGCTGTAACTCCTCATGTACTCTCAAATCACCCTTACTACTATGTTTCGGGACTCCAAGCATACGAAGTCCAGGCTATACGTAACCATGCCAGTCTCTGTCTTTCGTTATGCACCCGCCAGTGTGACACTGTCCGCTCCATCATTAACCGGTTAGCAGCACGATAACGGAAAATTTTTCTTCATCGGAAATCTGACATCAAGAAGAGGAGAGTTTGTGGTGTACAGTTCATCATCATGTACCCGTAATTGTCTTCCCGTGCTCTGCGTTATTGCAAAAGATCTCCACTGTTCTCGCAGAGTGAGTCTGATTTAAAGACGGAGTAAATTACACTCACTTAACGGATGTTCGAGGTTTTTGAAGAAACATTACAACGTGTCGATACGGTGCGGACTAAATTGTGGTGTAATAATGTGGAAGGTTGTTAAACCCATTTGGATACACTGCAGCTGTGGCTCATGCCACAACATAAAACTGATGATTGGGATTTCATCTTCCAACAAGATGGCGTCACTCCACAGTTTTACGATTGTCTCGCGATTACCAGAACGAGACGTTGACACATCGCTGGACAGGCCGCTGGCCTGGCCGTATTCGAGTGGCCGTCACGATTGCTGGACCTAACACCTTGCTTTTTTTTCGTGTGGGATTACATCATGCATAGCGTTTATCTTCTACCTCGCCAAACAATTTGTAATACTTGCGAACCATATCGCAGCAGCTGTTATTGTCGCTCCTGATACGACAGGTATGGACGGAAATGGACTACCGATTAGATGTGTGCCGTATCACGAAAGGTGGACACACAGAACATTTGTGCACAATGTAATGGAGTTTCTAGAGTTCATTTTTCACATACTCTAAGACTGATACTGTAAAATTTACTCTGAATTTTTTTGGGAATGCTGCGCTACATACGTCTTGTAAGGACATTATATGTTTATTGTAAGCCAAAACGCTGCTATGTTCACAGACCTTTTATTAAGACGTTCTTTACTGGTGCTATAAGCTTATTTTGTGTCCATGGCCGTTATCAAGCTATCTGCAAACGTATGGATTTATTAGTGAATATATCTACACCTGTTTGTAACTAAAAATTATTTTGTGTATATCTATTATAGTTACTCCCATAACACATCGTGTGGTTTTCTGTTTGCATGCCGTTGAAGACTGTGGATCAGTTTGTGTTAGTGTTTCTGGTATGCTCTTGGTATTTGATTTTGAAATTTCTGCCCATTTGGCCTATAAAGAACTTTTACAATTAATTTTAATATGCATGGGAATGTATGTATCTGCGGTTTCACTTTTCTGAAGTGGATTTTTGTTCTTAGGGTATGTGCAGTGCGTTATGCAAATCTTACTGTAGTTTTCTTCGGTAATGTATTAAGTTAGTTTGAAGTTTTTGCTCTGTTTGTGATATATGGAGGTATGTGAAAGAACCTGTCAACCAAAGAGCAGCAAGAGCATGATTATTTGCATCATGGACGGTCGTTTCCAACATCAGCACATTACATTACCGCTGCAGTAAGTAAAATTTTACCGTAATTTACACAATGACGCTCTCTGATGTTGTGTCTGATCCGTACACTCCGGGTAGATGAGTGTTGGGAATGCTTTTTATTCTGAGATCCATGAAGTTCACCCTTTTATTGCTTTCTGGTTCCATGGTGTATTTCATATTGGGATGAGTTCATTTAAAAAGAGACGACATATTAGTGGACAACATTACAATTGCTAATTACAACTGCCAGCCACTGTAGCCGATCAGTTCTAGGCGATTCAGTCTGGAACCCCGCGACCGTTACGGTCGCAGGTTCGAACCCTGCCTCGGGCATGGCTGTGTGTGATGTCCTTAGGTTAATTAGATTCAAGTAGTTCTAAGTTCTAGGGGACTGATGACCTCAGATGTTAAGTATCATAGTGTTCAGAGCCATTTGAACCATTTTAGCTGATTACAATTATTGTTTAAAGGACTTAAATGATACTGGTAATACGTGTGGCACAAAAGAAATCGTTTTATATGGGACAGACACATTCCAACACAGTTCCACTTTTTTTTCTTTATTGTTATTTCATTCCCCTGCCCCACATGAGCAGGGGAGGGCTGGCAGCGGAATAGTCCATCGCTCTTTAGCCAAAGGGCTAAAAAAAAAAACAGAAAGGCGAACTCATACATAAAAGGGGGATAAAAAGGGGGACATAAAAGACAATGTAAATGGAGATGATGGGAGTTAAAATACACACTAATATGGGGACATGCGCTGGGGTTTAGTTAAAAAGTCGACATAAAGTTAAAAGAACACAGCTGACAATTTGAAGTGCACTTAAAAAACACTGGAAGTTAAAAGTTAGGCACTATATAAAAAGCACACAAACAATCATGGACTATATACAGGTCAAGTACACAATTAAAACCACATCACTAGATGACACTGTATAATGTCACCAAACACAACACTAATGCAGCACACTCGATAATGAAGAAAAATCTTGGAGAATCTGCTAGGGGGGGAGTGAGGGGCTGAAAGCGAGAAGGGAAAAGGAGACGAGAAGGAAGGGAGAGAAAGGGGGATGAGGTGGAGGGCACGCCGAAGGAGGGCTGGGGAGGGAAGGGATGGGATGGGATATGAGAATAAAACAGCTGAGTATGGGGTGCAGGGCCTCAGGGGGAAATCGGCACTGGGAGAAGGAGAGGAGAGCAAAAGAGGGGCCCTGTTGGGGAGGAAGGGAGGGGGAACACAGACACATTTCAAATGTTAGAGATATGGTCTTGCACATACCTGGCAGCTTACAAGAACAACTTTCACGGCATGTACTACAGACAAAAACCTTATTAACAGATAGATACCTTACTGGACCTTGCATATTTGTTTAGCAGTATACCGTGTGCCTCTCGACATACAGAAGTGTTACAAATCAGGGGAAACAAGCATCAACCAATTAAGACCAGTCATTTTTCAGAGAGAAAGTCATCACCAGAGGGAGCTGCTGTCATGTGACGGAAGTCTCGCGTATGTGTCGTTAAATCTTATTAACCTTCTTACAAGGTGGACTTTGACAATACTTATAATCATTATAGGCACAACTAAACTTCCGTTATTGCTGCAATGATGCTACATTGTCTTATTGCACCTATTTAAATGGCTTTAGTTTTATAGGCCATTGCTGAAAATAGCCACTATGCTTGCTCCTATAAAGTGCTTATATTCGTAAAGTGGCAAACATTATGGGAGTTAATTAATGCACGTGACTTATTTTATGGCAATGAAATCTTGTTGGTGGCTGCAGAACAGTACCGTATCGCTGCGGCCCGCCTCGTTGGCCGTGCCATCTAACGCACGGCTTAGCGGCACCAGGCACGAATCCGCCCGGCGGATTTGTGTCAAGGTCCGGTGAACCGGCCAGTCTGTGGATGGTCTTTAGGTGGTTTTCCATCTGCCTCGGCGAATGCGGGCTGGTTCCCCTTATTCCACCTCAGTTACACTATGTCGGCGACTGCTGCACAAACAAGCTCTCCACATCACATACCCGTACACCATCACACCATCATTACTCTACCACGCAACACTCGTGAGATGTTCTCTGGGGGGGGGGGGGGGGTGTCCACCGGGGCCGAACTGCACAATAGCCCTGGGTTCGCTGTGGGGCGGCGGAGGGGTGAAGTGGACTGCGGTAGTCGTCGAGGGGTTGTGGACCACTGCGGCTGCGGCGGGGACGGAGCCTCTCCGTCGTTTCTAGGTACCTGGTTAACATACTATACAATACAATACCGTATAGCTGCAGTGAAATGGAATTATTGTCAGAAAGACGCTTATTTTGAACAGAAATAATAGACGTAAATCATTTTAGTGTTTCACAATATTTGTAAACAATTTTAACAGTGTTGTGAATAATTTTCTAAGCTCACTAATCGATCTCATATACAACAGTGATCAAACGTAAGGACTGTGTATTTATGAGTGCGGAAAAGTACAAGCTATTCTGCTAAAACGAATGTGCAAAGGCTTGTAATCTACCATTTAGTAAGGTTTTTGCCTATATGACGTGTTTGAAATATGTTCCTAAAGCTGATTGGTATGTGCAAGACCAACTCCAGACAGATATACACAAAGCAGTTATCAGTTACAAACAGTCATAGATAAATCTACTAACAACTCCATATTTTTCAGATAGCTTGATAATGAGCATAGAGACGAAATTAGCTTATAGCACCAGAAAATAACATCTTAATGAAAATTCTTTGCATATGGCAACGTTTTGGCTTACTATACATGTAATATTAATTCATTGCATTGTTCTTGGCGATATATCTGTACGGTTTTCTAAATGTCTCATTGACTTCATAATTACCCGGAATATGTGAAAACACCCGCAAGCTTTTAGCTACCGTGTGACAGCACGGACCCCGAATTCCTGTCAAGTAAAGGCTGCCTCCCGAAGATAAATTTTGCCATTGTCTATGAGCTTTACTCGCAAGGCGGAACACTGTCAGCTGTACACGCAAGGCAGTTGACATTGTCAGAGGCAGCTGTGTAAATCCGTGTAATATACAATATACGTGCGCTGCATGTTTTGTTATAGTGCTACAAAAACTCTAATGCGTTAATGCTTATGACTGTATGACGACAAACAAGTCACCACACGTTCTTATCTGACCTACCTCAGCTGCAGAACTTTTTCAGGCAATTCATGATTATAAGAGCATTCTACAATCTCTTCATCCTCCGCTTCTGTTAAGTGTATTGACGCTCTCTAATCTCGTCGCAGCATGATAAGACTTGAGAGCTAAATCCGCATTCCGAAGCAACGACGGAACACGGCATTAAGTTCTTCTTCTTCTTAGGCCGGCAGCAACCGTGCCAGGGAATCAACAGACTCTCTCGTTATATAAGGGGCTGTCAAGCGACAGTTGGGAAAAAAGTACGTAAAGTGTTTATTATTTCAAAAGTAATCGCCGTAACTGTTAACACATTTACCCCACTGTGAGACATCCCAGACAATGCTTTCAAGAAGAACGTAGTTGCCTGCGGAAACTCGATCGTACGCAGTCTTACACTTCTACATTCCAAGCAAATCGACGGCCACGAATGTCTTTCTTCAGGACTCCAAAAATATGAAAAGCGCATGGAGAGAGATCGGGGCTGTGTGGACGATGTGTAATGGTTTCCCAGTGAATCTTTGCAGCCAACTCGAAACACCCTTGCCAACATGTTGAGTTGCCCACACTCTCCATGAAGTCCCGGTTTATCCTCATGTGGTTTCCCTATTTTTGGAGCACTGAAGAAAGACTTTCGTGAACGTCGATTTGCTTCGGACGAAGAGGTGCACGCCTGGGCACAATGGTTGCGTAGACAACCGCAAACATTTCTCCACTATTTTATTGACAGGCTTGTCTCACAGTGCGACAAATATATTAATAGATAAGGTGACTGCTTTTGAAATAATAAACGTTTTACTTACTCCGATGTTATTCAATCTGTATATTGAGCTAGCAGTAAAGGAAACGAAAGAAAAATTTGGAGTAGGTATTAAAATCCATGGAGAAGAAATAAAAACTTTGAGGTTCGCCGATGACATTGTAATTCTGTCAGAGACAAAAAAGGACTTGGAAGAGCAGTTGAACGGAATGGACAGTGTCTTGAAAGGAGGATATAAGATGAACATCAACAAAAGCAAAACAAGTATAATGGAATGTAGTCGAATTAAGTCGTGTGATGCTGAGGGAATTAGATTAGGAAATGAGACACTTAAAGTAGCAGATGAGTTTTGCTATTTGGGGAGTATAATAACTGATGATGATCGAAGTAGAGAGGATATAAAATTTAGACTGGCAATGGCAAGGAAAGCGTTTCTGAAGAAGATAAATTTGATGACATCGAGTATAGATTTAAGTGTCAGGAAGACGTTCCTGAAAGAATTTGTATGGAGTGAAGCCATGTATGGATGTGAAACATGGACGATAAATAGTTTGGGCAAGAAGAGAATAGAAGCTTTCTAAATGTGGTGCTACAGAAGAATGCTGAAGATTAGATGGGTAGATCACATAACTAATGAGGAGGTATTGAATAGAATTGGGGAGAAGAGGAGCATGTGTCACAACTTGACTAGAAGAAGGGATCGGTTGGTAGAACATGTTCTAAGGCATCAAGGGATCACCAATTTAGTATTGGAGGGCAGCGTGGAGGGTAAAAATCGTAGAGGGAGACCAAGATATGAATACATTAAGCAGATTCAGAAGGATCTAGGTTGCAATAGGTATTGGGAGATGAAGAAGCTTGTACATGATACAGTAGCATGGAGAGCTGCATCAAACCAGTCTTAGGACTGAAGACCACAACAACAACAACTTACTTTTTACCATCTGTGTCGTTTTCATTTGACTGTCCTTTTTATAATCAAAGATTATTTCCAACTTAGATAGAGCCTTTCGAATAATCTCTCAGGATTACATCCCTCCAAGTGATATTGTAAGAAGTAAATTTTGTATTGCAGATTTTAAATTAATTTATGACGTTTCCGGAGCTACTACCTTCCGAAGTCAGTTAATCAAGCACACTTTCGAATAGTTTGCAGCTTCATTTCAATCTACAGGTTAACTGTGAATGAAACGTCGAGTGACTATGGCGTCCCGTCGGGAAGACCGGTCGCCTGGTGTAAGTCTTTTTAGCTGACGCCACTTCGACGACTTTCCCGTCGATGGGGATGAGATGATGATGAAACGAACACAACAGCCGGTCCCTGAACGGAGAAAAATCTCCGACCCAGCCAGGAATCAAACCTGGGTCCATTAGCATGGCATTCACTAATTTATCGAAAAGGAGAGGTTAAGAGCATCATAGACACACGTTCTCAGTTCGCACTGTCAGTGGCAGTTGAGTCGGATGCCGGAAATAAATGTGTTGTTGTTGGGAACATAGCACAGGACGTATGTATGTGTATTTAATCGTAGCATTGTTTCAGTTAATAAATGTGGATTGTTATCGTACATCTGGATGTTGTGGTTAACTTATTAATAACATATTGCCCCAGTAGCATTAATCAATCGCTCCCTTGAGTAAGTTGGTACGTGGCATAACACCTCACTTTTCTCGTTCCAATGGACACGGGGTCAGCTGATTTCATTACAAAAGACGGTGGACACTACGACTTATTGAAATTTTAGTAGCACAAAAATTTTTCACGTTGGTTAAGCCGCGTCAGTTCGGACAAAGAACAAATAGTTTCGGTTACGGTCGTCATTCTCGTCTATATTTTTACTGTAGGGATTATCAGATCGCTTTAATACCATCTTAACCCTAATAGTACACCGTGCGTAAAACTGTTACCCTGCTACACCTTCACTATACTCGATAATGGCCTCAGTTCACCGTGGAAGAGAGTTCATAAGTTTTTCCATAAGTGCCCTACCAAACCAAAATTACTCGTTGTTGATTCGACCCCAGACAGCTACCGAATTGCGGGAACATTGTTTGATACATTCCCACAATATTCCAAATAGTCCAAGACTTTTGTATGGACTTAAGACCTATTGATTTACGACAACAGTCGAGAATCGGTAGGGTGCCAGTGCGTTCGTCAAACTCAGGAACTTTAGTGTGGTGTACTGGGAATCGGCTGCTATCATCGTGAACACAGGAATTCACATGTCTTAGAATTCAAGAATAAAGGGTAACACTTGGCAACCGAGGATGGTGAAACATCTTGGTTTGTGTTCATGGTAATCTGAATGACTGGTTATCTACAGCTACACCATCTACGTCAAAATCCCGCAGGCCACATTGTGTGGTTGAGTGTACTTCTGGTATCATTAACTGTAAACCCCCCACCTCCTTCCTTCCACTCGTGAATATCGCGTGGGAAGAACGATTTTCGGTAAACCTCTATATTGGCTGCAATTTTTCGAATCTTCTCGTAGTGGCCATTTTGCGAGATGTATGTGGCAGGCAGTAATATGTTGTCCGACTCTTCCCGGAAAGTACTCTCTCGGAACTCCAATAGTAAACTTCTCCGTGATGCACAGCGCTACTTTTGTAACGCCTGCCACTGCTCTCGCGTCGACTAGACGATCCCATGATGAACATTCGGCATTAGTTAAGTTCCCCTGTATGTTGTGAGTATATATATTTTATGTATTTTTAGGCCCATTATTTTTTAATATGACCTGTATGTTTTATATGCATACTTAATGTTTGTATTGTAGGCCATTTACATCTGATTTTTCATATGATGGTCTAAGCCACACGCTAAAAAAAAAAAAAAAAAAAAAAAAAAGTAGTATGACTAAAGGCACTGATCGAAAGCAGAAACATAGTGAGCAGATGAAAGCGTACTGGGAGAAAAGAAAAGAACAAAGAATGAAGAACTGAAATTGTAACGTATACATATGCTTGAGGATGGGTATTTTTGTTTGTACCTTTCTCTCTCTCTCTCTCTCTCTCTCTCTCTCTCTCTTTCTCTCTTTTTCTGCGAATAGGCCATCTGAGGACCATGTTCCAATTTCAGTTCTCCATTCTTTGTTCTTTGCTTTTCTTCCAGAATGCTTTCATCTGCTATGTTTCTTCTTTCTGTCTTCAGACCATTTTGAATCAGTCTTTTCAGTTACCCTGCCGTGGAATCCTCCCATTTTCAATAAATTTTTCTGAAAGGCTTCTCTGTTGTTTATCTCTTTTCTTCTACATTTTTTGTTTCTTAATTCCTTTTTTCGTCGTTGACACAGTTTTTTGTGGACTTCTTCCTCCACGAAGATTTGGAAATCTTATTGGTTCATCTACTGTCCTGTATTCGAAATAAATGTCTAAAAAACATCAGTCTTCTTGTCTCATTGCGTTTGAAAATTTTTCTATATTTTGCTACATTTCTGCATTACTTCGTAATTTCCAGTCTTCTGCTGCGTTTTGTGGTCCTAATATTTTACTAATAATTCGCCTTTCTCGCACTTCGAATTAATGTAAATTATAGTTCAATGCCAGGCACTTGCTTGCATATAGGCATTCTGCCTTCACTACTTTGTTGTAATACCTTTATTTGCATTTGCGATAGGCACTTCTTTTGTACAGGTCTTTGGTGATACCATATGCTCTCCCCACTTTATGCAACCTTTCCTCTATTGTAGATTTTTCCAAACATTTTATTGGATTATCTCCTCTGTGATATTTAATTTTTTTACCGTCTCTGTTTGGCCTCGTCTATTTTTTGCAGGAAATTTCGACAACTCTTACCTTTTGTTAATTCAGTTTATTTCGAACGTTTTGATTCTTATTTCTAACATTATCAGTGAAACTGTGAGTTCAATAATTTTATCGTTCCAAATTCTCACTTTTTTCTCTAAAACACCATTAAAAAGAATTGGAGATAAGCCATCACAATGTAATACACCCGTTTTTATTTTGGAAGAATCGGAAATTATTCCTATAAACGTTACTTTACAGACTGTACCTGTAATTATCTCACAGATTAGGTTTGCCACTTTAGAATTATGGCCAAATTCTGGTATTATTTAATCTATAGTTTCTCTGTCGACATAATCAAAAGCCTTTTTTAAAATCAGGAAATATAACTACAATGTCATCTGGCGAATTGCTCACTTGAGATTAAGTATTTGTTCTTAGCATGACCTTCTCTTACTCTAACCACCTTGATATTCACCCAAATGACTGTCTAGTGTTGTTTCTATTCTACTTAAAAAATCTTGGAAAATATTTTTTATGCTACCGGCAGTAAAGACATATTCCTCTGAAGTTCTTTAATCCTATTTTCACCTTTTTCGTGGATTGGATTAATCAAGGCAACTTTCCATACCTCTGGGATTTTTTCTGTTTTCCAGATTTCATCAAAGTTACCTCATTTCCTTTATTTAGCAAGGCTACATCAAAAGTTCATCTATAATAGAATCTTCTCCATTAGCTTTGTTGTTTTTGAGGGTTTTAAGTATTTCTTCAACTTCTTCTATAGTTGGTGGTAAATCTTCTTCCAAATTTTCATTGGTATCTGAGAATTCCATTTTACGACTTGGTTCAGGACATTTCAGAAGCTGGTGAATATATTGTGTTAGTATTTTACTATTTTCAGTACTGCTTAACCCAATCCCGTCGTTTTCATATTTGAAACAGATATATCGAGTTTTGTACCCCTTTAATTTGTTCCTAAAAGTTTGATAAAAGTCACAATTTTCATTTTTAGAAAGTTTTTGTCTGTTTCCAAAAGTTCTCTTTTTCAAAGGCTTGTTTGGTATTTTTGATTAATCTGGCTGTTCCCTTTCTTTGTTGTTTAAGTTGATCAAATCTTCAATTTTCTTTGAGCATTTCCATTTTTCTAATTGTTTAGCATCTCTGCTGTGGCTCATTTTCATATTTAGTTCCACGATATTTTCCTTTTATTTTGTTACCTAAACGCTTTCGGTGCAACTTTATTAACTACTTTGGATATTTCTTCCCAATTGCCATGTTTAGACACTTTAATTTTGTCTTGATTGTTTTTAATTGACTCTTTTGTTGTAGTAAGTCTGTCTGTACTCCATTTTATTTATCTTTGAGACTTTATTTGTTCTTTATTAGCTAGGAGTTTCACTTTAATTTTAGAGCAGTAATGATCAGTACCAATTTCACCATTCCTCACTACTTTCACATTCATAATTTCCATTGTACATTTTTGAGAAAGAGCCACATGATCTAACTGAATTTCTCCTAATATTGGGTTGGGAGGTATCTACGTTGTAGTTCTTCGGAGTTTCCTAAGGAATACTGACATTAGTTTCACGTGAGACTTTCGACACATACTGATTAGCCTCATACCGTCTGCGTTGGTTCTTCTATGAGCTGGATATTGTCCTACTACCTTTCTAAACTTCTCTATTCGGCCTGTCCGTGCGCTGAAGTCACATAATAGTAATATGGTGTTCATCTTTGGAATTCTAGATGTTCCTGTTTCTAAAAGATCACAGAATTCCTCTGCTTTTTGACAACTTTTCCTGTTGTCTTCATTTATTGGTGTGTGAGAAATAACAACTGCGTGTATCTTGTTTTTACATTTCATTGATAGGAAAGTTGTACTGTTTGAGGTGAAATTAAATTCCGTTAATTTCCTGTCACACTTTTATGAACATAGAAAGGTGTACCCAATAATGGCATCTGAGTCGTAAGTTTTATTGCTGGTTTGCGTTTGAAGATTCTGTCATTACAAGTATCTACTACATTTTCATCCAGGAACCTTGTTTCTTGAACTGCTACACTCTGAATTTTGTTTTTCTCTAAAAGTACTTCTAGTTCTTATTGTTTACCAGTCTTGAGTTTCAATTAAAGTACCTAGAATGAGTGTCTTTTCAAATTTTATTTTGGAATGGTTCCAATGTTGCTCAGATTCAACCTTTTGATTGCAGTTGTTGAGACTCCCCAGAATCCGCCATTGCGTGACACAATGGTGGAATTCTCTCTCATGGGGTAGTGCGTTCACTTTGTGGACTTTCCATACTGCAACTGTTATTGCATTTCATACAAAGTAAGGAATGTGATTCCAAGACAAGATCGGATTGTAAGTCCGAAATTTGATTTTTTTGTTTGTGGTTCACTCCACTAGGTTCTTCCACGCTTTCCACCATCGGCAATTAAATCAAACGTCCTCTCCTGCCTTCGAGAGAGTTGGTTAACGACGTTGTTACTTCTCCCCCTCCCCCTTCTCCTTCCTCGTCCCTTGCTACCTTTCTCTATTATATTTATATTTATAGTCTGCTACTACAGCGTTTTGATGATGCGTTTTGTGTTCAGATTCCATTAACAGCTTGTTATTTTGCATTTACATTTCTATGAGCACTGTAATTTTCTTTCCCTGCCTTCCTATCAGCGTCTGTTGTCATTTTAATTGGTCGCTTATTTCTGTTTCTCAAGGGGTGACTCGGTTGTTGTGTCTTCTCTGTATGTTAGTCTTCTGAAATAAACTAATGAGTTTATAATTAGGTAATTTCGGTTTGTGTTATTATCATGTGTGTTTGTCTTTCCTTCTACCATCAATATCCTCCTTACACAGGACGAGCTACTGATCGTGCACACTTGTTAGTTAGTGTTTCTGAAATATTTCGAGAAGTACATAAATAACACTAGTTTCTGAGATGAAGCCGTGGGTGTTAGAGATGTTCCACACATTTTGAACGGAAAACGTACATATCATAATAGCTAAAAATTGGTACAGGTTCCAGAAAGAATATATTGTATCGGTCCTCGTTTCTACTGCGTTTACGTCGATTCTGACGAGGCTCATATGATGATGGCGATGATAACGGAGGATGTTGCGGTGCTACCGGGTCAGCGATGGGAACAGCCAGGCTGTGGCTATGGTTCCCGATGTTGCTGTAGACCCGACCCGGTAACTGGGGGTGTGGTGCTTCTTTGCTCGGCCGACGAACGTCAGAGCCACGGTGCCAGGCCGTCGGCGGCGGCGGCTTCCCGCGCAGCGAGTAGCGGCACCCTTATAGGCGTGGCGTGCCTTAAGCCGTCGGCACACGGACCGTGCATCCGAACGTTGAGCGTGCCGAGTTTCTGACGTCATAGCGTGGAATAGCACGTTCGGGAGTCTTTCCGAAAGTGCAGAACTATATCTGGCATGTCAGATATTCTGAGCGTGCGTCTGAGCGTTGACTGATGAGATGGCACAACGCCACCTACGTCACATGCATGCCCTCTCCCTTCAGCACAGAGTTGCGAGGCATTGGCATTCGTTTCAAGCCTACACGTATATATACCGTTTCTGAGCACCAGCAAATTGAAAATCACTGGAAAACCCGTTGTTAACTGTGTGATCCGTCCCAATAAAATAATGAGAGACATCATATTCGTGGGAAAAGAATTATTTTATCTTGCGTATTACGAGAGTATGCTATTTGAAGGCAGCGACACACTGAAGACCCACGAAAAACCCATTGTTCGTGGTACAATTTGTTGTAATTAAATTTCAGTTAGTAACATAGTTACGATTAAAGCTTTCAGCAAGTGCTAAGATTGGTAAGATCCTAGGAATGGCAATTGACCACAAAATGTTCGTTTAGCGTGGTGAGTATCGTCACTGAGTTGTGAAGTTTTATGTTTGGCTTGATCTGCAGGACACCTTGCGCTACTTGTGGAAAGCTATTTTGCTCCTTTTTCTTTTACACTTCGTAATTCACATGTTGCAAAGATTCTGCTACTGGGTAGGAACAGTGATCAAGTAAGACTGACCTTAGAGTTTTACTGAAATGTGGGAATGATGAAGTAATGTTTATCTTATGTGAAGAAGTATTGCAAAAATGTATCGCACTGTTTGTAATGGAACTTTTATAAGCCTGTGTCCTTGTTGATTGGACATGGTACTTTACTTTTCGTGCACATTGGAGGAAATGTGCGTTTTAATAGAGCTAACGTGGGAATTTTACGCGCGCCTGTTTCGTAAACTGTGTGATTTACGAACTAGAAACTTCCAGCAACTGCCGCCGCAGTGCGTTGCGATCGCGTGCACCACGTTTGGGCCCACGTACCGTATGCACAAGTCGCATCGTTTCTGAGCGTTCAGCAGCACGTTGAACTTAGAACGCTCAATGTTGACGTTCGACAGCACGGTCCGTGTGCCGACCGCTTTACCGGACGCCGCTTTGGTGAGGAAGAAGGTTCAGCCGCCACCGGTATGCGCGCCACACTGTGCTGAGGCTGCTGAGACGCAACCACTGTGGAGGAAGAGATAAAATAAATAATAGTTAAGTACATTGCTTACCACTGTTGGCGCGATGAAGGAAAGAATTCTGACGACCACAAGGTTATAAACAGGTTCTGCTCTGGCACCAGGACATTAACACTTCATCGGGCGACTCCACAACAATCTCAAAAAAGTCATCATCATCTAATAAGGCCAGATAAGAGCACCTTTGTCTGACCCGTTCAGGTACGTCATCGTCGTCGACAGAACCTGGCAAATGGTCCGTCTCGCCTACAACAACAACAACAAACAAGGTATATAAACCGATTTGTTACAGAAAAAAAACTTCCGATACTACTGCTACTACTACTACAACTGCAACTACCGCTACTACTAGAGGCACGTACAAAAGTAATCTTTTTTTAAACTTACAAGTATGCGGCACGGGCATCTATCTCATTATTTGCTGGAGGCTGTTCCTGCATCTGCTCATGAAAAGCCTCCAGCTGCCTGTTCAACAAATCGAAATCCTCTAGAGCTGTTCCTGTAACAGGACGAGACAACTTTATTTATTTTGAATATCGACTTATACAGAAAGATCACAATAGGATACTTTTTCTATACTTGCGTGAATGTTGTTGTTGGTTATCCACAGCTGGAGGCTGTTCCACGTAGCGTTGCTGCTGCTGCAGTGGATAGTTCTTTTCAGCCCCCAGCTCTGCCTCCAGCTCAGTTTGCATTTTCATCAGGTGAGCTAGAGGAAAAAAACAAACAAATATGAAACAAGAAAATTATGAATCGCTAATATACAAGAACAAATTACAATGAAAATTATACTCACATGGCAATTCTGGCTGTGAACCCAACACATGAGGCTGGACTTCAAGAATCTGGAGCGGTCCAGACCCTCCTGTCTCTCCTCACACCGCAAGACAAAATCCTGGAGTTGTACTACGTATAACAAGAAGACGGAATTAATAAGGCGAATTTAACATACACATGAAAATTTACACTCAAAATAGAAATTATTTGCTCACTTGGTAATCCTGTATCCAGAACTCTAGGCCGCTTGCCGCTACACACTGAAGCGTTGCTGCATCTTGCGGAGAGAAAACAACAACTACACACAGAGACGATGCAACGCACAAGGCGGATAATAGCGGACTGAGGACGATGGCGGTTGATTGTGGGTTTATATAAAGGGTGTCCTGTTTATCGTGACCACCCTAAATAACTGTTTGTGCAGATTCAAATTACAAAATTTTTCAAGCAAATGTTCTTTAGCCGTCAGGATAACATCAATCAGCATGATTACATTCGTTGTAGCTTTGTTTTTTACAAAGATATGCACATCGTTATGACTTTTGTAAATGGCACCCTGTATTTCTTATTCGGTAATTGGCCCTAAGTAACGAAAAGTGTGAGATCATCCATATGAGTGCTAAAAGGAACTCGTTAAACTTCGGTTCCACGATGAATCTAAAAGCCGTAATTCAACTAAATACCTAGGTATTACAATTACCAACAGCTTAAATTGGAAGGAACGCACAGAAAATGTAATGGGGAAGGCTAATCAAAGACTGCGTTTTATGGGCAGGACACTTAGAAAATGTAACATATCTACTAAGGAGATTGCCTACACTACGCTTGTCCGTCCTCTTTTAGAATACTGCTGCGCGTTGTGGGACCTTACCATACAGGACTGACGGAGTATATCGAAAAAGTTCAAAGAAAGGCAGCACGTTTTGTATTATCACGAAATATGGGAGAGAGTGTAACAGAAATGATACAGGATCTGGGCTGGACATCATTAAAGGAAAGGCGATTTTCGTTGCGACGGAATCTTCTCACGAAATTCCAATCACCATCTTTCTCCTTCGAATGCCAAAATATTTTGTTGACACCGACCTACATAGGGAGGAACGATCACCAAGATAAAATAAGGGAAATCAGAGCTCTACGGAAAGATATAGGTGTTCATTCGTTCCGCGTGCTATACGAGATTGGAATAATAGACAATTGTGAAGGTGGTTCGATGAACCCTCTGCCAGGCCCTTAAATGTGATTTGCAGAGTATCCGTGTAGATGCAGATTTCTTCTCCTAAAGACCAATTCAAAAATGTATCACAATGTACCAGTCACAGAAACACAACGTTATTAATTACATAACGCAACACTGATGTTGAAGCTCCCAGAGCTTAGTGCAGGTACTCGGGGTAATGGAACACATCCACGTGCTGATGTTGACAGAGGACAAATGTAAACATAAGTAGAATGCACACCCTTCATTCCGTCCACCATCGTCAGTTGAAGAGTTCTGTGAGTAGAATGAACACAACGAAGAGAAGGTAGAAATGCTACTCATCTATGGGAATGTAAGTTAGCTGAACATTAATTGCAATACTGTTTTCTTATGAACGGGTACATTTAGTACAGTAATTTAGTCCTTTTAAATACTGTTGGGTAGAGTAGGCATATAGCAAAGGCTGTCCGTCCCACAAACTTCATCGACATAACGTTTCTTTTATTGTTGTCGTTGAAGGTAGGCGAAATGCTACGCAGGCAGCGGAACTGTACAGAGAGTGATATCATGACAAGAACCCACTTTCTCGACGGATGTTTTCTCGTCTTGTTTCGACGCTCCAGGAAAAGGGAAGTTTCAGCCCATGACTACGAAATAGTCGTAGCACTCGCACAGACGAAGCTGCCGAAGTTACTGTTCTCGCTTGCGTTGCTATGAATCCACAGGTGAGGACACGACAGCTTGAACGCGAGATTGGCATTCCTAAAACCAGTGTACATCGAATTCTTACACGTCACCGGTTCCATCCTTACCATGTACACCTACGTCAAGAATTGCATGGGAATGATTTCCAGAATCGTGTACAGTTCTGTCAGTGGGCACAGCAGCAAATCCTCGCCAGCCCGAACTTCTTCTCCAATGTTCTATTTGCCTATGAATGTTCCTTCTCGAACAAATGACAGGTAAATACAAGGAACACGAATTATTGCTCCAGCGATAACCGACGATGGCTTACACAGGTGGAACATCAGCGTCAATGGAGAGTTAACATCTGGTGTAGAATGCCTGGTACTACAATTATTGGTCCTCGTTTCATCAATGGTAGTCTAAACGGCACAGCGTATGCGAACTTCCTCAGACGAATTCTTCCTCCTCTTCTGGATGAAGTGCCGCTAAGAACCAGAATGCTTATGTGGTATCAACACGATCGATGTCCAGCACAAAATGCCTTGCGCGCACGTCGTGTTCTGAACCGAAGGCACCCTGCCAGATGGATTGGTCAAGGAGGAACAGTTACTTGGCCTGTTAGGTCTTCTGATGTAAATCCTCAGACTGTTTTCTTTGGGGATGCATTAAAGACGTTGCCTGTCACGATATTCCAACAGCTCCAGAGGACATGCAGGAACATATCGTGCTTGCTTGTAATTCACTTCAGCAGGCGACACTGGAAGAAGTAAATAATTCTTTCATTCAACGAGTGCACTAGTGTATCGGTGTCCAGGGTCACCATTTTGAGCACCTTTGAATGTTCTACTCCTGGACGATGGTACAGGTAAGTCAAAGTCAATTTTGTGTTAGGTTTTTACTTGGTTTTCAATTGTTTTCTGACAACTCCAGCAAGTGGATGAGTTTGTGATCCCGGACTTAAAGTCAATGTTGTGTTATGTAATTAATAAGGTTGTGTTTCAGTGAATGGTACACCGTGATGCATCTTTAATAGGTCTTTAGGAGAGGAAATGAATTACCGAATAGAAAATACAGGGTGCCTTTTTAAAAGTCATACTGCTGTTCATGTTGTTGTTGTTGTGGTCTTCAGTCCTGAGACTGGTTTGATGCAGCTCTCCATGCTACTCTATACTGTGCAAGCTTTTTCATCTCCCAGTACCTACTGCAACCTACATCCTTCTGAATCTGCTTAGTGTATTCATCTCTTGGTCTCCCTCTACGATTTTTACCCTCCACGCTGCCCTCCAATACTAAATTGGTGATCCCTTGATGCCTCAGAACATGTCCTACCAACCGATCCCTTCTTCTAGTCAAGTTGTGCCACAAACTTCTCTTCTCCCCAATCCTATTCAATACTTCATCATTAGTTATGTGATCTACCCATCTAATCTTCAGCATTCTTCTGTAGCACCACATTTCGAAAGCTTCTATTCTCTTCTTGTCCAAACTATTTATCGTCCATGTTTCACTTCCATACATGGCTACACTCCATACGAATACTTTCAGAAATGACTTCCTGACACTTAAATCAATACAGGATGTTAACAAATTTCTCTTCTTCAGAAACGCTTTCCTTGCCATTGCCAGCCTACATTTTATATCCTCTCTACTTCGACCATCATCAGTTATTTTGCTCCCCAAATAGCAAAACTCCTTTACTACTTTAAGTGCCTCATTTCCTAATCTAATTCCCTCAGCATCACCCGACTTAATTAGACTACATTCCATTATCCTTGTTTTGCTTTTGTTGATGTTCATCTTATATCCTCCTTTCAAGACATTGTCCATTCCATTCAACTGCTCTTCCAAGTCCTTTGCTGTCTCTGACAGAATTACAATGTCATCAGCGAACCTCAAAGTTTTTATTTCTTCTCCATGGATTTTAATACCTACTCCGAATTTTTCTTTTGTTTCCTTTACTGCTTGTTCAATATACAGATTGAACAACATTGGGGAGAGGCTACAACCCTGTCTTACTCCCTTCCCAACCACTGCTTCCCTTTCATGTCCATCTGGTTTCTGTACAAATTGTAAATAGCCTTTCGCTCCCTGTATTTTACCCCTGCCACCTTTAGAATTTGAAAGAGAGTATTCCAGTCAACACCATCAAAAGCTTTCTCTAAGTCTACAAATGCTAGAAACGTAGGTTCATATCTTTGTAAAAAAACGAAGCCTCAACGAAGGCAATCATGCTGATTGATGTCCCCCTGACCGCTAAAGAACATTTTCCTGAAACATTTTGTAATCTGCATCTGGACAAATTGTTATTTAGGGTGGTCAAGATAAATGGGACACACTGTATACACTGAGACGACCAATGAGACAGATTCTTTTGAAATTTCAGCCAATGAGAAGCTTTTTTGGAACGTTACTATTTCTGGAAGGGCTTGATGCGACCATCGTCTCTCTCTCCATGTAACAAGAATGCTTTTGTGATTAACGGTGTTTTCGCAAGCGTGTGCATACATGATGAAGGCTTTTAGCGGTGAGAAGTTTACCTTTTCTGAGACGTATGTTGAATGCAGGATATAACGATTTACAATCGGTGTCATTCTGGGCTATTTTCGGTAACAGGTCCTGTTAGGACCACAAGTATCCTGTATCAGATTGTTCGTCTCGTCTTCCCCTATACCACTGTGGTACTTTTCAAACAAATTATGTTTATACCCTGCGTACAAAACTCTCAACTTCCACTCGCTACACGAAGGAACCAAGACAATATCCTACATTTTATAAATTACGTGTGATGTGTACCGGATGTTTCCTAGTCTTTGCGTTAAACTTTTTGGGGTGACAGATCAAGCAATGAAGAACAGCTTTCCTAAACCACGAAATTTCGCTGACACTTCCCTATGGCGCCAGGTTTCTTATACCTCTGGTTACACCCATGCGAGGCAGCTGCCCGTAGGCACTCTGCGACGTGTCTATGCAGTGTCTATTGCCTATGAGCCAGACGTCTACTCCGCCTGAAAAGGCGTTCGCCGAAGAATCACTCTATCAGTTCACTGGGGTAAGTACTTTGCAGATGCAGTACACCTGATTAGTAGACCCCGCTACTTCGGTAACATCTCGTCGTCACAAGGCAGACGAATTCAATAAGAATATGTATAATGACTCCAGGAAGCGTCGGCAAGCGTTTTGTTATCCCCATGACGTGATCTATCAGGCCTAGACGTATGGCACAATGACTTTGAAATAAACTGCATATTTACATCTGCGCTTATAAAATTCTGCCGTAGCATTGTAAATGTTCGACTAAGACAACCGTTAGTACGTTAATTTTTCTTTACTCATAAATAATAACTGTAGGAGACTGTAAGGAAAACACTGGTGAGCAACTGGAGAAAGTGACAAGTAGAGGATTTATCTTGTGATGATCTGTTTCGAAAATACTTTAGAAATCCACACTAAACTACGTCAAAGAGATCTACTAAACAAGGATTCGCAAATACTTTCTGCTTTTAAAAAAAATTATTTATTTTCTGAATAAAATTAATTCCTTCTGTTAGTGGACTACAATATTAATTGCATTTGTGAAAACACCTTAAATTCAATATGAATTGAAATTCGGCTACAGAAGGAAATAATTTGCTGTTAAAAAGACAAAGTATGCGAAATTCCTTGTTCCAACATATCACTTCCACGTGGTGTAGTTTAACTCTGTGAAATGATCTGAAATTGTTTTGAGCACATTGCACGCTCATGATCCGAAATAGATGAATGGTAGGACATTCACTGACTTTAATACGATACTACAGTTATTATAATAGACGAAAGAGACATAATTCCCTGATTTTAAAGTTCTTAGTTGTGGAAGTGCGACGCTGAGCTGCTGCAGTTATTACATAACAGTCAGTTTAGTTTTTCCTTTCTTTTATATAACAAAATTGATTCTTTTCTGTTGTTCAACAAACACACGTATATTATCCCACATTTACTAAAATTCAAGATCGGTGGGTTGGCGAGAAAACTTCGATAAATGTGACTTATTCTTATAGTAGTATCAGTTATAGACTCCACTACATAGCAGAGAATTTCAGCACACAAATATTTGAAAAATATAAAGGAACATTCTGCTGCAGATTGTTGAGACAATATGTAATAACAAGGATGCACACTTAATTTGCTATGTAAGGTTCTTACATGGTAATTGTACCGTGGACAATCGTTAGCAAGTGCGGAAGCTGAAGACTTATTCGAGATACTGAACACGTTAATGAGTGAAAATAAATGGAGGGGGAAAAGTGAGTTGGCGATAGTAGCTGGATGCGTGGCTACTTTTGTAGGCTCCCATTTCACACGATGTTCTATATTCAGTGCTGTCGCATTGCATCATTTACAGAGAAGCACTCACAGCAAAGTATTTGAGCCCTCCGCTGATTCTAGTCTTGTGGTCGAATATTGTGAGCTACATGAAAGGGAATTCAGACAGCGATGAGCGGGATTTATCAAACGTTGTGCGAGGGTGTGAGAACCGAACACAAATATGTATTTTATCGTACTACTGCTAATCGAAAAACCCACAACAACGGACACTATAATAAATCATAGCTCGAACCCACCAACCCAGAGAATCACAAACAAGCTGCAATCAGATACACGCTAAACAGAAGCAATAAAATTCACCTATACACTTCTAATTATCTCTATAAAAATATAGCATTAAAATTTATTACAAAGAGTCGTTAGCAAATAAAGTTAAGACAAAAATAAAGATACAAATGATAAAACAAATAAACCAATCACACCCACATGTACAAACAGCACAGTCACAAGAAAGTCGCTTACAGTGACCTACCACAGTAAATTCACATAAAAAACAAATAACTCAATACAGGAACACATCCCTGAACTAAAGACAAAACCAGACAGGTACCAACCATCTTATCTACCAGCTCAATTTCAGGGTCAGTGAAAGAATCTACATTGTGATGGCCGGCAGACATGTAGCACGAGGTATAAAGAACACATCATGTCATGGAAATACAAGACAAACCGCTCAACGTTTACAGACTACCATGAGCAGGAATATCATAGTCCAAGCATAATAATGAACGGTACGAAAACCACAAAAATCGGTAAAGATAGACACCTCTTCCCTTTTCAAGATAATTTGCTTATACGAAGAACATAACACAAATGAAAAAGTTACTCAATGATTTGATGAATGTTGGAAACAAACCACTGTTTCAAATACCTGGAAAATCGTGTAATGAAAGAAAAAAACTCTTTTTGTTTCCCATCCATTACCTTCTCTCTCCCTACCCTTCACCACCATTTCATTTGAACTCTTGCTCCTCACCCATTTTCCTGCATCTCATTCACTGTTCACTCATCTTGTTGAACCCCCCCCTCCTCCTCCTGCCCCTTTTCATCCTTCTCACCATTTATAACTCCAACTCCATCACCACTCCTTCATTTCTCTTACACTTCAGTTACATGCACAGTAACATAATTAAACGACCTAACTTATATACGACGAATCGCAGATGATGAGAGCATTATTAGATCACAGAAAAAACTAGATTTAAAGTTGTTAACCTTTTACAAGACACACGAGACATATGTAGCCAGGAAGATACAATCAGTAGTGGGGTATATCATATTGTGCTTCACATCAAGAAATGTATACTTTTGCAAGCAGTGTGGGATTAGGCCGGAATAAATAGTGTCAAATGCAGGAATACCCTCAAAAAGTGCAAGCAGATGGCGCTTCTTAATACGTGAGGCCAACTGGTCACTTTATATCACATAATTTGTTATCAAGACTTTAGAAGTCGTTTAACAACTGAAAATGCTATGTTCTCTTTTCTCTGTGGGGTACCGGATGGTTTAAACCAGGGTTTCCCAACCTTTTCAGCTGGTGGACCCCTTCTTCAGTCGAAAATCCATGGCGGACCCCTTGCCTGTTCCCAATGCCCCCCCCCCCCCCCCCGAAGTATCAATAGTGTTTGGTTTAGAGATGAATGAAAACAACTTGAAGGTCAAAAATCGACTTATGAAATAGGTAGTGCACTGACAAAGCAAGTTTAACATTTAATGATTCCTGGGGCCGCGTACGTGACAGCGAGTGCTGTGATTGGTTCGACAAAGCTCACTCCGCGCATGCGTAAAAGGTTTCAGCGCATCTACCGCCGTGAGCCGGCGCACAAAGGACCCCCATATTGTTGCGAAACAGTCGATCAGAGAAGCCGCATTCTCCGGCAGTAAACTGTGTATGCGTTCTCACTTAGGAACCGCAAAGGCTGCTTGGGAATACGACCTAAAGCAAAAGTACACTTTTTTTTCACACGAAACAAAATAGTGATGAATCTGATTTTCACATTTTTATTCAATAATTTTATTCATTATTTTACACGATTTGGTGAAGGGTGGCCGCAGACCCCCTAGAAAGAGCCGGCGGACCCCTAAGGTGTCCGCGGACCTTACGTTGGGAAGCCCTGGTTTAAACTAAAGGTTTAGATGCTAGGAGTATTTTTTGATTTAACTTAAGGTACGTTGTCCAAGACGCGACGCACACTAGCGACTGCGACGGGTCGCTGCGTGACGTCAGAGGTTGTCCGCTGGCGCATGCGCAGTTCGAGTTTGGGATGCGACGGGCGACTGTTGCGGCAGCTGTCGCAGCACTGCACCAGTGAGCAGTGTTGCGACGGAAGTCGCACGACACGAAGACGTACGGCTGCGAGAAAGATGTCGAGCCAGTCAAGGAAAACTGAAATGAGCCACTCACAGGATGTGATGCTCTGTGAGCTGGTCTCGCAACAGCCTTGCCTTTACGATTTGAAGAACCCTAAATATAGAGACACTATGTTCAGAGACAGAATTTGGGAAGAAATTAGTGCACAGTTGAAACTGGCAGGTGAGTGAAATATATAATATTTTCCCATTAATGCAAATTTTTCAGGCCTGTTATGAAAATCAGTATAATCCATGCAGATGTAGAATTAGAATGATGAAAATGAACTTGAAGGTCAATTTTCGCATTACTCTTTTTTGTGACGATAAAAATTGAAAACGGCAAATACATTATAAGATGAACAATCTAAAGTACAACGAGAAAGTTACATTTTACAATACCTTCACTTTGAAAGTAAACGGTAGATTGGTGTCTTGATGATACTTTCTAGTTGTGAAAAACCACCACCAGATTGTTGTACAGCTTTCTGTAATCAATAGATGTTCGTTTTTAAGGAAGGCGTTTCTCAACAGATTGCGCAAACAGTATGCTGCAATAAGTTATTTGTCACATTCACTTCAATTCATTGGTAGAAGATGGTGCTCAAAAAACTTGTGCCAAAAGTGCACTACTGTTTTACAAGGCCCTTCTGGTCTGACACAGTTCACAATTGAAATTCGTCTTTTGTAAATCCTGGAGTCATCTTTTGAGTGCAGCTTGGCAAGATTAAATGTTGATGTCATCCATAACGATGTATGCTGTCAGAATACAAGAATATGGAAGTTCATTTCGATGGGAATAAAGATTCAGTCGGCTATGAAAGTTGCCTTAGCTTGTTCCAAAAGTTTCTGCATGGGAGAAACTGACAAGTATAATTTGGGGAAATTTTGTGAACAAGCATGGACATTATTTCTTCCACATTTCTGCGAGTGTATACTGTAGACGTTCAGAATCAAAATTCTAGAGATGATTAAGGTGTAACCCTATCTTGTTGTCAAGAACTTGAAACAATGCAGTGAAGCTAGCGTGCGCTTATTGTTAATAAACTTATCTTTCATTGGAATTTTAGGTGAAATGTGCAAAAACAGATGGAGGAATATTCGGGACTCGTATCAGAGAAATAAACGAGAAAGAAAGCTTGGAACAGGTTCAGATGCCTCAGCAAAACCAAGAAAATGGGTTCTGCTTGATCACTTGGATTTAAGAAACCTACGTTTCGTGGCATTTTAAATGAAATTGTCAAGAGCATATGGAGAAATATTAGTAACTCATACCGGAGGAATATGACATAAAATGGTTTCATTAGGTCCAAATGTGTCAGCGAAACAAAACAAATGCATTCTCTATCGTGTGATGACCACACGATTCTCGTCGCGCGTCGACAGAACTGGCGGCTAGTCGCGACGCTCCCGGTGATATATGAGCCCAAATCTCGGAAACGGAGATCGATATCAATCTGATCTCAACTTAAAAAATAATTTCGATATGTTAGCTTCTTTTCATCGGCAACGATGTATGACCTAACGTGAACCATACGTAAAGTAGCCAGAGACCACATTTTTCACTGTACACAATTCAAATTTTATGCAGTAGGTTACTTGTAAATTAAGTATCGGGATAACTGTGGCGAATATCGGAAAAATAGACACCTCATTATCAAGCTGTGATGTGAAACTGTAAGATACGCAAACATCAATTTTTTGTGCCTTTTACTTTCCTCACAATTGATTGAGAAGTAATATACAGCGAAAAAAACACGCAAAACCGGAAGAGATACTTTTCAATTTTTTAAAGTAAAAGGAGAATCTGTATCGAAAAACTAACTCTGGGAGCCGATGTAACTTTGTTGCATTAACATACAGTATTTTTTACAGCAAGAAAATCGGAATTCTTATTTTTCTTATGTATTTGAATCCGCCGCCGCCGACCGGAGCTTGGGAAACGGCGACGACTCCTGTCGTGTTGCGGCCGTGTCGCCGTCTGCCAGGCTGGGAAAAGAGGAGGGGGCAGCGTCGCAGTCGCAGACAACTGTCGCGTCTTGCACAACGTAACTTAAGGCGTTTGATTGTGTTGATCACAAAATATTTTTCCAGACGTTGGACCATTACAGAACACGGGGAGCAGCTCGCAATTGGTTCACCTCATACTTTAACAGCAGACAGCAAAATCCCATTACTCACAGTGGTAAGAATGGCTGTGATGTGGGGTCTGAGTGGTTTATGGTCAAGTGGGGGGTGTCCCAGGGATCAGTGTTGGGGTCACTCCTGTTCCTTATTTATATGAATCATATGCCCTCTAGTATTATGGGTAACTCTAAAATATTTCTGTTTGCTGATGACACTAACTTGGTAGTAAAGGTTGTTGTGTGCGACATTGGCTCGATTTCAAACAGTGCTGTTCATGACATAGGATCACTGCTTGTAGAAAATAAACTAACGCTAAATCAGAGTAAGACTCAGTTTTTACAGTTTATAACACTTAATTCAATAAAATCCGACGTTTTAATTTCACGGAATGGGCATATGATTAGTGATACTCAACAGTTCAGATTTCTAGGTGTTCAGGAAGATAGTAAACTGTCTTGGAAAGCCCACGTTCAGGGTCTTGTTCAAAGACTTGATGCTGCCATTTTTACTATTCGAACGGTGTCTGATGTGAGTGATCATTCGACACGAAAATTAGTCTACTTTACTTATTTTCATTCGCTTATGTCGTATGGTATTATATTTTGGGGTAACTCCTCCTATTCTAAGAGGATATTTTTGGCTGTTTCAGGCAATAGGTGGTTTAAGTTCACGAACCTCTTGTCGACCCCAGTTCACGAGTCTGGGTATTTTGAAATCGGCCACTCAATACATATATCTCATTTCTTGTTAACAATATTAGCTTATTCCCTAGAATAAGCAGCTTTCACTCATTTAATACTCTGCAGAAATCAAAACTGCATCTAGATCGGACTTTCTTAACTCTTGTGCATAAAGGTGTGCGGTATATTGCTGCATCCATTTTCAATAACCTACCACTAGCATTCAAAAATCTTAGCAGTAATCCGCGCGCCTTCAAATCGGAACTTAAAAGTTTCCTCATGGGTCACTCCTTCTATTCTGTCGAGGAGTTTATTGAAAAATTAAGCTGATTCTTGATGTATTGTTGGTTGTGTGTACTTAAACTTATGGCTTGACTTTTTTCGCGTTCATAAACATTTTATTTTTATATGTTATTACTTTTAGTTGTAATTTCATGTATTGACACGTTCCATGATCTTGAAGTTTTCCTCCTCAATTTGGGTCTACGTAACTTGACGTGTAACTAAATAAAATAAACATGGGAAACCAGCACTATACATAGCAGGAAAAGCTGAAAGGTGGAGAGCATACGGAGGAGCTATACAAGGGAAATGAGCTTGAAGGCATTATTACGAAAGGGAAGAGGAAGTAGATGAAGATGAGACGGGAAATATATGACACTGCGACAAATAATTTGACAGCGCTCTGGAAAACCTAAACCGAAACAAGGTCGCTGGAGTGGACGTCATTCTCTCAGCAATAAGAACGTAAAAATTCCAAAGACAGCAGGTGCTGACAGGTGTGAATTTTACCGAACTATCTGTTTAATGTGTCGTGGTTACAATGTACTGTCAATAACTATTTACAGAAGAATGGATAAACTGGTAGAAGCCGAGTTCGGAGAAGCTCAGTTTGGGTTCTGGAGAAATATGTGAACACACGAGGCAGTATTGATCTATGACTTCTCTTAGAAAATAGGTTAGGGAAAGGTAAACTTACGGTTACAGCATTTATGAACTTAGAGAAAGGTTTTGACAATGCTGACTGGAATTCATTCTTTGAAATTCTGGGGACAGCAGCGGTAAAATACATATAGGGAAACGTTCCAACTTGTACAGAAACCACATGGCAGTTACAACTGTCGAAGGGCAGGAAAGGGAGCAGACCGGGTCGCAGCCTATGCCCAGTGTCATTCAATGTATACTCTGAGCACGCAGTAAAGGACAAAAGAATGGAGAAGTAAATAAAGCTCAGTGAGAAGAAATAAAAACTTTGAGGTTTGCCGATGACATTGCAATTCTATCAGAGACGGCAAAGGACTTGGAAGAGCAGCTGAACGTTATGGTCAATGTTGAAAGAAAGCGAGACCATGGTAGTGGAATGTAACCAAATTACAAGGGGCGTTCAAAAAGAAACGAGCCGGAGGCATAATTTCAGAGACCTGTACCTGGATGTTAGAAGTATTGACCCTGGCTGTTGAGGTACTTGTCCCACAGTGACACAAGGTGGTGAATGGCTGTCTCATAAAATTCCCGGGGCTGCGATGTTAACCAGTTTCCGCTCGTACTGCTGGACGTCGCCGTACGAGGTGAATCGTTTTCCCCTCAGAGCCTTTCCAAGGGGACCAAAAATGGCGGAGTCACAGGGAGAGAGGTCCGGACTGTGTGGAGGGTGGCCGAGAGCCTCCCATTTGAATTTCTAATGGAGTGGCGCAACTATGTTGGCCGTATAAGGCTTTACATTGTCTTGGGGCAGAATGAACCCACGGGTGAGATTGCCTGGTCGTTTTGATGTGACAGCTTTGCGAAGGGTGGTCGAGGCTTGCAAGTAACGCTGGGCATTCGCTGTTGTCCCGTGCTACGGGAAGTGAATCAGATGAGGGGGGCATCTTGGTCAAAGAAGAACGGCAGTATAACCTTTCCTGGCAGCGTTGGACGATTGATGCATACTGCTGCTAGCTCTGTATAGTCACGTGACGTGCACGCGTGCCTTCTAGCGATGAGCTGTGAACTTCCATGCTCTGTTCAGAACCACACGTCGCTACACACGCCACGATATTACCCTCCTGTCACCTGTTTGAACACTCCAGACCCCAGCTCGTTTCTTTTTGAACGGCCCTTACAAATCAGACAAATGTAAGGATGTAGAGGCTTGTCTCACTAGGGGTAAGACAGATACTGCCTACAGGAAAATTAAAGAGACCTTTGGAGAGAAGAGAACCACTTGTATGAATATCAAGAGCTCAGATGGCAACCCAGTTCTAAGCAAAGAAGGGAAGGCAGAAAGGTGGAAGGAGTATATAGAGGGTTTATACAAGGGCGATGTACTTCAGGACAATATTATGGAAATGGAAGAGGATGTAGATGAAGATGAAATGGGGGATAAGATACTGCGTGAAGAGTTTGACAGAGCACTGAAAGACCTGAGTCGAAACAAAGCCCCGGGAGTAGACAACATTCCATTAGAACTACTGATGGCCTTGGGAGAGCCAGTCATGACAAAACTCTACCATCTGGTGAGCAAGATGTATGAGACAGGCGAAATACCCTCAGCCTTCAAGAAGAATATAATAATTCCAATCCCAAAGAAAGCAGGTGTTGACAGATGTGAAAATTACCGAACTATCAGTTTAATAAGTCACAGCTGCAAAATACTAACGCGAATTCTTTACAGACGAATGGAAAAACTAGTAGAAGCGGACCTCGGGGAAGATCAGTTTGGATTCCGTAGAAATTTTGGAACACGTGAGGCAATACTAATCTTAAGACTTATCTTAGAAGAAAGATTAAGAAAAGGCAAACCTACGTTTCTAGCATTTGTAGACTTAAAGAAAGCTTCTGACAACGTTAACTGGAATACTCTCTTTCGAATTCTGAAGGTGGCAAGGGTAAAATACAGGGAGCGAAAGGCTATTTACAATTTGTACAGAAACCAGATGGCAGTTATAAGAGTCGAGGGGCATGAAAGGGAAGCAGTGGTTGGGAAAGGAGTGAGACAGGGTTGTAGCCTCTCCCCGATGTTATTCAATCTGTATATTGAGCAAGCAGTAAAGGAAACAAAAGAAAAATTCGGAGTAGGTATTAAAATCCATGGAGAAGAAGTAAAAACTTTGAGGTTCGCCGATGACATTGTAATTCTGTCAGAGACAGCAAAGGACTTGGAAGAGCAGTTGAACGGAATGGACAGTGTCTTGAAAGGAGGATATAAGATGAACATCAACAAAAGCAAAACGAGGATAATGGAATGTAGTCAAATTAAATCGGGCGATGCTGAGGGTATTATATTAGGAAATGAGACACTTAAAGTAGTAAAGGAGTTTTGCTATTTGGGGAGCAAAATAACTGATGATGGTCGAAGTAGAGAGGATATAAAATGTAGACTGGCAATGGCAAGGAAAGCGTTTCTGAAGAAGAGAAATTTGTTAACATCGAGTATAGATTTAAGTGTCAGGAAGTCGTTTCTGAAAGTATTTGTATAGAGTGTAGCCATGTATGGATGTGAAACATGGACGATAAACAGTTTGGACAAGAAGAGAATAGAATCTTTCGAAATGTGGTGCTGCAGAAGGATGCTGAAGATAAGGTGGGTTGATCACATAACTAATGAGGAGGTATTGAACAGGATTGGGGAGAAGAGAAGTTTGTGGCACAACTTGACTAGAAGAAGGGATCGGTTGGTAGGACGTGTTTTGAGGCATCAAGGGATCACAAATTTAGCATTGGAGGGCAGCGTGGAGGGTAAAAATCGTATAGGGAGACCAAGAGATCAATACACTAAGCAGATTCAGAAGGATGTAGGTTGCAGTAGGTACTGGGAGATGAAGAACCTTGCACAGGATAGAGTAGCATGGAGAGCTGCATCAAACCAGTCTCAGGACTGAAGACCACAACAACAACAACTTACAAATCAGGCGATGCCGAGGGTTTTATATTAAGAAATGAGACACTAAAAGTGATAAATGTATTTTGCTGCTTGGGCAGTAAAATAGCTGATGATGTTCGAAGTAAAGAGGATATAAATTATAGACTGACAGTAAAAATGTTTCCGAAGAAGGGTAATTTGTGAACATCAGATGTAAATGTATGTGTCAGGAGGCAGTGAGACGTGGACGATAAGCCATTCAGGCAAGAGGAAAATACAAGCTTTTGAAACGTGGTGCTGTAGAAGTATGCTGAAGATTCGGTTGGCAAATCTTGTGACGAATGAGATAAGCGCTACGGAATAGAAGTGAGGAGGAAAGATATTTGGGACAAAACTTGACTAGAAAAATAGATAGTTTGATAGGACACATTCTAAGACATCAAGCAATCGTTAATTTATTATTATACGGAAGAGTGGGTGCAAAAATTGTAGAGACAAAGGGATGAATTCAGCATTCAGGTTCGAATGGATGTACCTTGCAGTAATCGTTCGTAGATGAAAGGGCTTGCACAGTACCATAGGAGCTGCGTCAAACCAGTCTTCGGAATGAAGACCACAACAACAACATGGAAGGAAAACCGTTGTGCCCTTTCTGAGGAACCAACGCGGCATTCGCCAAAAGCAATTTATAGGAATTACAGAAAAACTATCGACATTTGAACCATCGTTGTCCTCAATAGAAGCACAGTGTTTCAGCAATACGTGTTTTTTCAACAAACAATAAATTATTCCAACAAAAAAGTAAAAACTATTTGGAACATAGTAACTATTGCATGAAATCTGCCTAATATGGCCAGGAAATTTTTCTAAAAATATCGTGCTTTTGCGACATGTGCATATAACGAGTGTTTCAAGACTTCATGGTGACAGACACAAAAAGTCGAACGTTTTCTATACATGCGAATACAGAAAGCACTTCGCATGGCTACTTTGTACGAGCATGTATAATTTGCCATATTCCTATTTTCTTGCAATTATAAAATTTGTAAAATTCTTGTTCCTTTAGCACAAACCGCTTCAGGCGAAAAGCGAGAAACGGTGACTGGTCTACGAAATAAAATTACCCCAAATATAACTTCTGAGTAGAAGTTCTCTTTGTCCATTAAACTTGCATGCTTTTGAGAATTTATGTCATGCGTCCGCAGAAAGACGTACTCGAAATGGCGCCAGTGTTTTGGGCGCCAATGATTGGCAGATGTTCGTTGAAGGGATAGCTCGCGCCCTGTTTTCGTTGCTCCGTGCTCTTGCTGCATTTCACGGTCTTCTTAAGATTTTGCTGAACAAGGCAGAAACATTCGTGTTACTAACCGTTCGACTTTTCTCACACTGATGCAGAACAATGACATGGGCCGCTGAGAAGGCTCCTGCACTGTTGAAAACTGCTTCATATCGCAGAGGATATGAGGAAGATAAACATTCTACAATTAAAGAAAAAATCCAGTGGTGACACCAAGGGCGTAGCTGGGCTGTGGCGTCCAGGCTAATGATTCAGAGGATGAGGTGTCTCTGCTGACCGAAAGATATAAATAAGAAAAATTTAAATGGGAAGGAAAGATGAAAAAATTTATAAAATTGTTCAGTAAAGAAAAGCCGTTTGCTGTGTTAAAATAATGAAACACTGTTTAGGAAATCATTCTGAGGTTAGGGTATGAACATTAGTTATCTCCTTCACCCTGTTGAAAGATGATATTTGACAATTAATTAATTGAATGTATAGGACTAAAAGGAGAAGAAGTCAGCAAGTAGTTTTGGGCAAGGACATGACACAGCATTCGTGAGTTGTGGCATCTACAACTGTGCCCAAGAAAGGATAGAGTCACAATTTCAACGTGGTCCTTAAAGGCACAGTACATGCTACGAGGATGACCAAAAAGCAATCAGAAAGTCGGTCTCGGTATGCTACATGAAGGGGCGTTTTGTTGAGCTGAGAATACGGTGAGCATGCTCGAGCGGTGAAAGAAAAAGGGAGGAAGGAGAGGGAGGGAACTCACTTTAGGAACTTGGCTCGCGGCTCCCAAGACTATAGTTACGCTCCAGTTGTCAACTTAATATTATCGATGAATTCACATGGATTCACGCCCCACTCAGAGCCTAAGCTACATCTGAATTTAATTATTTAGAGAACGAAAGCCTGATTGAGTAATCTTGCGACAGAAATTTGAAGTTTGGGATATCCGCTCGAAAATAGTAAACTTCAATGAATATTAATTGCCAGAATGAGATTTTTCACTCTACAGCGGAGTGTGCGCTGATATGAAACTACCTGTCAGATTAAAACTGTGTGCCGGACCGAGACTCGAACTCAGGACCTTTGCCTTTCGCGGGCAAGTGCTCTACCAACTGAGCTGCCCAAGCACGACTCACACCCCGTCCTCACAGCTTTACTTCCGCCAGTACCTCGTCTCCTACCTTCTAAACTTCACAGAAGCTCTCGTGCGAACCATGCAGTTCTAGCACTCCTGAAAGAAAAGATATTGCGGAGACATGGCTTAGCCACAGCCTAGGGGATGTTTCCAGAATGAGATTTTCTCTCTGCAGCGGAGTGTGGAAGTCGGCCGCTGTGGTCTCGCGGTTCTAGGCGCGCAGTCCGGAACCGTGCGACCGCTACGGTCGCAGTTTCGAATCCTGCCTCGGGCATGGATGTGTGTGATGTCCTTAGGTACTAGGTTTAAGTAGTTCTAAGTTCTAGGGGACTTCTGACCGCAGCAGTTGAGTCCCATAGTGCTCAGAGCCATTTGAACCATTTGGAGTGTGGAAGTTTGGAAGGTAGGAGACGAGGTACTGGCGGAAGTAAAGCTGTGAGGACGCGGCATGAGTCGTGCTTGGGTAGCTCAGTTGGTAGAGCACTTGCCCGCGAAAGGCAAAGGTCCTGAGTTCGAGTCTCGGTCCGGCACACAGTTTTAATCTGCCAGGAAGTTTCAATATTAATTGCATTCGTAGCATCCTAACTGTGTAAAGCTAGGTTTAGGGCGGTCAATGAAATACACTATTTGATCAGAAGCATCCGGCAATATACTAGTAGCCATTATATGTGGTTGTCCACCAGTCGTCTTTACGACGAGTTGTACTCTGCTGGGGCCCTTCAGTAAGGTGTCTGAATGTCTCTGGAAAAATGGCAGCTCTTTCTTCCTTAAGAGCCGGAAGTAAGTGATACTGGACGCTGGTATATGGAGCGAAATCGACGTTCCAGCTCATCACAAAAGAGTTCCATTGAGTTGAGGTCTGGATTCTGGGCAGGACAGTCCATTTCAAGTATGTTACTGTCCACTAAACAATGCTGCATAGATGCTGATTTGTGACAGGTTTCCATTGTCATGCTAATATAAGGATGGTCTCTCGCTATTCTACTTCGTACAGAATGCAGTAAAGTGAGTTCATATTCTTCCATATTCAGCGTTTCCTTGATCGCAATAAAAAAATGGAAATGTCGTGTGGCTAGGGCCTCCCGTCAGGTAGACCGTTCGCCTGGTGCGGGTCTTTCGATCTGACGCCACTTCGGCGACCTGCGCGTCGATGGGGATGAAATGATTATAATTAGGACAACACAACACCCAGTCCCTGAGGGGAGAAAATTTCCGACCCAGCCGTGAATCGAACCCAGGCCCTTAGGATTGACAGTCTGTCACGCTGACCACTCAGCTATCGGGGCGGACCTTGATCGCAATAACGGGACTACACCCTAAAGATGAAAAACAACCCCTTACTGTAGTACCACCTGCTCCATACTTTATTTTTTTGGCGTTACACATGATAGGAAGCAACGTTACCCAGCCATTAGACAAACCCAAATGATTTGATCAGATTACCGTAGGGTACAGCGCGATTTATCAATCCAAATCACTAGTTTCCAGTCATCCACTGTCCAGTGACGTCACTCTCACACCACCTCAAACGTCGCTTAGCCTTCACTACTGAAATGTGTATCTAATGAAGAGTTGCTCTACCGTCGCACCCCACTCTGTTTAACTCCCTATGCACAGTCATTGTTCTAGCTAGTGGTACCCCTTAGGAACTCACAAGCGGATCTTTGCACTGATTTTACGCGATTTTTTACCAGCATGATCCGCAGTGCTCGACGGTTCCTCGACCAATAATATTATTTTGGAACTCTTCCATTTCATCCGTGCTTGCATAGAAAAACAGTATCATCACAAACTGAGTCCGCCTTGGTGCAAAACACCTTGCTATTCGTTTATTGCTTTATTATCCCAAACTAATTTCGGCGACAAATATCACCATCATCAGAGTTTTTTTTTTTTTTTTGTAACCTAAAACATGCAGAAAATGGTATGGTTGTACAAACACAGTAAAACTTTATTGCATTTTTACAAACCTTCTTTTGAAATATAGTTTTATATTGAACACTTTCATACTACCTTATTTATTGTATGCTACAGCATGTTTTCAGCAATTATTGGCGCTGTTTGCGACATATTTTCTGTGCTCTTTTTTCTGTTTCCGTCTTTTTACTAAGCAAACATCATGTCATCTGCAACCATGTGAGCGGCTTGTTTACTAACAGCCGCTCACATGGTTCCTTGACCGTCAATACATGAGGTCTGCTCGTCGCGGTTCAGCTCTGGTTATTTCTCTGCGTTTCGACTTCACAGTCACATCACCAACAGTCGACCAGGGCAGCTGTGAAGGTTATGAAATGTTTCTGAGGGATTTGTCATCAGCTGATATCGAATGACTGGTCCACTTTCGAAGTCACCGAGCTGTCCCGTTCCACCAGTTCTGCTGACTGCTTCTGTAGTAACACAACCATATTCTCCGTCTCTCTCTATACTGGCAGGTCCGTCTCTTGTGACATCTAGTGATCAGTTCTGTATTTCATATGGCCGTCCATATGCTTTTTACCAGATGGTGTGTAGAGTAAAGGTTGAGTCCAGCACTAAATGAGGCGAGCAGTGTATGATTTGAGAAGCTCAATGGTTAGCATCTAGCACATTTTTCCCCATGTTATGTTAGTCATACATCTGTGATATCACTTGCTTCTGAATGTAAAATACATGTTTCATTTATCATTACATTTTAAACAAACACAGTCGCATCAACTGCACAATTCGTTTGCTTTAGACAGATATATTTCGGTTTAGGGCATCATGGTAAACTTCTGGTATATCAAGGGCGTCGGGACAAAAAAAATTTGTGATACACAGCTTCACAATATTCACCTGTACTTACTCGTAAGCGTACAATAAAGATTTACAGATGTTTTAAAGTCATAGGTATCAGCCAGTTATACACAATGAAAAATCGTTTAAAATACGAGTATAAATCGCTTCCTGAAACCGTAGCATTCATAGCACTCAGAGTTCTGTTATTAGTGACTCATTAATAAATACTTCAACAGTCGTATGGTAGAGTAACGAAAAGGAAATTTACAAACATGATAATGCCTTCAGACTAATTTTGAGACTCTGAGTAACCGCTCGATAACGGCTGCAAGGTCGCAGTATACCAATAAGATACTCATTCTCCTTCTACCTATACATTAATAAGACCCACAGTTACACGCCACAGCAAAATTATTTAAACGTCTATGTAGACTTTCCCGGCGTATTAGTGCATCAAATTCATGTCGGGTTTCCAGCCGGATCAAACTGTCATCTGACGACAATATTTCAGCGGTCCACCTGGCCGCCATAATGAGGTGAGAAAAGCTACGCTGCTCTCGCCGATATCTGCTTTGTGAGTGGAATCAGTTATCGGCGAGAGCAGCGTAGCTTTTCTCACCTCATTATGGCGGCCAGGTGGACCGCTGAAATATTGTCGTCAGATGACAGTTTGATCCGGCTGGAAACCCGACATGAATTTGATATTGAAACGCCGTCTAAAAGAGAATTATTATTAATACTGCCACTTCCAGTGCGTGTATTTTACACAATTTCTCCGTTATAGATTAATTAAAGATGCCTTATGGGTTGTGGATGCAGGAGTATATTTTCGTGAACAATAAGAGCGCTCTTCGAATCAGTGGAAGAACTTTACGTATTCCACTGTGTCTTGAAAACTGTTCTGCGTGTCGCTAGATCCTTTTACATGTTTGATAGATATGCAGTTGTTTATCGTCATTCCAAGCAAAGAGACAGCTCATCTCTATGATATTTTTTTCTAAGTGGAAAGAAAGACACTGGTTGTCTACGTATAACGGAATTCAGTTGATAAGGAACGGCTTCAGACCGAAGTTCAGTATCACAAAAATTCACAAGAAAATTGCTGAGTCGGCATGAAACGACTCTCCACCAGGATATTCCGGCACCGTATCCGAGTAGAGAGATTACCCGATAGACAGATATCGGAGACAAGATGATCCTACGTGTACAACGGCTATTTTATGTCACCCCCCTCAAAGACCACGTGGTATAATCCGGTATCACAGCCTCCAGAAATCCGAGTGATATAAATTGCAGCGCCATTCACAGCCTCGTTAATAGCTTAGTTTGTCGCCGAAGCAGCAGAAGACGTCGTCCAGAACACTGGTGGTACCCGTCTACTAACAAGTAAGTGGCTTAAAGTATTTCACTTTCTGTCTCCTGCGACTCATCGAACGCTTTCAAGCGTCACACTTGCATTGCACTGATGGAATGATTCTGGTTTATCCCCGATGCGATACCTAACTACGAACTAAACTTAACTAGTGTACAAAATATTTCATCCGGTGAACATCTGCAATTGGAGAACATATTTATAGAAAAGAAATCCGCTTCCGCTGCTAGTAATTTTCTTAATTTATTTCTCGACCGGTTTCGAAGCTTAAAGCTTCATCTTCAGGTGCCAACAATGTAATTATGAGGAGATGAACATGTGTAGGAGGGTGGGAGCGTAGGACCAGCAACGTCAGCGCCGCCTGACTGCACGACAAGGAACAGAACAGCAATCGGCCGCTGTGAATAATTCTACTTATTTACAAAAATAGTTCCCGTTAACGGATTCGAACCAACATCTTCAGATGGCTGTCCACGTTTATATAACACCTGCTCCGGCTTACATTATTTGTTGGGAAAAACGACCAATAAATAATGTAAACCACAACGAATGTAATACACACGAGAACAGTTATCTGAAAATAAGCCTGTCGGTTAGGAACTGGTAATGGCGCTATTTATGTCAATAAATAGCATTATTCATTGTGGGTGGTTATTGTTTGCTTCTTTGCAAGACACAACATGTAAAAAAAAATTCTTATTGGCACTTAGAACCAGCCAGTTTCCTTGTATGACACTGAGAAAGTTCTTAATAAATTATTTTTCCTAATTTGTATCATTATTTTTATGTACTCACGGGACAAAAAAAGGCTCTGAGCACTATGAGATTTAACATCTGAGGTCATCAGTCCCCTAGAACCTAGAACTACTTAAACCTAACTAACCTACGAACATCACACACATCCATGCCCGAGGCAGGATTCGAACCTGCGACCGTAGCGGCTGCGCGGTTCTACACTGAAGCGCCTGGAACCACTCGGCCACACTGGCCGGATACTGATGGGACAGGCAGTATGATTCTGTAGGATCAGAATACCTTCTTAATATTTTTGACACAAATAGAGCTACCTTGTTTTTTCATTGTTCCGGCTAATGTTAGACTTCGCACTTAGAGTGGCTTCAATTTCTACTCTTCATTTAATTTCAAGTGTACATAAACCTTTATCCAGTTGTGAATGTTAGATGGCTGTTGATTATGGGGAGAAGACTAGCCTCCAAGGATCATCAAATAAAGACCAGTCTTCCCAAATTTATTAATCACTGAGATACAGACATAAGCACTTGTTAATGGAACTGTGTTTTCTTCTGTTTCTGTGGCAGAATACATCATCTACAGGAGAAAAATTCAGCGACAAAGCTGCTTTGTAGATCAGGCAATAAAGTACCATACGCAGTAAAACCACGCTTGAATTGGGGATTGTTGTATTACTGTTGGCGGTCACAGCTGTCAGGCATATGGCAAAACAAAATTTGAATACAAACTGAAAAAGTTTCTTTATGACTACTCTTTATATTCTGTAGAAGGATTTAAATGGTTAAAATGACTGTGAGCACTATGGGACTTAACTTCTAAAGTCATCAGTCCCCTAGATTAGTTCCAGGCTACAGCGCCTAGAACCGCTCGGCCACCGCCGGCCGGGCTATAGAAGGATTTCTATCATCGTAATGTGTAAAAGGTGGCGGTAGGAATTATTAACGCACATCTGTACATGTCGTTTTTTAAAAAAGAAAAAGAACCTTAGGAATATTCAATATGTAACCGTAGGCGTAAATTAATTTGCGATGAATGTAAAATGACAAGTTCCACATCATTACGATTTATCATGCAAAATAATCCACGTGACATGAAACTAACTAACCGACTGAATAGTACACCGTCCAGAAGTTTATTCCTGACGTTTACGCCTCTGTAGAAGTAAAGGATAGTAAACTTCCATCACAGTATGTAGTTTGGACTTCCATATGGGGATACATCAGTATGACCGCAACAGCAGCACAAAAATACCCTTACTCAGTCTCTTAATTTTGTGCAAATACGAAAGTGCTTTTCTGTCTTGCTGTCATTCTTGAAATTCTAACAAAGTAATTGCTTCTGTTCATAGCAACTATAGCTAGAGTATTTAATGTATTCCACTTTCTTGGTGTTGGGTCTTATCTCATTCCACGAGGGAGAGATTCGCTTCTGTTCAGTACTTCCCCTGTACTCCCTGCCTTCAGTCAGTCCGTACGTCTAGTCAGTGCTTACGTTCTCAGACTTTTATAAGCTGTCTAAAGTGTTTTGCTGAGATTGGAACCTCCCGCTTAGAGTTTTTCCCTTGTTTGCGAATTAACTGTGGCTTTTTTAAGCTCCATCTTCTGCAAAATACGATTTGTTTCGATTTTCTATTCTTCACCTTGCAAGGCACCCCTGGGTTAAAATTCTAGTCAATCTTTTTTTGCCACTGGCATGTTCTGAGTATCCGCAATCGAGATGCAGGTCCCCCACAACGGTCCAGGTGCATGTAAAGAAACTGTGCAAAAGGAAACGAAAGGAAACCGTTGGCCCTAACTCGTATACTGTAACTGTGTGGCCTGATGAAACCTTTAAAAAAATTAGTAAGTAGTGATGCGGACTATCAGCTGCCCTAATGAAGCAACGGTTACAATTAAGTACATTTATTGGGTATCAAGTCAATGACTGTTCAGATCAAACAATTATCAAATATCGTCACGGAAGAATGAATGCATATACACACATGAGCGTATGGTAACTGTGGATATTCAGAGAGAAAGGACTGGAAAAGGTATCATAAAACAGGCCTAACGAACAAGAAACGGTGTTAAGTAACTGCTAATCGCGAAATTGAAGTGTCGATGACGACTTCATTGCAAGGTTAATGAGTAAAGAGAAATAGAACCCCAAAGGGTAAACTCGAGGCCGAAAGGACACCACGCAGTAACTGATTGATTAATCTGAACTAAAACGCCGATCATCCCGTACGAACTTCATACTCCATTACTGCGACACTTGCATCATTTATGGGAGACGAGACGCGGTGAGGTCGCAGGCGGCGACGGATAATGGCATTATACAGCCCGTCTGCTCGCGAATAAACTGCCCCTCTCACGGTGAAGAACTATGTTCTCTATTCCTATCAATGACGAAGTGTATTTACTATGGCTCCAGGCAGAGAAGTGCGTTTACTGTGGCTCCCGGTTCTTTCATGGTGCGAGCCCGCCAAAGGTGCTATTTTGGCCAATCTGAAACCGCGTATTCTATTCCACCAATCAGAAACGTCCTTACAGTTTTGTTCTGGAAGATTTGGCGTCGCTTTTTGGAAGATTCGGAGTGCCAAACTATCCTACTGCTCTGTATTTATATTTGCCAACTCGAGCACAGGGAGAGTTCACTGAACTCAGCACGCAAGTGCATTCTTTCCTGAGTGTTGTTAATTCTGGCAAAGACGCACGCCGCCATCTGCCGCCGTGAATGCGATAGGGGGCGGTCGCTCACAAGAGTCGGGTAGCCGCCACTGCTACCGCGCACGCATCCTGTCAGCTGCCTCGTCCACTGAAGGCTGGCCAAGGCGAGCAGAAACTGTAAGGGCCGTATTTTTACTCCTCACTAATTACCAGAATGAATTCAGAGTGCAACTTTACAATTAAGACAAAGAATTTCTCGTCAATCGTCACCCCCTCTTACGGACAATACCACTCTTCTGCGCATACAGTAAAGTTTATTGATTAATTAGACCTATCGTACGGATGGATGAAGTGTGCTGAGAAAAAAAGAAATGCAACACGAGGCTCGCTACAGCCAACATATTTCGGCATCTCTGTGTCACCTTCAATGTGTCGTGTTTTATATTTGTGAAAATATTAGACAATGTTTGTGGGTGGTTTCATATTTTAGGCCTGATAAGTATATTTTGTTTTTATTGCTCTCCTAAAACTGTATATATGTGGTTTATCTGGTGGAGAAAACATTTAGGGCTGCACCGGCAGCTCTGTACGCCGCTATCTGTGTGGGCAATGCAACACCAAATTTAACTCTCTATTCCTTGACTCGATGTGCTGTCGGATGAGTCGGTGGTGCGCCACCGCTTTAAATCTCAAATATTAGAAACAGGAATATTTCTAAAACTTATAGTTATAGATATCTTTAGGTTTTATTAGTGTGTCTGTCTAGAAAGGGTTAATAAAACAGACTGTAGAACATGTTAATTAACTGGATAAAATCATTTAGGATGATTTTGTGGGCTAAACCAGGTAACTATAGTTTAAACCAAAGAGTGAGCACATAGAGATTGTTGGCCTAACATGGATTTGCAGACACAAATAAAATCAGTTAAATAATGATTAATTTGTGCAGTGCGAAGTATGTTGTCTTGTAGTGCGCGCAGAACATTGAACACAGCAAGACCTGCGAGTAAAGTTCATGGAATTGCACCTTAAGCCATGAAAACACATTAAGTCATGAAAGCAGCAACAAATGTTCAAAATTCGAAAGTACAGTTTCCCACCGCCAATCGCTATGTAAATTGAAGTTCGATACTCTCAAGAATCACTGCGCAAAAAACATCCATCAACTTCATCAGATAGGATAGAAATAACAAATGCAGGGAATAATCCCAATTCACAGCTTTCTCTAATCCCGTACACCAAATTACAGCTCGCAACATCAATTACAAAAAATAACTCGCAGTCAAATATTATAAGACGCGTGGAAAGCTCGAGTCTGTAACTTGCGGTCATGGCATTACTTTTGAGTCCAAACAAATTCTCAAGTATTTCCACTGAGTACGGCTCCTCGGTCGCACAGCCTCTCGACAATATCACACACAGCACCAGCTACAAAAGTTTGCTGACAGAGCTCTGGCGCGCCTATCCACCAGTGCTTGAATGCTCTGCGACATCAACGCTGCTGAATTCCAGTTAATTACTCAAACACTGACCACTATTCCGTTTTGAAGATAACTACACATGTAACAAGCTGAAACACAGAGAAATTTATTATGGTCACTTTGCGACCTCTCACTGAAATATCGACACAGCATTAAACAAATTATTAATAAGGTTCACGAATGCATGACTGAATCTGGCATTGCAATGTGTTAACCCTTACGAAACATTAATAATACGTACCAAATAATCTATGGTCGCTCATCCACTAGGAATGTTGTAAGAATCTGAGGAGACCATGCGCCATTCATACTATGTGTAACTGTGGAGAATTTGCATATTGACATTTAATAAATCGTCTATAGTTGTTTATACACACATCTGATTTTAAATGCAGCTATTTTGGTGGGCACAGACGTCGTCAACTCTAATGTATGAACGTTTTGGTTCAGTGGTTCATTCGTTATTAATTTTGTAAACTATTGTAGTGAAAAGCATGTAATAATATTTAAAATATTGGGTCTAGAATTATGCTTGAAACTTCAATGAGCTCGAGTCATGGACGCGAAATTTCTGGTGTATTTGGTTTTTCAGAAAAGTGTTTGTGGGGAGTGTTACGCATTTTCGTATAAATATGTTGTTTCGTGTTCCATTTCAACCAAGTTATCCGCCCATAATACCGTGGCCAGCCACATACTGCATTACTTACACACCTCGCTCTAGTCGGTCATTTCTCCTTACCCACTAAACCTCAGCAACCAGAACCACTCACCTACTCTTTCCACCCACGTTCCAGAGCCTCGTAATCCCATAATCTGATATTCGTGTGTGTGTGTGTGTGTGTGTGTGTGTGTGTGTGTGTGTGTGTGTGTGTGCATGTGTGTGTGAGAGCGTGTGTGTGCGTGTGTAGCTGGGGGGCCAGGGGCTGGATCACCGTAAAAACTCCCACTAACCAGTAAAAATTAGCGATATACTTGACAAAAAACAAAACGATGAACAAGTGAATGGCGTCAATGATATAGCATCTCTCGATACGTGTGGCAACATAAATGATTAATAAATCGCGTTTTTATGCATGAATACATATGATGGCAGGTGAGAGAGACGCAAAAAATGTCTAAAAATACCAATTCTCACGCAAACGTTTCCCACTACATTTTATATGACTTGCTGTAGTCCACAAAAACCAGTAAAAGCAAGCGAGCCTGTGCAATTCCACATTCACAGTTATTGTAGTTTCATGTGAGCAATCAAAACGAACGAATAAAAAAACATTTTGTAGTTTTTAGGCGTGAGACCCAACCACGTGCCGGCTGTGGTGGCCGAGCACTTCTAGGCGCTTCAGTCTGGAACCGCGCGACCGCTACGGTCGCAGGTTCGAATCCTGCCTCGGGTGTGAATGTGTGTGATGTCCTTAGGTTAGTTAGATTTAAGTAGTTCTAAGTCTAGGGGACTGATGACCTCAGATGTTAAGTCGAATAGTGCCCAGAGCCATTGCAGCCAGTTCGAACCAAACGACGTACTTCTTGTGATATTTTAAGATAAGTAAAGCTAGACGCATTGAAGATGACACATGGGTGTCGATTCATGTTTGGAAAAAGGATTTAAAAAAGGAATAAACAATGTTTTGCAGAAGCCAGAGTATTAAATAATTTGAATTTGAGTAAAATGTAGTTGTTCAATCAAAAATGTCTCTTAGTTTCATAGGCTTTCAGTATTTACGATGATTACTCTCCTCTTGACTTGCATTACTACGGTTCTAAACATGACATAAAACACAAAAACTGTTGACATTTCCAACCAGACCTTTCGACTAAACTAAGTAACAGATTGAGTTCCAACACTGAAATGAGATTCATTTTCTATTCTTTTCATCATTACGTGTATCGCCCCCCACTGTAATCACACAACCGCCGCTAATCGGCTGTGTTTTGAGCCTTAGATCGCAACAATGATCATCGTATAAGTACAAGGCTTCCAGTACCTTTACGGTGAAAATATTACGAATAGTATCATATTACGAATAGTATCCTAACCTGAATAAATTACGAACTACTGGTCGAAACGAATATTTTACCGACGTAAATACACTACACTGTATGGTAACAATGTAAACTCACAGCAACTACACTGTCTGAGAAAAAAGGTAAGCAACCAGAAGCGGACTGGACGACGAAATGAAACTTCACACGTTGAGAGGGTATGTGATGTTATTTCAATGATTAGAGCACCGAATCAAATTTATGGAGAAAATGGCAATATGCACCCATTTATTAGCATGACGTGGCTGCCCATCTGGCTTGGATGCATGCACTGACTCAATTTCGAAGAATATCATAAACCTCTCGTATCCACTCCTGAACCACGCTCGCTGACAACCGTGTGTACGGTACTTTAGACAGGGTGTTTGCATAAGAGCGCGCAAAAATTTAACCGGATGTAGAGGGTGCTCCATTGAACAATTTGAGGTAAGGAAGCTGGGTCCGAAGAAGTCAGCTGATGGAGATTAGTTACAGCTAACTCCAAATACCATCACTGACACAATGAACGTAACATTTGTACCTTATCTCACAAAATGTGCTGAAATTGAAGGCCATCAGTGCAGGAATGACATCTGCGAACATGATTCTGACGCACCCTGACAAAATATCCCTGGTTTGTTTTGATTCACATTACAGGCAGCGACGATTCTGGCAACTAATTCCATCTCCGTATCCACTGGGGTCTCATACACAAGAGACATTAAGTATGCCCATAGGAAATAATAAGGGGCTCTAGGTCAGGTGACCTCGCCGACCATGGAATAGGACTTGTCCCTTCCAATCCAGCGACCAAGAAATACAGCACAGAGGTGGTTGTGAACATCCATACTGAAGTGAGGCGGTGCGCCGTCATGTTTCATCCACATCCTCTCATGAACAGCCAAGGGTACGTTCTCCAAACACTCGAACGAACCTCAAGCACAGGTAGCCATTCAGATGGCCACGTAGACTCCCTAGTAACCAGGTTCGCCCTCCTTGTTTCCTTGCAGGAAATAAAGAAAGTACATGTAAATAAACAGCACAGTATGTGTAAACTTGTATGCATGTTAGTTGTAAATAAACTGGAAAACAGTAATGCTAGACAAAGCGGTGGACAAGTTTACTTCCAAATCACCTTAAGATGGCTTCTACGACACCAGGTTCCCTGCCTCGAATTTTTCATTACAGCATTCTCTATGTCCTGTTCCATTTTTGTACACTCTTACGGAAACACCCTGTATACTCGGTAATGTACTGGTATGGTGTTCGTTTATCAAATGGTGCCACATATGTTCTATTGGGGAGGCATATCTGGAGATCTTTCTGACAATGGGGTACCTCAGAATATGCTGGCTATTTATAGTGACACATGTCATGTATGGACGAGCAATGTCCTGTAGACAAATGGCACAACGATATTGTCGCGTGAGAGATAAGACAGGATGTCCAAGACGTACTGTTATGCGATAGGGAAATACAACGTCCGCCGATGCATATCCGCCGATGGTGAGCACGTGTAGGAAGTTACACTGGAATCTGGCGATATCTTATGGGTGTCTCCCTTTTCTTGTCAGGCAGTGTATTCAAACTGAACTCTTGAATCAAATTACTTTTAGCCATTATTTGCCCACTTTGTTGATGACAGGGGTACAATTGCTGCTCCAGTGGCCTTTCGCGCCTCATTCTACGACAAATGCATTTCATGGACAAGCTGATGGGTGGTTTTTCGTGAAGCTTCTCCCACACGATATAACGTGTTCTAAAATTTTACTGTGCGTGCAACTCTTTCTCAAGAACTCCCCCAGTGACTTGAAGCACTCATTTTCTCTTCAGCGTCTCTACACAATGACAATTTTATTCCAGTGAGAGTACATTCGTCTTTCTGGGCGCTACTTCCTGCTGCACCATAAATTAAATGAGTTTGCGCAAGTTCTTAAAACTAATAACCTTCCATCGTGTACAGCCATTTATGTACATTAAAAAGTATTAAACTTATCCATGGTCACACCACACAGAAATGTGGAGCCTTTGTAACACAATGCCACCAGCGTCGCTACTGTATGCAGTTATTTGTTATGAAACATGAGCATTTTACATGCAGGCATTGCTCAATCAAGGAAACGTACTACCTAAGGCATTTATTTAAAAAAAAGTAAACACAGTCCGAACAGTCCGTGATTGCCCAACATACCTGTGACAAAATCTTCTCGGACTAACAGCCGAGTCAATGTGTTGTTCTCCAGCAAATTTTGAGCAAGTTTTTTGCTTGACAGCTTCAGGTTGAAGTGTCGGGTTCATGTCTCGTCCGCATCTTTGCTGGAGAACAACGCGTTGACTCGGCTGTCAACCCCAGAAGATTTTGTCATAGAGATTTGCCAAGAAAGTCTGCATGCCCGCCGACCGCCGTGTCATCCTCTGCCCACAATCGTCACTGGATGCAGATGTGGAGTGGCATGTGGTCAGCACACCGCTCTCCCGACTGTATGTCAGTTTACGAGATCCGAGCGGCTACTTATCAATCAAGTAACTCCTCAGTTTGCCTCACAAAGGTTTAGTGCTACCCGTTTGCCCACTCCACTCGGCAGACTGGATGGTCAGCCATCCAAGTCCTAGCCCAGCCCGACAGCGCTTAACTTAGGTGATCTCACGGGAACCGGAGTTACCACTGCGGCAAGGCAGCTGGCAAAGTATTTACTCACCAAAGAAAAATCATGGAACAGTTGTACGTTTTTAGAAGCTGTTATTTTATTTACACAGCCAGTTTCGGCATATCATAGTACCTCCTTCAGTCCCTATGCACACCGTGTAGAGTGAATCCGACAACGACTGCGTGCATTTATGCATCTGATTCTCTGAACATAGAGTGCATAGGAGCCTGAGGGTGGCAATAATGAGATGCAGAAACTGGCCGTGTAAATGAAGTAACAACATCAGAAAACAAACGGCTGTTTGGTGATTTTTCTTCCGACTAGCCACGGCGGATCAACAGAGACTGAACTGTTTATTTCCGACCATTGGTTCATTACACAGAACGCTAAGGCTATAATCCTGTACTGGCTGTTCAAATTTGACCTGAAAAGTATGGGACGACCGGCATATTAAGACATAAGCTGCACCGATGAGGCAAAGCATTGTGACCACCTGCTTAACAGTATTGGCCCACTCTTGGAACGCAATGCAGCAACGATTCTGCATGCCAGAGATTGAACGAATCCTTGGTACGTATTCGGAGGTTCGAGGCGAGAGATGTCTACGCACAGGTTACTCAATTCCCGTAAATTTTGGGCTGGTTGTGTGTGAGCGCGTGGCTGGCGTTCTTTGTTTGTTCCACCAGGATCATATCATGCGAATTTTGTGGAAAAGACACGAAAGTGAGCTCACTATCAAGTTGATCAACTACTGTAACACGATTTTGGCCGTGTAGCACGAATAGTTTTTATGCTAGACAATGCCATCGCCTTCGAAGAAGGCATCAGATTACACTGATGCTATAGATCCATTCTTACCAATCATGTACAACCGCTCGCTCGACGAAACATCCCTACCTAAAGACTAGAAAACTGCACAGGTCACAACAATATTCAAGAAAGGCCACAGAAGTAATCCACTAGATTATAAGCCCATATCAAATACAGCAGGATTTTGGAACAATATTACTTTCGAAAGAAATAAATTGTCTCGAAGAGAACGGTCTATTCAGACATAGTCATCACGGATTTAGAAAATATCGTTCTTACGAAACACAAGTAGCTCTTTATTCACATGAAGTGTTGACTGCCATCGACAAGGGATTCCGAAATGGTTCCGTATTTCTAGATTTTCAGAAGGCTTTTGACACCGTAACTCACAAGCGGCTTGTAACCAAACTGCGTGCTTATGGAATATCGTCTCAGTTATGGGCCTGGATTTGTGATTTTCTGTCACCGAGGTCACAGTTTGTGGTAACTTACAGAAAGTCATCGAGTAAGAAAGAAGTGATTTATTGTGTTCCCCAAGAAAGTGTTAAAGGCACTTTGTAATTCTTTATGTATATAAACGATTTAGGAGATAATCTCAGCAGCCCTGTAAGGTTGTTTATACATGATACTGTCGTTTATCGTCTAGTAAAGTCGTCAGAAGATGAAACCAAATTGCAGAGAGATTTAGAAAAAATATCTGTATGGTGCGAAAATTGGCAATTGATCCCAACAACGAAAAGTGTGAGGTCAGCCACATAGTTCTAAATGGAATTCGTTAAACGTCGGTTACACTAAAAATCAATCAAATCTAAAAACCTTAAGTTCATCTACGTATCTAGGAATTACAGTAACGAGGTACTTAAATTGGAAAGAATACGTAGAAAATGTTGTGAGGTAGGCCGAAAAATTACGTTTTATTCACAGAACACTTACAATATGCAACAGAGCTCTTAAAGAGACTGCCACGGACATGATACAGGAACTGGGGTGGACATCACTATAACAAAGGCGTTTCTCGTTGCGGCGGAATCTTATCACGATATTTGAATCTCCAACTTTCTCCTCCGAGTGTGAAAATTTTTTGTTGACGCCGTGCTACATAGAGAGAAACATCATCATAATACAAAAAAGTGAAATCAGAGTTAGCACGGAAAGATATAGGTTTTCGTTTTTTCCGCCCACTGTTCGAGAGTGGAATAATAGAGAATTATTGTGAAGGTGGTTCAGTGAACCCTCTGTCAGGATGTGAAGTGTTCAAATGGTTCAAATGGCTCTGAGCACTATGGGACTAAACATCTGAGGTCATCAGTCCCCTAGACTTTGAACTACTCAAACCTAACTAACCTAAGGACATCACACGCATCCATGCCCGAGGCGGGATTCGAACCTGCGACCGTAGCGGTCGCGCTATTCCAGACTGAAGCGCCTAGAACCGCTCGGCCACACCGGCCGGCCTGTTAAGTGTGATCTGCAGAGTATCCATGTAGATATAGGTGTATATGAAGGGATACAGGTGGCCACAATAATGTTGACGTAGTGCACAGCTGTCATAGTGCGTTCAGATACTACCGCCAGTCCTATAGACTCACAGCTAACTGTCCGTCGTGCGTATGCGGACACGACCAACAATCAGTTGTAACAAGAAACGTGATTCGTCAGAGCAGGTAGCACTTTTTCACTGAGTCACTGTCCAGTCTCGGTGATACCGTACCCATTGCAATCCTGACGATGTCCTGGAGCCAACATGGCCTCTCCTGTGGAGAGCCATTTCCAGCAGTCAGCGCTGAATGGTGTGCTACGAAGAAATTATGCCTGCATCAGCATTGCACTCGCATACCTGCCACAGATAGCTGTCTATTCTTTTCTAGACAGCGCGCAAGCCTTTGATCTCCACGTTGTGTGAGGAGGCGTAGAGTAAACCAGTCAGACACCGGGCCAGAACAGTCTGCCCTTTGTCAAAGTCGTTTATGACAGTGGGTTTTCCCACCTGTGCCCCGTATCGCTAGAATGATTTCACGATTTGTCACTCTTCTGCTCACATACATTCCTTAATTCGTCACGCGCCCAAAACACCACCTGAAGGTATGCATTTAGTGGCCACAGTGTTTTGGGCTCATTAGTGTATCTAGCTCTGGGCTAGGAATAATGGGTCGTATGAATAAAAAAGGGAACATTCTCCGGAGAAGACTGTCAATTTCGCGTGAATAAAAAATTCGAAGCATGTTCTCTGACGAGGTTCTTTCTTCGCACCCGCTTCCTTCCTTCTTAAGAAGGATCCTGATGTGTGTTGTCTGCTGTGTCCGGCACAGAACACACATGCAATTCTAAGTTTCATTCAGCTCTCTCAAGCAGGCAAACTATTCAATGCACAATTATGTAACCGCCTTCACTGTGTTATGGAAAAGTTGCACTACGCCTCGATATTAGCTTTACGTACACGGGCAGTTTATGAAAATATATTTTCTGCCGATCTTACCTGATTTTCTGACATGCAGACAATGTTGTTGTTGTCGAATTAAGTGAATACATTACGTGAATAAAGCCTTAAGAATACATCACCCTTTCACCTGCTCCAAACGGCAACTTTCCCAGAGTTTTCTAATACGAGATTATTTTATTTAAACATGACGAATAGTAGTTCGTTCGCGCGTCGAGTACTTAAACGTTCGGCCGTGACGTTTCCTTGCGAGAAACAGAACGCTAATTTTGTGATAAAGCTGTGAGCAATTTTACTGGCCCGCTTACTTAGTTTTAACATTTGTGATTTGAGGAAACATGAAGATGAACATCTGGCAATGTCTAAAAAGCGATCGTGTCACATTGATGGCTGGGAGGACCATTCCGGGTGAGTTCGACAGCCGGGTGGAAGTCTTATTTCAGGTGACGCCACACTGGGTGACGTGCTCGTCGGTGATAATGAGATGATGATATGGACAGCGAAACACCTAGTCTACGAGCGGAGGAAGATCTCCAAACGCACAGGAATCGAACCCGCGCTCCCTACATGGTAGGCAAACACGTCACTGCTCAGCTAAGTAGGCGGACTGAGAATGTCAAGAATGTCAGTGACACACTGGTGTACACCTAAGTTTTCTCGTACACCAGTCTGAAAACTTGTCTTTGCTAAGTAGTAAAACAATGTTCTCATTTTCGGGAAGAAAGTTCACCAATCAAATAATGCTTTTATTGTTAAAAACATATAAATTTCTACAGTTTTTCTTTTCTGTATTCCTTCGGGCAACATATATCTTTTCTCCCCTTCCGAGAAGCATAAATTCAGCCATTTTTATTTAAAAAAACTCGGTAAAAATTACCAAAAGTTATCCTCAATAGAACTTAGTTAGCATGAACCATGCTACAAAGCTTATTTAAAATAATCGTGAATTTTCTCCAGTTCTGAGAAACTTCCCTAGTTTTATTCATATGAAATCGGAGAACATTTTCCGATTTTAGAAACTTCCACCAGCCTTTTCCCCAATCCGAGAACATTTTCAGATGATGTATTTTGTCCTAATCGTTTTATTCATGAGAAACTGAGAATGTTCTCCGAGATCCCAAGAATAAAGTACGCTCTCCGTTTTATTCATACGACCCAATAACTCAAATAAAACAGTCTTCATGAATCTGACTTTTCAAGTCTAATAGTAACACTCCCAGCATCACGTATCTCCTAGTTAGCTACTTAGTTTAATTGTAAGATATGGATCACACATGTTCATTTAAGATATTAACTCAGTATCTTTATTCCAGGACAACGATGGCGCTTCTCTTGGATTCGTGGATTAGTGAATTCATACTTGTCGTTTCTGTAGTGACTCTCGTTATCTACCTGTGGTTCGACCATGGCTTCAAATACTGGAAGAAGAAGGGCGTACCTTTCGTGGAGCCAAGCATTCCGTTCGGAAACTTCAGGAAAAACATTTTGGGTCAGGAGCCCCTTGGTGTAACGACGCAACGCTTATACAAACAGCTGTCAGGTACGTTTCAAGACTTGCGGGCAAGGCTTAGTTAGAAACAAATTTTCTTATACTGTAAATTCTTCTGGTACAGCGTACACTGTCGTGAAGGTTTCTAGCACAAATAAAATCTTAAGTAAAGATTTTGTAACCTATCAGGACAACTCCATTGTGTGAAACTTATGAGATGTGATAGAAGGACTGCTTTCAAAACGGTCGGCGAAAAATGTGTGCACCTGCCCGATACGTAGAGATGCTTTTATATCTGGTAGTGTCACATAACATTGGAAACTAAAAGATGAACCAGGTTTTCGTGTTCCGGTACGGTGGCATTTGGTGTCACAGTGCAAAGAGCAATACGTGAACAACTGTTTGTACAGGGTGCATCAAAAAGAATCATCCGATTTCAAAAAATTAGACTGATAACTAATTTCAAATACCTCTAATGAATAGTAATTTTGACCAGCATTAAAAACAATTATAATTCAATAGTAGCAAAGTATATGTATGAAGTAGTAGATTGGAATTTAGACGACTTTTCAATAGAGCAGACCAAGATCATTTATTTCATAGATTCTACATATTTCATCATCATTATTTGTCACTAGCGAGAATGCCTTAGTTACTTGATATACTGTTTATGTATAAACGTTGTAAATACTCGTAGTACACAGTACTTAGTATCAGTAGAATCGTAAGATGGTGAGTTGCCACTTAAATCATTTGTGTAATTTGTACATTTGTTAATAATCAATACATTTATCAGATTTTAAATAAAACTGTGCTGTAGTAGTGGGGGAATGCAAGTCTCGATTGGCGCTCAAGCGTTCTAATTGTTTCTGGAGAGCTAGGAAGGATTCATGAGGCAGTTTGAAAGACACTCTATTAGAAGACTCTGTGACGATAGGGCGGAGTAGCCAGATGTAGGTAAAGTGAAGTTCTGGACGGCGAGTGACGACGAATACTTTAACTGTTGCTCAAACTTACAAAATTTCTGATTATATTGGACGGAGTCTCAGAGATTCTATTTAATGGAACAGCACTCCTAAAAGTTAAAGTGTTTTGTCTGATTGCAAAAATCGTTTCCTTCAGTTTAAATCATTTGTTGTGGCATTCATCAGTCATCACTGGAATTCAACCGTTTTTTATTTATTATTATTGTTTTTAATATGTTTCAAATTGTGTTACTTGACAATTCGTATTACACGCCAGTGATCAGGTAAGTCGACTGCAGGATCAAGGGTGAAAGGGAATAGTGCAGTGGAATCTGTTGCTGAGCATAAAATAAATGACCTGGTTTTGTTAATAGAGCCGTACATCGCGCAAGTGCCATACAAGAGGTACGTCGCAAGGTGGGAAGCATATAGCTCTCTCATTCCATTGCTCACTGAAATATAGCGCATGTCTACTATATGATATGGAAGAAAAGACCCAATTCCGTTATTTGGATATTGTAATAATTCTGCTTCTGTTATTATTTTTCAATTTAAGATTAATTTCTCTTTGCAGGAGAGCGTTATGTTGGACATTTCGGATTCAGTCGACCGATTCTTCTAATTCGTGATCCAGAGATCATACGCCACATCCTTGTGAAGGATTTCTCGACGTTCCATGATCGAGGAATCGTATTTGACGATAAAGAGCCACTGAATCATCATTTGTTTGCCCTCACTGGACAAAAGTGGCGGCAACTTAGGGTCAAATTGAGTCCTACTTTCACGTCTGGCAAACTGAAGGGCATGTTTACGGTTAGTAAATACATGTTTTACATTTATTTGAATTCGAAATGCTTTAATCTAAAACTGCTCATGAAGATGTGTCAAATCTCTTCCTCCAGCTACATTGTAAAATTGCATTTCTTTAAGCCTGAAATTCTGTAAGTACCTTTTGTTAATCGAAATACATATCTGTTGGAAGGCTAATATCACTTAAGAACACGTTGTTTAAGATTATTTAGGCCCTGTATGAGGAATTTAACATTTGAAAGAGCGGCTGTAGCATAGTGGATATTTTCTGCATATCGCCATTTAAAACGCTGTAGTTTCTTAAGCGCATGGTTGATATATTTCAGTTGGGAACATATTAAACGCATTACAACAAAACCATAAACATCGCTTTAACGCTATGATTTTAGTGTTTTCTTCAAAAAAAATTATTCCATGGTTTTCTTATAATAAGGCTGACGAATGTTTAAAAAATTAAAAAATGTAGACCGCTTTTGTTGAAATCAAAACACCAGTTGCCAGTTATGTTGTAGTTTGGTTACACAGCTGGTTCGAACGCAGTTACGTACCATAATCAAGTGCATTAAATGTTTATGCCTAGAACACGATGATCACATTTTAAAATGTATGTGTTTGGAAGGCTTGCGTTGCTGTCACCTGAAGCAAAGTTTTCGTAACTAGTAGTGTTCGGAGTTTACTATTGCAAAGTACTTTTGACAGCTCTGTTTATTTAAATACTTCCACAGATCGACAGTCACTGTCAAGCTCTTTGTGTGCCTCCTTAATGACGGAAAAGTAACGAAATTTGGAATAACATTCTTCGTGTTTGTTGTTGTGATCTTCCGTTTGTAGACTGGTTTAAGGTTGTTGTCAAAGTTAGTCTACCCAATGCAAGCCTCTTCATCTCTGCATAACCACCGCAGCCTCATCTATTTGAACCTGCTTACTGTACTCAAGCCATCGTCTCCCTCTACTATGTTTGCCCCCTATACATGCTTTCATTACCCAATCAACAGTTCCTTGTTCTAGCAACCCATCCCTTCTTTTAGTTCATTTGTGCCATAAATTTCATTTTGCCACACTTCAGTTCAGCACCTTCTCGTTTGTTATTCGGTCTTCACGTCTAATCTTCACCAACCCTGTATTGAACTACATCACCTATAAGCATCTTTATTAAGTCAGCGTAATTCCCAATAGGGACACTGTCTGTATTTTGATTCACTATCTGCCTTACTGGCGGCGTGCGGTTTCTATATGGAAGATAAATTTATAAATTTAACTATCATTTTCCTAGTCACTTAGTTTAAAATTCATCAGCATCTTATCGCGACTGTGGAAAGACACTCAGCAAACATTATCACATGGTATCGGTTCCACCACAACATTGTTGGTAGCTGCATGACAGTGCCCCAAACTCAGAAAGTCACTCGCATCGTAACAAACTGGACACGTTTTTATTTCACATAAGGGTATGCACGCTTCTATATGCCTGGCAGGAACGATGTCGTTATCCTCCAGAATGCTACCTTTTAGCCTTACCTTAAATTGTAATTTCTTTTGATATAAAAGAAGATTTAAAGTACTGCATTTGGTGCAATATATCCGAAAAACTCACTGTGAAAGATTTTGGTATATATATCTCCAAAAATACCCCAAAAAACACTGCTTTTGGAATTTTCAATACAGTTGCAAAATACTGTACCCAATATCAGGTTTAAGAAAACCTATCTGAGTAATCAGATAATTCTTGGATTTGTAAAAATCAATGTGAACTGCAAGTAACCTGCAGAACAAATAGCAAAAAGAAAAGCACATATTATTTAGTTACATGAAGAAACTCATTTTCAATATGGTAAAAAACAGAAGCTCACTGTTAAGTTATATAAAACACACACTGAACTAGATAATACCAAAACATCAGACAAATTCGTCGATATCCACATGGAACCAGATCACACACAGAAACGCCAATAAACAGGAAGAAAAAATACACAAAACAAAAATCTGTATGACCTCATGAAATCCAGCACACCAGTTGAATGATAGACTTGTGAAGTTAACTGAAATTTCATTAACAAAGTAAGGAAGGAAATTACTAGTAAAAGGAGTCCAAACACAACATAAACACAAAACATTCACACTAAATAATAGGAAATATGATCACAGAAACAGAATAGAAAATAAAACAAGGAGAAATGTTTGAAAACACCAGTTTCAATGCCACCTTGACAAAAGAACAGGTAGCAGAACAGATGAAACGCATAATAAAGGAGAAAAAGATTCACATCGACTAAAAAACAACAGACCACAATATATCCAGAAAACAAATCAAAAAACTACAAGAACACAATGCAGTCATAACGAAGACGGAAAAAAGGAATACGCTGGACCTTATGAGTGAAACAGAATTCATCAATAAAAACAGAAAAGTTCACAGAAAACAATAACATTCTTAAATTAGTCAGTGATCCCACAATGAGGTACCAAAGAAACGTACATAAATGTCTAAAAACAGCAGATAAATGTTCAGTTATATAAAACAAACCTTAAACAAACTAATCTAGTAAAATCATGAGCCAATTTGTTGACATCACACACAGAATCAGATCATAGAAACAACAATGAAAATGAAGAAAGAAACATAAAACAAACAACTAAATGACCTCATGAAGTCCACCACATTAGTGAATAAAGAAGACAGAATTGATGCCCATCACAAAATCTTGAGCAAAATATATGACACATAACAATCCCAAAACACTCAATCTAAATAGTTTACCAAATACACAAACATTTTTGCCCAATTCAACCACTATTTAACTTCACTATGCACCATCTCACCTCCTAGCTAGACAAACACATACAGTAATACAGAAATTGTACACTTTCGCAACCAACAGCAACCTACTACACACCAATGCACTGACAAAAAAAATAAAAGATGTAATTTTGCCATCAACAGCAAACCTGATATCGTTTGACATCATATCCCAACACACAATGACGGCAGTAGAATAAACAATCAGCATTATTAAAGAACAACAGCAGGAACAAGGGAAGATAATAAATTCACACATAGGTGAAACTCAGCCCATCCTAAAGATTATAACAGAACAAAATTACTTCACATTCAACAAGGAGTTCTGTGTACAAAAATATGATCTACCAATGGGCTGACTTAACAGTGTCCTACTTCCAGACATATTACTGAACCACGTTTAAAAGAAGATATTCAAAGAAATAATACATTCAGAACAATACATGATTATGTAGTGGTACCATTATGTGGATAACATTATTTGCATGATAGACATAACAGACACCAAGATAAAAAAGTACACAGTAGCATAAACAGAGTTCACTCAAAAACTAAATTCATCATTGAGAGAGAAGCAGACACTAAATTTAATTCCTTACATATCACTGTACACAGAGTCAACAACAAACATAGTTTTAGAATATTTAGAAAACTTACAGCCACATGAACTGCCATTTGTAAGTATTCGAATCATTCCCACACACACGAACTCTTGAGCTGCAAATACATGCCATAAAGGCTCAACCTAACTTCACAGAACAAACTGAACCACACACAGAAATTAAACACAATACATTAGTTATCTAGGAAGAATGGGTGCAACATATCAATAATAGACAAACTGAACAACAAAATGAAAAAGGAAACTGAAAAAGAACACACCACGAACACTGCACAAGCCACAACTGAAAACCAGGAACACAAACACTGGACAAATAAAAAGTACCAGGAAAATCTTATAAAGAGCACAATATGGCGTATACTAACACAGAGTAATAAAAAGGTCCACAGTGTAGGAAACATCCTGAGGAATAAAGTACTACAAACATCACTCCACGCAAACAGCACAGTATAGAAAAATCTAAACAATAAAAATTCTTCCACAAACAAATCTGCAAAGTTACAATATATCAGTTAATTACCTACATAGGTCAAACATGCAGAAATTTTAAAACAAAATATGAATACACTCCACTTTTGCAGATCATCTTATACAAGAAAACCACCGCCCTAACAACATTGTGTCTGATCTTAAGATTGTCACAGAAAGCAATAAACCCAACTCACCATAGAGAAGAACTACCATGCACTAAGAACAGTGATACAAGGGAAGAAAGAGTTGAATAAAATACAACACTGCACAAAAAAACAGTTTGGAACACAATGAACTGTACAAATACACTTCCCCACTACAAACATAATAATGAAACACCCTCTATATACTTAAAGTCATCTGTTTTATCAATCCCATTGCCCCCCCCCCCTCAACCATCTTTTCAGTTCTCTGTCTCTATATCTCTCGCTTTTAAACATTCACACACTCACACTCACACACACACACACACACACACACATCACATCATATCTCTTAAGTTCTCAACCAACAGAGACACACAAAACATTCCAAATTAGAGCTATACTAAACATAAGGAAAACGATGAACAAGTGAGGAGCGACAATAACATACCACTTCCCAATCAGTATGGAGACATTAACGCCTCCTCAGATCACATTTTGTGGAAAATACGTGTGAAGTAAAAATGAGAGTGAAATCATATAAAAACGGCGTGAAAACAGTATACACAATATTAGAAGAGAGAGATTTCTGCAAGAGGACAGAAAATACAAGTGCAGGCACATACATAACCACTAGCCAGGAACCAAAAATGCACAAATTTTCTTCATTGCTACTTTGCATATGATCTGCTGTCAAAACAGCAAAAAACGGCACACAAAGAAACTGATCTCTAAAAATGCATTTCCTCTAGCTACATAATTTTTAGGTCAGCCATTGAAACAAACCAGACAAAGTGCACATGTTCTAAGTTTTAGACATACAATTGACAAATGATCATAAACTTTGCATTGTACTTTAGAGAATTAAATCCAAGCCACAGAAGATGACACATACACTGAGGTGACAAAGTCTTGGGACGGGTTCTAACATCGTGTCAGCCTCCTTTTGCCCAGCATAGTGCAGCAGCTTCATGTGGTATGGACTCATAAGTCGTTGGAAGCCCCATGCAGAAATATTGAGCCATTCTGCCCCTATAGCTGTCCACAACTGAGAAAGTGTTGCATGTGCAGGATCTTGTAAACGAACTGGCCTCTCGATTATGTCCCTTAAATGGTCGATGGGGCTCATGTCGGGCGATCTGGATGACCAAATAGTTCGTTCGAATGGTTGAGAATGTTCTTCAAACAAACCACGAACAATTGTGGCCCGGTAACACGGAGCACTGTCATTCACAAAATTCCCATCAGTGATCGGGAACATAGAGTCCCTCAATGGCTACAAACGGTCTCTAAGTACGCAAATACAATCAATGATCGGTTCAGGTGGATCAGAGGACCCAGTCTATTCCATGTAAACATAGCCGAAATCATTATAGAACCACCACCAACTAGCACAGTGCCCAGTTGATAACTCGTGTACATGACTTCGTGGAGTCTGCGTCACACTGGAGCCCTACCATCGGCTCTTACCAACTGAAATCGGGACTCATCTGCCTAGACCCCAGTTTCCCAATTGTCTAATGTCCAACCGATATCGTCACGAGCTTAGGAGAGGCGCTGTAGGCGATGTCGTGCTGTTAGTAAAGGCACTCGCATCAGTCATCTGCTGCCATAGCCCTGTAACTCCAAAACTACTCGTCTGTCAGCAATGAAAACTACCTCAATCAGGCGTCGTAGACATTCTCCAAATCGAAAAATACGGCCACAGTCTGGTATTTACGCAAAAAAACCGTTCATGACATGGGTTGACAAAGAGACAGAGATCAACTGCAGAAATGTGCGCTCGAAATACACATTGTGCAGTAGTTAGTAAATTGCGAGACTCGAGCCACCATTCCAGCTGGGCATGAATCATATGTCCAATCACCTCGCATACACAGCTGTTGAGGGAAATGGGGCAGTAGCTACGAGGAACATAATTGTCCATTCTGGGGTTACATCTGAGGTGGGGATGACAGTAATTTCTTACCAGTGCTTAGGAAACGTGCCCTCACCCAGATGCGACTATATGTATGAATGAGAAAGTGCTTGCCCACAAAAAGGTTCTGCAACATCTGAATGTGAGCATCGTCTGGCCCTGGGGCAGAGGATCAGGATGAAGTGAGAGCATTATCTAGCTCCTTCACTGTAGAACTCACAACTCTGAGAAAAGAAGGCTAATACCTGAGCCTCCTCCACTCGTATAATATGGATGAAGGGAGGGTGATAGTCCGTGGAGCTCGACATCTCCACAGACGGCGGCCCAAGGTGTTGGAGATAGTACCACTGTGACATCATCAGCTATGATCAGTCTGGAAATTTTGTAATGGACCTTGGGCCCAGAGAGCCTTCGGATGTTGGCCCACGCATTGGAAGAGGGAGTGGAAATGTTAAAAGAACTAGTGAATGAAATCCAGCTAGCTTTTTCGCTATCCCGAAGAACGTGACTACACTGTGCTCGCAACTGTTTTTAACGAATACAGTTTGCCCTCGTAGGATGACTTCTGGAAACGCGGAGAGCACGTCTCTGCGCGCGAAATGCATTGCGGCACTCCTCAGTCAACCAAGGGACTGGGACACAGTGAGGTTAAGATGAAGTAGAAGAAGTGGAACGTTACGCGGCGGTAAGGATAATGTTGGCAATGTGGTATACCTGGTCATCACAACTGGGGAAACGTTCGTTGAAAGTCGCCAGGGAGAAGTAAAGAACCCAGTCGGCCTTAGAAAGCTGCAATTTAGGTGTGCAGATGGGTGGGGCAGGATAGCACACAGGAAATGGTCGTTCGAGTAAGTGTCAGAGAGAATGGACCACTCGAGACGATGAGCAGGAAGAACAGTGCAGAAGGAGAGACCCAAATGGGAACAGGGGTGCGTGGAGTCTGAAAGGAACGGGGCGGGAGGGATTTCCGTGTTGCGGGAGATAAGGTTAAGCTGACTGAGAAAAACAGCCAAGAGGGCTCCTCTCAGACAGGTTCTGGGAGAACCCTAAACGGGATGGTGAGTATTAAAGTCACCCAGCAGCAAAAAGGGGTAAGGGAGTTGCCCGAACGAGCTGGAGGAAGTCTGTCCTAGTGACACCGAATGATGGAGGGATGTAAACAAAGCGAAAAAGCGAAGTGAGGAAGGAAAATGCAGACTGCAACAGCTTGAACCTGAGTAATCAGTGAGATTGTTTGACTATGAACTTCATCCTGGATGAGCAGCATAACTCCCCCATGAGATAGAATGCCATCCTCAAGGGGAAGGTCAAATCGGACTGGAAAGAAATGCGAGAGGTCAAATGGGACAGGAGGACGCAATTTTGTTTCCTGGAGACAGAGACAAATGGATGCTGTGATTCCAAGAGCAGCGGGAATTCCTCTCTTTTGGATCTAAAGCACCAAACATCCCATTGAAGGAGAATTATGTCAAGGGTTCCGGACTGAAGCGCCCAGAACCACTCGGCCACCGCGGCCAGCCCTCCAGCTGTGAAACAAGTCACCAAACGTCCGTCTCGCGGGGCGAAGTCACCTGCTACACCACCGATTGGCCGGAAAGGACAGAAGGGATACACGCACGACGACTTCTTACTTCTCTCCAGCTGCTGACAGAAGGAAAGGAACATCCGTTTTTTGCAATTCATCCAACGGATGAGTTATTCCACCACGTTAGGTAGAAATATAGAATAACTGATTTTTCCAAAAAACGACTGGTGTTCCTTCAGGTTCTGTGTTTTAGGGAGGTTATCAATCACTGCTAAGAGGCTCTTCGTAGGTCTGAAACCGATCTTCGTACGAAGGTAGCTCGAAGATCCAAATTTGGCCCAAAAATCTTTGATTTTTGCAGATTGAACTTAAGGCCCACCTCTTGCAATTAGGTGAACAGAATCTGAAGCTTAGTAATATGTTACTGCTGTGAGAAACACGTGAACATGATGTCAGCAAGATAGATTGCATAGCACAGGACACCTTACGTGTTCTAAAAATCTCTGGAAAACGGCGAATGCACTCACGATGCAAAACAGCAGCCGTGTATAGCGGTAGAACCAGAAGGGTGTGTAATGACCATTATCTGCTAACTGGCGCAATCTAGCCAAATCTGTAGGTACGCCATTACCAACGAAAATTTTAGAAAAAGACTTACTGCCCAACAACTGCACTACTATTTCTTCTGAGCAGGAAATGGGGTACCTATCAAATACAGACTGGGCGTTAGTGGTGAACTTAAAATTCCTGAACAAATGATGCGGACACCAGAGGTGCAGCCCATTGGCTGGAAGGTATGGGTTCAGTGGTACCTATGGCAATGCACTCAGTCCAATACTTCCTTAATCATTGGCCACTGTGCAAACGGAATTGGCAGAGCACAATTAAATTTGGCAATGGCCGTCAGTTTCAGGGTGAGGTGGTCCTCAGAGTTTTGCAGCAACGAATTCCGGCCAAAACAGCGATCCAGACCCGCGGCAGAGGTCGTCTAACACCTAAATCAGAGTAGAGTCGTAAATAAGATACACAGCATCCTGAGTTTGAAAACCAACAAATGTGAGCACATCAACACCAAAAATGTTTTCGGATGTCACAGTTTCAACTGCCAAAAAGGAGACCACCCACGTGACTTGCTGATACTCAACTTCTATCGTGAACTGGCCTTGAACACAACTCGGCAGACCGAAATAGCAGAGCAAACGTTTAATGGAGGAAAAAGAAGGGCGACCCAAACAATGATACGGTTCAAGATTCACGAGAGACATAGAGACTCTGGTACCGATCTGGAAATGCAATGGCCGTTTCTGAATTTGCAGCGTTATATAAATCTTGCTGGGAACACTGAGCTCCTGGCTGCAGCCCAGCGTGACACCATGAATCTCACACAACTGCATCCAATTCCGAAAACTGGCTGTTCGGGCACCCACGAGAACAAGCAACGACACGGTCTTGTTTACAGCAAGCCACGCACCCTGCACACCGATGCGGCAGAGTGTGGACGTGTGCTCGGAAAAATTCAGGACATGAGAGAAAACGACGCACGGTAGATTCACGGTCCGATGGCGAACAGTGCGAACAACAAGATCATAACGAGGGCGTTGGTGAATGACGCCTTTGCTGTGATGCCGAACACACCACCATTACATCCTCAAACTGTTCAGTTCGAACATCTGAGCAATAGACAGGACCTCCTTGACAGTGGGATCTTCCAAATGCACTGCTTCTAGATGCGACACTCTGCCCTGAGCAGAATGGAGAACGGCGTTGCTTATCAGATAGTTGACAACGACCACATGCAAATCTGCACTTCTGAGTTAACCTCAGGAGGTCAGCAACTCACGCCTTATAGGACTAGCTCCATTTCTGTTCTCGATGGTGAAAGTATATAGGAGAAGCCACAACGCAAGTTTTCTTATGATAATAACGCTAATCAACAAATTGAAACTTTTTCCTTTATCTGGTTTGTAAATGGTTCTACTTTTCTAAATTTTGGTGTGCTGACTTTACTGGTAAAATCAGTATTTCTCTATCACTTCAAATTTGCTACATACACAGCAGAATCAAAACAGCAGTGATGAATATTGACAGAATTACAATAAACAAGAAATACGTATTCAGAACTTTAGAAATGTGTATATACGAAAAGAACGCCAATAAAAGGTCTAAATTATTTCCCAACATGGTTTTTTTCAACTATAATGTTATTCGGCTTTCGAAAATGTCCAAAGATGCCCTTATTTTGTTTGCCATATCATCCCTCTTCCTAACAAGATCCCAGCAGTAGTCATCCATCATCGAAGAGTTCGAGTGAACTTCATAGTCGTGTTCTATAGTATGGATGTCTTCATCAAAGCGTGCAACCTACTCATTGCTTACGGTGGCCAAATTTCCTGGAAAGAATTCAGGGTGGCGATGTTAAAGGGGAATTTAAAGTGACGCTCTATACACCGTATTCTTGTAGCAGTGTAACAGATCATTCACAATGGAAACGTAGTTATTATCATTTGTGTTGCTAACAAAGCCCTTCACAATTGCGTTGAAAGAGGACCAAGCAGCTAATTCGATGTTTGGCGTCAAAGGGTGCAAATGCAGTGAATACACATTTGGAAACTTTATCTAGTTTTGTTCGAATACCCTGCAGCATTGGAGAGGAGCAACCTGAAGATGCTCTTTAGGTTGCGGCCATTCCATTGTAATAGTGAATGGCATGGCTACGCTTTTTGCTTTCGACCATTCGATTAAAGTGGTTGGTTGGTTGGTTTGGGGAAGGAGACCAGACGGCGTGGTCATCGGTCTCATCGGATTAGGGAAGGATGGGGAAGGAAGTCGGCCGTGCCCTTTCAGAGGAACCGTCCCGGCATTTCCCTGGAGAGATTTAGGGAAATCACGGAAAATCCAAATCAGGATGGCCGGACGCGGGATTGAACCGTCGTCCTTCCGAATGCGAGTCCTGTGTGTAACCACTGCGCCACCTCGCTCGGTGATTAAAGTGGTATTACAGGTTATACAGGCAACATGAAGCGCAAATTTTTATCTTTATCGCCAACAAGACGATCAAAATACTGTCAATGATTGGTTTTCTTTGAGATATTGGGTGAATTTCCCACATAAATAGTAAGTTATCGTGATGGTTTACAGAGCAATGGCGTTTGAAAGTTGCCATTATTGTTAAGTGTTAGCTTAACAAACATATGACAATGTTCCACGTCTCTCACAACGAGCACTCTGCGGGACAACGAAAACTCGCAAAACACTGCTGGGCCGATGTAAGTATCATGATAATAGCATCATGTGTGTTTCAGCATGGATTAAATCGTAAAAATTCTTTTGCACTGTGGATTATCTCGCCATCAGAATCTTTATAACATCTGCCTTCTAGTGATGAACTGGAGATCTTCCTGTACCAAAACAACAAAAAAGCTTAGAACATTAGACATCCAAACAAAAGCGTAGGAAATAGCCTTAAAAATTAAAAAATCTCACAAATGAGAACTTTCTCAAAGGTACATTCCAGTTCTACGCGCCAAAGTACATATTAATTGATATGTCAAATCTACGATGCAAATGAGTGTTGAGTAGTGTAATCATTGAGAAACTCCAGATTCCATTAATGGAGTGAGTTTTCGAAATAGGCGGAACGCATTTGACTCGATCCAAGGTAAAGAAATGGATTTTTGGCAAGTCCGGTCAAGTGCCTGAAACGCCGCGAAATGCTGCTGAAAATGCCAGATGTGTTGGGTCCCACTCTTCCATCAACTCTTGGAATGGTGGAAAAATTGGAGGCATGGATGAGTGTGCTGCATGCTGAAAGGGGGGGGGGGGGGGGGGGGCAGGTTGCGGGAGGACTGCAGTATCCTGCGAAGTAATAACCAAATGATGGAGCAAGTGTAACTACTGTTGTGGCTGCTGCTGTTGTTCTAGCAACCTGCGCTAACACTGGATCCACTGTGCTCGTGGAACCCACGCAGAAACTAGATGACCTCATCGCCAAAGAGTGTAGTATCTACAGATTTATTGAAAATAACGATGTGCGTAATAAATATCGGGTGATGCAGCTACCCCTGCCAATGGGCTTTATGTAATCCACAATGCCTACAAAAATTACGTGCAATATTTTCACATTATCTTACTCACTTGCAAACTAATAGTCCTATAAAAATTAACAGGACTGTATGTAGGAAATTTAGTGTAGTTAAACTTTCTACTGGGATACGTCTCCTCTGGAGGCAACAGTGGTCGTGTTATTCAGTAAAAATGTATCTGAAGATCACTTTTGTTCATTTTTCGGGAACAATTGCAAATAAGACCTCTAGCGATAACATGCCTCAGTACAAAATTTAAACTAGTAAAATTTACTAAAAATTGGTCGTGTTCTGTTTTTTCTATTTTTTTTTTTTGGTGGAAGGTGGGGGGGGGCGGAAATCTAATGATGTTGTGGGTTGCATAAACCCATCTATAGGGGCTGCTGATCACCCCGTATAACTGCAGTAACTGAGCACCAAAAACTGTGCACACACACGGACAGAAACAGTTGGGAAAAACGATCCAGGTCCAAGTCTGATACCTACCAAGCTCGTCATAACAAACAGTCGTAATTTTAAGTAGAACTTCCACGGAGCATGAATGATGCAAGAGAGTGGCCAGCGCTGCTGGTGTGCAGCTAGCCCCAATCAGTCGGCGGTGACGCTGTCAGCAAGCGAAGGAGGCGCTTTGGTTTCATTCTCTCGCTAGCGCTTCAATTGTGAACACTCTGGCAGTGATGGTGGCGGCATATGTAGGCATGCCACCATGCTATGCGTCTTTTTATTGAATTTGCCTGTCCTGGGACGGTGATATTTCACCGAACCTACAGGGTCTAGCGATATTGCGTTTTCGTTAAAAAATTGACTGTGTCATTTTCACAGGAGATGCAGTTGCCAAACCCCATGCCTTCGTAAATAAAAAACAATTGTCCCTCATGTATAAACCAGAGTAAACGAACGTTAAGTGGTAGACAGGAGCAACATGCTGTATAACGTTGGACTACTACAATTTTTAAGGCTCAAAATTATCTTTTTCACAAACTGCATAGCAGACTGCAGACTGAGTAACGAATTTGCACAGTTGTTAAACGGATTTAAAATAACTCGAGCCCCCCGCATTGTGATTTGTAAACTCTCTATTTAATGCTAAAATACAGTCACCACTACACAGACTCAACTAAAGTTCGACTCGCAACAGAGTTGTTTAAGTCCAGATCAGCTCAGCACATGAAAATATTTGAAGGAGTTGATGACTGCAAAGATTATTGCAGTCCCCACTAAACCACTGCGTGAAATTTCTCTGTCATGACCACAGCGTGGAAAACTACTAAGTTCTTAACACGTTTGGCTAGAACTTCGCGCGCAGCAACTGTGCTAGCCAACTGCGAAAGAAGTCATATGGCTATCGTCTTCTGTAAGTTCGGTCCTAATACCTCCACAAATTCCAAGACCATACGTCACTTAGCATGTTAGAGAAATCAACATTCACACTTACTTAGATGTAGATGTCACGTCGATTAAATATTTGGGCGTAACATTGCAGAGCGATATGAAGTGGGACAAGCATGTAATGGCAGTTGTGGGGAAGACGGATAGTCGTCTTCGGTTCATTGGTAAAATTTTGGGACGATGTGGTTCATCTGTAAAGGAGACCACTTATAAAGCACTAATACGACTTATTCTTGAGTACTGCTCGAGCGTTTGGGATCCCTATCATGTCGGATTGAAGGAGGATATAGTTGCAATTCAGAGGCAAGCTGCTAGAGTTGTTACTGGTAGGTTTGATCATCACGCGAGTGTTACAGAAATGCTTCAGGAACTCGGGTGGGAGTCTCTGGAGGAAAGGAGGCGTTCTTTTCGTGAATCGCTACTGAGGAAATTTAGAGAACCAGCATTTGAGGCTGACTGCAGTACAATTTTACTTATATTTCGCGGAAAGACCACAAAGATAAGATAAGAGAGATTAGGGCTCGTACAGTGGCATATAGGCAGTCATTTTTCCCTCATTCTGTTTGGGAGTGAAACAGGGAGAGAAGCTGCTAGTTGTGGTACGAGGTACCCTCCGCCACGCACCGTATGGTGGATTGCGGAGTATGTATGTAGATGTAGATGTAGATACATGTTTCTTCTACAAAAAACTTATCTTGAAACTAGATGTGTAATTAGAAGCATCCTAAAAATATGTAAGATGATATCAAACAACGCAAAATCCGGGATATAACGAAACAATATTATGAAATTTGCTATTCACCAAGTCGCAGAGATGCTGAGTCGCAGACTGGCACAACAAAAAGACTGTCACAAAACAAGTTTCCGCCCAACAAGGCTTTTGTCAACAACAGACGACAGACAAACACACACACACACACACACACACACACACACACAGACACTCACGCAAACGCAACTCACACACATATCACTGCAGCCACTGGCAGCTGAAGGCAGACTGCGATCAGCAGCGGTGTATGATGGAACAGGCAACTGTGTGGGGGTAAGCAGGAGGCTGACACAGGGAGGGGGAGGGATAGCAGGGTAGTGGTGGGGGACAGTTAAGTGCTGCTGGGGGTCATACAGGGAAGAGATGGAGACAGTCTAGGGCAGCTAGTTGCAGCCTGTAGACTAGACGGAGGGTGGGGGAGAGACGAGGGGTAGTGGAAAAGGAGAGAAATAAAATGACTGGGTGCGTTGATGGACTAGACTGCTCTGTATTGCTGGATTGGGAATGGAGAAGGTGCTAGATGGGTGAGGACGATGACTAACGAAGGTTGAGGCCAGGAGGATTACGAGAACATAATATATACTGCAGGGAGAGTTCCCAGTTGCACAATTCAGGAAAGCTGGTGTTGGTGGGAAGAAAAGTCTAGGAAGCAGTCACTGAAATGTCGAATGTCGTGTTGGGCGACGTGCTCAGTAACAGGGTGGTCCAGTTATTTCTTGGCCACAGTTTCTCAGTGGCCATTCATACAGACAACTAGCTTGTTGGTTGTCATGCCCACAAAGAATGCAGCACAGTGGTTGAAGCTTAGCTTGTAGTTCACATGACTGGTTTCACAAGTAGCCCTGCCTGTGATGGTACTGGTGATGTTTGTGACCGGACCAGAGTAGGTACCCTTTGGAGGATGTATGGGACAGGTCTTGCTTCTAGGAAAATTACAGGGATATGAGCCATGAGGTAAGGGGTAGGGAGCAGTTGTTGTGTATGGGTGCACGAGTGTATTATGTAGGTTTGGCATCCAGCGGAATACGACTGTGTGAGAGGTGGGAAGTATAGTGGGCAGCAACTAGTGGCTGCTGTCAGAATGGAGGTATTCCTGGTGCTTAGTAGGTCTGATATGGACAGAGACACTGATGAAGCCATCTCTCGGGTGAAGGTCAACATCTAGGAAGGTGACTTGTCGAATTGAAGAGAACCAGGTGAAGCGAATGGGGAAGAAGCTACTGAGGTTCTGGAGGAATGTGGATAGGGTGTCCTCACCCGATCCAGGCGAGGGGTTTAGGATTTGGGGTGTTTAGGAATGACTACTCTAGATGGCCTATGGATGGGATAGCATAGGTTGGTGTCATGTGGGTGCTCATAGCCATACCACAGATTTTTTTGCAGGTAATGCCTTCAAAGGAGAAGTGTAGGTAACGATACAGTTGGTCATGGTGACGAGGGAAGAGGCTGTTGGTCTGGAATCTATCGAGTACTGGGAAAGATAATGTTCAGCAGCAGTAAGGCTGTGGGCTTAGGGATGTTAGTGTAAAGGAAGGTGGCATCAATAGTGGTGAACAGGGCACCATATGGTAAAGGAACAGAAACTGTGGAGAGTCAAATGGCTGAACGTGTTGTTCTACAAGAGCAGAGATTCTCTCAGTGGGGCCACAGTAACCAGCCACAATGGTGCATCCTAGGTGGTTGGGTTTATTGACTTTAGGAACTGTGAGTGGGATGTGGTAGGGATGAGGAGAGAGATTGACTCCAGAGAGAGGTTCTGGGATGGGCCTAAGGATTGGAAGAGAGCCTGGAGATCCTGCTGGATTTCAGGAATGATGTTACTGTGGCAATGTTTGTTGGTGGATGAGTCTGACATTTTGCACGATCCTTCTGCCAGGTAATCCTTGCAGTTCAAATCAACAGTGGTGTATCCTTTGCCTGCAGGAAGGATTATAAGGTCGGAATCAGTTTTTAGGTGGTGAACTGCAGTTCTTTCTGCAGATGTAAGGTTAGTTTGCATGTTGAGGGATTTGGGGAACGATGGTGAGGCAAGGTTTGAGGTTAAGAAATTCTGGAAAGTTAACAGGGGGTGATATGGGGGCACTGGCTGTGGATCGCTGTCGGATGGAGGAGTGAACTGAGTCTGGCAGGATTCAACATTGGTCTTTGGTTGACTCTAGGGTTGGTGGCGAAAAAATGTTTCCACTGTAGGGACCAGGAGAAGTTCTTTAACACATCCTGCATGATTTAATTTGGGAATGGAGCAAAATGTGAGGCCTTTGCAAAGGACTAATATTTCTGCAAGGCTAAAGCTTCTGGAGAAAAGCGTCATGACTATGTTTTAGGTCTTTCCAGCTTCTTGATTCTGTGTGGTGGTTATTGAGGTTTGAAGGGTGGGGTACATACAGTACGTCTGTGAGACAGGATTTCTCAGCTATGAGGGGAGGTTTGGAGGTTGTTGTGGTGGACAGTGGTACTCCAAGGCGGGAGTACGAAGAGAGCAGGATGGAGAGCTTTTTGAGGTGGCGTTGTGATTGTTGCCCTAGTTCCTGGAGGGCAAGAGTTTCAATATGTGCTATGGGTTCCAGGTATTTGGGATTGCATAGCAGGAGAGTTTTACAGATGAAGAGAAAGTATTGCAAGGAGATTTCAGTTGACTGATATGGTTTTGCAGGACTATGTTGGTAAGGACTAAGGATTGGTGGAATCTGAACAGAAATGATTGGCAGTGTCTGAGCAGATAGAGATCATTGTGGAAGGAAGTGTGGTAGCTTCAGATGAGTATTTTGACGGGAAGTCCATTTGGAAGGATTCCATGAGCCAAGAAACAACACAGTAACATGTGTGGGACTGGGTTCTGGGTATGGATAAGAAAAATTTTCCGTATTGATGCAGATGGAAGGACTCATGGTGATGGAAGAAACAGGAAAAAACGTAAATAACGTAGAATTGTGTACAAAAAAATTCGCAAAAGTAATCCCAAACACATGGGAAAAATCACGAAACGGATGAAACTGATGAAGTAGGGGGAAACAAGATGAAACTGAGGGCGTACGACGACAGTGACAGGAGAAAACACTCTAAATTGGCTCCAAGTCATAAGGTCAAAGAAAAGACATAAATAAAAAAATATTTTACTCTAGGCTGGAGGTATGAGGGTGAATAAGCATGAAGAAGGGGCACAGCGGATGTGACTGGATGAGGTGAAATTAGCAGGTGCGAACTGGGATGGAACAGAGAAGGAGTGGGGGTGGGGATGGGTTGGTAGGATGAGAGACAAGAAACGTATGGGAAATAACACGCGAAAATACGGGAGAATGACACAGGGTGATTGATTAAGTTGAAGGTACAGGATTAATGATATCGGCGGCAGTAATACGGGACATAAGATGCTGCGCCATCAATCAGTTTGGTCTTGTAGCCATTTGTTGTGCGTGGCCGAGACTGTTGATACAGTGTGGATCGTAAGTAGAACGTGTGGTGCGGTTTGTAAGGCGACAAGAGAAACACAGCAAAGAAGAGAAGGAAGGACAGATATTGTGTATAGTAATGCAGTAGAAGATAGTAACAAAGAAAAAGAGCACTGCGTTTACGATGGAAGAAAAGTCGTCAGGCCAAAAACAAACAATGGGAAACTCAGCATGGAGTTGAAAAATATTACGAAAAGGATATCTGCTACTCATCGTATAGAGGATATGCTGAGTCACAGATAGGTGGAACAAAAGACTGACACAAAATAAGCTTTCGGCCAACAAGACCTTTGTCAAAAATAGATGACAGACATAGACACATACACAAATGCTACTCACACACACATGGTCGCAGTCTTTGGCAGCTGAAGCCAGACTACCAGCAGCAGCATCAGTGCATGATGGGAGAGGTATCTGAGTGGGGATGAGAAGAAGAGTGGGGTAGGGAGGGGGAGAGGTAGCAGAGTGGGGGTGATGGATGGTGAAGTGCTGCTGGGGCGTGCAGGGACAAGGTGGAAAGAGGATAGGGCAGCTAGGTGCAATCAGGAAGTTAGACGGATGGCAGGGGCGAGATGGGGGTAGTGTAAAAGCAGAGAAGTAAAATGCCTGGTTGCGTTGATGGAATCAAGTGTTGCATAGTGCTGGAATGGCGACAAGGAAATGGCTACGTGGGTGAGGAGAATGACTAGTACATGATGAGACCAGGAGAGCTACGGGAATGAAGAATATATTGCAGGGAAAATGCCCACCTGCAAAACTCAGAAATGCTGGTGTTGGTAGGAAGGATCCATATGGTACAAGTTGCGAAGCAGTCACTGAAATGAAGACTGTCATGCTGGACAGCGTGGTCAGAAACAGGGTGGTCCAGTTGTTCCTTGGCCACAGTTTGTCAGTGGCTAGTCATGCAGACAAATAGCTTGTTGGTTGTCATCCTCACATAGAATGCAGCACAGTGGTTTGAGCTTAGCTTGTAGAGCACATGTCTGGTTTCAAAGGTAGCACTGCCTTTAATTGTGTAGATGATGTTTGTGACCGGACTGGAGAGGGTGGTGTCGAGAGGATGTATGAGGCAGATATTGCAACTAGTTTAACTATCTATCATCATACTAACTGTATTTCGTCAGTTTCATCCTTTTCGTGATTTTTCTCATATATTTGGGAGCACTTTTGCGAATTTTTTCCGTATATAATTCTATGTTATTTATGTTTTTTTCCGTTTCTTCCATCACCATGGATCCTTGTAACTCAGTACCACCCAGGACTGGACCAACTGAATTTAATTCTCCACCAGGATTTCGACTACCTCTCATTGTACCTTGAAATGAGAAATAACCTGCCCGCTACACTTCCCACCCGTCATGCAGTGGTCTTCGACTGGTTGCCAAACCTACACAATATACTCATCCATTCCTACACAGTCCTTGCTCCCTACCCCATACCTCATGGCTGATATCACTGTAATAGACCTAGAAGCAAGACCTGTCACATACATCTTCCAAACGCCACTTACTCTAGACCTGTCATGAACATCACCAATACCATCATACACAGGGCTACTTGCGAAACCAGTCATGTGAACTACAAGCCAAGCTTCAACCACTGTGCTCCATTCCTTGGCCACTGACAAACTGTGGCTAAGAAATAACAAGACCACCCTGTTGCTCAGCACATCTCCCAACACGACATTTTTCATTTGAGTGACTGCTTTCCAGACTTTTCATCCCACCAACACCAGCTTTCCTGAATTGCGCAAGTGGGCACTCTTCCTGCAATATATCCTATGTTCCCATAGTCTTCCTGGCCTCAACCTTCGTTAGTCATCATCCTCAACGACCTAGCACCTTCTCCATTCCCATTCCAGCACTGCAGAGTGGTCTAGTCCACCAATGCACCTAGTCATTTTACTTCTCTCCTTTTCCACTACCCCTTTTCTCTCCCCCTCCCTCCGTCTGATCTTCAGACTGCACCTAGTTGCCCTACCATCTCTCCATCTCGTCCCTGAATGCTCCCCAGTAGTGCTTAACTGCCCCCCACCCCTATCCTGCTGTCCCTCCCCCTCCCTGTGCCAGCCTCCTCCTTAACCCCACCCAGTTGTCTGTCCCATCATGCACTCATGTTGCTGCTCGTAGTGTGGCTTACCTGCCAGACATTGTGCGTTTGCGTGAGTGTGTGTGTACGTCTTTCGTGTATTTCTGACAAAGCCCTTGTTGGCTTGTTTTGTAACAGTCTTTTTGTTGTGCCTATCTGCGACTCAAAGTCTCCACTATATGGTGAGTAGCAACTATCCTTCTCATAACTGATATATTACACTTATCAGTATCTGAATTAGTGTATCTGTTTTGCTTTATTAATTAAATCGACTTCAAATAAGTGTCTTAGTAAATTGCCTATCACTGGTCAATTACATCGATAATCAAATATATATATTGCTCATTCGAAGTGTATCAATGAGCATTTTAATCTAAAGAGTCAATGTAATTTGTGGATACATAATTACAATTTTTAATATATATTTAGTGAAACTCTGTATAGAAACCTTCTCAGCTCTATAACTAATTACACTTATCACTTTCATAGCGTATTTGTATATAAGCTGAATCATCTCTCATTCTTCCTGAAGACGATTCATCGTCCTCCACCCTAAATATTATGGTATCTGCGGCACGTTCACAAGAGTAGATAAAGCCAAGGTGTGGATATAATTAAAGTGTTGTTACTCATAATGGCCCATTGTGGGGTGTAATTGTTGTATGGCAGAGAAACTTGATAGATGTGGAAAACGGATTTACGCTGGAAAATATTTATTTCCAATTTTGACCACCAGGTGCAAATTTAGCGTTGTGCAGCACATCGCCAATGCCACCAATGCTCATATTACAATCACTGTGTAAGCCGCAGTAATAATAAATTCAGCATTATGCGTTTCTCATTTGTTTGGCTTTTTCTGCCCACATCTCGTCCCTTATCCATTACATATAGAATCATTTCTCTACATCTTTCTTGCACTCACTGCGCTAGATTTTCTCTGGTGGTCAAAAATGGAACTTTTTATTTTCCTGCATAAATCGGTTCCGCATTAATGTATATATCTACCAAGGTTCTCTGCCATACGATAACAGCAGCCCACACTCGACGTCTGTGGGTAGCTACACTTTAATTACAAGCACCCAATGTGTAGTCCTTTGTGTATGCTGGCGGGCGGACATGATGTCACGTATGGGTCCGAGTTAAGTTTAACAGATTCTCATGCTCTCAGTGTGCCATCTAGCAGGGGCTACCGCGTCTCCCTGGAAGCTGTCAGTGGCGCGCTATCCAGCCCCTGCACTATTGCACACTTGAACGAAGTACAACACACAATCAGAACCAGTCACCTCTATTCTCTTTACAATATGTCGTGCCACAGTCTACAAACCAGTTGCGGTGCTACTGCTGACGCCCTACCCCAGTAAACCGATAGATTGATAGACTGATTTTCAGCATGATACCCTTATGAATGAGTGCCACTAAGAGGAGAAAGATATTTCAGTAGCTAGACATACCCCCTTTCACACGGAGCTGATTTCAGGATTGTAGGCTACACAGATAGAATACTCAAGCTGCAAAGCGCCTACACCTGCTGCCTCTCAGGACCAATAATAAAAGATGGCTAGCATCACGGGGAAGCGTCAGCGAGCATTTTGTCTCTAACAAAAGTAGTTCCACATGACGTCAACTGTCACTCCTAGATATTTGATTCAAAGACGTTGAAACGCCCTGTATAAACTTTCTTATTCTTGTGCTAAGTATGTTAATAATTAGCAATCACTTTTCACTGGAGTAAGTTTTACAGAATTTATCACTGGAAGTAATTAACTGCTCGGGCGATAGATTAACATTATTCACAAATTACCAGTTTCTAAGTTATTATATCACTGCATACGGTTTCTTTTTCTGTTATTAGTTCCTGGTGTAGTGTGCACCAGTGGAATTAATCAAGTACTGCAGTTGCTATGGCTCAGTATCTTCGCATCTTAGTATTTAGGTATGCATGTCCATCTCTTGATAGTATCTTGCGATGTAAGTCTAAAGTTTTGGCTATTAGGCAAGCTTTGTGACACTTGTCAGTAGAAGAATTCTCAGTTTGTCGACAGTTGTTACAAATTTTGACCTGATGACCAGCTGAGAAGACGATATTTAAGATGTGCTACTTCTGAGAGCTGGCCGCCGTGGCCGAACTGTTCTAGGCGCTTCAGCCCAGAACCGCGCTGCTGCTACGGTTGCCGGTTCGAATCCTGCCTCGGGCATGAATGTGTGTGATGTCCTTAGGTTAGTTAGGTTTAAGTAGTTCTAAGTCCAGGAGCGTGATAACCTCAGATGTTAAGTCCCATAGTGCTTAGAGCCATTAGAACCATTTTTTTACTTCTGAGAGGTGATTTTCCCAATAGGGAGAGGGGGTCCTGCAGAGATGTGCAGCATAACAACACTGTCCATTATGGATTCTTATGACTGACGTTGTATATAGTTTGTTAAAATTTTAACTTTGAATGCCGTTTTCTTTTGGGATTGTATTGTTGAATACGTGAAACTTATGTCGTTTCATCAACTGAGAGGTTTCCCAGAATTTGTACCAATCATTAAATGCCCCTTTAGTTACAGTGGTGTATAAAGTAAACGTATAAAGAAAGGTATTCCTTCCGTGATGCTACCTTTTGTTAACTGTTCGACAGTTCCATTGTCTCTGGTTGGGGAATACCCTGCGACCCAGACAAGTTGAGCTCTTTTGTATTTTTGAAGATGTGATTCGTCTGCTGAAACTAAATTAAAGTCTCCAGAATGAGATTTTTACTCTGCAGCGGAGTGTGCTCTGATATGAAACTTCCTGGCAGATTAGAACTGTGTGCCGGACCGATACTCGAACTCGGTAACTTTGCTTTTCGCGGGCAAGTGCTCTAACATCTGAGCTTCCCAAGCACGACTCACGACCCGTCCTCACAGCTTCAATTCTGCCAGTACCTCGTCTCCTACCTTCCAAACTTCACAGAAGCTCTTCTGCGAACCTTGCAGAACTAGCACTTCTGAAATAATGAAAGGCAGTTTGTATTGTACCATATACGTTTCATCTTCTTTTATTTGTGGAGCATCTTCAGTGGTGACTTGTTAAGGTAAGGGGAGGGGGGGGTCTTAAGTAAGTAATACAACACATTGTGGTATGCATTTGTTCAGATTCCAATACACCGTATTATTCCCCACTCTTCTGGAGAGAAACAACTATTTTTGAACATAATCTGCGTTCATTGCTACTGCCTTACGCCACATTACAGCGAAGGCCCGTATGCTGCTTGGGACCACTCTGCTGGTTGACATGAGCCAAAGTGTTGCTGCATCAATGAGCTCCCCATCATTCACGAAGTGCTTCTCACGAAATGCTACCTTCATTGGGCCAAACAGATGGAATTGGAAGGTGGTAGATCCGATCGGTAGGATGGCGGAGTGAAAACAGTTCAGTAAGGTTTTTTGTGGTGGCGAACACGCTGAAGTCGTCCCTTCAGTTTCTTGAGGGTAGCACAATACACTTCCGAGGTGATCGTTGCGCCACGCCTTTCTAGTCTCAGAAGACTGTCTCCATGACTTTACCAGGTGAGGATGCGGCTTTGAACCGTTTCCTCGGAGAGGGAGTGTGGCGCCACTACATGGATTGCCGTTCTGTTTCCGGTGGGAAGTGATGAACCCATGTTTTACCGCCTGTGATGATGCGGGACAAAAAATTTTCAGTCACCAGGTGACTTGCAAGCTCTTCCACACTGATGGTCCATCGTTGTTCTTTATGGTCTTAGGAACCCAGAGGGCACACGCTTTTGAATACCTCAGCAGGTGGACGAGTGTGTCAGCGCTGCCAACACAGATGCCGAGCAGAGTAGCGATTTGTTTGATAGTAACCCGTCGATCACCTCAAATGAGAGTGTCCGCACGTTCCATCATTGGAAGTGTCATAGATGCGTGCAGCCAGCCAACTCGTGGGAGACTGGACAGGTTTCCTTGGCTTTGTTGCGATGATGACGGACGCTTCGCCCAACGATTCACCGTGTTTTTCTTCAATGAAAGGCCTCTATAGACATTCTGCAAGCGCCTACGAATATTTGAGATGCTCTGGTTTCTCTTCAAAAGGAACTCGATGACCGCTCTCTGCTAGGAACGCACCTTCGTTAGGGACACCATTTTGAAGGCTACCTATCGGAACGTCATGAAACTGCAGGGACTGAAGCGCTAATATTCCACGCTGCCACTCAATAAATGCCGCATTTTTTCAACTGAAACTGGCCGCGAAAGAAATGCGTTGCATTACTTCTTGAATGCCCCTCGTATTCCAGTATATGTGCCGTCGTGAAGTTGTGTTTGGTGTGCTTACCCAGGACGTCCGATAATGGCGTTTAGAATTATACCTTGCTTCCATTGTTCTGTGTGTTTTCAAACTGTATTGTTTGATACTTTATACTGATATATTAGTTCTGTACATCGAAAAGGAAATAGTTGTTTTCAAGTTCCAGGACTCCCGTTCTCGTTTGTCGAGGGCTCCCCGCGAAACTCTAAGCAGTGGTGTTAACAGCAATCAACGGTTGCCGGCAGACGCTGTCAGAGTGCGGCCGCGAGATGGCAGACGTGCTGGAGGCGGTGGCCGAGCGCGGCGACACTGTGGAAGTGCGGGAACTGGCAGCCAGGTACTCCACTGACATCATCGCGTCCGTCGCCTTCGGCATCGAGTGCAACTGCCAGCGGAACCCAGACAGCGAGTTCCGCCAGTGGGGCCGCAGGATCTTCAAGCCCACCATACAGTCGGGCATCAGCAGCATCCTCGCTTTCATCAGTCCCACACTCACCAGACTTTTAAGGTAATTACGGGTACTTTAGGAGCCTTCGACTGTAAGTTATCAAATGCACTCTAAGAGAAAACAGAAAAACGGCACACCACGAAGGAATCATCCAAATGGGACGGATAGATTTGATGTACACGTACAGAGAAACAAATAATTACAGCTTCAGAAAAATTGGGTGATTTACTCAAGAAAAAGAGTTTCACAAACTGAACAAGTCAGTAACGCGCTGGTCCCCCTCTCGGCCTTATGCAGACAGTTATTCTGTCTTGGCAATTGATTGACAGCAAAGCTGGATGTCCTGAGGGACATCGTGCCAAATTATGTACAACTGATGCCTTAGATCGTCAAAATCCCCGGTTGGTTGAAGGACCCTGCCCATAAAGCTCCAAACATTTCCAACTGGGGAGAGATCCGACTACCTTGCTGGCCAAGGTATGGTTTGGCAAGCACGTAGACAAGAATTAGAAACTCTTGCCATGTGCAGGCAGACGTTATCTTGCTTAAATATATGCTCTGGATCGCTTCCCAACAAAACGAGGCATAGAACATCGTCGACCTAACGCTGTACTTTAAGGGTCCAGATGATGACAACAAATGGAGACATTCTATGAAATAAAATATCAGCCCCGCCATATAGTGGGCAACTGATAGGTTGGTATCCCACTGTTGTCTGCGGCGTCTATACTGGACGTCGTACCTCAATTCGAAGCAAGAATCTTCACTGAACATATTTCTACTCTAATCAGTAAGATTCCAGACCGAATGTGCCCGACAACACTGCAAACTGGATCCTTGTGGTCGATGAAGCACCAGTTGCACCTCAGATCGATGATAATGATGAATACGGGGTTCTGGATCGGCTCTCACGATTTCTCGGTCCTTTCTTTCTGTCGTCCCTCTAGATCGACCACTTCCTTCTCGACACTGTGTCCGGCCATGTTTCACCCATACCTGCCAACATCGTCGAATAGTGGCATCACTCCGGTTCAGAAGTCGAGTGTTTCGTAAGTTCCTCCAACTGGCTTCTTTGAGCCCAGCTTTCTCAAATACTGTCATATGTACACTCCTGGAAATTGAAATAAGAACACCGTGAATTCATTGTCCCAGGAAGGGGAAACTTTATTGACACATTCCAACTGGGGAGAGATCCGACTACCTTGCTGGCCAAGGTATGGTTTGGCAAGCACGTAGACAAGAATTAGAAACTCTTGCCATGTGCAGGCAGACGTTATCTTGCTTAAATATATGCTCTGGATCGCTTCCCAACAAAACGAGGCATAGAACATCGTCGACCTAACGCTGTACTTTAAGGGTCCAGATGATGACAACAAATGGAGACATTCTATGAAATAAAATATCAGCCCCGCCATATAGTGGGCAACTGATAGGTTGGTATCCCACTGTTGTCTGCGGCGTCTATACTGGACGTCGTACCTCAATTCGAAGCAAGAATCTTCACTGAACATATTTCTACTCTAATCAGTAAGATTCCAGACCGAATGTGCCCGACAACACTGCAAACTGGATCCTTGTGGTCGATGAAGCACCAGTTGCACCTCAGATCGATGATAATGATGAATACGGGGTTCTGGATCGGCTCTCACGATTTCTCGGTCCTTTCTTTCTGTCGTCCCTCTAGATCGACCACTTCCTTCTCGACACTGTGTCCGGCCATGTTTCACCCATACCTGCCAACATCGTCGAATAGTGGCATCACTCCGGTTCAGAAGTCGAGTGTTTCGTAAGTTCCTCCAACTGGCTTCTTTGAGCCCAGCTTTCTCAAATACTGTCATATGTACACTCCTGGAAATTGAAATAAGAACACCGTGAATTCATTGTCCCAGGAAGGGGAAACTTTATTGACACATTCCTGGGGTCAGATACATCACATGATCACACTGACAAAACCACAGGCACATAGACACAGGCAACAGAGCATGCACAATGTCAGCACTAGTACAGTGTATATCCACCTTTAGCAGCAATGCAGGCTGCTATTCTCCCATGGAGACGATCGTAGAGATGCTGGATGTAGTCCTGTGGAACGGCTTGCCATGCCATTTCCACCTGGCGCCTCAGTTGGACCAGCGTTCGTGCTGGACGTGCAGACCGCGTGAGACGACGATTCATCCAGTCCCAAACATGCTCAATGGGGGACAGATCTGGAGGTCTTGCTGGCCATGGTAGTTGGCTTACACCTTCTAGAGCACGTTGGGTGGCACGGGATACATGCGGACGTGCATTGTCCTGTTGGAACAGCAAGTTCCCTTGCCGGTCTAGGAATGGTAGAACGATGGGTTCGATGACGGTTTGGATGTACCGTGCACTATTCAGTGTCCCCTCGACGATCACCAGTGGTGTACGGCCAGTGTAGGAGATCGCTCCCCACACCATGATGCCGGGTGTTGGCCCTGTGTGCCTCGGTCGTATGCAGTCCTGATTGTGGCGCTCACCTGCACGGCGCCAAACACGCATACGACCATCATTGGCACCAAGGCAGAAGCGACTCTCATCGCTGAAGACGACACGTCTCCATTCGTCCCTCCATTCACGCCTGTCGCGATACCACTGGAGGCGGGCTGCACGATGTTGGGGCGTGAGCGGAAGACGGCCTAACGGTGTGCGGGACCGTAGCCCAGCTTCATGGAGACGGTTGCGAATGGTCCTCGCCGATACCCCAGGAGCAACAGTGTCCTTAATTTGCTGGGAAGTGGCGGTGCGGTCCCCTACGGCACTGCGTAGGATCCTACGGTCTTGGCGTGCATCTGTGCGTCGCTGCGGTCCAGTCCCACGTCGACGGGCACGTGCACCTTCCGCCGACCACTGGCGACAACATCAATGTACTGTGGAGACCTCACGCCCCACGTGTTGAGCAATTCGGCGGTACGTCCACCCGGCCTCCCGCATGCCCACTATACGCCCTCGCTCAAAGTCCGTCAACTGCGCATACGGTTCACGTCCACGCTGTCGCGGCATGCTACCAGTGTTAAAGACTGCGATGGAGCTCCGTATGCCACGGCAAACTGGCTGATACTGACGGCGGCGGTGCACAAATGCTGCCCAGCTAGCGCCATTCGACGACCAACACCGCGGTTCCTGGTGTGTCCGCTGTGCCGTGCGTGTGATCATTGCTTGTACAGCCCTCTCGCAGTGTCCGGAGCAAGTATGGTGGGTCTGACACACCGGTGTCAATGTGTTCTTTTTTCCATTTCCAGGAGTGTATATATTGTTCACGCGCCTGTCTGTAGGCCATAGTTAAGGTCGAACTTAGTACGTAGAATGAAATTTGCAAAGATTTTATGCCAGGGTATCTACAAGTCCCCTCTTTTCCATTCTTGGGAGTTGCACAGTAAACCTACGTTGCAGCGTCACACATTCATCCATCGGCCGCCAAAGTTCATCCTTTTCCATTTACCTTAGAAATCTGTATGAATATCGATTTGTAACCTATTTGCATCACTCCTTCGTGGTGCGTATTCTTCTTCTTCCTTTTCTTAACAAAAAAAAAAAAAAAAAAGTTCAGAAATAAACTTAGCAGCGACCAGCCGCTCATTAAATACATATTTATTTCCATGAACTATTTGTCATTTCTTTTCCGACTCGTCTCCAGATCAAGCACCCAGAAGTATACATATTCTTGCTAGTATACTGATAATGGAAGAATTAAGAAGAATGATTTGTTGAACTATAAAAAAGTTACGACGCTGTAAAATGGTGTAATGTATTCGAAAATATCATGAATATGGGTATAAAGTGTAGGGAAAGTCGAGTAATACACAATGTATACAAGAACCATGAGGGGAAGTGAATATGGACGACCACGAAGAGAGTTCTCGGATTAGAAATGGTAGAAGATAGGCTTTTAGTCTTTCACTCCTTCTATTAAACCTATATACTGAGGAAGCAATAAAGGAAACAGGAGATACGAATGAAAGGATGTCAACGATGAATCGCCGAGGACACTTATCCTCAGTTAAATACAGACAATTAAGGGAACATTGTGTGGAACGTAAAAGAAAAACCAAAGTAGTGAGTAACAGTAGAAATAAAATTAACAATATTCTGAAGTCACAACTGGGAACCACAAAGTAGACAAAGTAAAGGAATTGCTTGGAAGCAAATTAATACACGACGGTCGAAGGAAGGAGGACACAGAAAGGAGAGTAGCACAGGAAAGGAGGGAATTACAGGCAGAAAGAAGTCCACTGGTAGTTAACATAGAACTTATATTGAGGATGACATTTATGTACGTTTGGATCTCATGATAGTATGGAACTGAATGAAGGACTGTGGGAAATGCTTAAGAGAAGAGAATGGAAGAGTTTGAAATGTGGTGCTGCAAAATAATGTCGCTGATTAGATAGGCTGATAAAAAGTGAGGAGGTTGTCTGCCGATTCGGCGAAAAAAGAAATATGAGAGAAACACTGACAAGAACAAGGGACAGGACGATAGAGCATTTCTTAAGACATCAAGAAATAACTTCCACCGTACTTGAGGGAGTTCTAGAGTTTAGAATATTGTAACACATCCAAAAATAATTGAATAGTTGGGTGTAAATGCTAATCTGACATGAGGCGCTTGGCAAATGGGAGGAATTTACAGCGAACCGTACCAAACCAGTCAAAAGACTGACCCCCACCCAAAAAAAGCATTGTGCTGCGTACTAGGTGTTACTTCACTGTGACAAGAAGGTAGTAAGCATCCAATGTATCAATTTGTGTGTTAATTACACGGCAAGTTGTTTCCAAAAATGAATTCGTTTACGTACTGCTGTAGTACGGGCGGCTTGCCAGATTCCAGTAACACAGTCAAAAGGAAACCTTCAGTGTCCGTACAGCTGCTATTATCTAGATTCAGTAATCAGCTTTCGATCATCTTTGCCCTTCTGCTAGACTATGATGCAATTTATTTACTAATTTATTATTATTATTATTATTATTATTATTATTAGTCGTAAAGCTCCCAACATGGAAGACGCTAAGTAAAGATGGTTCACTTCTGGGGCTTCTTATTCTTCTTGTTTGCCCACCAGGTCTTCATTCTTTGCGAGAATTCAGCTTTTCTTTCTTCGCTCCATTTTGTTCCAGTTCTCAGCGCTTTTGTCTCTGGTTTGACCTATTTATTATTATTATTATCAATGTCGAAATTTTAAATTGAATCCAACTTCTACTACCGTTTCCTAAAAGGTCTAGCTAGCAGTTCATTGAACTATAGTGACGTTCAGCATGCTGTAAAGGGTTTTGTATCCTATATCTATAGCTAATAACATCGTATTTTATTTGCAGAAAAGCTTTTGTGTCTTATTGGAATGAATGTAAAAACAAAAAACATACAATTCCTGTGCATGTTTTCATGGCGCAGCGAGTGCCAAATTAAACTTCGGGCGTGCACCCACATAAATCCCACTTCTTCTTATAATATTTGGGGCATGTACCGTTCGGCCGGAAGACTCACTCTGAAGATGACCGAACGGCACACGATCGAAATGCTAGGAGAAGTGGAATTTATGCGGCTGCACGCCAGAAGCTTAATCGATCAGTACAATTTTTGCGTAATGTTTCAAGTATAATTCTCATCCCGGGTCTTCAAAGTATTTGGAAAAATTACGTGTTGTATTTCACTCGCGTCAGTGCTGTACCGAACTTTGATTACATCTGTGATTTTCCGCCGCCACGTTTTGTGCTTTCAGTCGTACAAACCGTTATTCGAATTTTGGAGAGAGCGCCTGAGGATAGGCAAGGCAGTCGTTATTGAGATGTGATCTTGTCAGTATATCTATGTCGGGTCAAATTTAGTCGAACTGAGTATGTAAAACAATGAGCAAGGCGAAGTAGGTAAGTGTAAGGTTTTGCTATAATTTGTAATTTATTGTGATTAAAATAGTTATATTTTATGCAGGGTACGTTGATGCTAGGGTCTGAACTTTTCATGGCACGCATAGGATGGGGTGCTAAATTAATCTAATATTGTGAAACCAATATACATCATGCGCACATTGATGTGCCCACATTCCTCGTAAAAGCAATGAATCTGTTTGTTTGTTGCTGACAGCTAAGTAGCGAGAGACTGTTTGTGGTAGGGACAAACTAAGAACACACAACAGAGTTGATTCACTACTACAATTTCTCCATGTGCCACTAGTTTATTTGAACTGGTTATTGTTGTGTACCGCGGGCAGTAAAGTTAATATTTTTGTAGCATGTTTTATAGAGGAGGAAGACAGAGAGTTATACAACTATGCTTTTCTCCTGTTATACACTACGGAAATGGAATGTGTTACACCATGAAGCACCTCCCGATATTTGTCAAATTTTGTGAAGTTCATCACGTAGAACGTATTAAACGATTCCACTTTCATTTCATTCGGAACTGATGATCCACGTCAGTTGGTTGGTTTATTTTGGGGAGGGGTCATCGGTACCATAGGATTAGGGAAGGAAATCGGCCATGCCCTTTCGAAGGAACCATCTCGTCATTTGCCACACGCGATTTAGGGAAATCAAGATGGTCGGACGCGGATCTGAACCGCCATCCTCCCGTGTGCTAGCGACTGCGCCACCTCGCTCGATATCAACATCAGTATGAAGTGTGTTACACAGCAGCAAGAATACACAGTTGTATTCGTTGAGCAAGGAAAGCAAACACCCTCCTACTCTGACGAATTTTTTACAACGCCTGAAACACATAGTGACTGAGTTCTTGAAGATGCCAGGCTGCATGTTGGTACGAAAGTATACGTCTTCCCATCACATACTACACCTTCTGTATGTATGGGTGATAGATCAGGTTATAGAGCAAGCTGGTCCAGAATCTATGCATTCCTCAAGATATGTGTGGTTACCCATTTACATGAACAGGTGCTTAGCCATTTATTGTTACAGATACTAAGTCGTCTACAATATACAGGTGGTGATACATTTTTGCTACAACTGGTTAGCCATACGTAAGTAGTGGGCTACAGACAGTTTACACTGCTCGCCACCCAAAATCCAAAATCTTGAAGGAAGTGTGCAAATCAGATGAAATTTTCAGTAGTCGTTTGTGGCGACGAGATGTGCACATAACAGTATTTCAGTGCAAGCTCACATCAGGGGCGCCAGTAGCGTCTCATGCAAGCGCTGTATAAAGGGGGAACAGACTGGCGTGAGGACGCACTTGAATTGTTCTTTCGAACTACTGTTTTGCATAAGCACCGTCAGTATGCCTCGCAGCGAGCGTCTTTCGAGCACGTTTACGAGTTCGGCAGAGGAAGAATAGTTACCTTTATGGATTGTAGATTATCCTTCAGCGAAATCACCGATCTTATCAGACGGAACCAAGGAACTGATATATGGATATATCATCGCTGAATGCAGGAGGAAACGACGGACCGACGGTACTGATTGCACCCATGTCGGTGCACCACTTCATTTGATAACAGGAATATTGTGTGCGTGGCAGTGATGGATCGCTCTGCCACATTACGAACCATATCACAGCAAACTGATCTCTTGCGCAACAAGCCGTGTCCGCGCACACCATTCGACATCGTTTGCAGCAGAGTGGGCTGTCCGTAAGTGCGTTTGCGGCAGCAGTGGTGCGATGAACCATATACAAGGACAACCAGTTGAAACGACGTTGTCTTTACCGGCGAATCCCGATTCTGCCCGATATCTAGATTATTGTCTGGAGACACCGTGGTGAGAGACTGTTGAAATGTTGCCCTATGCATCGTCATACTGGTCCTACACCCGGTATTATGGTTTGGGATGGTACTGGATTCCACTCCCTCACCCCCTTGTACGCTTTGCTGGTACACTAACCAGATCGCGTTACATCTCTGAAGTGTGGCAACCTGTTCTCCTCCCACAGCTTCGGGGCTTGTTGACGGCCACATTGCAGCAGGAAAATGCGCTATCACACGTAACACGCAATATTCAAGACTTCCTCGTCGCCCATCATGTTCATTTGCTGCCTTAGCCTCCCTTTTCTCCTGATCTCTCGCCCACCAGGAACATCCCGGGATACACCGTCGTTGCTACACCAGATCAACTTTGGCAGTATGTGGAAGCAGCATGGACTGTAATACCCCAGCAACATAGCCACAGACTTTGATTCACACCCGAGGCGTGTGGCAACGGGTGCAGCGAAATAATAGAGGCAACACTCAATATTAATTTCATTATCTTCCTCGCTTCACTTTATTTCAGAGATGTGATCTTTGTGCATCTTGTTATCCCCCAATCAGTTTCACTGTGGTATCTCCGGTCCTTATTGGTGTTGCATTTTGGATGGCCAGCAGTGTGTTTTTATAGTTACAGGTGTTTTGAATCATAGTTACAAGTAGTGTTTTCGGCTAACAAATACTTTTAGTTATTTCATATCAGTCAGTCAAACCAATCATATTTATTTTATAAAACTGGCATGACTGTTCCTCGTTATAGTTGCTTCATGAAGAGTAATTTTGATTTTGCTTGCATTCCTGAACTAGTTATTTCACTATAACAGAAGTATACAAGTAAGCCCCCGTTTCTTTTATCCCACAGTTATTTTGACCCTTCATTTTCGCTAGTGATTAGGAACTCTTTCTTTACTTACTTTAGTTATTGCCTCCGGCCCCGTGGTGCGTTTCTCGCGATCTTTGCGAGGACGTATTTCCTGCAAGCACGCTTATGGCCTCTCTACACCAGTTCGGCGATGTGTACGAAAAATTTCGATATGTTGTTGTTGTGATCTTCAGTCCTGAGACTGGTTTGATGCAGCTCTCCATGCTACTCTATCCTGTGCAAGCTTCTTCATCTCCCAGTACCTACTGCAACCTACATCCTTCTGAATCTGCTTAGTATATTCATCTCTTCGTCTCCCCCTACGATTTTTACCCTCCACGCTGCCCTCCAATACTAAATTGGTGATCCCTTGATGCCTCAGAACATGTCCTACCAACCGATCCCTCCTTCTGGTCACGTTGTGCCACAAACTTCTCCTCTCCCCAATCCTATTCAATACTTCCTCATTAGTTATGTGATCCACCCATCTAATCTTCAGCATTCTTCTGTAGCACCACATTTCGAAAGCTTCTATTCTCTTCTTGTCCAAACTATTTACCGTCCATGTTTCACTTCCATACATGGCTACACTCCATACAAATACTTTCAGAAATGACTTCCTGACACTTAAATCTATACTCGATGTTAACAAATTTCTCTTCTTCAGAAACGCTTTCCTTGCCATTGCCAGTCTACATTTGATATCCTCTCTACTTCGACCATCATCAGTTATTTTGCTCCCCAAATAGCAAAACTCCTTTACTACTTTAAGTGTCTCATTTCCTAATCTAATACCCTCAGCATCACCCGACTTAATTCGACTACATTCCATTATCCTCGTTTTGCTTTTGTTGATGTTCGTCTTATATCCTCCCTTCAAGACACCATCCATTCCGTTCAACTGCTCTTCCAAGTCCTTTGCTGTCTCTGACAGAATTACAATGTCATCGGCGAACCTCAAAGTTTTTATTTCTTCTCCATGGATTATAATACCTACTCCGATTTTTTCTTTTGTTTCCTTTACTGCTTGCTCAATATACAGATTGAATAACATTGGGGAGAGGCTACAACCCTGTCTTACTGCCTTCCCAACCACTGGTTCCCTTTCTTGTCCCTCGACTCTTATAACTGCCATCTGGTTTCTGTACAAATTGTAAATAGCCTTTCGCTTCCTGTATTTTACCCCTGCCACATTTATAATTTGAAAGAGAGTATTCCAGTCAACATTGTCAAAAGCTTTCTCTAAGTCTACAAATGCTAGAAACGTAGGTTTGCCTTTCCTTAATCTTTCTCCTACGATAAGTTGTAAGGTCAGTATTGCCTCACGTGTTCCAGTATTTCTACGGAATCCAAACTGATCTTCCCCAAGGTCGGCTTCTACTAGTTTTTCCATTCGTCTGTAAAGAAGTCGAGTTAGTATTTTGCAGCTGTGACTTATTAAACTGATAGTTCGGTAATTTTCACATCTGTCAACACCTGCTTTCTTTGGGATTGGAATTATTATATTCTTCTTGAAGTCTGAGGGTATTTCGCCTGTTTCATACATCTTGCTCACCAGATGGTAGAGTTTTGTCAGGACTGGCTCTCCCAAGGCCGTCAGTAGTTCCAATGGAATGTTGTCTACTCCGGGGGCCTTGTTTCGACTCAGGTCTTTCAGTGCTCTGTCAAACTCTTCACGCAGTATCGTATCTCCCATTTCATCTTCATCTACATCCTCTTCCATTTCCATAATATTGTCCTCAAGTGCATCGCCCTTGTATAGACCCTCTATATACTCCTTCCACCTTTCTGCTTTCCCTTCTTTGCTTAGAACTGGGTTTCCATCTGAGCTCTCGATATTCATACAAGTGGTTCTCTTATCTCCAAAGGTCTCTTTAATTTTCCTGTAGGCAGTATCTATCTTACCCCTAGTGAGATAAGCCTCTACATCCTTACATTTGTCCTCTAGCCATCGCTGCTTAGCCATTTTGCACTTCCTGTCGACCTCATTTTTGAGACGTTTGTACTCCTTTTTGCCTGCTTCATTTACTGCATTTTTATATTTTCTCCTTTCATCAATTAAATTCAATATTTCTTCTGTTACCCAAGGATTTCTACTAGCCCTCGTCTTTTTACCTACTTGATCCTCTGCTGCCTTCACTACTTCATCCCTCAAAGCTACCCATTCTTCTTCTACGGTATTTCTTTCCCCTATTCCTGTCAATTGTTCCTTTATGCTCTCCCTGCAACTCTGTACAACCTCTGGTTCTTTCAGATTATCCAGGTCCCATCTCCTTAAATTCCCACCTTTTTGCAGTTTCTTCAGTTTTAATCTACAGGTCATAACCAATAGATTGTGGTCAGAGTCCACATCTGCCCCTGGAAATGTCTTACAATTTAAAACATGGCTCCTAAATCTCTGTCTTACCATTATATAATCTATCTGATACCTTTTAGTATCTCCAGGGTTCTTCCATGTATACAACCTTCTATCATGATTCTTAAACCAAGTGTTAGCTATGATTAAGTTGTGCTCTGTGCAAAATTCTACCAGGTGGCTTCCTCTTTCATTTCTTAGCCCCAATCCATATTCACCTACTACGTTTCCTTCTCTCCCTTTTCCTACACTCGAATTCCAGTCACCCATGACTATTAAATTTTCGTCTCCCTTCACTATCTGAATAATTTCTTTTATTTCATCACACATTTCTTCAATTTCTTCGTCATCTGCAGAGCTAGTTGGCATATAAACTTGTACTACTGTAGTAGGCATGGGCGTCGTGTCTATCTTGGCCATAATAATGCGTTCACTATGCTGTTTGTAGTAGCTTCCCCGCATTGCTATTTTCCTATTCATTATTAAACCTACTCCTGCATTACCCCTATTTGACTTCGTGTTTATAACCCTGTAGTCACCTGACCAGAAGTCTTTTTCTTCCTGCCACCGAACTTCACTAATTCCCACTATATCTAACTTTAACCTATCCATTTCCCTTTTTAAATTTTCTAACCTACCTGCCCGATTAAGGGATCTGACATTCCACGCTCCGACCCGTAGAACGCCAGTTTTCTTTCTCCTGATGACGACATCCTCTTGAGTAGTCCCCGCCCGGAGATCCGAATGGGGGACTATTTTACCTCCGGAATATTTTACCCAAGAGGACGCCATCATCATTTAATCAAACAGTAAAAGCTGCATACCCTTAGGAAAAATTACGGCCGTAGTTTCCCCTTGCTTTCAGCCGTTCGCAGTACCAGCACAGCAAGGCCGTTTTGGTTATTGTTACAAGGCCAGATCAGTCAATCATCCTTTAGGAAATTTCTCGACCAACCTGTTGGAGCCACTGTTTGGCAGCGTGCACAAGCGAGTCATCATCTTCAAACCTTGTTCCACGAAGAGAGTCTTTCAGTTTCTCAAAGAGATGAGTCACATGGAGCCAAGTCAGGACTGTAAGGCGGGTGTTTCAGTGTTGTCCACCGAGTTTTCTGATCGCTTCCGTGGTTTTTTGACTGACATGTGGCCGTGCATTGTCGTGCAATAGCAAAACGTCCTGCTTTTGCCGACGTGGTCGAACACGACTCAGTAGCTTGAAGTTTCTTCAGTGTCGTCGCATATGCATCAGAATTCATAGTGGTTCTGCTTGGCATGATGTCCACAAGTAAGAGTCCTTCGCAATCGAAAAACGCCGTAGCCATAACTCTTCCAGCAGAAGGTGTGGTTTTGAATTTTTTTTCTTTGGTGAGTTTGCATGATGCCACTCCACTGATTGCCTCTTCGTCTCTGGTGAAAAATGATGGAGCCATGTTTCATCACCTGTCACAAGTCTTCCAAGGAATTCATGTCCACCATTCTCGTTCTGTTCCAAAAGTTCGCTCCATACCTTGTTTCTTTATGAGCCACTGTCAACATCCTGGAAACCAACCTGGCACAAACCTTTTTTAACGCCAACACTTTCAGTATTCTGAAAACACTTCCTTCCCCTATCCCAACGTAGCGTGACAATTCGTTCACTGTGATGCGTGTGTCAGCAGTCACCAATTCGTTAAGTCTCTGCACATTGTCTGGAGTGTGTGCAGTACGAGGCCTGCCGCTGCGAGGACAATCCTCAATATTGCCGTGCCCACTTTCATCACGTAACGTGCTTGCCCACCGACTAACTGTACTGCGATCGACAGCAGCATCTCCATACACCTTTTTCAACCTCTTGTGGATGTTTCCCACTGTCTCGTTTTCACAGCACAGGAATTCTATGACAGCACCTTGCTTCTTACGAACGTTAAGTGTAGCAGCCATTTTGAAGACATGCTGTGACGGCGTCAGTCACGGGAACAGGTTGAACTAACTTTGAAAACAAGCGGGAAGGATGTATCTACACATTGTAAAACTTTCACACATGCAGAATGAAAACTGTATTTTTAAAAAAATAGAGTGCATTTCTTTTGGAGTGACCCTCGTATATTCAATAGGAACCCATTTCCGGAAACGTATCTGTTCTACGACGTTCAGTTCAGATGTGAAACGCGTCTGCTTAGCGAAAGAGAAAAGTCTCAGAGTTGCTAGTCAAATGTTCAAATGTGTGTATTCTTAAAGGACCAAACTGCCGAGTTCGTCGGACCCTAGACTTACACACTAATTAAAGTAACCTAAACTAACTTATGCTAAGAGCAACACACATACCTAAGCCCCAGGGAGGACTCGAACCTCCAGCGGGAGGGGCCGCGCAATCCGTGACTTGGCGCCTCAAACTGCGCGGCCACTCAGCGCGGCTGCAATGTTGGAACGTGCGGACATTCTCATTCGACATAATCAAGGGATCGCAGTCAGATACCTTGCTGCACAGTTGAACGCCTCTATTGGCACTGCTGCAACACTCATACACCAGTTGGGGTACTCAAAGCTGTAAGCCCGCTGGGTTCCTTGCCGCCTAATAGAAGACCATAAAGCGCAACTAAGGACCATCTGGACGGAATTGCGTCCGTGTTCCGAAGCTGATCGTGACAATTTTTTGTGGAACATCATCACACGCAATGAATCATAGGTTAATCACTTCGAACGGAAAACGGAACAGCAATCTATGGAATGGCGCTGCACCACTTCTCCAAAGAAGAAGTGCAACGCTGCACTTTAAGTTGGTAAAGTTTTCTGGGACTCTGAAGGGGTTACTTTGTTTGATCTCCTCCTTCATGGTTCCCCAATCGACTCACTACTGTATTGTGCTACCCTCAGGAAATTGAAGAAACGACTTCACCGCTTTCGCCACCACAAAAATTCAAACGAACTTCTCCATCTTCATGACCACTTAAGGCCTCACACAAGTCTACGCACCCGAGAGGAGCTCACAAAACTTCGTTTGACTGTTCTTCCCTATTCACCATTCCGCCTGGCTCTCGTTCGTTCCGACTCCCGTCCTTCTGGCCCAATGAGGGCAGAAGGCAGTACGTGAATGATGGAGAGGTCTCTGATGCAGTAAGACGTTGGATTGCACGTCAACCAGAAAAGTGGTACCATGCAGATATACAAGTCCTCCCAGTAAGATGGCGTAAGACCGTCGTACTGAACGGAGATTATGCTAAAAAATAGGTTTTTGTAACCAAAAGAGTGGGGAATAATAGTGTGTATTCGAATTCTGAATATAACCAAACTTCTTTCAGAAAAAAATGTGTTCCATTACTTATCGAACGCTCCTCGTATGAATGCATCACCACAAATATCAGCGTGACTCGTCGGTGAACGCCACAGAATACCACAAAATGTCCCATCTGATTCAGGCTGTTGCCTTTGTTATTGCGTCAGCGGTAAAGGAGGCTTCCCAACTCGAGATGTGATGGTCCTTAGTGGCACTCCGCCTATAACCAATGCCTGGGTTTTAGTTAACGGCATCCGTCTGTTCTCACAGCCAGTCCAACAATCCTACAACCTCCTCGCTTTGTAGCTCTTCTGGAAGTACCTGTACCTGTCCGTGCAATCTGTCGTTCTGATGTTCTCATGTCCCTCGTCCTGATGATTCTACCTTTCTGTAAGTCCGTAAGATGACGATACGCTCCACTTGCACGACCCCTGGGCACGCTGCATTGCGATCTCCACCTGAAAAGTTCGACTCTCGTTAGACACATCAAATAGGCATCAAGTCCTCACACCTTTCTTCATCTATAATAATGACCTTACATTGTACTTAAAATACTGAAAGTAAGTCCGCGTAACGATGAAATATTAATCAACGTATGGAAATACTTTGGATTCCGTAGAAATGTTGGAACACGTGAGGTATACTGATCCTACGACTTGTCTTAGAAGAAAGATTAAGGAAAGGCAAACCTACGTTTCTAGCATTTGTGGAGTTAGAGAAAGCTTTTGACAATGTTGACTGGAATACTCTCTTTCAAATTCTAAAGGTGGCAAGGGTAAAATACAGAGAGCGAAAGGCTATTTACAATTTGTACAGAAACCAGATGGCAGTTATAAGAGTCGAGAGGCACGAAAGGGAAGCAGTGGTTGGGAATGGAAGGAGATAGGGAGATAAGGAAAGGAGATAAAGAAAGGACAAAACACACTTTATTTTCTGTAATAAATCATACAGTCACCGTTGATCTTTATTTTACAGTTGCCATTACCGACTTTGGCCCATATAAACAAGTACTCATCAGCATTTAATTTCTTCTTCCTTCTCGTAGTCGAAACAAATGGCATGCTTGGAACAAGTGTACCGTAAGGCTGTTTAGCCAACATTCCTGTGGTCTCTGCTATACTCCATGTTTTCCAAGCCAATATGTTAGCATCTGGAAAAGTTTAAAGGCCACGATAATCTGCTCGGTTGCCCCATACAACAGCCAGTGTGAGCCATGTACTACCTCCAAACATAGCCTGAACATCACAAGTGGAGTTCAGATGCAGTCCACGAAAAACATTTGGACCTCCAATCAATTGCTGTTTATTAAACTGCCCAGCCAAGTCAATATCAATCGCCTTCAAACTGCGATACACAGGCACGCTGCGTCGCCAGCGACGCCGCCATGCACGTCGCAGAGGCATTGCTGTGGCACGTTAACACAAGTCTTTCCCCGATGTTATTCAATCTGTATACTGAGCAAGCAGTAAAGGAAACAAAACAAAAATTCGGAGTAGGTATTAAAATCCATGGAGAAGAAAGAAAAACTTTGAGGTTCGCCGATGACGTTGTAATTCTGTCAGAGATAGCAGAGGACCGGGAAGAGCAGCTTAACGGGATGGACAGTGTCTTGAAAGAAGGATATAAGATGAACATCAACAAAAGCAAAACGAGGATAATGGAATGTGGTCGAATTAAGTCGGGTGATGCTGAGGGTATTAGATTAGGAAATGAGACACTTAAAGTAGTAAATGAGTTTTGCTATTTGGGGAGCAAAATAACTGATGATGGTCGAAGTAGAGAGGATATCAAATGTAGACTGGCAATGGCAAGGAAAGCGTTTCTGAAGAAGAGAAATTTGTTAACATCGAGTATAGATTTAAGTGTCAGGAAGTCGTTTCTGAAAGTATTTGTATGGAGTGTAGCCATGTATGGAAGTGAAACATGGACGATAAATAGTTTGGACAAGAAGAGAATAGAAGCTTTCGAAATGTGGTGCTACAGAAGAATGCTGAAGATTAGATAGGTAGATCACATAACTAATGAGGAGGTATTTAATAGAATTGAGGAGAAATGGAACCTGTGGCACAACTTGACTAGAAGAAGGGACCTGTTGGTAGGACATGTTCTGAGGCAACAGGGGATCACAAATTTAGCATTGGAGGGCAGCATGGAGGGTAAAAATCGTAGAGGGAGACCAAGAAATGAATACACTAAGCATATTCAGAAGGATGTAGGTTGCAGTAAGTACTGGGAGATGAAGAAGCTTGCACAGGATAGAGTAGCTTGGAGAGCTGCATCAAACCAGTCTCAGGACTAAAGACCACAATAACAACATCGAAATACTGCAGTAGCAGTTTGGAGGCGTTGCGTCAAAGTGTTTCTTTTGTAATACTTTCCATTTTCGTCAGAATACTTCTATTTCTATATTTTAGTTTTGTTACCAAATAGTTTTATTCCTTACGTCTCTCCTTATTTTTGTGGCTGCAGCAAGCGTTCAGAACTTCAGGCGAGGTCTCTGAGGACCCCTCTTTGTGAAGCAGCTTGATGAAAACTTTGATCATGTCGTGCTTATGAATTCAGAAGTGGAACATCTCCCTTACAGGATCAAGGGTGGAACTGCAGCGGTCAGCGAATACTTTCGTCGCATGGTTGCAGACACCGTAGCCTACAGGGAGAAGAACAATATCACGAGGAAAGATTTCATGGATTTGCTTATTCAGCTCAAAAACAAGGGGGTTGTTGATCCAGACAAGAGCGAGGCTCAGGAGAACACCTCCATGAGTGAAGCCATCGATACCAAAAGTAAGTACGTTTTCAGAAAATACTTTCGGTAAAAATTATTCTCAGCTGTTTTCACCAATAAATGTACATTAATTTACTATGATTTTGCTATAACTAAACGTGCTGCCCTCTGAATTGTGTATAATCTTTAGCCTATGAACTGATACAGTTTGTGTGGTAACAACATGAAGGCTATAATTTCCGGTCAAAGACATAAGTAAAACTATATTCCGACTGCCGCGGGGAAGTCGTTGCTGGAAGGAGGTGTGCAGACTAACTTGGCTACAGCCGAGCTGTTGCGGAAGGGAAATGAAGTAATTTGTCTTGTGCGATACATCTGCATATCGTATGAATTCTTTTGTGACGAACGAGTATTTCATGAGACGTGACGTACCGTATCGTCACTGCCTGAAGCCGTCAGGTTCGTTAGATGCTGTTATGGAACACCTCATACCAGTCGTTGCAAATAATCCAGTAATATGATTGTGACCCTTATTGAAATGAAATGAAATGAAATGATCGTATGGCATTGTTGGCCGGGAGGCCCTATTCGGGGGATTTCGGCCATCGTATTGTAAGTCCTTTTTAGGTGACTCCACATCGGCGACTTGCGAGTCAATGATGATGAAGGACACAATACCTAGTCCTCTGCCGGGAATCGAACCTCCTGCGTGGTAGGTGGTAACGCTAGCGCTACGCTACGGAGGGTATGACACTTACTACACCAGTAGAAGTAACGTCCAAGATAAGGTCTTTACAACTAAAAATTGTAGCTGTTCTGATAAAATACCAACAAAGTTAATTAAAGAGTGTGCAACTAAGTCTAGTAACAAAAAGTTGTTAGTGTGGCTAGTCACTCGTCAGAGAAGCATTTCCTGATTGGTTGAAATATGCTAAGGTTAAGCCTTTGTTTAAGAAATGAGTTGAAGAAATTCTATCAAATTTCCGTCCAGTTTTACTTTCCTAGAAATTTACCACCAGAGGCGTCCAGATGTGCAGAACATTGAAATGTAGTCAGTACAGTGGAAGAGCGGCTAGGAAGAAGCGGTATGCGAATGAACAGAATCGAAAGAAGAGGCCGTACTTTGCTAAAGAGTTTATTACGAAAGAAGAAACATGGAGGAATGATGTCACTTTTACCGACGACAGCAAATTTCCGAAGGATGGTGGAGTGAAAGGAGTACAACTGCTACCCCGACTGTAAGGCATGGAGTGGTAGTGTTCTTGAATGGGGCCGTATATTGAAATATTTGGACCTGGCTAATTAGTGTTCACCGGCAGTATAATGGACAAATATGTCTGTCGGAAAATATTAGAGAATAATACACGCGAAAGTGTTAAAAAAGTGGGAATATCAGATCAGTCCTAGCTCTATCAGGAAAATGACCCGAAGCATAAGCCTCGCGCTGTGCTGGAATATTTGTTGCAGAGTTGCCCGATAATCTTACATCCATCACCTCTACCACTGGACCTCAACGCTGTAGAGGATGCGTGAGGAGAAGTAGAACAACTTGTTTGAAAACACTAATATCTTCCAAAAAAACTTTGAAGTGTCGATTAAAAGAAGAATGGGATGGTTTATGAGCTGACTATTTAAAAAGGATCATTATCTGCGTGTCACTGATTTTGAAAGAAGTGCTACAACAGTGTCGTTACCCGACAAGGTATTGAAACATATATTTTGAGAAGAATTGTCGTGAAATAATTAGTTCTGAACAGTGCCCAAATATTAAAGTGACTTGAAAACAGGACCTAGCTTTATTTAATTTGTATTATTAAACAACTTTTGTAAGTTATGTTACTAAACGTTGTGCTATTATTTACGAGACATGTAACTTAATATAATACTTGGTTATGTCGTTAGTTTGTTTTGCTAAGAATAAAGTTGTGATGCTACAGAGTAAAAATCTGATAGTGCCCGAATATTAACGTTACTGTTCCTGCGTAGTCTCGTTTGACTGAAAGTGCAGCCTGCTGTTAGATGCAGCAGACTCTAAAGGTCCCGTGAAGAACTGCTTCTGTATACTACAGAACCTAGATGAAGGTCATGCGTAATGAGACGAACAACAGAAATGGCACTATGGTTCACAGGTAATTATCACGCGAATGTCACCACGATTTCTAGGAAAGATAATACACACTCGGCTTCTTAACCATCTGACAATAAATAATATAAGGGGTGACAATTGCAGCGTGTATACAACGTGGCGCGACTCCGATGCGGGTATATAAGCACCGACATGTAGGGAAGACATTAATGTGACATTTTCGTCTTTCCGATATGTTTGGGGTGACTGCGAAAACGTGAGTTATGGCGACGTTATTATCAAATGCGTCCTAACAGGACCAACTTCCTGCCATTCCTTTCGTGGCTGCCGAAGGACAAACACCGATAGACATTCAACGGAGAACGGATAATGTATATGGGCAGCAAGTCTGTCGAAAAGCAGGGTAGTGGACTGGTGCCACAATTTCATGATATCTCACGTCACCATTTAGCAAATGTCGTAATGCAGAATTACGCCACCTGAAGTGGGAGGTACTCTAGCACCCGCCCTATAGTCCGACCTCTCCACACGCAATTATTATGCCTCTACTACATTACAAAAGACCGTGAAGGATCGACGATTCGTGTCGGACGAGAATTTGCAGTAGACACAGTGTTCCATCTAACAGGTGCCCGCCCCGATAGCTGAGTGGTCAGCGTGAAGGATTGCCGTCCTACGGGCCCGGTTCGATTACCGGCTGGGTCGGGGATTTTCTCCGCTCAGGGACTGGATGTTGTGCTGTCGTCATCATCATTTCAACCCTACCCAGTGCGCAGGTCGCCCAATGTGGCGTCGAACGTAATAAGACCTGCACAAAGGCGGCCCGACCTGCCCCGCAAGGGTCCTCCCGGCCAATGACGCCAAACGCTCATTTCCATTACCAAACGGATATCTTCAGCCTGGTGCGATGGGATGATTTCCTCAACGCTCATGGTGATTTTGCCTGACTGGCATACCGATTCTGGACTGTTCAACCCCAGAACGGCAATTTGTTGATCGCCCCTTGTATGTCGTCGACGTTACTGTTCGGATTTCTAAAGGATTCCGGTACTGAGAGGACTATTTAGTCATAGTAAGAATGAACTTAATTAGTTAGACATGATATTACAGGCTACTCGCCTATTTTGTGATGTGTCTGAGCTCTCTTAAGAAAATTAAAATATTACGTTGTGCAGGAATTGCAGCAAAAGGGATCAAACCGTATATCTCCGATACTAAACTAGTTTTACGCAGGCACTGTGAACTACACGACTATTGAATTTTTCTGTATCCACTTCATTAATGATACTCACAAATAATGCGATAGGCATAACCTTCTGAAAAAGAGCACTAAGTGCCCGAAACCGCTAAGAAAATTAAATTTCATTTATGCAACTCGTTGCTTATTATTTCATTATATACGACTACAGTTGCTGAAGAGGATAAAATACTAAAAAAAGATTACTTCCATTCCATAACATCAAGGGGGATCATCTTTTTGGGGTAACTCATTAAGCCAAGCTAAAGTTTTCCGTCTGTAGAAACGTGTAATACGAATTATCTGTGGTGATGATTCAAGAGTGTCCTGCAAAGGCCTATTTAAGGAACTGATGATACTAACCAGTGCTTCCCAAAATATTTATTTCTTAATAAAATTTGTCATTAAATACACATGCTGTTTGCTGTTACTTGATGCAACTAAATATCTAGTAAACGACGCGTCGTACGAAGAAAATGTTCTAGGTCAAAAGTCATTATTAATAAGGGATACATCTGTCTCTGCAACAACTGGCCACCTCATAAAAGTCCCTCCTGTGTGAGCGGAGACAGCTTCGTGTTTCCAAATGGGACTCTCCCGTTTTTACTCCACATTCAGGTTCTATGCCAAAAAATACGTACAGTTTCCTCAAACCACTGTTTTCTGTTCGTGGTAGATTACGCTACAATCGACAAATATCAAGTGCGCCAGTTTTTGCAATTAAGGATTTGATTCCACATTTTATTTTCGATGTGAATGTAAACCTTTCTGTTCTAACGGTTAATATTCACGATCTACATTTACCTTAGCGTTGCAAATTTGATTGTACAATGCACTACGTTTAACGTGATCCAGGAACAGAGACGTGGATGTAATAGTTTTCCGCTACCATCAGGATGCTTGATATTGGTGAGTCACCCTGCCCTGACCGTTGGGGAACCTGATTTGGGTTAGTCCTCTTGCCTCTCGCCACTGCGGTGCTCTCGAATTCGGTGAGTATCCGTGGCAGGTGCACCCGTCACAGTCACTTCGTTAACATTTTACCTTACTGCAACGGTTGTCGTTTGTATTTCGCTGGCAATAGCGTAGTAGCCAGCGCGACAGTTGCAGCGGCAAACCGAAATCAGTCACGCTGATAGCGGGGATCGAGAGCGGGCACTGAAAGCAAGCATTCCGACGGTCTGGGGATTCATCACATTCAGCTCCTTGGGGAACAGAAAACGACGTTACCATACAAGTAGCTTGTCTGCCACAAACGTGAACGTCTAATCGTATTAACTGTACTGTACACTTCCATTTGCAACACTTAGGTAACGTTTGAACATCAATGTCAACCGCTAGAACACAAAGGTTTATATTTTCATCGTAAATAAATGTAGAATCAAATGAGTCGGTTCTTAATTGCAAAAACAGACATACTTGATATCTCTCGATTACACCGCCATCTATCACGAATGGGAAACAATGGTTTGAGTAAACAGTACGTATTTTTTTGGTGTAGAATCCGATTATCCAATCAAAATGGGAGGTTCCCACTTGAAAACACAAAGTTGACCCAGCGGTTAGGAGGTGGCCAGTGTGGCACAGGCAGATGTCCCTTTTACTAATATTAACTTTTCACCTACATCACTGTTTTCGTACGATGCTTCGTTTTCCATATATTTAGTTCAAAAATGGTTCAAATGGCTCTAAGCACTATGGGACTTAACATCTGAGGTCATCAGTCCCCTAAGCGTAGAACTACTTAGGCCTAACTAACCTATGGAGATCACACACATCCATGCCCGAGGCAGGATTCGAACCTGCGACCGTAGTATCAGCGCGGTTCCGGACTGAAGAGCCTAGAACCGCTCGGCCACAGCGGCCGGCAGATATTTAGTTGTATCAAGTTAAAACAGACACCTTGTATATTTGTTTTCCTAATCAACTGCTCAGTTCATGGCATCAGTACTAAAAACAAAAATAGCTTTTCTGGAGATTTATTTCTTGGTGTGAGTTAGGTGTATCTTCGCGTTTAAGATTTTGGGGTCGCATACGCTTAACGAAAAGGAAGAGGAGGCTACTGGGCTTTGAGGTTCGGGGGGGTCATTTCGACCCGCATGTCCTCAGTGCCTGATACAGTTACCTGAGTCCTGTTGCGTTCGGGTTGCAGAGAATGCTTTGCTGTCCGTGGTGATCATACACGACATTAAGGACCATGTCCTGCTTTTTGTAATATCCAGGGGGCCATCAAAAATGGCGGTGACATACGCGTGATAATTGTCTGTGAACCAAAGTGTCATTTCTGTTGTTCGTCTCATTGCGCATGTCCTTCTGTAGAATACAGAAGCAGTTCTTCAAGGGACCCTTACAGTCTGCAGCATCTAACAGCAGCTTGCACTTTCAGTCCAACGTGGCTAGGCAGGAACAGTAACGTTAATATTCGGGCACTATCAGATTTTTGCTCTGTAGCATCACAACTTTATTCTTAGCAAAACAAACTAACGACATAACCAAGTATTATATTAAGTTACACGTCTCGTAAATAATAGAACAACATTTAGTAACGTAACTTACAAAAGTTGTTTAATAATACAATTTAAATAAAGCTAGGTCCTGTTTTCAAGTCACTTTAGTATTCGGGCACTGTTCAGACCTAATTATTTCACGACAACTGTTCTCAAAATATATGTTTCAATACCTTGTCGGGTAACGACACTGTTGTATCACTTCTTTCAAAATCAGTGACACGCAGATAATGATCCTTTTTAAATAGTCAGTTCATAAACCATCCCATTCTTCTTTTAATCGATACTTCAAAGTTTTTTGGGAAGATATTAGTGTTTTCAAACAAGTTGTTCTACTTCTCCTCACGCATCCTCTACAGCGTTGAGGTCCAGTGGTAGAGGTGATGGATGTAAGATTATCGGGCAACTCTGCAACAAATATTCCAGCACAGCACGAGGCTTGTGCTTCGGGTCATTTTCCTGATAGAGCTAGGACTGATCTGATATTCCCACTTTTTTAACACTTTCGCGTATATTGTTCTTTAATTTTTCACGTAGACATATTTGTCCATTATACTGTCGATGAACAGTAATTAGCCAGGTCCAAATGTTGATATACAGCCCCATTCAAGAACACTACCAGCTCCATGCCTTAGGGTAGCATTTGTTGTTCTTTCGCCCCACCATCCTACGTCCTTTCAACCTAAAGATCCTAAATTTACTTTCGTCGGTAATTGTGACGTCGTTCCGCCATGTTCCTTCATTCGTAATAAACTCTTTAGCAAAGTACAATCTCTTCTTTCGATTCGGTTCATTCACATACTGCTTCTTCCTAGCCGCTCTTCCATTGTAACCACTACATTTCAATGCTCTGCGAATGGCTTGTGGATATACGTTCTTTCCAGTCTCGTTTTGAAGCCGACATGCTAATTTGTGTCCGCCGGGTGTAGAATCCTTTATTTTGCGTATTAGTTCCTCTTGTCACGTGACTCCAACATCATTGGTTGGCCCTTCTGAGGTGTAGAGATTATACAGTCCTCGTTTTTTAATCGTTTGACGGTATCTGCGACAGTGTTCTTATGCCTTTGGCGTTATGAAAAATCACAGCTTGTATTCCAAAACTGGTTATCAGTTTTGCGTGCCATTGTACCGTCTGGGCAGTCGACCGTGCTTATAGGGAAACACTGTTTCTAACCCAGAGTGTGTAACTTGGCGTGAACGATCAGAACAAGTGCTATGCTGCCAACTATCCGAACATTAAAGTAACGTGAAAATCCATAGTGTCCTTATTTAAATCGTATTATTTAACAGCTGTTAAAAGTTGTTTACAAATTTCGTACTATTATGTACTGGACATCGATCTTAATACAACACTTGATTATTTTTTTATTTTTGTTTTGTTAAGCATAATGTTATGATGTTATAAAGGAAAAATGTCAGTCTCCGAATACTAACGTTACTGTATATGTTTCCGTAGGCAGTTTCACTGCAGCTTATTTATCATGACAGTGGGAGCAGCAAAATGCACAAAACTAACTTAAAGAAGACTGATGAGAAATAAAGAATCAGGGAATATATACCAGTCTCGAAACAGAGCCCAAGTCCAGCAGCGGAAAAGTTTATGTCGCATCTTCAAATAAATCGATAGGAATATCGAAAAGCAAATTGTGCAAAAAGTTACTGAACACTCATTCGAGAATCTCGAGTATATTAAGACATATCTGTAAATTTGACGAGCAGTTTTCTCACTCTATAAATATTTTGAAAGACGACAAAGAGTTAATGGCTGACAAGTTTGTGGAAATGAATCCTAAGGACTTGAGGTCATTTAGCAGTATATAGGCTTTATAAATTTAGGGTCAACATTGACTGAAATAGGAAAAAATGGCTCAGTGGATACTAAAAACAATATCCTGGTGGTATGCATCGTAGTGCAAAGAAATCTTAGTATGAAAGAGACATTTCTTCTTCCAGATATGCAGTTTTTAGAGTAACGTAACATGAAAAACGAACTTCACGTTTGCTAAAATGCATTTGGAGGATTTAGAATGAAGTGTTCTTCAGTGAACCCGCAATAGACATCCAGGATAAATCAATTGCAATTGGTATAACTAATCTCATGTTTTGGCTGAAACACACTAAGATTACAGAAACTAGACTTGCAGTGTAACAGAGATCTTCAGGTTCTTAGGTACAAAAGAATGTCGGCTCTCAGAGACGGTTCTGCTTGCTACAGATAACATGCATTAGAGGTGACCTGATGACGGCTCGAATTGAGAATAGCGAGTACGGGCAGAAAGAGGCTGAAGTTGCAGAGAAAACCTTTCACATCAAAATAAATAAATAAGCCCGAAATACGCCGAAAACTAAAAAAAGGACAAATAAAATTCATCATTTTATGGCCGATAATGACCCAAAATGAATATATGTTTCATTGGGCCCCATCTTATCATACTCGGGTAAAAAAAGACTTTCCATCAAGTTCGAAACCCCACTCATAGCATTATACTGACAGCGAAGATGGATAGGCATGTTTCCTTTAGCCTGTATGGGTTGGATATGGCTTGGCTTAGGTGTGAGTAAAGCAGACTGCCCGTTCTTTGTGATAATATGTGGCAGCTTGCCTGATTGACTAACCGGCAAGCATTGGTAGGTTAAAAGCGGAATTTGTACGCCTCTGCAATACTGGCAGCGGCGGGACACAAAACTTTCGTGGCTCGAAGTCGACTAAGTTCTCTCGGGTTCAGCCGATCGAGTACTAGGGAGTCCTCGTTTAGTCGATTAGGACGTAATGAACAAACTAGAAATGAAATTCTTTCTGAATGACGGCATTTCAGAGACTAAGGAAAGCAACTGCATACCATCACCAGTAGTGCCGCACCCAGAAAACTACTGCGGCGTAAAACCAGTCTTTTGATCGAATGCTTTGCTCTGTTTGCTCCGAGTACCAAATAACCACATCTCTCTCACACCGAAATAAATTATTGTTCCTATTTTGGCCACACACGAGGATTCACTTGGCTGTGCTGTATGTAAATATTATTTGTTGTTTTCTAGACGATGTCATCCATTACTGCTCGAGTATACTGTCGGTGAAGACTCACTAAAAATAGTAACAACCGTAAAATACCTAGGAATAACCGTCAAGGACGACCTACAGTCGAATGACCAAATAAAACTAACAACAGGAGAAGCAGATTCCAGGCTGAGATTTATGAGGTGGATCATAAGCAAATTTGGCTCATCCGCCAAACAAGTGGATTACAAAACGTTTATTCAACAGGTTACTGTGTTTTGTTTATCAGTCTGGGACACTTACTAACAAGGGAACGTTTCCAAGGGTCGAAAAACACTCTTGATGAAACTTGGCAGGTGTGAGGAAGGGGCAAAATAAACCAATAGGTATTTTTTTTTTTTTGAGACCAGTTTCACTTTTAAGGGGTAAACGCCCCCCGAAAGGTAATTTGACATATCAGGTTTGGAGAGAATATCTTCGAAACGATGATATATAAAAATGTTTCTTATGTAGAAGTTTATATGTAAATAACGTTCTTGAAGAATTTGTAATCCAATTTTGTAATAATTTGTAATTTTGCAAAATACCTCACCACCATTAATTAATTTTGAAAAATGAAAATGTTTGTTAAAATACAAATTAAAGAAGGTTTCAATCTACAGACATTCGTGTGTAACAAAGCTGGTTCCTGAATCGCCATTTACGGAAAATACGCTGTACACGGTGTGCTGTCAGAGTATTTTCAACAAACCACATTAAAATTCCTAAACATTCATCATTAGTCTATTAGTTTATTAACAAAATTTCTTCACATTATATACACGACAGAGAACACAATATAAAACAAAATTCAGCAGGATTTCAAGTTGTCGCAGGTGACCCGCAAAATATCCTGATTCGTATCAGACATACTTCTGTACATTGCTAAGCCGTTGCGAAAAGAACTGATTATGTGCTAGTGACTGCAGCTAGACCCGAAAATATTCTCAGAAGGTTTTTCCAACGTCGAAAGCCGTATATGTACAAGGTCTGCACCTGTTCCGTCCTGTCCTTTGGGACCACCAGAGGAACAAGTTCCTTGTCCTCAGGTACGATTCTCTGTACGGTTCTTTCACACTGACAGCCCTAAAAATCTAACAATAATACAGATTCTTCTCCCTCGCTGGGAAAGAAAAGCTGTTTTAAATATCTTTTGACCTGGTCAGAGGATTGCTTGCCATATTTCAATGCTGTCACAAGGACATCTGGGACAAAAAAAAAGAGATTCTCGAACTCTCGGTTAAAACTGACCATTACTTTCTTTTAAAACTATCAAAAGGTATACTAAGAAACCATTTTGACTATTATACCAGAGGAGAAGAAACTTATTCACCTTGTGATCCCAAAGGACACGGCGGCTCAGGTGCAGACGCGGTAAGTATACGGATTTCGATGTTGCGAGAACCTTGTGAAAAGATTTTCAGATCTAGTTCTGTTGAATGGTTTTGATGTGAATCGCCACTTGAGAAACAATATAATTAAGCTGTAGCCACTAGCACATAATCAGTTCTTTCCGCCACGGCTTACCAATTTAATGAAATATGCCTGATACAAATCAGAATACTTAAAGGATCACCTACGACAGTTTGAAATCCTTCTGAATTCCGTTTTATATTGTGTTCTCTTTCGTGTATATTATATGAAGAAATTTTGTTAATTTTATGTGCATGGCGTAAGAAAACGTTACGTTTTAAGCGTTTATTTACAGATATCGCTACTGAAATGATTTTGTGTCATAATATTGAGTTACTTATTATTTTCACTTAACAAACTACACTAAAGTGAAACGGTAACTTAAAAAAACAAATACAAGAAACTGAATGTAAAATGTAAAATAACAACACGAAACATAAAACAAATATAAGTAAAATAAATAACTGGACTAATAATGAATACTTTGATATTTCAATGAAGTATGTTGAATATACCTTGACACAACATTGTGTACAGCGTATTTTACAAAAGTCAGAAGCAGCTTGGTTACACATCGATGTATCAAGCATGAAATTTTCTTCAATTTGTGTTGGTACAGAAGTTTTAATGTTTCAAAAGTAATTAATGGTGGAGGGAGAGTATTTTGCAAAAAAATTCTAATTAGTATAAAATTCGATTACACAGTTTTCAAGAACGTTAATTACATATTAAATTTCATATGGGAAACATTTTTTATTTATCATAGTTTCGAAGATATCTCTTCCAAACATAATATGTTAAACTGTGCTAAAAGTGAATTTGGGCGCGAACAAAAAAAAATACGTTTTGGGTTATTTTGCACCTCCTGCACACCCGACATGTTTCATCAGGATCATTTCTTGACACTTGGGAATGTTCCCTTGTAAGAAGGATTAACAGAAGAGACAGAGAAAATCCAAAGAAGAGCGGCGCATTTCGCCACGGAGCTGTTTAATGTTACGGAGGTGCGCAGCAAACTCCATTGGCAGCGGCTACTAGAGAGGCGTTTTGTATCACGGAGAGAAGACTTCCAGCGCGTATTTCGAAAAACTGGTAGGCAATATGTTACTTCCACTCATATATGTCCCTCTAAATATCAGGACTAAAAGGTCAGAGAAAATAGTTTCTACACACTCGTTATTCTCACGGGTCGTTCACAAGTGGATCAGAGAAGGGAACATGATAGTGGTAAGACAGGCATCCGCCGCCACAAACCGTAAGGTGGAGTATTAAGTATAGATACAGACGTAGCTTTACGTTGTTTTCTTACCCGTTTTTACTTTTTCGCAGAGCTGACACTCAACGAGCTGGCTGCCCAGGCATTCGTTTTCTTCGTAGGCGGCTTTGAAACCTCTTCGACGACAATGAGCTTCGCCTTGCACGAACTGGCTCTCAATCCTTCGTTGCAGACCAAGCTGCAGGAGGAGATAGACTCTGTGTTCAATGAATATGGAACGGACATCACCTACGACTCCATTTCAAAAATGTCCTACCTTGATAAAGTGGTGTGCGGTAAGTCAGTTTAACATTCACTACGAATCCAGACCTGTACATCATTTGTTTCTGCCCCTAGCCAAGACACTCACTAAATGCTTTAGTTAGTATGACAAGACAGTTATAAAAGAACGATTACGAAGCGAACGTCGTTGACAGCAGCGATTTGTTGTTGACGTCGTGGAGATGCTTGGTGTGTTTGTCATGGTAGCTGGCGTTCGCTGGTTATTGGCCTTATTAGGTATTTCCTTTGAAAAATAAGAAATAAGATTGGATATAGCGTCAGTTTGACGAAGAGATCATTAGAGACGATATGCAGGATCGGGATGGAAAATTATGAGTGCGATATCGGCTGCCTTCTTCTAAAACGAGACATTCCGTCCTTTGCCTTAAGCGATTCTGGGTAGCCACAAAAAATATGAATCTGAATGTCCGGACAGGAATTTGAACAGTCATCCTCTCGAATTCGAATCCACTACTGAACAGAATGGACAGTGTCTTGAAAGGAGAATAGAAGACGAAAATCAACAAAAGCAAAACGAGGATAATGGAACGTAGTCGAATTAAATCGGGTAATGCAGAGGGAATTAGATTAGGAAATGAGACACTTAAAGTAGTAAATGAGTTTTGCTATTAGGGGAGCAAAATTACTGATGATGGTCGAAGTAGAGAGGATATAAAATGTAGACTGGCAACGGCAGGGAAAACGTTTCTGAAGAAGAGAAATTTGTTAACATCGAGTATAGATTTAAGTGTCAGGAAGTCGTTTCTGAAAATATTTGTATGGAGTGTAGCCATGTATCGAAGTGAAACATAGACGATAAATAGTTTAGACAAGAAGAGAATAGAAGCTTTCGAAATGTGGTGCTACAGAAGAATGCTGAAGATTAGATGGGTAGATCACATAACTAATGAGGAGGTACTGAATGGGATTGGGGAGAAGAGGAGTTTGTGGCACAACTTGACTAGAAGAAGGGATTGGTTGGTAGGACATGTTCTGAGGCATCAAGGGATCACCAATTTAGTATTGGAGGGCAGCGTGGAGGGTAAAAATCGTAGAGGGAGACCGAGAGATGAATACACTAAACATATTCAGAAGGATGTAGGCTGCAGTACGTACTGGGAGATGAAGAAGCTTGCACAGGATAGAGTAACATGGAGAGATGCATCAAACCAGTCTCTGGACTGAAGAGCACAACAACAACAACGTTAACTTATCGTAATACATAATATCACACTTCAAATTAACTAAATTTGCTACACTTTCGTCCAAATAAATTATTTTGGGTGTCATTCTGCCATGGCCGACATTTTTCCCTCATCTTCATTGTTTACGAAATCGTGTTCCGTTTCTAATGATCTGTTGTTTAAACAGTTACTTTCCTTTTCTTTATTTTGCAGTTGTAACGCAATCATCCGATAATTCCGAGTAATCCTAATCAATTACATAAATGGGTTTTTATGTATAAAATAATAATCAGACAACTTTCTGCGCCATGTTTTCTGTTTATTACTTCGAAGAGCACGAGATTATAACAACATTTCACATTTACTAGGATCAAAAGGGATTTTGAAATGAGATGAGTGCATAAACAGTCTATAACTTTCCAGAACTCTCAAACAACTCACTTGGCAGGCTCCGCCGCTGGCCTATGAATGAGTTAAAACAATTACAATATTTCAAAGTATTATTGGAATGTGTTCATAATTAAAACAATAATTTACACGTTTACAAAAATCCAAGTGCAAAGATAAGTTTTACGAAACGTAGTAATATGTTTAACATAGTTTAACAGCATTTTGGAACAAATACGAGGGGCATTCAATAAGTAGTATGCAACACACCGTTTTTTTTATTTTTTATTTTATTTTTTTAAGGCGGCTTGTTTTTATTCAGGATTCCAATACACTATATTATTTCCCACTCTTTTGACTACAAAAACCTATTTTTCCATCTCCCTTCAATGGGACGGCTTTACGCCACCTTACGTGTATGCCCGCATGGTATCACTCTGCTGGTCAACGTCGGAGCCAACGTCTGGCTGTATCAATAACCGCCCCATCATCCACGAACTGCTTCCCGTGGAGTGCGTCCTTCTTCGGGCCACCGGATGGAAGTCAGAAGGTGCGAGATCAGGGCTGAAGGGTGGATGAGGAAAAACAACCCAATGAAGTTTTGTGAGCTCCTCTCGGGTGCGCTGACTTCTCAGAATCCTTTCGTTGTCATGGAGGAGAACAAGTCCGTTCGCATTTTCTTGGCGGCGAACAAGCTAATGTCGTTTCTTCGATTTTTGAGGGTAATACAACACACGTCCGGGATGATCGTTGCACCCATTCCAGTTCGAAGTGATGAACTCATATTTCATCGCCTGTGATATGTTCGACAAAAAACTGTCATGATCAGCCTCGAAACGCGCAAGCAGTTCCGCACAGATGGACTTTCGTTGCTCTTTTGGTCCTCCGTTAGACGGCAAGGAACCCAGGGCGCACACACCTTTGAGTTCCCCAACTGGCGGACGTATAGCGTCACCACTGACCAGACCTTCATGAAACTGTAAAGACTGAAGGGAGAATACAACACGATGACCCACAGCAAATTCCGCCTTCTTTCAACCGAAATTGACCAACAAAAAAATGTGTTGCACTACTTATTGAAGACAATTCATGCATTCTCAATACGAAAACTACTAAGATTTGTTTTTGCACTTTATTAGTCTGTAAAGACAATTACAAAATTATTTTTTGTGCTGCAGTTAAAACACGTTTTCGTACAAATGCTGAAAAATTTTATTTAGTTACATATCGGTAAATATTTCGTATATACTTTTTCAGTTAATTTCAAGTTATCATGTCTTCAGAATTGTTGTTCAAAGGAGTTATACACAAAAATAATGAAATTACATCCAACAGTAAGTGAATTAGGTATAATAACAATTGCACACCGTCGTTATATTAAAATTAATAATGTCAAACTTATTAAAAGCAGTTACAAACATGATCACCTTGCAACTGTACTCGGCCTACTTTTCACGTGGCTCATCTGCAAAGGGGGTTGGTAGTGAACGGTTGCATTTGCACCTCTACTATTGAGTCATATATATTCGCTAGCTCTTGAACGGCAGTGGACTGAATACACAATTGTCTACACCACAACCTCGCGAAAATGAGGTACACTATACACGTTCAGATTGAAACTTGTTTATTCAAAAAGAAACACCTTAACTTTGTGGCCATGCATTTTTTAAGTTCACAAATAAATCGATCTGTATGAATAACATTCGGTGCAGTTCTTACACAGGGTTTATAGTCGCGTACCTACACACTTTCATATTGTTCCTTCACATACACTGGCGTCCAAGCTTACACTCGCGGCACTTTGCCGCTCCGAACTTACCACCAACACGGACAACTACCAAAGATCTCCTTTTCACGCTCATATCCCCAGTTCGGGTCACGTGACACTACATTAATCAAAATAATCCATAAACAGAGCCACAATTCGTTCATAATTTTTATAAGGTTTAAATACTTAAACCTAAATACATTAGATAATTTTACACAGCTTTATCACCACAATTTTATAATTTGTAGCAATTAAAAAGAAAACAAAACGCTATACAACGGAACTACAACGCTCATCAAAACACAAAACAAGTATTTTCCTGTCTATTTTGCATTATACTATTTTCACTCTGCATTTAATACATAGTTTTATTCTTAAACGTGGAAAATTAAAATCAGTACTAATTTATGACATGCTGCCAGATTACATAATTAGGAATAACTCCATATTTTGGCACAGCTTCACCCCTCTTCCATCATTTAATGACATCTCTGCATGAAATATGAAACATACAAATAATTGTCTGGCACTACAAAGATCGAAACTGAATAGTGTCTTCATAATAAAATAACGACTTACTTTGCAGTGGTTCTAAACATCTTTATAACTTAATTCTACTATGAAACGTTTTGATTGGAGTACACCAGCCTGACATATTTCTGCTGCTGTGCTTTAAATTTAAATTACAAACTACTTGAAAGAGCTCCATATTATCCCCTGCTACGTTATAACCTCTGCGAACTATGGATTGGTTTCTTCACTATTCTAAAGGATCGTGTTTTAAGCTAGTCTGGTAGATTAATGTATACATAAACCAGCGTTTGTGTGATGTTTTTTAGAGACACTGCGGAAGTACCCGCCCCTGCCCATCCTGAACAGGGAGTGTAACAAAGAGTACAGGATTCCTGGCAGCGATCTAGTCCTGGAGAAAGGAACGGCGGTCGCCATTTCCGTGCTGGGCCTCCAGCACGACCCCAAGTACTTCCCGGATCCCGAGCGCTTCGACCCTGAGAGGTTCTCGGAGGAGGAGAAAGCCAAGAGGCACCCCTATGTTTACCTGCCGTTCGGGGAGGGCCCCCGCATCTGTATAGGTAAGTAGTCTCGCCCCACGCCTTTTTAGTTCCAATTTGTGTCTCGATGTGAAGAAGAGTAAAAATCTTCAAATTGTGAGTTCTAAAATGTAGTTGCATTTTTCGTAAAAGTAGCTCGTACAATAATTCCTGAGTTTTTATCTCGTACGCACAGAGAGCTTTCGGAATAATTCTTGGCGTCAAGCTGAAGTACAACTCTATTACCAGCAGTCGGTTTACATATCCTTTATAGTAAACCAACATTAAACAAAGTGTGACTATTGTCTCAATGAGCGAGGAATGCAGAATGATTTGGACGAAATTTCAGTTTGCTGTAGTGAATGCCAGCACTCTTTAAATGTGGATAGGTGTAAGATAACGCATGTAATGTAGAGAAACGACCCTATCGTAACCCACCACACGAGCAATGGTGAACGTCTTGAACACCTCAAATGCCATGAGTACTCATGGGTCATTCTAAGACTCTCTCTCTTACTCCAGTGACTCCACAAAGAGTAGTCGATGTTTGGCCTCTTCAGGTACGCTCTTCCTATTATTGGCATATTTTTCCTTGCTGCAAATATCTGGCAATCCTTGGCCACCAGGTCTCTCCATTTTATATTCGGTCTGCCTGAATATCTTCGTCCTTTGGGTTTCTTCTCTGACATTCCCCTCAATCTTGACTATTCGTCTCCTCTATAGATATGGCTGGCCATTCTCAGTCTCCTTGTCTTGCCCTCTGCAACAACACCTGGTTCATTAAATATCCCCCTGTTCTTTTTCCTTCAGCATCCTCCTCCCTCACAAATTGGTTCAAATATTTTCCTCAGAATTTCATTTTCAAAAACCTCTATCTTTCTCTCTTTATGCTTATCCATCCTCCAATTTTGTGCCCAATGTACATATCTGACTTTAGTTTCATATTTTCTTGTAGTAGTAGCTCTAGAAAATGCTGGGATTACAGCAATGGTTATTGCGGAACACTAAGGAGCAACATGAAATGGTTCGATCACGTAAAACCGGTGTTACGGAAGGTGAATGGAAGATTTAGGGATCTCCAATTGATTCCATATTTCTAAATTCCCAGAAGACTTTTGACGCCGTTCCTTAAAAGACAATTCTAATCAAATTGCGTGCATGTGGACTATCGTTTCATCTGTGGATTTGTGGTTTCCTGTTAGAAAGTTCGTAGTACATAGCATTACACAGAAAGTCATCGAGTAAAATAGAAGTGTTATTTGGCGTTCGCCAAGAAAGCGTCATAAGCCCCCTGCAGTTTCTAATCTACGTAAACAATTTAGAAGACAACCTGAGTTTGTCTCGTATATTGTCTTCTGCAGTTGATGCTGTGATTTACCGCCTAGTAATTTCATCGTAAGATCAAAACCAGTTGCTAAATCACTCGGACACGATGTTTGTATAATTCAAAAAGTACCAATTGTCTCTGGATAACGAAAAATGTGAGGGCATCCGCATGAGTACTAAATGAAATGCGTTAAATTACATTTGCTTGATAAATCATATAAATCTAAAGGCTGCCAATTCATTTAAATACCTAGCAATCACAATTACGAACAACTTAAATCAGAACTATCATATCGATAACGTTGTGAGAAAGGCAAACGGAAGACTGTGTTTTATTGGCAGGACACTTAAAAAACATAAAAGATCTGCTAAAGTGTCTCCCTAAACTATGCTTTTCCGTCCTCTGCTAGAGCACTACTATGCGTTATGGGGTCCTTACCAAACAGGATTGACACTATGTAACATTCCCTAGGCCAATGTACTTCTATGTAACATGCCCTCTGCGGAATGACAAACCCTAACATATATAAAGTACTGGACCCCTTGGATTGTCTGATACGGTAAGCGGTAGATTGTCGTCAGTGGTGTATGGCAGGTCCTCTTTGTGATTTACCAGGACAGAGGCAGCGTAGTCAGCCTCCGCACTTTCTCGACCTGTAATCTTACCAGCCATTGCCTGCAGTTTTTTTTTTTTTTTTTTTTTTGTGGTTTTAGGGCGCACAACTTCAATGGTCAATAGCGCCCTGACTACTCTAAGAATGCACCGCGAGGCACAAGTTGACCACAACAACTAAAAGGGAAAACACGATAAAAGACAGACTGACAGGCATAGGATAAAAAAACAGCATCATCAAATGTCCTTAGCGAGGTGTGTCAAATTGATAAAACGAAGAACACGAGCAGCTGCTCGTGGGTCATCCGCTAAAATGGCATCGAAAGTATTTGGCAGGTTAAGATCGAGGCGCAGTGTGTTAAGATCTGGACAGGACATTAAAATGTGTCTAACCGTCAGCAAGTGCCCACATGGGCAGAACGGCGCCGGCGCAGCCGTCAGCAGATGGCGATGGCTGAACCGGCAGTGTCCAATTCTTAACCGGGCTAAAACGACCTCCTCCCGCCGAGAAGGGCGTGAGGAGGACGTCCAAGCCACGGGAAGAGGTTTTAAGGCCCGAAGCTTGTTGTCAGTAAGTGCAGCCCAATCGGCATGCCACAGAGATAAGATGCGCCGACAAATCACCCTGCTAAAATCGGACGAAGGGACGCAACAAGAAGCTGTTCGAGGCTGGAGGACCGCAGCCTTGGCCGCGGCATCTGCAGCTTCGTTCCCAGGGATACCGACATGGCCCGGAACCCACATAAAGCTAACTGGAGAACCGACGTCCACCAGCTGCTGAAGAGAGCGTTGGATCCGGTGTACGAAAGGGTGAACCGGGTACGGATCACTGAGGCTCTGGATGGCGCTCAGGGAATCTGAGCAGATGACATAAGCAGAATGTCGGTGGCGGCAGATGTAAAGAACAGCCTGGCAGAGGGCAAAGAGCTCAGCTGTGAAGACCGAACAATGGCCATGGAGCCGGTATTTGAAACTTTTTGCCTCGACAATAAAGGAACACCCGACCCCGTCATTGGTCTTAGAGCCATCTGTATAAATGAAAGTCATGTCGATGAACTTCGAACGAAGTTCCAAAAAACGGGAGTGGTAGACCGAACCGGGGGTGACCTCTTTTGGGAGCGAGCTGAGGTCAAGGTGAACGCGGACCTGAGCCTGGAGCCAAGGTGGCGTGCGGCTCTCGCCCACTCGAAAGGTTGCAGGGAGGGAAAAAGTAAGGTGTTGAAGGAGGCGACGAAAGCGAACGCCAGGGGGTAGCAGGGCAGAGACATACAACCCGTATTGACGGTCAAGAGAGTCGTCAAAAAAGGAACGATAAGACGGATGGTCGGGCATTGACAGTAGCCGACAGGCATACCGACAAAGCAGTATATCGCGCCGGTAGGTGAGTGGCAATTCGCCAGCGTCAGCATGAAGACTCTCTACGGGACTGGTATAAAATGCTCCGATCGCAAGTCGTAAACCCCGATGTTGTATGGAGTTGAGGCGGCGTAAGATGGATGGCCGTGCAGAGGAGTATACGAAGCTCCCATAATCCAGCTTGGAGCGGACGATCGACCGATATAGACGAAGTAGGACGGTTCGATCCGCTCCCCACGACAGACCACTGAGAACACGGAGGACATTTAAAGAACGGGTACAACGGGCGGCCAAATATGACACATGTGGAGACCAGCTAAGTTTCCTGTCAAATGTAAGGCCTAAAAATTTGGTTGTCTCCACGATTGGGAGAGCAACGGGACCGAGTCTTAAGGACGGTGGGAGAAACTCTTTGTATCGCCAGAAGTTAATACAGACCGTCTTCTCGGCAGAAAAACGGAAGCCATTGGCGACACTCCAGGAGTAAAGACGGTCAAGAGAACGCTGAAGACAGCGCTCCAGGACACGTGTACACTGCGCGCTGCAATAGATGGTAAAATCGTCCACGAAAAGGGAGCCTGATACATCAGCTGGGAGGCAATCCATTATTGGATTGATCGCGATGGCGAAGAGAGCGACGCTCAAAACTGAGCCCTGTGGCACCCCATTCTCCTGGCGAAAGGTGTCGGACAGGACAGAACCCACACGTACCCTGAACTGTCGATCCATTAAAAAGGAACGAATAAAAAGAGGGAGGCGACCGCGAAGGCCCCATGTATGCATGGTGCGGAGGATGCCCGCCTTCCAACAGGTGTCGTAAGCCTTCTCCAAATCAAAGAACACAGCCGCGGTCGGGCGCTTCCGCAAGAAGTTATTCATAATGAAGGTCGACAAGGTAACCAGATGGTCAACAGCAGAGCGGCGCCTACGAAATCCACATTGTACATTGGTAAGTAGGCGTCGAGACTCGAGCAGCCAAACCAATCGAGAGTTAACCATTCGCTCCATCACTTTACAGACACAGCTGGTAAGCGAGATAGGTCGATAACTGGAAGGCAAGTGCTTGTCCTTCCCCGGCTTAGGAATCGGGACAACAATAGACTCGCGCCAGCATGCGGGAACATGTCCCTCAATCCAGATGCGATTGTATGTACGAAGAAGAAAACCTTTACCCGCAGGAGAAAGGTTCTTCAGCATCTGAATATGAATAGAATCAGGCCCTGGAGCGGAGGACCGTGATCGGCCAAGTGCGTTTTCGAGTTCCCGCATGGTGAATGGGGCATTATAACTTTCACAATTCGAGGAGCGGAAGTTAGGTGGCCTAGCCTCCTCTGCCTGTTTGCGGGGGAGGAAGGCAGGGTGGTAATGAGCGGAGCTCGAAACCTCTGCGAAAAAGCGGCCGAAGGCATTGGAGACAGCCTCAGGGGCCACAAGGACGTCATTCGCGACCTTCAAGCCAGAAACTGGGGAGTGGACCTTAGTGCCAGATAGCCGGCGCAGGCTACCCCAGACAACAGAAGAAGGAGTAAAACTGTTGAAGGTGCTTGTGAAAGCAGCCCAGCTGGCTTTCTTGCTTTCTTTGATAATACGACGACACTGAGCACGTAATCGTTTATAATTGATACAATTCGCCACTGTAGGGTGGCGTTTAAAAGTGCGTAAAGCACGTCGACGAGCACGTAAAGCGTCTCTACATGCTGCGGTCCACCAGGGGACCGGTACGCGACGTGGAGAAGGAGGGTGAGGGATGGAATATTCAGCAGCAGCGAGAATGACTTCCGTGAGGTGTGCGACCTGACGATCGCAGCTTGGAAAGGTTTGATCCTGAAAGGTCGTCCTGGAAGAGAAGAGCCCCCAGTCTGCCTTGGAGATGGTCCAATTAGAGAAGCACGGAGAGGGGGTATGCTGCAGGAGATGGATAACACACGGGAAGTGGTCGCTCGAGTATGTATCAGAAAGTGCATACCACTCAAACCGGCGTGCAAGTTGGGGAGTACATATAGAGAGGTCTAAATGGGAATAGGTGTGAGATGTGTCCGAAAGAAAAGTAGGGGCGCCAGTATTGAGGCAGACAAGATCGAGCTGGTTGAAAAGGTCTGCTAACAAGGAGCCCCTCGGGCAGGATGCTGGAGAGCCCCAAAGGGGATGGTGGGCATTGAAGTCTCCAGTTAACAAAAATGGTGCAGGTAGCTGAGCAATAAGTTGCATCACGTCTGCCCTGGTAACGGCAGATGACGATGGAGTGTAAACGGTACAAAAGGAAAACGTAAAAGTGGGGAGAGTAATGCGGATGGCAACTGCCTGCAGGCCGGTGTGCAACGTGATGGGATCGTAGTAAATATCATCCCGGACCAGCAACATAACCCCTCCATGAGCTGGGATACCTACCACAGGGGGTAGGTCAAAACGCACAGAGGTGTAGTGTGCCAAGGCAATTTGATCGCATGGGCGTAGCTTCGTTTCCTGGAGGGCTACGACAAGCGGACGGTGCAAGCGGAGCAGCAACTTCAAGTCCTCTCGGTTGGAGCGAATGCTGCGAATATTCCAGTGAATAAGTGCCATCGTAAGAAAAGAAAGATGAGAGAAGTGGTCACCTCGAAGGCCGCTTAGGGCCTGGCTTCGAGCGAGCACTGCCGCCGCTATCAGTAGGTGGACAGTCATCGTCCATTGGGTCTATAGGGTCATCGGCCATCTCGGGAGGATGGCCGGGAGGGGGAGCTTCCTCCGCCAGTGAACGGCCAGATGTACGGCTACCAGCGTTGCGGCCAGGCGAAACGGATAACGGCCTGGGGCGGCAGCCGCTGGTTGGCGCAAGAGAAGAAATGCGCCGTGGCGGGGAAGGAGAACTGTGCTTCCTATGCGCCTTTTTGGAAGGACGTGTAGTGGAAGTACCGGTCGAAGGCTGGGAGGTCGAGGTACGGAGGAAGTCTGCACGGGATGGTTCCTTCTTGAAGGACCGTGCATCTGACTTCGGTGTCTTCGTCTTAGCAGAAGCTGAGGAAGGTGCTCGTGTCTGTGGGGTGATGGGAGGAAGAGGAGACGTCGACCGCGCGATCTTAGCACTGGCCGAACGGACGACCGTGGTGCTGAAGGTCAGATCGCATGTCTGGGTTGCTACCTCCCGGGTAGTCCGAGGAGAGGCGAGGACAGTACTGTATTTCCCCGCTGGGAGCAGCGTGGGCTTCCTACTAGCCAATAGCTTGCGAGCAGCCGAGGTGGACACTTTCTCTTTGACCCGAATTTCCTGGATACAGCGTTCTTCCTTATAGACAGGACAGTCGCGGGAGGATGCGGCATGGTCACCCTGACAGTTCACACAATGAGGAGACGGAGGTGGACATTCATCCTCATGGGCATCCCTGCCACAGGTGACACATTTAGCCGCATTGGAACAAGACTGTCGAGTGTGATTGAAACGCTGACACTGGTAGCAGCGCGTAGGTGTCGGGATATAGGGGCGAACAGAAATAACCTCGTAGCCCGCCTTGATGCGCGATGGCAGCTTAACACTATCGAAGGTCAAGAAAATTGTCCGGGTCGGTACAAGGTCATTGTTGACCTTTTTCATGACCCTATGGACAGCCGTCACGCCCTGCTCAGCGAGGAATGATTGAAGCTCCTCGTCAGTCAATCCGTCGAGGGAGCCAGTATAGACCACACCACGAGACGAATTCAAAGTTCGGTGGGCCTCCACCCGGACAGGGAACGTGTACAGGAGGGTGGCCTGAAGCAGTTTTTGTGCCTGAAAGGCACTCTCAGTTTCTAGTAATAAGGTGCCGTTACGCAACCTGGTACAGGATTTGACAGATCCGGCTATGGCATCTACGCCCTTCTGAATAACGAAAGGGTTGACAAAGGAAAAATCCTTTCCGTCCTCAGTTCGAGAAACTACGAGGAACTGTGGGGCAGGCGGTAGTACTTTTGTCACTGTTGGCTGGTCACGTTTCCGTTTTTGGGTCGAAGTCGAAAGAGATGGAGTAGAATCCATTGCGGAGGAATCCCCCATGATTGCCAGCGTCTCCGATGGCGCGCTCCTTCCTTGTGGGGACCCTCTCAGAGGGCGCTCCCGCCTTAGGTGAATGTTTACACCTCAGGTCACACCTCCCGAGAAACAGACGGAGGGACCAATCGGCATGGTCAGAAGGTATCAGCTCAGGCAATCACCCCTCCCCGGGCCTGGCCTTTACCAGGGGGTACGCGCGTGCCTTACATGTCTACCCAGGGCGGGGAATTACGCGTTACCCCGTCACCGGCTACGCGTGAGAACGCGTGGGTCGGCCTTCAGGCACGCACAGGGAGGAAGGAAGAAGAGGAAAAAGAAGAGAGAGAGGGAGAAAGAGGACAGGCTGTCTCAAACGCCGAGGCGGAGACCAGAGAAGGCAAGGAGAAGAAGGCAATGAGAAAGCAAGGGGAAGAAGGCAATGAGAAAGCAAGGGGAAGAAGGCAATGAGAAAGCAAGGGGAAGAAGGCAATGAGAAGGCAAGGAGAAGAAGGCAATGAGAAGGCAAGGAGAAGAAGGCAATGAGAAGGCAAGGAGAAAAAGGCAATGAGAAGGCAAGGAGAAGAAGGCAATGAGAAGGCAAGGAGAAAAAGGCAATGAGAAGGCAAGGAGAAGGCAAGGGAAAGAGTAAGGAAGACAGTGAGGTGGAGAAGAGCAAAGAAAGGAACCAACAAAAGGAAGGAAGAAACGAGAAGTGAAAAAACCAAAAGGACCACGATGATAGGTCGTGGAACCGTCCGTCTCCGGACGCAGGCGCGAACTACCCCCGTGAGGGGGAGGGACTCCTTTTAGTCGCCTCTTACGACAGGCAGGAATACCGCGGGCCTATTCTAATCCCCGTACCCGCAGGGGGGATTGCCTGCAGTTCAGCCGCTCGTACGTTACTCGGCCCCCTGTGGATTCTGGACTTCGTAAATATGTAGAACTAAGGATTTGGAGAGGAATTCCAGTGCGACTAAATAATGCAACGCACCTCTGATAAAAGCAATTATATTGGCCTCAAAATGCTCTGATACACTTTATTACAAACGAGTTGCAAAATCATAGTTTTCACACCAGAATCCAGCCAGATAGCGGTCAGGCGGATATGCCTCTCTAAGTGGGTTTTACACCACTGTCAGATATCGATTGCATTTTGTTGTCATCTCAATCAGGCTAATCCCAATTGTGATCGCATCAATACAAATCACTCAGCTGCCACGTGGGTCTTTTACTGCACAACGCCAGGATCTTGTATTACTGGATGCCACGGAACTCAGTCTTTACTAACACTTGATACCCCTCATAAAAATAAGCATCATCATAACCAATTGGACATAATGATCATTATCAGAAAACAAAACCAGAATCTGCTACAGCAGGAGAGAGCACAGCAGTTAACTTACCGTGTTCAATGACTGTCGTGTTGTTGCATGCACTAAGCTCTGCTCAGTTAACTATTGGCGTATATACCTCAGTAATTGTAACATATTACGATAAACGTTCCTTCACGGTCAACATAACTTCACCACTACGCGAACATTACTTTGTCACGGTCTTAAGCAGTTTAAGCCACAGAGCAAAGCTTAGTTGGTAATCCTGCGGGAGCGCAACCGCCGGCCATCCGTTCTGCTCCCCCGTCTAACCGCTAGTCCCCAACAATGGCGAGCTATGCGCTCCTTCTCCCCCACTAAACCGTTTGTGACGTCCGCCACCATCTCTGCCCTTAAAACAGATACATTTTACCTCGGTAGCGTCTAGTCAGACCCGTCGACCTTCTCCATCCCCATGGGTAGCCCGCCTGTGGATGCTGCGTCGTATTTCTAACCTAGGCCTACCCCTGGCTTTTCTGTGTCCTTCTGCCTTCACGTTCTCGCAACTCACCGTGCTGGTCTACCGCGCCCGACTCGGCTCTTATCGTAACCCTTCGACACGCTACCTCAGCTCACTCCGTCCGTCCGTCTGCCATCTTGCTGCATTCTAATCAGAGCTCGGTTTATTAAAAAGGCTTAAGACTATTGCTCATCTGAAGCGTGTTCATTGGTGCATACCACATTACCACGTTTCAAGACGACATTGAAAAAGTCCCAAAAAAGGACAGTTCGTTTCCTATTATAGCAAAATGGGGGAATTCTCTACTCTAAATGCAAAAATCTTTTATTCTCGCCAGTTGAGAGAGAGAGAAATGGTTCAAAATGGTTGAAATGGCTCTGAGCACTATGGGACTTAACATCTGAAGTCATCAGTCCCCTATAACTTGGAACTACTTAAACCTAACATCACACACTCCATTCCCGAGGCAGGATTAGAACCTGCGATCGTAGACTGAAGCGCCGAGAACCGCTCGGCCACAGCGGCCGGCAGAGAGAAATGATCATCGTAATAAAATAAGAGAAGTCAGAGCTCGTATCGAAAGATTTAAGTGTTCATTTTTACAGCTGCGCTGTTAGAGTGTGGAACAGAGGAGAAATAGTCTGAAGGCCGTTGGAAGAACCCTCCGCCAGGCGCTTAAGTGTGGTCTGCAGAGTAGTCATGTAGCTGTACATGTAGAATTGTCGGAAGGTTTATGGGGAAATGTAGCACATCTCTAAAGGAAATCACATACATCGTGCTACCGCGACCAGTTGTAGAGTATTTTTTAGTGTTTGGAGGCCTTATCAAGTAACTAGAAATGTACGGGCGACTGAAATTAGAATCCCTGGAAGGAAGATGACTGGGAAGCCTATTAGACAAATTTAAGGAAGCTGTATTCAAAGAAATTTATTTGAGCATTATGTGACCCGTCAGTTAGGGCGATTCACAACAACAACTTAAGTACACACGTTATTCCAAAAACGTTATCGTGGAAGTAGGGGTCAGGAGGTGCTGGTGAAAAAATACACATTGATAAGGTTATCTTTTATTTTAAAATGCTTTCTCAGTAATAAATTTTTAAGTGTGGCAGTTCCTCAAAAATTATTTTCAAAACAATTTCAAATAGCTTGACAATTTTCATTATGAAAAGGAGATTACCAGGTATGACATTAACAACTTGCCAATAATGAGATTTTAACTTGACACAACACTAATATATATAAAGACAACAGTTTAAAAAATCTTGTAAAAATAGCTCTGTGTAAAGGATATTGCAAGGTTTGACGTTAACAATAAGAGGATTTTAAACTTGTCATATCAATAAGGGAACAATTTCAAAAAAAGAACTTTAAGTAGCTAGCTTGTACTAAGCAAAAATAGTTGTCTCTCGCAAGTTACATAACTTACATTTGTTACAAGATAAATGTGAATAAGCCGGCACACAAGTCTTCACATTAAAAGCAGCTCCCAAAAAAAAAAAAATAAAATAAAATAAAATAAAAAAATAAATAAAAAAATAAAAAAAATCCTTAGCTCGGTGAGGGAGTGACACGCGTAAAGGGGACCAAGTCACAACAGGCGTAATAGTTACTGGTGGTCTACAGGGCCACAGTAGATCAGCCCCAAAACTTCCATTACAAGCTGCCACCTCCCCGAGTTACTCAAAACCAGAAGATGTAGCAAGGGCGGTGCCTGCACAGACTCTGGACCATAGAAACCCGCGGCACTGACCCTAAATCACCCAATCGAGGTGTGAATGAAAACGGCCCGACGAAGAAGCAGTTACCACATTCCCGCGGATGGGATGACCCCAACAAAACCACTGGTGAAGAAACTCATACCCTTCACTGGACCCTTGAAACCCTACTCTTATATTTATATAAATATAACTATAAATATATATATATATATATACACACACAACTAACTCTGTTACATAAAAACAGTACTCAACTTCTCACACTCACACGTCGCACTTCCAAATGCTCGTCAGAGCTAACCGCTGCCAGTGGTTTCAACGGCCGATAAGAAGACATACGGTCCCATGCGCTGATCTCCTGCACCACGGCTTGTAAGCTTCATAAGCCACGTACATGCGGGTAAGGCAGACTTCGCCCCTGACAGCAAGAGATCGGCCAAAGCAGCTGACGAACCCCAACAGCAGGGCCCCGCTCGCGCCACCACCTCTCTCGGTCACCGCCCAGCACGTACTCTTCGATCGTCACGCGACCGTACACTTGCTGCACCTCCCACCAGAGGGCGGTAGCGGTATAAACAGCACGCCAAACCGAAAGCGCCACCGCAAACACCAGACGCGAAGCGCAAGCACTCCGCCTGGTGCGCTTTTCGAAGAGCCGGACACAACTACGGCTCATCATGCTGCTACCATCATACATATCGCGTATGGAAATTTGGAAATTTCTGTTAAGTTCGTATGGGACCAAACTGCTGAGGCCACCGATCACTAGGCTTATACACTACTTAATGTAACTTACACTAACTTTCGCTAAGCACAACCCACACACGCATTCCCCAGGGAGGACTCGAACCTCCGAAGGAGGGAGCCGCACGAACCGTGGCAAGGCGCCTCGTATATGGATCTTCAGAATAAGGTAACAGAGTTTATTGTACGCACAGTAGTATATATATAGTCAATATTCCCTCGCTGAATACATCAAAAGAATAGAAATAAAACCGATAATGTTGGCTCGAATTACTCTGTGCCAAGCACTGTTCGGTGACTTTCGGAGAATTTACTCCACCTGGCCAAAAATATCAAGACACTTATTAGGAAGCATTAATACGGAGAGTACCTACCCTTCGGGTTGAGCCCTATTGGGTACACTTACAATAAGGCGTCTGAATGTCTGTAGAGGAATGGCAGCCCATTTTTCCTCAAGAGCTGAATCTAGTGATCTTGGACACTGGGCGCTAGAGGGAAGTCATCTTTCCAGATCATCCCAAACGTGTTCCATTTGATCCAGCTTGGGCCTCTAGGCAGGCCTGTCTGTGTCAGAATTGTTGCTTTCTGACAGCGTCATGTTCATACAGTCATCGACTCACAACTGTTCCTCTACTATACGTGGTACAAAATGCTGTATATTTGTTCATATCCATCTACATTTAGCTTTTCCTGAAGCACAATTAACGCAAGAGGCCTTGCCGCAGTGGTATCACCGGTTCCAGTAGGGTCACCGATGTTAAGCACTGCCAGTCTTGGCTAGCCCTTGGATGGAGCACCCTCTGGGTCTGCCGAGTGCCGTTGGAACGCGGGGTGCAATCAGCCCGTGTGAGACCAGTTGAGCAACCACTTGATTGAGAATTAGCGAAACCGGTCAGGAAAACTGACAACGGCCGGGAGAGCAGTGTGCTGACTACATGCCCCTCCAGTGACGCCTCACGGGTGAGGATGACACGGCGGCCGGTCGGTACCCTTCCGCCTTCATTGTATCTTCGGACGGTGTTTTGTTTGTTCAAACACAATTAGGGGACTACACTCCTACCACGAAAACACCCTCACAGTGTAACACCAAGTCCTCCCACAGTGTAACACCAAGTCCTCCATACTTCACTGATGGAACTACACATAAGGACATGAAACCCTCTCCACGCATTCGCCAGACCAAATCCTTCCATCGGATTGCCACAGAGTATAGCGTGATCCATCTCTCCAAATCACTCGTTTCCAGTTATTGACCACCTCAAGCACCAGTTATCACTTACTAACAGAAATGTGCCATGTATGAGGGGTTGCTTGAGCATTGTACACATTCATTGTAACTCCCTACTCATAGCCACTGTGCTAGCTGGACTGCTGGTAGCACTTCGGAACTTACAAGTGATTCCTTCCTCTGATTTCATGCGATTTTTTTACTACCAACCGCGGCAATGTTCGATGGTTCTTGTCCGTCAGTATATGAGGTCTGCTTGGTATTGGTTTAGCTGCGTCTATTCCTTCGCATTTTCACTTCACACTCATACCACCAATTGTGGTAGTATGAGCAGCTTTAGGCGGGCTGAAATATCCCAGATGGGTTTTTTACTCAGATGACATCCAATGATTAGTCCACATTGGGAGTCACTGAACTCTCCTGACCGAACCATTCAACTTTTACTGCTTCTCTACTGACAACACAGCACTCCCCTCCTTTTATACTTGTGGGTCCACCTTTCGTGACATCTTGTGGTCAGTTCGGCATTATATAGGAGTATCCGGATGCGCTTGATCAGACAGTGTAGAAAGATGTAGAACTGAATCAGAGACTGCGGCGTAGTCACGTGTACCAGACCTCTTTCGCCCTCATGACAGTGGCAACGTATCTCTGATATTTAGGGGAATCTCTTCTACGCTGAAAAACTTTTCAGACTTTAGCTTCTATGCCGCTACGTAATATAAATTTAATATATTTTTTATTCGGTTTTGAAATGACAGCGTTCATTTTAAGTGCGGTGCAGTCTCTTCCTGAAATCACAAAAATTACTCCAGGAAATAAAGGTTTAAACAAAAGTGAAAAAATGTTACAACGAACGCAAGAGTCATGTAATTATGAACAAATATTCCGGTCAAACTTAAAAACGTTGCGATCCAGAAAATCGTGGATACATCGTATTTGATAATCCATGTGCTAGACCTACATGTGCTTGACCTACATCAGTAATCAGTAAGTGTAATCAAAGTAAGAAGAAGTATTGTCTTAAAACAGGCATACGTTGAAGTAGAAACTATCGCCAACTAACATAAATTTCCGTTTTCAAGACGGGGAAGACTTAACACATTAAAGAAACACACAAGGAAATATTCCAATCCGACATGTCGAAAACCACCATGGAATTTAGAATACAATGAACAAATTCCCTGTCAACATTTTTGCTGCTAAGAAACACAGCAAGTATTTTTTCAGATTTGACGCTTTTCGTTTTTGACGCACGACGAATAGCTTAAGACAGCCGTTTGTACAGATGTAGAAGATGTAGATGCCTAGAGCGCAATCGGCTGTGACAAGACAGCATAGCGCTGCATAGTGCTGATATCCGGAGTGACACAAGCGAATTTGAAACATCTGAATCATTAAAAAATGTCACGCATCAGTAATGTTTTCACAAAGAGGCAGTTCGTACCGACGGCTAACCTGTTGCGTGAGTAATTCCTACTGAGGTGACTAGCAGAGGAAAATAAATCAAGGCAGTATTTGCTATTACATTGTAGACATTGTTGACCACTCCAACACCTCTTCATGAAATTTTACGGGTGAATTGGCAAGATTTAACTGATGCAGCTACCATGAGGAGATCTTGGGATTTCATGACCAGGTGTTCCAAGATGCTGTGCGTTCAGACTTCTTACTGATGCAGGTAATGCTCGACCTCATAAAACGGAAGATATTGCACGCATAGTGTGGCCTGCTCGCTCTCCCGATTTGAATCCCACAGAGCATGCCTGGGATGCACTAGGGATACGGTTTGCATCACATCAGCATCCACCAACCACTCTCCAACACTTGTGAGCAGCTATGCGGGAAGAATGGGCATTATTGCCTCAACATAGGATCGATGACATCATTCACAACATGTCCCGTCGTTGTCAAGCCTTTACTGGTGCCACAGATGGTCACACGCCATACTGAGCAAATTAACCAGTTGTCAGAATGTGTAAGTTGAAAAACAAAAAAAGAAGAACATTTTTGTCTACAGTTAGTATGTTGCAGTTGATTACGTTCTGTATTCTTTACGTTGTTTTTATTTTACTATCACCTGTCTTGCGGAAAAATAAACGCAACCTTGCAAAATTTCCGTTTGTTGCTATAATTTTGGACATTAGGTATGTTATCTTGTTGAAGGGTATGTGCATTAAGGCAACAATTTCTATTAGACTTCAGTAGAATGATGGGAAGTTCAAAACTAAGGGAGTAGCTAACAGGGAGATGCAATATCACCAAAATTATCAGCAGCGCTAGAGTAAATCTGCTCTTCTCGGTTTACGAGCCAGTCGTTTCGAAATGACGCCGCTTGTAAACCGAGAAGGGTTTAGTCGGTCAAGTCGCCGCGAAATATTCCTAGGATACAGCGCTAGAGTAAGTTTTCTCATGCTTAAACTGGAAAATAAGGTGTTTGGATAAATGGAACGTAACTGACCCACCGTAATTTTTCTAATGAAATTGCGATGTTTGTTTCTAGTGCATTAATTATTGAAAAATCTCAATCAAATAAATTTAAAAGTGTTCGTAAAATCAGTTATAATAAAAGATAAATGACGCGTAACCGGCATATCGGAAAGAAGATGGTGCAACTTAACAATGCAGCTTTTGTGTTAGTGTATCTATCGATGTTGAGGAAGATGGCTGGATGCACAGCCAAGAAAGAGCTGAAGTGTAAAAACTGATCCGAGGGAGGAGCTTCCTGTAAATTAAATAAAATTTTCAAAATTAAACTTCCAGTTTATCTTGGGAAACCATTAGAAAATCGAGTGATTCTCAGCTAGCAACGGAGCGATTCCTGTTTCAGATTACTTGGAGACAGTAAAATGAAGAAAACGGTCAGCGATAGGTAGTAACAGTGCTAGTAATACGGCTGCCGGCTGGCAAATGGGCCACGGACGCTTTAGATGGGTTCCAGGACATGTGAGAAGAAGGGATCGCGGCCTGACGTAAGGTGGGCAGACTGCATTGATACAGATGTGTAGAGGCCTGTGAGTGAAGACTGTAAGGCTTGAAGTAGTCCAGAGTGAACCAGTATGCCGCACTGTGTGTCAGTTTGATGCTGCTGCTAATGATGATGATGGTTAGTGAATTGTAAATTAGTAATATGAAAAGTAAGAATATAATGTTTATTACGTATGATAATTTGTACTTAAGGTACAGGTACCGATATTATGAGAATTATGGAACACTGAAATAAATCGAAAAGTCTGCTGTCAGTTTTACGTTAACTGTAACTTATTAAAATTTATAGAATATAAGGAAAACATGAAATTATATTGTTTACTTACTATAACCACCACGATCTGCTGTACATGGAGTTTCAGGAGGTACTCTCAACATTTTCCGAGCTGGTAGCAGACTAATTCGAATACAATATTCCATGTGACATGTGTCTAGTTGAATTGCTTACTGAGATACAACTGGCTACAGAGATAAGTTTTCATTTCGTGGGTCGATATTCAAGTTGCAGCGGGTTTCTTTTAAGATTTTAATTTTAATTTTTAAGCTGACGTGAAGTTATGCTTGAGCTTACACAACTGAATTTTTGAATTGTTTTGTGAGTATGATTTGTTGTCCAATTAATGCTGCACGTATTTACAAATGTGATGTAAGCTGATGTTGTATTTAGGCATTGGGTCTGGCCGTGAGTCGTAATCGGACAGGCGACCGCTTGCGATGAGCGAGAAATCCGGGTTTGAGTGTCGATCTGATACAAATTTTCATTGTCTTCATTCTGTTATAAAGCTGATGGTTGTCCATATTCGCAACTGCCAATACATTTCATTAATTATTCAGCTGGTGGAACGTAATCTTTCAACAAGCCTACGCAGAATTTCTATACACAGCGGTGTTCCACGTACAAACATATGGCGGACACTGCGTATGCACGGCCTCTGTCCTTATCATTTGTAGCAGATTCCACCTCTCGGTGAAAGAGATGAAGGTAGACGATTGGAATTTTGTTGTTGGCTAATTCAAGATATCCGAGTACTGCCATTTATATTGTTTGCTGCTGAAGCCATTTTTACTCGTGATGCTATCAACATCGGTGATGCGACTAAAGCTCACATGCCGTCGCCCAGACATTTTCAACAACGCTTCTCGGTAAGTGTTTGTTGTATCATGAGAGACAATCAGCTAACTGGGCCTCTTGCGTAACCGTAGATCGATAGAAATGATCAAGTTCCTTGACCAACAATATTCCAGCACTTCATGCCTATGAGAATAGTTGGAATGCGAAGTCTGAGGATACAAAGTAAACACATTAGACGAACTAATTGTACGGATCATGAGTAGTGCTCCCTTTGTAAATAAACGCCAAGACGAACTCAGAAAAACAACACGTGGTGTTGTCGAGAGGATTAGAAAGTGCACTGAAGTTTCAGATGGGTTAAAAATATCAGTTTTGAACTACGTCACTTGCCTCTAATGGCCTAGTGCCTTCTGTGCGTATTTGTCTGAGTTGTGTTCTGACAGTTGTATCCCTGCTACGAGTAAAAGCTGGACGCATGTTTCATTCGAATTTGTCTGTAGAACCACTTTGTAATATATTTATTGTTCTCTGCAAAACAGCCTGTATTCGTCAAACTTTTATTCCATAGGCTGCAGTTTCCGATGATGACCAAGGCCTACATTTTCTTCCTTATTCAGGTAACTTAGGTAACTGCAGTCATATAACGTTTTCGAGACTGCCAGTATTTCGGTACCTGAACACTGCATCGTTTTCACAGCACATGTGCAGTAAACGGCGATCTCTCGTTGGATTCTTACCTTGAAAACGACAAGGTATTCACCCCTAGAAATACCACCTGTTTGTCGAGAATGTTAGACTGCTGCATTCCTATACGACAGATAGGAAAAGCACAAGCTTCAACTTCCCCATTCTTTGAGAAATTACGAAGCCTTTTAAAATGAAGTAAATGTATACTTTGAATTTTTTTATTATTATTGATGTCATTGACTTAGTTGTTTTCATTTCATCAGTTTTACTTTCAAATGTTTGATATATGTCCAACTGTCTTTCTAAACATTTGTAAATACCCAGTGGCACGTATCATGAACACAGAGGTGCAATGGAACAAAAAACTCTCTCGTTATCTTTTTTTCAGTTTTCAGTAACAGAGATTTTTCAATCACTCTCTTGCCTTGCCTAATGCACAGGCTCCTTACGTTTCTTGTCTTTCTATTTCAGGTATGAGACTCGGTCTGTTGCAAGTCAAGGTGGGACTCGCTTACCTGTTGTCGAGGCACAATGTGCGGACCACGGACAAAACGGTGACTAACCTCGAGTACAACCCTAGGTCCATTATACTTATGCCTAAAGGTGGCATCCAACTACGGTTTGAGAAGAGATTCTAGAAGATGTTCGCATTGTATGGATCCAAGATATGATGGCAAACTAACGCTACGGACTGTTTCAACGCTTATCAAGTTGCTCTTTTAGCTCTACATTGTTGTACCACGTTAAGATTAAATTACACTGTCGCAAAATACACTATTTTACCATGAGACACTCTGAAATATAAGTCGGCTCTTTGTTTTCAAAATAATGCGCATCCATACAAAATCCTACCTTCGCACATGATGATACGATGTCTATCATACATACCTGGGTGCGACGCTGCCAACTGCTCTTAAGAGTATGTCTGTACTTCCATTAATCACTCTGCATGGAATACGTGATTGTAAATTAACCCTCCGTTACTCGCGCGAAAATTCGTGACATTGTCACTCGCGCGGATAACTGGTGTCATCCACAAAGCAAGCGGTCTATTTGTACACTTTGAACTGTCTTTATGACTGGTTTTATGACTTTTTATTAAATCTAAATACTATACATTTAATATTTGTACATAGTATAATATATTCTAACGTTTCAAAGAGTGACCATTCGAAGAACAATATCTTCAGCTGAATTACTGACATTACGTGGTCCCTCTTGTTGCTTACAGACGTACGGTTCTAAATTCAAAGTGTAACCTGTTTTTACATCAACCAGAGCAAACACTTTTAACCCATACTTTACTAGTTTGCTAGGAATATATTGCCTGAACGGGAAGTTTCCTCTAAATGCCAAAGGCTATTCGTCAACAGCAAGATATTCACTAGATGAAAAATATTTTTGGCAATTGTTCGTGAATAGTTCATGTACCTCTCTGATAGCTTTTACTGTTTTTAATTGCTTCGTTCATCCTTCAAATGACGAAAAAGTTAGGCGAACGTGGCTTGTGTATTCTCGAACAAAAAAATGCTGTGTATTGTTTTTGTTGCAAGTTGTTCAATACGAGTGCTGGCTTTCTCATAAGAAGTGGTCTAAGAGACTGGCAAAGTTTATCAAAAATTCTATCTTGCCATGAAATGTCCCGCAACCGTATTACTGAAATGCGCTCGTGGAAAGAGTTTTTGCACAGAGTTAAAAACTCAAAAACAATGGGTCAGGCAGCTCAAGATCAAATTAACTAGGAAGAAAAGAGGCAAAGATCGGTTTCGTTAAGGCTATTTTCCACAGAATGTTTTCCTGTCGAAAATAATATTTCATTAAGAGGCGACCAATAAATGTTGGGAAATCCTGGTTCTGGAAACTTCTTACGGCTAGTAAAATTAAGGACAAAGTTCGACCCCGTAATAAATGAACACAATCGTGCGGCTAAGCCTGGAAGATAGGTAACTTACTTAAGTAAGGGCATACAAAATGAATTCATTACCATAATTTCTGATGAGACTATATCTGTCACGTAAAAGGCCATACTAAGTAACAGATTAAATACTCATAGCACTGCAAAGATTATCTTGTTAGTGTCAGTAGTGTAAAGAAACAGTTGAACTTGCTACCACAGTACGAAGTTCGCGAGCCGTGAGGATACCCAAGCATACTACCCCCAATTTGCGGCTACATCCTGTTTTAATTACAGTCCATCGTAGATCCCTCGAACAAACAGCCGTGCCCAGTACTTGAAGAATGCACAGACAGCATTCGTCTACAGGAAGGGTAGCGGAAGTGATTCACGAAATTGTCGTCCAATATGCTTGACATCCATTTCTTGTAGAATCTCTTAACATACTCTGACCTCACACGTAATACATCTGAAACAGAATGTCTACCATGCCAACCACCATGGATTCCGAAAACATCAATCAAGTGAAACTCAAACCGTACTTTTGTCGCATGACATCCGAAAGCCATGGATGAAGGTAGTCAGGTAGATGCACTATTTCTCGATTTCCCGAGAGCTTTTGATTCAGTACCACATCTATCCTTTCCATTAAAAGTAATATTATATGGGATATCAAGCAAAATTTTAGTTTAGAGTGAGGATTTTTTCGTAGCGAGGATTCAGCATGTTATCTTGGATGGAAACATGCATCAACCAAAATACATGCCAAGACTTGTCATTTTGCAAAGACAAAATCATCGCCAGACATATGACAGTCTCGCCTACATGTCGTTAGTTCTTATCAACCTTTGATAGACTTTGACAACACTTATAATCATTCTATACATAATTAAACTTCCGTTATCGTTGGAATGATGCTATGTGGTCTTATTGTTCCTTTTTAAATGGCTTTAGTTTTATACGCCATCATTGAAAATAGCCTCTATGCTTGTATTCATAAAGTGCTTGTATGCATAAAGTGGAGCATCATTATGTGACTTAATTAATAAGAGTGACTGATATTATTGCCATGAAATCTGGGTGGTGGCTTCAGAGCAGTGTCGTACCTCTGCAAAGAAGTGGATTTGTAATTTTACTAATGACGAAAATTATAATTTTTAATAGATTATTATAAGAAAACAAACACGTGAGACCACTTCAGTGAAAATGATAGCCAGAAAAACGATTTTTTACACACAGCAACAAATGTACATCATTTTATTATTTGACAGTACCGTAAACAATTTCAACAGTGTTGTGCATAATTATAAGCTCGCAGTTCGATTTGGAATGAGACATTGATCAAATGTAAGAACTGTTTTACTACAGTAATGAGGGAAAGTAATGTTGTGCCACTGCATGTTCCCTGTGATTTGTAACAGTTGTGTATGCGTGCGGGAAAGTAAACGGTATTCTGCTAAACGAACGTGCAAGGGCTAGTAAGCTACCTGTCAATAAGGTTTTTTTCCTACATGACCTGTTATGATAGCTGTTCCTGTAAGCTGACTGGTATGTGCAAGACCATATCACTAACATTCGACGCGTATAGCTCCAAATAACACGATTTTTTAAAATGTGACACACGTAACGTTAGTATCGTGTAAGTAATTTAAACAACAATCGTAATAAGCATTTGTAATGTGCTCCACTAATATTTCTTACCTCTTTACTGTAGTTTTGGCATTATATTGCAGACATCTGATAAAGGCCTAAGGCTTAAACTGGCCAGTAATGTGATGCATATGCATGGTACATTAAAAGGATGAAACTGACGACCTACAGTGGTTAAAATGGTTCCATCAGTTAGATGATACGTTGAGTGTGTGGTCTTGTCGTATATGAAGAAATTATTTTGGGCATCTGTTGAATGTCTGTGCCGGAATCATCTATTAGTAGCAGGGTGTCATCTACATAACAAGAAAAATATTCAACTTTCTCTGCAAGTGTGTCTGTGTTTCTAAAAATTTTTGTTCCATTCTATTTCGAAATATGACATCTATGGTGCCAGCTGTGATACATTGATGGCTACTCTATCCTTTTGTGTGTATTTTGCATTACAGATTTCAAAGCAATTCTGCTTTAATACTGGTTTGGGTACTACTTTACTTATACAGTCATTGCGATTTATTATCAGTAAACTTGTTTCTTTTCTGCTTTAATTCCGATGCATGGTTTGTGATGAGCTTTGGGTTTTGCTCTAGTGTGTAGAGTGATCTAATTTTTCACCTTTTTTTGTATCGACGGTTGTGTGTTAATTTTTTTCTATACTGTGTGATGCTCGTATTGTTTTTCATTTTTTGTCTGGGTCTTAATTTTGCTGCGTCAGTTGCGACCTTGGTTGCAGTAAGACGAATGGTCTATGATTTCATGTTTGGTTTAGGTTTTCAATTATATTTTAAGCCCTTATCAAGTAAGCTTTCTCGTCAATCGTGAGGTTGATGTATGTTAGATTTGATGTTCTTGCATGGAATTGGAAAGGTTATGCACACGCCTGTTCGATTTAGTTATAGGGTACTGTATGAGCAGTATATGTTGCATTTTATTTTTATGTGTTAGATGTGCATATATATCTATAAATCTGGACAACTGGTGAAAAATCTGTTGACTGGTGCTGTCCTGAGACACAAGTAAGCCGCATACGTATTTTCATTCAAAAGATTTTCCAGTGCCAATTTATCCTTGATTTCCTGACCCACTCGTTATTTAGTGCCAAATATTTTACTGTTACCACACAGAATTCCATAGATGAATAAGCCACCTACTGAAACACACAACATCGTTGACTTACGTATCAATTGAAGCTATCAAAAAAGCAAACATTAAATAGGTCTTATCGAATATTGTTCAGCAATAAATTCCACTGCTTAAACATTGAATATTTAGCGAATAACAATATCGTCTGCGCTAAACCCACGATACACAACAAGAGAAGGTATTATACAGCGACAGCATTGACGATATGTTATGGAAATAAGTACTACGACAGATATATAAAAAACTTACCAGTCGCAAGTAAACATGCACTATATACATGCGCTAACGACACTGTTTGCAGGTAGATTGGTAATGGTCATAGACAAAAATAAGTTTATAGCACCAGAAAATAACATCTTAATGGAAAGTCTTTGAATGTAGCTGAGTTTTTGGTTTACTATGCATGTAATATTAATTACGTTGTTCTGGGCGATATATCGGTACTTTTCTTTTACTAGATGTTTCACTGACTTCGTAAGTACCCTGAATATGTGGAAACTCTTATGTGCAAGTTTCAGTTACCGTGTGCAGTGCAGAACTCGAATCCCTGACAGGTACTGGCTGCCTTCCGAAGATGGTGTCATTGTGCATGAACTTTAAAAACAAGGGATAACGCTGTCAGCCGTACACACATGAGAGGTGACATTGTCAGAGGCAGTTGTGGGAACACGTGTAATATACAACGTGCATAAGCTGCACGTTTTGTTATACTACGAGAAAAACTCAAGTTGGTTAATGCTTATGACTGCACGAAGATAAACAAGACACGGCCCCTACTTCAACTGTAGAACTTCGTTCCAGCAATTTAAGATTACAGATTAGTCAGCAATCTCTTCGTCCTGCACTTCTGTTAAGTCTATTTGTGCTCTCTAATCTCGTTGTAGCTTCATAACACTTGAATGGCTAAATCCAGATTCCGAAGTAACGACGGAACACAGCATTAAGTTGTTCTTCTTAGGCTGGCGACAGTCGTGCTAGAACACCGACAGAGCCTCTCATTACATAAGAGGCATTCAAATGGCAGTGGGGGAAAAATGAGTAAAGTGTTTGTTATTTCAAATGTAATCGCCATTATTACTAATACAGGTTGACAATTACTGAACTATATGAAATAAAAATCGTCATAACCTCTAACGGTTTGCGTTAGAACATTCAAACTGCATGGTTGGCCGCGGCGCATGATGAGAATTAGTATGCGCTGTGTAGTTTGGCTCAGAGACAAAGCAAACTTTCATTTGTATTGGTACGTCAATAAGCAAAATTGGTGCATTTGGGGGACTGAGAATCCGCTTTTCGCGACCAAGAAGTTTCTTCACCCTCAACGGGTGACTGTGTGGTGTGCAATGTCCGGTGACGGGATAATCGGTGCGATATTCCTTGATGGCACGATGACTACCGAAAGCAACTTGAATGTTTTGGAAGATGATTGTCCAAAGGGACCCTGATTTCGACAGGATGTGTTTCATGCAAGACAGAGCTCGAAGCTCGACCCCATCGAAGCAGGAGAGTTTTTGATGTCGTGGAGGAGCACTTTGGGGACCGCATTCTGGCTCTAGGGTACCCAGGGGCCACTGCCAAGAGCCTCGACTGGCCGCCATATTCTCCGTATCTGAACACATGCTACTCCTTTCTGCATGGATATATTAAAGGCAAGGCTACAGCAATGAACCCAATACAACTGATGAGCTGAAAACAGCCATTCAGGAGGTCATTGACAGCATCGATGTTCCGACACTTCGGCGGGGCATGCTGAATTACGCTATTCGTCTGCGCCACATCATCGTCAATGACGGCAGGTATATCGAACATGTCGTAACCTAAATCCAAATATCTGTAGTGACGTTTACGTGTTGAATAAAGTGTGTACCCGTGGTAGTTTCCTTTTCATGTAGTTCAGTAATTGTCACCCTGTACGTTTACCCCGTTATGAGACATGCCAGTTAATGCCTTCAAGAAGAATGTTTGCAGCTGGCTACGGAAACGTGATCGTACGCAGTCATGCACCTCTTCGCCCGAAGCACATCGGCGGCCACGAATGTCTTTCTTCGGGGCTCTAAAAATACGAAAATCGCATGGATACAGGCTGTAGGGAGGATGTGTAATGGCTTCCCATAGAAACTTTGAAGCTTACTCGAAACGATCATGGCAACATGTGGGCCTGCCCACATCCTCCATACAGTCCCGTTCTCTCCTTATGCGATTTCCATAGTTCTGGAGCCCTGAAGAAAGACATTCGCGATCGTCGATTTGCTTCGGACGAAGACGTGTACGCCTGGGCACATTAATGGTTTCGTAGGCAACTGCAAACATTTTTCCACTAATTTACTGACTGGCTTGTTTCACAGTGGGATAAGTATATTAATAGATAAGGCCAATGCTTTTCAAATAATAAACATCTTACTTACTACACTCCTGGAAATGGAAAAAAGAACACATTGACACTGGTGTGTCAGACCCACCATACTTGCTCCGGACACTGCGAGAGGGCTGTACAAGCAATGATCACACGCACGGCACAGAGGACACACCAGGAACCGCGGTGTTGGCCGTCGAATGGCGCTAGCTGCGCAGCATTTGTGCACCGCCGCCGTCAGTGTCAGCCAGTTTGCCGTGGCATACGGAGCTCCATCGCAGTCTTTAACACTGGTAGCATGCCGCGACAGCGTGGACGTGAACTGTATGTGCAGTTGACGAACTTTGAGCGAGGGCGTATAGTGGGCATGCGGGAGGCCGGTTGGACGTACCGCCGAATTGCTCAACACGTGGGGCGTGAAGTCTCCACAGTCCATCGATGTTGTCGCCAGTGGTCGGCGGAAGGTGCACGTGCCCGTCGACCTGGGACCGGACCGCAGCGATGCACGGATGCACGCCAAGACCGTAGGATCCTACGCAGTGCCGTAGGGGACCGCACCGCCACTTCCCAGCAAATTAGGGACACTGTTGCTCCTGGGGTATCGGCGAGGACCATTCGCAACCGTCTCCATGAAGCTGGGCTACGGTCCCGCACACCGTTAGGCCGTCTTCCGCTCACGCCCCAACATCGTGCAGCCCGCCTCCAGTGGTGTCGCGACAGGCGTGAATGGAGGGACGAATGGAGACGTGTCGTCTTCAGCGATGAGAGTCGCTTCTGCCTTGGTGCCAATGATGGTCGTATGCGTGTTTGGCGCCGTGCAGGTGAGCGCCACAATCAGGACTGCATACGACCGAGGCACACAGGGCCAACACCCGGCATCATGGTGTGGGGAGCGATCTCCTACACTGGCCGTACACCACTGGTGATCGTCGAGGGGACACTGAATAGTGCACGGTACATCCAAACCGTCATCGAACCCATCATTCTACCATTCCTAGACCGGCAAGGGAACTTGCTGTTCCAACAGGACAATGCACGTCCGCATGTATCCCGTGCCACCCAACGTGCTCTAGAAGGTGTAAGTCAACTACCCTGGCCAGCAGGATCTCCGGATCTGTCCCCCATTGAGCATGTTTGGGACTGGATGAAGCGTCGTCTCACGCGGTCTGCACGTCCAGCACGAACGCTGGTCCAACTGAGGCGCCAGGTGGAAATGGCATGGCAAGCCGTTCCACAGGACTACATCCAGCATCTCTACGATCGTCTCCATGGGAGAATAGCAGCCTGCATTGCTGCGAAAGGTGGATATACACTGTACTAGTGCCGACATTGTGCATGCTCTGTTGCCTGTGTCTATGTGCCTGTGGTTCTGTCAGTGTGATCATGTGATGTATCTGACCCCAGGAATGTGTCAATAAAGTTTCCCCTTCCTGGGACAATGAATTCACGGTGTTCTTATTTCAATTTCCAGGAGTGTATTTTCCAAGTGTCTCGTTTTCATTTGACTGCCCCTTCTATAATCAAAAATTTCTTTACAACGTGGATAATATCTTCGGAATCATCTCACACTTTCACACCCCTCAAAGTGATCTCAAAGAAGTAAATCTTGAGTTACAGATTTCAAAGTAATTTGTGACGTTTCCAGAGCTACCACATCTCGAAGTCAGTTAATCGAGCACACTTTTGAATAGTTTACACCTTCATTTAAATGTACCGGTTAACAATAACACCGACACACGTTCTTAGTTCGCATTGTCAGTGGTAGTTGAGTCGTGTGCCGGGAGCGCTGTACTATCGTTGGGAGCATAGCGCAGCACGTATGTGTGCGTATTTCAAATGGTTCAGATGACTCTAAGCACTATGGGACTTAACATCTGAGGTCATCAGTCCCGTAGACTTGAACCTAACTAACCTAAGGACATCACACACATCCATGCTCGAGGCAGGATTCGAATCAGGGACCGTAGCAGCAGCGCGGTTCCAGACTGAAGCGCCTAGAACCGCTAGGCCACAGAGTTTGGCTGTGCGTGTTTAATCGCACCATTATTTCAGTTAATAAACGTGGATTGTTACCGTACATCTGGCTGTTATGATTAACTTATTAGTAAAATATTGTCCCAGTAACATTAATCAATCGCTTTTGCGTAACGTGGTACGTGGAATAACACCTCACACTACTCGTTCCTTCCAGTGGACACAGGGTCAGTGGATTTCGTTATAAAAACTGCGGACTTTTCGGTTTATCGAAATTTTAGTAACACAGAAATTCTCCACGGGGCTAAAGCCGAGTCAGTTCGGACAGAGATCGAGAACTTCAGTTACGTTCTTCATTTTCGTCTCTATTTTTACTGTACCGGCTATCAGACCTTTTTCATTCTTTCAGTTTCTTAATTCTAAAAGCATACCGGGCATAAAACAGTTACACCGTCACTATAGTCGATAATGGCCTCAGTTCACAGAGGAAGAGACTTCATAAGCTTCTCCGTAAGTGCCATACCAACCTGAAGTTACTCATTGTTCATTAGACGCAAGAGATTACCGAACTGCAGGGACGGTGATTGATACTTTCCCGCAACATTCCAAACAATCTACGACATTTTATAGGGACTTATGACTTCTTGATTTATGGAAACAGTCGAAGATCGATAGGGTGCCAGTGCGTTCGTCAAACTCAGGAACGTAAATGTGATGCACTATGAATCGCCTGTTATCATCTCGAAGACACGCGTATAGATGGCTTGTTAATCAACAATAAAGGGCAACAATTGGCAACCGAGGATGGTGAAACATATTGGTTTGTGTTCGCGGTAACCTGAATGACGGGGCATCTACATAACCTACATCAATATTCCGCAAGACACCTGACGGTGTGGGGCGGAGGGTACTTATGGTACCTTCAACTGTAAACCCACCTCCTCCTTCGTTCCACTAGTGAATGCCGCGTGGGAAGAATGATGTTCCGTGAGCCTCTGTACTAACTGTGATTTCCCGGATATTCTCCTAGTGGTCATTTCGTGAGATGTACGTGGGAGGTAGCAATATGTTACCCCACTCTTCCCGGAAAGTACTCTCTCGAAACTCCAATAGTAAACTTTTCCGTGATGCACAATGCCTCTCTTATACCGTTTGCCATCGCAGTTTGATCACCGTCACTATAACGATCACGCGTCGACTAAACGATCCCGTGACGAAACGCGCCGCTCTTCATTGGATCTGCTCTGTCTCTTCTAACAGTCCCACCTGGTAAGTGTCCCAAACTGATAAAAAATCCTCACAAATCGGTCGAACAAATGGCTAATAAGCCTCTTCCTTCGTCGATGGTTTACATTCCCTTAAGATTCTTCCGGTGTCTGCTTGTCCTACTATTAATTTTATATGGTTATTCCACTAAAGGTCGTTCTGGATAGTTACTCCTGGATATTTTACTGTAGATACTGTTTCCAGGAATGTGTCGTCACAATATTGTAGTTGTACAATAGTGGATTTCTTTCCCTATGAAAGCTGAATTTGTTGCGTTTATTTACATTCGGGATCAGCTGCCAGAGGCTTCACCACTCATCAATCTTCTGTGCGTTATTCTGAAAGTCGATACTGTCTTATGGTGTTGCTATCTGCTTACAGATAATAGATCCTACTATCATCTGCGAACGTTCCTAAAGAGCTTCCGACACTTTCTACTGGATAATCGATAAACATTGTAAACAGCGACTGTCCTACCACACTTACTTGAGATACTTTGCAAATTGCGCTTACAAGTACCGATTACGTTTCATTAAGAGCGACGTGGTATGTTCTGTCTGCAAGGAGATCTTGGATCCAGTCTCAAATCTTGTCCGATACGCGATAACCTTTTATTTTTTCTCTTAATTGCAGTGTTAGACGATGTCCAATGCCTCCCCGAAGTCAAGGTACACGGCATCCTGACGTCAGTGACCCAAGTCATCGTACGAAAGACACTCCCCACATGTCACCGAATTCCCTCCAGCCTCAACCACACACTGCGGATTAAATGGCTCAATTGAGGGACGGTGCCCTCGACGACCTGCATCATTTAAAAAGAGGATAAATCAATACTGGTCGGACCACATCATGCGTCTCCAGTCAGCAACTATCCAGTTTCTGTCCTGTTTGGCCGACTGAAGACTTGCAGTTCTACGTGCCCATGTGAAGTATGACCTCACGCGAGGTGCTGGACTCCAAACGTCCATTGCATGCAGATCCCTTCGCAGTTTTCCCTTTAAAACTGGTTGTGATAGACCTACATTCCCTGACAGCAGCAATTCCTGTTACATTAGAAACCGACTGGCGTTGATAAGATCCAGTCGCTGTTAGTTAGGATATTGGCATCAGTACTGATCGTATGCGGTGCTACATAGCTGCGAATGGTACACCACTCCTTGAAGACATGCTAGACAGTCCTCGCCGATATTAGGTAACTTCGTTCACGGTTTGGTCACGGGTACGAAGTTTCTTGTCTGCCATTATATCACGTCTCTGCTTGGAGTACGGCGGGGTGAAAGGGTTTGAGGGTTGGAGGAAGTGGGAGGGAGCGATCACATGACCTTCTGCTTTCAGTTCTATACCACCCACACCTCTCCAAAGAAACCTTCGTGCTCTCTGAAGTGTATGAAGAAACTGGTAGAGGCACGTGTGTTCAAACGCAGAGATATGTAAACACGCAGAATACGGCGCTGCGGTCAGCAACGCCTATATAAGAAAACAAGTGTCTGATGCAGTTGTTAGATCGGTTACTGCTGCTACAATGGCAGCTTATCTAGATTTAGGTGAGATTGAACGTAGTGTTATAATCAGTGCATGAGCGATGGGACACAGCATCTCCGAGATAGCAATGAAGTGGTCCTTTTCCGTACGATCATTTCACGAGTGTATCGTGAATATCAAGAATAGGATAAAATTTCACATTTCCGACATCGCTGAGCCGGGAAAAAATCCTACAAGAACGGGACCAATGGCGACTGAAGATAATCATTCAACGTGACGGAAGTGCAAGGATTCGGCAAATTGCTGCACATTTCAATGCTGGGCATTCAATAAATGTCAGCGTGCAAACCACTCAACGAAACATCATCGATATGGGCATTCAGAGACGAAGTCCCACTTGTGTTCCTTTGATGACTGCACTACACAAAGATTTCTTCTCACCTGGGCCCATCAGCACCGACATTGGACTGTTAATGACTCGAAACACGCTTCCTGGTCAGACGAGTCTGTTTTCAAATTGTATCGAGCGCATGGACGTGTACGGGTATGGAGACAACCTCATGCAGCCATGGACCCTGCACGCCAGCAGGGGACTGTTCAGGCTCGTGCAGGCTCTGTAATAGTGTGAGACGTGTGTAGTTGGAGTGATATGGGACCCCTGATACGTGTAGATACGACTCTGATAGGTGACACGTACGTAAGCACCCTGCCTGATCACCTGCATCTATTCACATCCATTGCGCATTGCGACGGAATTGGGCAATTCCAGCACAACAATGCGACACCCCACACGTCCAGAATTGCTGTAGATTGGCTCCAGGCACACTCTTCTGAGTTGAAACACTTCCGCTGGACACCAAACTCCACAGGCATGAACATTATTGAGCATATCTGGGATGCCTTGAATCGTGCTGTTCAGAAGAGATCTCCACCCCCTCGTGCTCTTACGTATTTATAGACAGCCCTGCAGGATTCATAGTGTCAGTTTCCGCCAGCACTGCTTCAGTTGCGACACTTCTGCGTGCTGACAGGGCGCTAGACGATATAGCCAGGTGTACCAATTTCTTTGGCTCTTCAGCGTGTTCTGCTAACTAAGCTTCTTTCTACGTCTTTTGCACTATATTAAAAGTAAAACCTCACGGATGAAAAGTTATTTTTATTTAAATATAATGCGTCTCGCCGTGGTCAGGCATCGTCAGATTATCTAAAATGAAAACGGAGACTAATTAAACAATTATCTTATAAACATTATAAAGCACGGTGCTAAGCTGCGCTAAACATTTAATGCAAAACTGCAAACAACACTCGCGTAAAACTGCCAAGTGAAGTTCATTGCGACCAGCTACATCAACCACATACACACATAAAACCGTCTGGATGAAAATACGGTCGTCAAAACAACGAAAACGAACTGTGGGAACCCGCACAGAAAATTTCGGAATTCAACCCACAGGCCACAACGGGAAAGTGGTCTGACCATCTAATACAGAAAATCAACAAAGAACTACAGATACCTTTGAACTGCTACAGCATCAAGTAGAGCGCCCGAAGAGCCACGTGTACATGTAAGCTTGGTTGTCAAACAGCTGGACGGTCTAACCGGCAGCGGCAATAGAATTACTAACAGCGCGTGGCCTGATATGGGCGCGCTAATACAGCGAAAGCACAATAGATGGCCCTAGGAGCGTAAGCTACAGAAAAGGCTAATATGAGACTGGTTAATCTATACTTAGTGAGAATGACTAAATTTCATCAAAATTTAAGTTAAAATGTAATGAAGATTTAAGTTATTGAACAAGTAATATGGGCCATCAAAATCACGTGCAATACAGCGATGCTACTGTATATATTAGGTAAACATTACAATGGTAAACGATAGTAATATTAAAAGTTAACCAGCAGGTGCGACATGGATAAAGCGTTCAAAAGCAGCGTCCTTGAACATTCAAATAAACCAACTACAAAACTGCAATAAATTTTTACAAATCTTGTTGTTGTTGTTGTCTTCAGTCCTGAGACTGGTTTGATGCAGCTCTCCATGCTACTCTATCCTGTGCAAGGTTCTTCATCTCCCAGTACCTACTGCAACCTACATCCTTCTGAATCTGCTTAGTGTATTCATCTCTTGGTCTCCCTCTACGATTTTTACCCTCCACGATGCCCTTCAATACTAACTTGGTGATCCCTTGATGCCTCAGAACATGTCCTACCAACCGATCCCTTCTTCTGGTCAAGTTGTGCCACAAACTTCTCTTCTCCCCAATCCTATTCAATACTTCCTCATTAGTTATGTGATCTACCCATCTAATCTTCATCATTCTTCTGTAGCACCACATTTCGAAAGCTTCTATTCTCTTCTTGTCCAAACTATTTATCGTCAATGTTTCACTTCCATACATGGCTACACTCCATACAAATACTTTCAGAAAGGACTTCCTGACACTTAGATCTATACTCGATGTTAACAAATTTCTCTTCTTCAGAAACGGTTTCCTTGCCATTGCCAGCCTACATTTTATATCCTCTCTACTTTGACCATCATCAGTTATTTTGCTCCCCAAATAGCAAAACTCCTTTACAACTTTAAGTGTCTCATTTCCTAATCTAATTCCCTCAGCATCACCCGACTTAATTAGACTACATTCCATTATCCTTGTTTTGCTTTTGTTGATGTTCATCTTATATCCTCCTGTCAAGACACTGTCCATTCCATTCAACTGCTCTTCCAAGTCCTTTGCTGTCTCTGACAGAATTACAATGTCATCGGCGAACCTCAAAGTTTTTATTTCTTCTCCATGAAATTTAATACCTACTCCGAATTTTTCTTTTGTTTCCTTTACTGCTTGCTCAATATACAGATTGAACAACATCGGGGGTAGGCTACAACCCTGTCTTACTCCCTTCCCAACCACTGCTTCCCTTTCATGTCCCTCGACTCTTATAATTGCCATCTGGTTTCTTTACAAATTGTAAATAGCCTTTCGCTCCCTGTATTTTACCCCTGCCACCTTTAGAATTTGAAAGAGAGTATTCCAGTCAACATTGTCAAAAGCTTTCTCTAAGTCTACAAATGCTAGAAACGTAGGTTTCCCTTTCCTTAATCTTTCTTCTAAGATAAGTCGTAAGGTCAGTATTGCCTCACGTGTTCCAGTGTTTCTACGGAATTCAAACTGATCTTCCCCGAGGTTGGCTTCTACTAGTTTTTCCATTCGTCTGTAAAGAATTCGTGTTAGTATTTTGCAGCTGTGACTTATTAAACTGATAGTTCGGTAATTTTCACATCTGTCAACACCTGCTTTCTTTGGGATTGGAATTATTATATTCTTCTTGAAGGCTGAGGGTATTTCGCCTGTTTCATACATCTTGCTCACCAGATGGTAGAGTTTTGTCAGGACTGGCTCTCCCAAGGCCGCCAGTAGTTCCAATGGAATGTTGTCTACTCCGGGGGCCTTGTTTCGACTCAGGTCTTTCAGTGCTCTGTCAAACTCTTCACGCAGTATCATATCTCCCATTTCATCTTCATCTACATCCTCTTCCATTTCCATAATATTGTCCTCAAGTACGTTGCCCTTGTATAGACCCTCTATATACTCCTTCCACCTTTCTGCTTTCCCTTCTTTGCTTAGAACTGGCTTTCCATCTGAGCTCTTAATATTCATACAAGTCGTTCTCTTATCTCCAAAGGTCTCTTTAATTTTCCTGTAGGCAGTATCTATCTTACCCCTAGTGAGATAGGCCTCTACACCCTTACATTTGTCCTCTAGCCATCCCTTCTTAGCCATTTTGCACTTCCTGTCGATTTCATTTTTGAGACGTTTGTAGTCCTTTTTGCCTGCTTCATTTACTGCGTTTTTATATTTTCTCCTTTCATCAATTAAATTCAATATTTCATCTGTTACCCAAGGATTTCTACTAGCCCTCGTCTTTTTACCTACTTGATCCTCTGCTGCCTTCGCTACTTCATCCCTCAAAGCTGCCCATTCTTCTTCTACTGTATTTCTTTCCCCCATTCCTGTCAATTGTTCCCTTATGCTCTCCCTGAAACTCTGTACAACCTCTGGTTCTTTCAGTTTATCCAGGTCCCATCTCCTTAAATTCCCACCTTTTTGCAGTTTCTTCAGTTTTAATCTACAGGTCATAACCAATAGATTGTGGTCAGAGTCCACATTTGCCCCTGGAAATGTCTTACAATTTAAAACCTGGTTCCTAAATCTCTGTCTTACCATTATATAATCTATCTGATACCTTTTAGTATCTCCAGGGTTCTTCAATGTATACAACCTTCTTTCATGATTCTTAAACCAAGTGTTAGCTATGATTATGTTGTGCTCTGTGCATAAGTCTACCAGACGGCTTCCTCTTTCATTTCTTAGCCCCAATCCATATTCACCTACTATGTTTCCTTCTCTCCCTTTTCCTACACTCGAATTCCAGTCACCCATGACTTAAATTTTCGTCTCCCTTCACAATCCGAATAGTTTCTTTTATTTCATCATACATTTCTTCAATTTCTTCGTCATCTGCAGAGCTAGTTGGCATATAAACTTGTACTACTGTAGTAGGTGTGGGCTTCGTATCTATCTTGGCCACAATAATGCGTTCACTATGCTGTTTGTAGTAGCTTACCCGCATTCCTATTTTCCTATTCATTATTAAACCTACTCCTGCATTACCCCTATTTGATTTTGTGTTTGTAACCCTGTAGTCACCTGACCAGAAGTCTTGTTCCTCCTGCCACCGAACTTCACTAATTCCCACTGTATCTAACTTCAACCTAGCCATTTCCCTTTTTAAATTTTCTAACCTACCTGCCCGATTAAGGGATCTGACATTCCACGCTCCGATCGGTAGAACGTCAGTTTCCTTTTCCTGATAATGACATCCTCTTCAGTAGTCCCCGCCCGGAGATCCGAATGGGGGACTATTTTACCTCCGGAATATTTTACCCAAGAAGACGCCATCATCATTTAATCATACATTAAAGCTGCATGCCCTCGGGAAAAATTACGGCTCTAGTTTCCCCTTGCTTTCAGCCGTTTGCAGTACCAGCACAGCAAGGCCGTTTTGGTTAGTGTTACAAGGCAATCATCCAGACTGTTGCCCTTGCAACTACTGAAAAGGCTGCTGCCCCTCTTCAGGAACCACACGTTTGTCTGGCCTCTCAACAGATACCCCTCCGTTGTGGTTGCACCTACGGTACGGCTATCTGTATCGCTGAGGCACGCAAGCCTCCCCACCAACGGCACGGTCCATGGTTCATGGGGGACAAATCTTAAAAGCGTTAAAAAAATTAGGTGTCCGTATGAGGGGGCAGAATACTATAACATTGCATTACTAAATTCACGCTCGAATACCACACAATAGTATTGTACGTTCACACAGAGCAATAAAAAATTTAACCTTTTAGTGCCTACTTGGATATCATGGGATTAAAACATTATGCACAATACAAAAACAAGAAAATGGAAGGTTCAGAACCAATGGTACATACTGAATAGGTCTAGGTAAGAAAAAAAGAATACAACGATCAACAAATTATTGAAAATATAGTTCTAAGTGAAGGGAAGGGCCTTCTGACATGCGTCATCAAACGATAAAATGTCTGACTCTTGCTAAACAACTCATAATTAAGAAGTGTAGCACTATGTTCACATGAGAGTGTAGCAATTTCCACCTCTTATAACGAGATCAGCTTTTTTCCCTTTTCGGCTGAATGGAGTACTTTTAAACTGCTTAGCGTCGGCGGCTGATGGCCACTAGATTTTAAGGGCTCCTCAAACACTGAATGGTGTTTCACCTACCCTTTTCTGTTCTGTAAACGCTCATTAAATCCAGTCTTGAATATTCTACCTGTTTGTCCTATATATGACGCATCACATACACTGCGACTGATATTATACAGCCCTGAACCAGAAAATTTATATCTATACGGCTGTTCATTGTGAATATAACGGTTCTCTAGGCTGTTGGCCAAAGCAAAAATAACGTCTACCCCCTGTTTCTTAAAAAGTTCTGCTAGCTAGCCCGAAAGATTTCCTACGAAAGGGATTATCACTACATTAGGATTAGTATCCGGTGAAGTGAGGTCTTTTTTCTGAATAGATTGTCGACTATTACTGGGTTATAACTTTTTGTAATTTTCATTTTCGTTATGGTCCTCCGATTCCTTAACCGTAGATCGCAAGCGTCGTCACTTTAACGAAGCACGGTTGGTATAATTTTTTTGTCTGTTATGGTTTTCGCGCAAGACTACTTGCTTCATTGAAGCTTTCCAGCTTTCGAAGTCGTCGATCAGTGCGCATGCACTGTCGAAATTCGGTTATATGATTCAGCGGTATTGAATGCTATACTAATATTTAGGGGAATTTGTGTCTACACGTTCAGAATTGCATAAGGTAAGTGAAACGACAGGAACTATTTCAATCATTAACATTTTTTCAATTAGTTTATGCCATGGTGTAACGGTTATAATATATGCCGGCTAGTATCTGAATTTTTATTTTATATTATTTTAGTAGAGTATTCTGCTTGCAGACGATCCAAATTTTGAAGAACAGCTTACGAAAATGCTTGATTAATTCAGACTTGACGGTGATCCTGGTTCTAACGAAGAAATTGATAATGATTACTTTTTAAATAGCAATGACTGATACAGATCGTTAAGATATTTCTGGGCCAAATACTGACATGAGTCGTAGCAGTCCCAAGACTTTCTTGTGCTTGGGCACGCAGAAGTGTCGCAACACGACGTACATGGACTCGACTAATGGCTGAAGTAGTGCTGGAGGAAACTGACACGACGAATATTGCAGGGCTGTCCTTAAATCCGTAAGAGTAGGAGCTCTTCTGAACAGCACGTTGCAAGGCATCCAGATATGCTCAATAATGTTCATCTATGGAGAGTCTGGTGACCAGCGGAAGTGTTTAAGCTCAGAAGAATGTTCCTGGAGACTCTCTGTGTCAATTCTGGAGTGTGAGGAATTGCATTGTCGTGCTGGAATTGTCCGAGTCCATCGGAATGCACAATGGACATGAATGGATGCAGGATACATACGCACATTTCATTGTCACAGTAGTATCTAGACATATCACTCCAACCACACACGCCTCACACCATCACAAAGCCTTCACCAGCTTGAACAGTCCACTGCTGACATGCGGAATCCATGGACTCATGAGGTTGTCTCCATATCAGTACACGTCCATCTGCTCGACAAACGAGACTCGTCCGACGAGGCAACATGTTTCCAGTCATTAACAGTCCAATGTGGGCCCAGGCGAGCCCTAAAGCTTTGTGTCTTGCAGTCATCAAGGGTACACGAGTGAGCCTTCGGCTCCGAAAGCCCACATCGATGATGTTCCGTTGAATGGTTCGCAAGCTGACACTTGCTGATGGCCCAGCATTGAAATCTGCAGCATTTTGTGGAAGGATCCCTCTTTTGTCACGCTGAACGATTATCTTCAGCCGTCGTTGGTTCCGTTCCTGCAGGATGTTTCTTCCGGCCGAAGAAATGTCGGAGATTTGATGTTTTAAAAGATTCCTTATATTCACGGTACACTCGTGAAACGGTCGTATGGGAATATCTCCACTTCGTCGCTGTCTCGGAGATGCTATGTCCCATCGCTCGTGCACCGACTACAACACCACATTCAAACTCACTTAAGTTTTGATAACCTGCCAGTGTAGCTGGAGTAGCCGAGCTAACAACTGTGCCAGACAGAAGCGCCGTATTCTGCCTGTTTACATATCTCTGTATTTGAATAGGCATGCCTATACCAGTTTCTTTGCCGCGTCAGTGTAGTAATGGTTTGTGACTCAAAAGCATGGTACAAAGTCGACGCGTCTCCTTACTTAGGAAATGCGCAGACACAATGGAATATTCCTCGAGGCATTGTAAGTAAACGAAATGACCAAGATTCTTCGAGAGTCAAATAGAAATATCACAGTAGAGAACTGGTTTAGGTGATCTTTTGAAAGATAAACTCGCGCTGAACGGCACTATTCACTCCAACAAACTTAAAACACGCCCTCAGCTATTGTTCACGAAAACCCAAGGGGAAGGTATGTCTATGTTTTGCTCTGATAAAGAAGAAAACCCTAGTTTCATAAAAAGCAAAACCAAATAAAATGATTGTTCTGCTGTCAACTGCTCATGGTCATCCCTCTGTCAGTAGCATTAGTAAGAAACAACACATACTAGAGGATTATAACGCTACCAAATTTGGAGTAGACGTGATGGACCTTAGGTGCAGCACCTATTCACGTAGTCGCGGAATCAGGAAGATGGCCACTACTTGTGTTTCATAGCAAGATAAATACTGGGCGTGTGAATACTTGGTATATCCACCCCACAAAATTACCAGCAGAGAGGCAACAGATATCCACGAAAAGACTTCCTTATTCGCCAGGTTGAAGAACTCTCTCTCCAAACCTTGTATGATGAAGAGCCTAGAAACTCACTGTCCACAAACACACTTTCGTGTAGCCGTACAAAGTGTAATAACTAAAGAGTCGCCACTAAAAACGCAAGAACAACTTACCACTGACAAGAGTACTGTTTGTCACATTTTCCCTTCTAAAAAAAAGAATGACAGTCACATATTGCAAAGTAGTTCGTCGTCCTTATTGCAAAGAATATCGAGCGCATCTGTGCACAAACTGCTGTAAATGAGACAATAAAAACTGTAAAAGCGCAAGAAAATACTTAAAGAGATGTTTTGGTTTTGAGTTATCCCCTGTATCTTCAGTTTGTTGCAATATGTTTTATGAGCGTAACAAAAATGGGTAAAATTTAGGACAATCTATATTAATGTACTATAGCAATAGGCTACGTGATCAGTGGTTACCAATTAGTTCTGCGACCGAAACATTCCATTTTACCTGTTGTCTACCCGTTGTCTTTAGTCGCTCATTAATACTATTATTGATTTTTTTCCAAATTCATAAATGAAATATGGGTGAATATGGATTGGGGCGTAATAAATGAAACAGGAGGCCGCCTGGTAGAATTTTGCACAGAGCATAATTTAATCATAGCTAACACTTGGTTCAAGAATCATAAAAGAAGGTTGTATACATGGAAGAAGCCTGGAGATATTCGAAGGTTTCAGATAGATTATATAATAGTAAGACAGAGACTTTGGAATCAGGTTTTAAATTGTAAGACATTTCCAGGGGCAGATGTGGACTCTGGCCACACTCTATTTGTTTTGAACTGTAGATTAAAACTGAAGAAACTGCAAAAGGGATGGGACCTGGATAAAATGACTAAACCAGAGGTTGTACAGAGTTTCAGGGAGAGCATAATCGAACGATTGACAGGAATGGGGGAAAGAAATACAGTAGAAGAATAATGGGTGGCTTTGAGGGATGAAGTAGTGAAGGCAGCAGAGCATCAAGTAGGTAAAAAGACGAGCGCTTGTAGAAATCCTTGTGCAACAAAAGAAATAATAAATTTAATTGATGAAAGGAGAAAATATAAAAGTGCAGTAAATGAAGCAGGTAAAAAGGAATACAAGCGTCTCAAAAATAAGATCGAAAGGAAGTGCAAAATGGCTAAGGAGGGATGGCTAGAGGACAAATGTAAGGATGTAGAGGCATATATCACTAGAGGTAAGATAGATACTGCCTATAGGAAAATTAAACAGACCTTTGGAGAAAAGAGAACCACTTGTATGAATATCAAGAGCTCAGATGGAAACCCAGTTCTAAGCAAAGAAGGGAAAGCAGAAAGGTGGAAGGAGTATATAGAGGGTCTATACAAGGGCGATGTACTTGAGGACAATATTATGGAAATGGAAGAGGATGTAGATGAAGATGAAATGGGAGATATGATACTGCGTGAAGAGTTTGACATAGCACTGAAAGACCTAAATCGAAACGAGAGCCCCAGGATTAACATTCCATTAGAACTACTGACAGCCTTGGGAGAGAAAGACCTCACGAAAGTCTACCATCTGGTGAGCAAGATGTATGAGACAGGCGAAATACCCTCAGACTTCAAGAAGAATATAATAATTCCAATCCCAAGGAAAGCAGTTATTGACAGAGGTGAAAACTACCGAACTATCAGTTTGATATGTCACAGCTGCAAAATATTAACTCGAATTACGAATTATTTACAAAAAACGGAAAAACTAGTAGAAGATGACTTCGGGGAAAATCAGTTCGGATTCCGTAGAAACACTGGAACACGTGAGGCAATACTGACCTTACGAATTATCTTAGAAGATGGATTAACGAACGGCAAACCTACGTTTCTAGCATTTGTAGACTTAGAGAAAGCTTTTGACAATGTTGACTGGAATACTCTCTTTCAAATTCTGAAGGTGGCAGGGGTAAAATACAGGGAGCGAAAAGCTGCTTAAAAATTGTACAGAAACCAGAAGGCAGTTATAAGAGTCGAGGGACGTGAAAGGGAAGCAGTGGTTGGGAAGGGAGTGAGACAGGGTTGTAGCCTACCCCCGATGTTATTCAATCTGCGTAGTGAGCACGCAATAAAGGAAACAAAAGAAAAATTCGGATTAGGTATTAAAATCCATGGAGAAGAAATAAAAACTTTGAGGTTCGCCGATGACACTGTAATTCTGTCAGAGACAGCAAAGCTCTTGGAAGAGCAGTTGAACGGAATGGACAGTGTCTTGACAGGAGGATATAAGATGAACATCAACAAAAGCAAAACAAGGATAATGGAATGTAGTCTAATTAAGTCGGGTGATGCTGAGGGAATTAGATTAGGAAATGAGACACTTAAAGTAGTAAAGGTGTTTTCCTATTTGGGGAGCAAAATAACTGATGATGGTCGAAGTAGAGAGGATATCAAATGTAGACTGGCAATGGCAAGGAAAGCGTTTCTGAAGAAGAGAAATTTGTTAACATCGCGTATAGATTTAAGTGTCAGGAAGACTTTTCTGAAATTATTTGTATGGAGTGTAGCCATGTATGGAAGTGAAACATTGACGATAAATAGTTTGGACAAGAAGAGAATAGAAGCTTTCGAAATGTGGTGCTACAGAAGAATGCTGAAGATTAGATGGGTAGAGCAGATAACTAATGAGGAGGTACTGAATAGAATTGGGGAGAAGAGGAGTTTGTGGCACAACTTGACTAGAAGAAGGGATGGTTTGGTAGGACATGTTCTGAGGCATCAAGTGATCACCAATTTAATATTGGAAGGCATCGTGGAGGGTAAAAATCGTAGAGGGAGACCAAGAGATGAATATGCTAAGCAGATTCAGAAGGATGTAGGTTGCAGTAGGTACTGGGAAATGAAGAAGCTTGCACAGGATAGAGTAGCATGGAGAGCTGCATCAAACCAGTCTCTGAACTGAAGACCACAACAAAAATAAATGAAATATTCAAAAAATCGTTGAATTTATTCCTGTCTTCTCGTCTTTCCCTTTCTCGTCCCTGCCTTGGCTTTTTTCCATCTTGCCTTTTTCTTCTGCCCATTTAGTGAGAAAAGTCTGAATACTTTCTAGTCTTACTCTTAAATCAACACTGAATACGTATCTCAAATTTACATATAACACTACTAAATCCATGTACCCTTATACGACGACACAATAATTATCAAATGTGGCACAATCATGAACCAGCTTTACAGTCACAGTAAACAACATTTATTCCACAGCTACAGCACTATGCGCTTTGGAGGGCGGAACAAAAGATGTTCAGAGACAGGATGAAAATTACCTTCACATTGATAAAACAGGCAGCCAGAAAACACATTTTAATGTACACAGCTCATGCAAAAGCCTCTAATTTAAATTGGTGATGCTCATAAATCGACAGAAAAATTAGATTCATCCAGTTGCAATTCAGCCATTGCACAAAATCATTTATCCTTACTGCATCAGAATATCTGATGACATGGGTATGCCTAATGAGTTGCTTATTTGTGTTAAAGAATTAGAGTTGAGCAAACCAGATGTTATAATCTGCGTCTCTGAACATCATGTAACCACCCAACAGATAAATGTTACAGGATTCAAGCCAGCCTCGCATTTCTGTAGAGAAAATATGGAGACAGAAGGAGTTGCCACATCTGCCAAAAATGTTCTAATTTCAATAATATTGGCGTTAGTAAATTTTCCTCAGATCAGCACTTAGAAGCTTATACAACAGAAGTAGTATTTCATAATAAGTTCTTCATAATAGTAAGGATATACAGAGTACCTTCAGGAAACTTTAATCTCTTCATAAAAAAATCTGGAAGCTATGCTGTCCTATTGTAGGGCGGCGGGTTTATTTTCGTAATAATAATCATTAGTCATACGAGGAAATTGGAATTGTTGTAAATATTGTTCACCATCTTTTACGAGAGCCTGGCAACTATGGAGAACATATTGACTATAGTTCTCAGTCTGCAAGTCCACATTCTTGTTCAGCCCACTGAAAGAAATGTTTCTATTATTTGCTCAGGAGGATTAGAACTACGATTATCAATGAAGATTTTGACCCCTAATTGATACATATATTTGGTAAAGTTTCACATGCACAACACTGTAATATTCATTATGTTCATACTGACAGTAAATCACTCTATCCTAAACAGCACTATGAGCAGTTCAGAGGCGTCCTCTACGGTAAGTTCCTATTAAATTGTCTTTCGTCCCGACTACTGATAATCAAAGTAAATGCTCACCCCAAAAGTGGAAAATAGTTGTCAGCACTTGCCACACGGATTTGTTAACATTACAGGCGGCACACTAACAGTTACTGTAGTGAAATCTAAGCGATCTAGGACGGTGTACAGTCCTCACGAGTTCACTTTCTATTATTACCGAAAATAAGAGTTTTGTAACAGCCTTTCCTGACGTCACCCGAGGCAGTGCGCAATCCGGCGTTCGACAGACGCGATCTTACAGTGGCTGGGTGCGAAGTGAAACCTAGTCTTGCCTCTCGGGCTGTATTTATATACGTAGCGCAGCGGACTGCCAAGGGAACACCTGCTGTCATCCGCCCTATTCATGCTGTAGTAGTCTCTAAACGGCCGCTTTCTCGGACACACAGTATTTAATAACAATGTTATGGATCAATTTAGAATCTTCGTAATTTTTGCATGCATGTAGTTAAGCTGATTAAAATCACAGAAAAACTTTTAGCACGCCTGCATTAAAACTTTGCTTTCTAGAATTTTTAGAACGGAACTGGCAGTAGAACATTACTTCTGAACTACAAATTTAAGAGACCTTGTATTAGTTGTTATTAACATCAGGGTCCTGAAACTTTTTATAGCTGTGTTATTTAACAGGCTTCATCACTGCTGTAACCAAAACTTCCTAACATTAATATAACAGATACTTAATCTACTACAAATAAGAACGTTTTTATTCCAAATTTAGTTTTCAGTAAATTACTCGAAAACTATTAGAGCTAGCGTAATGGGGTCACGTAGTTATTTTTATGTTGAGCTGAAAAGCCATACAAATTTTAACATTTCTAAGTCTAATATTTAGCGGCTTCAATTTTTCTTAAAACCGTAGATTCTGGCCAAAATATTGTTTTAATCACATTGAGACTTGTACCAGTTAATTTCGACATACATCTGCACATTATGACCAGTTTCTGGCTTCCTAGCTTTATTATTTAGCGCCGCTTATTTTTTTTCTTGAAACAATGCATTTAGGTAAAATTTTGACCTAATCAATCAGATACTCGACAGTTTAAACATTATTACACTAAAGCATTGTTCACAAAGTTTGAAAAAGCAACTTCAACTTTTAATTTCATTCTTAATTATGGTGCAATGCTTGCGTGCTGCGTACAGACGCGTTAGGTGACGTGGCGCTACTATCAATGAACTGGGGTAAGTACCGGCACACTCGCTCGCCTCTGTATCAAATGATGCAGCGCTTGTTTCGCCGCACTATCTCACAGGAAAAAACAGGGACATTGTGGTTGCTGGTGACTTTAATGGCGATTTATTGAAAAGCTGTGTCAGTGAATAATTATTGTAATCAGTAACAGTTATTCAATTTTATTACTACTGTCAATTTTGCAACTAGGTTATGTGAATGCTCAGAGACTTATTAATAACACCTTTGTAGACGAATCTAGGGAAGAAAGTCATATCACAAAATCAATAGTTAATTGGCTATCTGAACATGATCTGTAGCATCTTATGTTAAATTTTGAAACTTGTCAGGATAAACAATAGATTAAATCTGAGAACAGGGGGGAATAAAACAGTCAAGAATTGAGAAATTAGGAAATTGCTCAGAGACATGAACTGGATAAATCTTTACATTATTTCTGACTCAGTTGGAAAATACAAAGCATTTATTAATAAAGTTACTTCCTCATTTGAAAATTGGTTTCCTTTAAATGTTACTCAAATCAAAGAGAAGTCTAAAAATAGACCGTGGATCACACAAGGAATAAAGATATCATGTGCAACAAAAATGAAACTGTATCTACATCTAGGAACAGTTCTGATGCTATCATTCTAATGCATTATAAAGAGTACTGCGAAATAATGAAGCAAGTAATCCAGAAATTTAAGCAGCTTTGTTATGAGAAAAAAATTATTACATCACGCAACAAGATAAAAACAGTATGGGATATATTGAAGGCAGAGCAAGTGATGCCGTAAGTAAATTAGAATAACATGCTGTTACTGGCAGTGCTGCCAGGAAACAAAGGGTGACGTTGCGAAATACCTGTGGAGTAAGCAATCAGTTTTCATCTGATTGGAATTTAAATTATGTGGTGTTCCTCAAAGTTTTGGGCCCAATGCTTTTCTTGTGCACATTAATGACCTCTCATCCATTAAATTGCCAGATATTATTTTGTTTCCAGATGATACAAACATTGCAATAAATATCAAGTCAAGTACAGATTTAGAAAGGTGTGCTAATCAAATTTTCACTGAAATTAATAAACGGTTCAAAACTAATCCACTGACATTAAACTTTGGAAAGACTCACTATTTGCATTTCAGAAACTATGAGAGATTTCCTTCCAGCATGTGTATAACATACGAAGATATGCAGATAGAAGAGGTTGGCACTGTTAAATTTCTGGTATTACAAATGGTTCAAATGGCTCTGAGCACTATGCGAGTTAACTTCTCAGATCATCAGTCGCGTAGAACTTAGAAGTAATTAAACCTAACTAACCTAAGGACATCACACACATCTATGCCCGAGGCAGGATTCGAACCTGCAACCGTAGCGGTCGCCCGGCTGCAGACTGCAGCGCCTAGAACCGCACGGCCACTCCGGCCGGCTCTGGTGTTACAACTCGATAATAAATTCAGTTGGGAAGGGCACTCTACAGAATGCTGAAGCGCCTAAATAAGTCTGTACCTGCAGTGCGAATGATGTCAGATGTAAGAGATATAAATATTAAAAAAAAACTGTGTACTTTGTTTACTTTCATAGTATTATGTCATATGTGATCATATTCTGGGGTGATTTGTCAAACTGAGAAAAAGATTTTAGGGAGTAAAAGCGGGTAATAAGATTCATTTGTCGTGTAAATTCAAGAATATTTTATAGAAACCTGTTCAAAAAACAGTGTTATAACTACTGATTCTCAGAATTTTTATTCTGTAATGAAATTTGTTGCAAGTAATATGGCTCTATTTCCAATCCATAGTTCAATACATAGTACCAACACTAGAAATAATAAAAAATTACATAAAGACTTCAAATCACTTGCCATGGTCAAAAATCGTGTCCAGTATTCAGGAGCGCACATTTTCAGTAAATTTCCAGCAAACATTAAAAGCTGGGTTTCAGATAATGCATAATTTAAACAGAGTTTGAAAGACTTTTTGGTAGGGAACTCCTACTTTATAACTGAATATTTTATTATTATTTATTAAAAGTGCATAACTATGTTTAATTCTGGCAGTGTATTAATTCTGTAAATATTCACATATTTTGACAATCTTCTGACAAATGTTCATGGAAGTGAGTGTTCACATGTTCTTTGTTTATTATTTTATACCATCTGACATGTTCCACACCCACAGACATCTCATTTTGGATTTATGGAACCAAAATTGAATCTAATCTAACCTAATATACATTTTTCTACGCAACCAGGTAACTTCCAATACCAGAAGCATGAAATAAATACATTTTTAAAACTACATTTGCGACCCAGTGAAGCTTTACTTGTTCCAAGCACCTTCTCTTCAGTCGAGATATGCTTCAATTTATTTTGCGTCATCTCTCTTCGTATTAAAATGCCATTCAATACGGACCTGCCTTCGGTTTTTCTGGTGGTAACAGTACTTTTCACTCGTAATATCACTTTGTGCATCGAACAACTAGTCGTCTCAGTTGAAAGCTGAGCATCCAGGCCTGCATCTGAGCTTAGTAAACACTTGTAACTAAACCAAGTGAGCCATACTACCACACTTGAAGAAGCTTTAACTGCGTGCAATCGCAGATATAATTGTTTCCAAAGTACCACAGCGGTGCAGAGGACGTCTACACGTACAGTTTCATACAAAACACTTGTGGTCCATCAACTACCACAAATGGACCTACAAAGACAACCTAAGTTACAGCGCATGCGCGGTGTGCGAGATCTTCAGAATTCTCTCGTTCTCTCAGCGGAAGGTATTGGTCTTGGAGACAGAATGAGTGTGACCTTTATAGCAAATATAACGTAGTTTAATTCTGTATGGGGTCACTTTATCGTTACAGATCACCGTTTTAGAATTATTCAAGGAAAACGTACGAATGTGGCCTTCAAATGTATACCCAATCCGACGTTCACGCTCCACCGGTCAGGATTTTCAGTATGTTGTTCAAGGCACGGCCTACTATCACAATACCACTGTACAAAAATTTGGCACTACACGAGTTATTTCCCATATTCGACCTTTTTTACTCATTGATTGGGCTGTTATTACGCCATCGCCTTAGTCGTACACTTACAAATTATAAAATTGACTTTAGTGTAAAATTACCTCATAACTGTATTGATATTAACAGCATAAAATTGACAAGTTGTTTTGTTTGTCTGGACTTCACACTGCGAAACCATTGCGTCTGTAGGCGTTAAATTGAGATCGAAATGTAAACGTAACAGGCTTACGCATAACGTTTACAGAATTCTTTTTTCTGTCAATAGTATCACAGGAAAGATTAAATTAATAATGGTAACGAAACAACCGACGAAGCCAGTGGCGTAATAGCCCAATGAAGACCAAAAATGGTCAATTATGGGAAATAATTCGTCTAGTCACAAACTTTAGTGCAGTGGTAGAATGATAGGAGCGAGGACCATGACCAGGAAAATTCTTGACTAATGAGGGTTAAAGTACGGATGAGAGTACGTTTTAAAGGCACTATACCCTGTACACAAAACTAGCAACTTCCGCTAGCCAAATGAAGGGACCAAGCTAATATCTTACATTTTACAGGTTACTGGCGATGCATACCGAGTAATCAAAGTCTTTGCATCAAACTTCTTGGTGTGACAGGTTACGTAATGAGGAACAACTTTCGTGAGAGTTAAAATGTTCGCTGACTCTTCCCAGTAACGCCAAGTGTCTTATCATATCACTGACTACGCCCGTGCGACGCAGCAGACCTTAGACGCTCTGCGACCTATCTATACAGTGAGTAGTGTTTATAATCCAGACGCCTGCCCCACCTGAAAAGGTATAGGCCGTAAAATCACTGTATCAGTTTACTGGGGTAAGCAGTATGCAGATGCAGTAGAGCTGATTAGTTGATCCTGCTATTTCGGTGACATCTCGTCGTCCCAAGGCAGACGAATGACTGTCTGCGGAAAGCGAAAGCAAATATTTGTGTCTATCAGAAGCTGTTCCCCATGAGGTGATCGATCACGCCTAGACGTTTAATGCAAGGACATCGAAACACTCTGTGTATTTAAGCCCGAACTTAACAAATTCTGCCGTATTATTGTAGCTGTTCGCCTACGACAACCGTTAGTACGTTAATTTTACTTCTCTGATAAATATAATTATAGGAGACTGTGTGGACTTCAGTATTAATTGCATTTGTTAAAGCATCTCAAATGCAATATGAATTGAAATCCGGTGACAAAAGAAAGTAAGTCACTGTTAGAAAACAAAGTATTCGAAAATCCTTATTCCAACATATCATTTGCGCGTGGTGTAGTTTAACTCTGTGGAACGAGTTGAAATTGTTTTGAGCACTTTGCACGCTCATGATCGGAAATAGATTAATATTCCCTGACTGTAACGTGATACTGCAGTTATTGTAGTAGACGAAACAAGATATAATTCTCATATTAGAACAAATAAGCCATCGGTCACAAACATTAGGTCAAAATTGACCAGGTTTCGACGCTACTATGAGCGTCGTCTTCAGAATTAAACTAGCTGTTCTAAAACATATTAGGTACATAATAAATTAATAAAATTAAAGTTTGTACTGACTGGAAAGAGATGCAGCACTTACAAGTCACATTTTAAAAAATCTAAGCCGGAAAGGCGACGTCATGAATAGTTGTAAATAAGATGGCGAGCCGCTAAGGGCTGCTCGTACTTGAGTGAACAAGGGTTGCAACAAGACTGAGGTTCCAGCGTTAGAAAGTGTGGGCAAGTAAACGTGGAGTTGCTACAAGCGCCATCTAGTAGCCGCAGAAACAACTAGGCTGCTGTACATTCAAACTTAGACACATGAAATTGTGATGCAGTTGATTCAGACATAACGTAAGCACTAATAATAATAGGATGAAGTTATATATTTATCTGCTTTAAACAGAGATACATTTTGTAACGTAAAAAACGTCAGTTATGACATTCCAGAAAACGGCAAAGATGTAACAGAAAAACAACATTTCGGTAAACTGCATGAGGAAATCTGAATCAAAGATCAAGCAATGGCTTTATACAGTCGAAAAGTTTTTATTTCGCAGCTGCAGCTGTTCGTTGAGAATGAGGCCATCATGACGAGAGAGAGTTTTTTGAAAATCTCCAATTCCTCTCAAACATCTAACCTACGCCCCTTCTTTTCGGTATCCAGAATATTGCTATCGCCTATGGCTTTAGGCACGTGTCCAGTAATTAAGAGATGATCGGCAAAGGATGAATTTGGGGGACTGGTGCCGTTCTTTCTCAAAAGATGTTCTTTATATCTGATGGTGAAAGCACGTCCAATTTGCCCTATATAATAGGAGGAGCAGGTATCACAGATGATATTATAAACGCCAGAAATTTCTGTAGGGGAGCGAATGGATTTCAAATTATGAATGAAGTTTCTCTTCAAATTATTATTAGTAGAGAAGGCAACATACTTGTAAGTATTGCATCTCTTTCCAGTCAGTACAAACTTTAATTTTATTAATGTATTATATACCTAATATGTTTTGGAACAGTTAGTTTAATTCCGAAGACGATGCTCATAGTAGCGTCGAAACCTGGTCAATTTTGACTTAATATTTGTGACCAAGGGCTTATTTGTTCCAATATAATTCTGACACTTGCACTGAACCTTAGCAGCTATGTTCAAAGATATAGTTCTCTTATATTAAAGTCTTTAGTAGTGAGACTGAGGGGTTGAGTTGCTGTGATATTACATAATATTCAGCTCTGTTTCTCCTTTCAATTAAAAAACAAAATATTTTTCTCTTCAACAACAAACACGCGTATATTATCCCACAGTTATTAAAATTCACGATTGGCGAGTTGATGAGAAAACTGTGTTAAATGACACAAATATTTGAAAAAGAGAAAGGAAATTTATGTTTCAGCTCCTTAAGGCCATATTTAATAACAAGGGTTCACACTTGATCTTACATGGTAATTGTGTTGTGGAGAATTGTCTCTTTTGTAAGAACATAACTGCAACCGTAAAAGCTCAATGCTTGTTCGAGATACTAAATACTTCACAGAGTGAAAATAAGTGGAGTGGGAAAAGTGGGTTGGTGATAGTACAGACTGTTGTAGCTGGATGTCTGGCTGCTTTTGTTGGTTGCCATTCCAAACAATGTTCTAGATTCAGTGAAGATGCACTGAGTCTTTCAAAGAGAAGTACTCACAGCAAACTATTTGAGCCCTCCGCTGAATCTAGTCTTGTCGGTCGAATATTGTATGCTACATAAAAGGACATTTGGCCAGCTGTAAGTAAGATCTGTCAAAATATTGTACAGGGGTACAGGAACAGAACACAAGTATTTATTTTACTACCGCTAGTGGGTCTCTTGTGGCAGTGCTATCTCTCCTATGTTACGGTTACGTCAGCAAATGTGCATGTCTTTTGAAGAAGAAATAAAATCGAGTCTGCTAAATACTTTGTGTACATGGAATAGTTTGTTAACTTACCACATTCGTAGAACATCTCTGAAAAATCACATGTGTTGGACTCTTCTTACCCAGAGAATGCAGTTTCCACATTTTGAAATTAACGAGAATATTTCAGGTTAAAAAAATAATCACAACTCCAGAATAAAATTATGAAGATAATATAGAAGATTGATTACCGCTGTTGCAAAAGTTGGTAATATTCTAAGACGTTGGTTGATTTGCCACACAATATAAAGTCTGTTGTACATCATCCATCACAGTTTATTAGATGGCCTGAAATATTCCTCAAGCAGGGGCGAACTAGGCTGAGGCAACCCAGGCGCTGGACTGGACCACCGAGTTTAAGGGGTCCCTTGCACCTGACTGAAACAGGAAAAACAGGGAGTAATTAAAATACAAAGAATCACTCACATCAATTAGCCTAGTGAAGTATTGCTCTGTGTTAATAGAAACATAGCTGGTATTTGAAGTCCTTCCTGCGATCCTAGATTCCCCACTTAAAACCGGTCTTGAAACTTTGTAAGCAGCTTTTATTTGATATCTAAATTGAAGGTGGAGAGAGCAAGAAAGGAAAGGAAAGGTAGGTGATTACTGCTGTCAGCTGCATCGGGACGTTACACGAAGTCAGCGGCGACGATACAGCTGACAGCAGTGACCCCCTCCCTTTCCTTTCCTTTCCTGTCTTCTCGTCTCCAACTTCAAGTTACACGTAATGTATAACTGCTGCGGATTCCGCTAGGTGTCTGTTCTTTCGGACAACTGTTTTCTTGAAAGACTTTAGTCAATGACGGATAGTTTTTGCTGTAGGTGGTTCACCACACACTGACACCTAAAATTACATTGCAGTGTTATAACTGACTCAGTTTTCACAAGTCAAATAACACACTACACTGCACCTTCTGTTGCGGGATACACATTGTTGCTGAGTTGCTCTGCACAGCACTGCATGCACACCTGGATTGAACTGAGAGAACAGACGAAAAAAACGGCACTGGTGCCGTCTCAAGGTCAAGCAGACCTCCCAGCTGCAGGGGAGTCAAACTTGGGGAGTTGACGAATCAAACGCCACAAATTAGAATAGTCCGAAAGAACAGACACCACGCATTCATATAAATTCTTGTGATACTCTTCGCCTACCTTCAGGCGTCTGCCAGTTCAATACGGGTTGTCTGAAAAAGAACTCCCTAGTTTCAAGTATAAATTTAATGGGTAAATTAATGAAAAATTACATCAATGAGAACATATCATGAAAGAGAAATCCTTCAAGTTTTGTTTAATGTTAGCAAACTTCAATGTGGGATCCATTTGTTACCCTGCACTCGTCGAGACGATATTCCACTTTTCGCCACGTATTCTCCAACAGGTGTAACTGCCCCACCCGCCGCAGAAATAAATAGAATAGCCAAATAGCGCTAAATAAGCACAAATCGCACTAAATAAGCACCAAAAAACTGGAAAGATCACAGGGTTAAATCACTTTCCAATTTAAAATCTAACTAAGTAAAACCATAAGTCAACGGCCTTGCCGCAGTGGTAACTCCGGTTCCCGTCAGATCACCGAAGTTAAGCACTGTCCGGCTGGGCTAGCGCTTGGGTGGGTGACCATCCGGTCTGCCGAGCGCTGTTGGCAAGCGGGGTGCACTCAGCCCTTGTGAGGCACACTGAGGAGCTACTTGATTGAGAATAGCGTCTCTGATTTCGGAAACTGACATATGGCCGGGAGAACGGTGTGTTGACCACATGCCCTTCCATATCCGCATCCAGTGACGACTGTGGGCTCAGGATGACACGGAAGCCGGTTGGTACCATTGGGGCTTCATGGCCTGTTCTGGAGGAAAACCATCATATAATCTAAGTATAGGTATTTTACTGTCGACTACGGGGTGACTAGAAGCGGAGCACACGGCCGTGAACCACGGACCTTGCCGAGAGGGATACTGCGAACTGCTGAAAGCAAAGTGAACCTACAGCTGTTATTTTTCCCGACGGCATTCAGATCTCTGTATGGTAAATAATGTTGGCATCTTCTTGGACAAAATATTCCGGTAGGAAGATAGGGACGGAGACAGCTCAGGAGGAAATCGTCATCAGAAAGAAGAAAACTGGCATTCTACGGGTCTGAGCGTGGACTGTTACATATATTATTAAGGCAGGCATGTTAGAAAGTTTAAAAGGGAAATAGGTAGGTTAAAGTTAGATAGAATGGCAATAAGTGAAGTTCGATTGCAGAAATAACAGGACTTCTGTTCAGGTGAGCACAGGTTCATAAAAACAAAATCAAACAGGGCTAATACGGGAATAGTTTTAATAATAAATAATAAAACAGAAATGCTGGTAAGCTTCTATGAAGAGCACAATGGTACAGTGAAAATGTTATCGTAGCGAAGACAAATACGAAGTCGACAACCACCATCGAAACAAGTTTATATGCCAGCTAGCGTATCGGGTGATAAAGCGATTGGAAGAATGTATGATGAGATAAAAGAACTTACTCAGATACGTAATAGATGGAAAATTTAGTTGTGACAAGGGACTGGAATTCAAATGTTCAAAAGCGTGTGAAATCTTATGGGACTTAACTGCTATGGTCGTCAGTCCCTAAGCTTACACACTACTTGAAAGGTCTCTGTTGGATTCCTTTCGTGTTTAATTTCTTAAATCTGTTGTCATTTACGGCATAAATTCCTCTTCTAAATTTATTGTGGCGTTTCTGACTATCTGGGAGGAGACTGAGTAGTGGAACGTGTTACTTTTACACATAAACAAGAACGATCTGTCACACTACTAAACTTTAAAACACAGTTCATATGTAATTCATGTCACACAGTCTCATACGGAACCTACATCTGCTTTCTTTTATATACTGTATATGATAAGATACTGTCATGCCCCTTCCCTTCTGTGTGAGAGGATGAATGAGCAAATGTGTTTCTATTGCATGCTTGAGGGTAGCAGACAAGCCTGTCTGCTAGAGAACAGTAGGACCAACGTCGGAACAGGTAGCTATGCTTTCTAAAGGCAGAGAGGTTTCCATTCTTAGCATGGTCCTGGCCGTCCGTTGTCATGTTGGTATAGGAAGCTGCCCCTCTGGCCACTTCCGTTTGTATCTGTGAGCCACCCTCAGGAAGCACGCTCGGTAGGAGCACAGGGCAGTCTGTCCGTGGCGAGCGTCTGAAGTGGCAAGATCTCCGGCTAAGCGCGTGTCTGCTAAGTCCGTAGGACAATGGATTTCTTAAGTTCAGCCTAACTGAAAATTTAATCACCTTTATTTCAGGTTTAGCTCTAAAATATCTAATGTTATCTTAAATTGCAGTGCAGTGTAATTCTCGTGTGAAGTTCAGATTATTTTCCGGTAGTTGCTTTGTCACTACTTTATGAGTAAAGTGGAACCACGTGTTGATCAGTAACTCTAAGTAAGATCAATCTTAAATGCGAATGCTTGTGTGATTATAACGTCTCGTCTTGACAATATTTTTCAACATAGCAACTTTTCTTTATGTTCAACCGACGTGGGGTGTACTTTGCGAGACCAGTACCACGTGCTTATATAACTGTTTGACCCGTCAGGTTAACAGTAAGACGTTAGTAAACAGTTCGAGGTTTTTCTTTTGTAAATTGCTTTTCGATCTAATTTATTTTAACTATCAAAATTATTGTGGAGTTACACTCTTTGTGTAAACCAAGTTGACCACGTGAAGCATGTGGTGTAATCATCAAAGTACCCCTCAGCTATTCTTTTCGCGAAGATTTCACAAAGAGTTAATACGAATTTAGTATACCAGTGTGTGGTAATTACATGACGGACAGGATTGTGCTACGAATGTAATTTCTTTGGGTGAAAATTTGAATCTGTTGGTAGTGGTTAATTTTCTGTTGCATATGTTTCAATGTTCTTTGTGTGTTGTTTTATGAATGCAGTGTTGTATGCAGACTCCCAATCTTGGCTCTATATTTGATGTGTTCCGTAAGATTACAAACTCACATTTTCACAGTCTTAAACAAGGCACCAGCTCAATTATAACTCACATTTAATATGCTGAAATTTCAATGATCAATCTTAAAATAAATTTCCAAATATGAACTGATTTCTTTCTTTTTATTTAAATTCTCTTTTATATATATATATATGTTACCGGTTGTTGTATGACTATTAAAAGATTATAATTAATGTTAGTCTTTTTGGGAATTTGGTAAACCTAGACTAGATACCTGGTGAAACAGTTGCTTATTAATGCAAGATTAACTTCCCCAGACAGCTCGCAGCTTTTAACCCACTTTTATTGTCTAGCAGTACCGCTTACATAGCAAAAATTAAAGTAACAAACTTACATACTTAACCTAAATTATCCTAAGGACAAACACACACACCCATGCCCGAGGGAGGACTCGAACCTCCGCACAGCCCAGACTGGAATTCAATAGTTGGAAAAGAAAGACAAGGTAAGGTAGTTGGAAACTATAAACTGGGGGGAAAAGTATGAAAATGGAACCAGCCCGCCACAATTTTACGCAGAGCAAGATTTATTCATCGCAAATAGTTGGTTTAAGAATCATAAAGATGATTGTGAACACGGAAGAGTCCTAAAGTCACTAGGAGGTTTCCAATTGAAAATACACACATCAAAAAAAGTTTTGCATCACCTCGGTTCCGAAAGTTCCGGGAACTGTACACAAAATTGGAATAGAGATCAACATAAACATCATTTCCGCCCTTTTTATTGCTCATGAAAACCACACATTGCATGTTGTACCATCATACAACGAGAACTTCAGAGGTGGTGGTCTAGATCGCTGTACACACTGGTACCCTTAACACCAAGTAACACGTCTTCTTGCATTGATGCATGCCTGTATTCGTCGTGGCATACTATCCACAACTTCATCAAGGCACTGTTGTCGAAATTGTCCCACTCCTCAATGGCGATTCGGCGTAGATCGCTCAGAGTGGTTGGTGGGTCACGTCGTTCATAAACAGCCCTTTTCACTCTATCCTGGGCATGTTCGATAGGGTTCATGTCTGGAGAACATGCGGGCCACTCCAGTCGAGAGATGTCATTATCCTGAAGGAAGGCACTCACGAGATGTCCACGATGGGGGCGCGAATTGTCGTCCGTGAAGAAGAATGCCTCGCCAATATGCTGCCGATATGGTTGCACTATCGGTCGGAGGGTGGCATTCACGTATCGTACACCCGTTACAACGCCTTCCATGATCACCAGTGGCGTACGTCGGCCCCACGAAAAGCCACCCCAAAACAGCATGGAACCTTCCTGCACTCGATGGACAGTGTATCTAAGGCGTTCAGCCTGACCGACTTGCCTCCAAACACATCTCCAACTATTGTATGGTTGAAGATATATGCGACACTCATAGGTGAAGAGAACGTGATGCCTACCCTGAGCGGTCCATTCGGCATGTTGTTGGGCCCATCTGTACCGCGCTGCATGGCGTCATGGTTGCAAAGATCGACGTCGCCATGGACGTCGGGAGTGAAGTTGCGCATCATGCAGCCTATTGCGCACAGTTTGAGTCGTTACACGACCTCCTGTGGCTGCACGAAAAGCATCATTCAACATGGTGGCGTTGCTGTCAGGTTTTCTACGAGCCACAATCCGTAGATAGAGGTCATCCAATGCAGTAGTAGCCCTTGGGTGGCCTGAGCGAGGCATGTCATCTACAGTTCCTGTCTCTCTGTATCTCCTCCATCTCCGAACAACATCGATTTGGTTCACTCCGAGACGCCTGGATACTTCCCTTGCTGATAGCCCTTCCTGGCACAAAGTAACAATGCGGACGCGATCGAACCGCGGTATTGACCGTCTAGGCATGATTGAACTACAGGCAACATGAACCGTGTTCCTCCTTCCTGGTGGAATGACTGGAACTGATCAGCTGTCGGACCCACTCCGTCTAATAGGCACTGCTCATGCATGGTTGTTTACATCTTTGGGCGCGTTTAGTGACATCTCTGAACAGTCAAAGGAACTGTGTCAGTGATACAATACTCACAGCGACGTCTGTCTTCAGGAGTTCTGAGAACTGGGATGATGCAAAACGTTTTTTGAAGTGTGTATAATTGTAAGAGAGATTTCGGAACCATATTTTAAACTCTGAGACATTCCCAGGGACAGATGTGGCCTCTGATCACCATTTGGTGGTTATCAAATGTAGATTAAAACTGAGCAAATTGTATAAACGTAGGAAATTAGAGGGGTGGGATGTGGATACATTGAAAGAACCACAGCTTGTTGACAGTTTCGTAGGGAGCATTAGACAATAATAGACAGAAACAAGGGAAAGGAACGGACTAGAAAATGGGTAGCATTCACGGGTGAAACAGTGAAGCCAGCAGAGGATCAAATATGTAAAAAGTCAAGGTCTAGTAGAAATCTTCGGCTATCAGAGGAGAGACTGAATTTAACTGATGTAAAGAGAAAATATAAAATTGTAGGAAATGAAGAAGGAAAAGGAGTACGCGTGGTTATTTAGTCTTTTAGGCCCCTGCTCATATACGTGGCTGCGACGGTTGTTTCCTCCCAGCGCTGAGCAACGGAATACACAGAGATTCTGTGGGATTTTCTGTATAGTCGCTGGTGATACACTAGTTCTAGCGAATTTAAGTGCACGAGCTATCAATTGACTGTCGTCTTGTTTCGGTCGTAAAGTTTGCTGTGGTAAATCCACCATGAGCCTGCTTAGAGAGAGAAGTAGATTGTAGGTGCAGAGTTTTTGGGAATCTGTGGAACCGTTATCCTGTCCGTGTTGTGGGATTAGTGGTCGCGGCTCGCCCAGAGGTAATTGGGTTGTTATACGTTTTGTTGAAGTGGTTTGGTAATGGTTGGTGTGTGTGTCGAGAAGGGAAGGCCTTCTACAAAGAACGAAACTTGTCTAGCTGGCGCTGTGGTTGCCCGCTAGATGGTGCTGCCATAGGTCAAACCGATGACAACTTCGTCTTTTTAAACAGGAACCCCCATTTTTTTATTACATGTTCGTGTAGTACGTAAAGAAATATGAATGTTTTAGTTGGACCACTCTTTTCGCTTTGTGATAGATGGTGCTGTAATAGTCACAAACATATGGCACACAATTTTAGATGAACATTTGGTAACAGGTAGGTTTTTTAAATTAAAATACAGAACGTAGGTACGTTTGAACATTTTATTTCGGTTGTTCCAATGTGATGCATGTATCTTTGTGAACTTATCATTTCTGAAAACGCATGCTGTTACAACGTGATTACCTGTAAATACCACATTAATGCAATAAATGCTCAAAATGATGTCCGTCAACCTCAATGCATTTGGCAATACGTGTAACGACATTCCTGTCAACAGCGAGTAGTTCGCCTTCCGTAATGTTCGCACATGCATTGAGAATGCGCTGAAGCATGTTGTCAGGCATTGTTGATGGATCACGATAGCAAATATCCTTCAACTTTCACCACAGAAAGAAATCGTGGGACGTCAGATCCGGTGAACGTGTGGGCCATGGTATGGTGCTTCGACGACCAATCAAAAAAATGGTTCAAATGGCTCTGAGCACTATGGGACTCAACTGCTGAGGTCATTAGTCCCCTAGAACTTAGAACTAGTTAAACCTAACTAACCTAAGGACATCACAAACATCCATGCCCGAGGCAGGATTCGAACCTGCGACCGTAGCGGTCCTGCGGTTCCAGGCTGCAGCGCCTTTAACCGCACGGCCACTTCGGCCGGCGACGACCAATCCACCTGTCATGAAATATGCTGTTCAATACCGCTTCAACCGCACGCGAGCTATGTGCCGGACATCCATCGTGTTGGAAGTACATCGCCATTCTGTCATGCAGTGAAACATCTTGTAGTAACATCGGTAGAACATTACGTAGGGCCGGCTGGACTGGCCGAGCGGTTCTAGGCGCTTCAGTCTGGAACCGCGCGACCGCTACGGTCGCAGGTTCGAATACTGCCTCGGGCATGGATGAGTGTGATGTCCTTAGGTTACTTAGGTTTAAGTAGTTCTAAGTTCTAGGGGACTGATGACCTCAGAAGTTAAGTCCCATAGTGCTCAGAGCCGTTTGAACCATTACGTAGGAAATCAGCACACATTGCACCATTTAGATTGCTATCGATAAAATGGGGGCCAATTATCCCTCCTCCCATAATGCCGCACCATATATTAACCGGCCAAGGTCACTGATGTTCCACTTGTCGCAGCCATCGTGGATTTTCCGTTGCCCAATAGTGCATATTATACCGGTTTACGTTACCGCTGTTGGTGAATGACGCTTCGTCGCTAAATGGAACACGTGCAAAAAATCTGTCATCGTCCCGTAATTTCTCTTGTGTCCAGTGGCTGAACTGTACACGACGTTCAAAATCGTCACCATGCAATTCCTGGTGCATAGAAATATGGTACGGGTGCAGTCGATGTTGATGTAGCATTCTCAACACCGACGTTTTTTAGATTCCCGATTCTCGCGCAATTTGTTTGCTACTGATGTGCGGATTAGCCGCGACAGCCGCTAAAACACCTACTTGGGCATCATCACTTGTTGCAGGTCGTGGTTGACGTTTCACATGTGGCTAAACACTTCCTGTTTCCTTAAATAGCGTAACTATCCGGCGAACGGTCCGGACACTTGGATGATGTCGTCCAGGATACCGAGCAGCATACATAGCACACGCCCGTTGGGCATTTTGATCACAATAGCCAGTAATCAACACGATGTCGATCTTTTCCGAAATTGGTAAAATGTCCGTTTTAACACCAAGCAAATACCGTCCGCACTGGCAGAATGTTACGTTATTCCACGTACTTAAACGTTTGTGACTATTACAGCGCCATGTACCACAAAGGGAAAAAAGTGGTCCAACTGAAACATTCATATTACTTTACGTACTACACGAATATGTAATAAAAAATAGGGGTCCATATTTTTCGCAGTAGATATCTACATCTACATCTACATCTATACTCCGCGAGCCACCTTACGGTGTGTGGCGGAGGGTACTTATTGTACCACTATCTGATCCCCCCTTCCCTGTTCCATTCACGAATTGTGCGTGGGAAGAACGACTGCTTATAAGTCTCCGTATTTGCTCTAATTTCTCGGATCTTTTCGTTGTGATCATTACGCGAGATATATGTGGGCGGTAGTAATATGTTGCCCATCTCTTCCCGGAATGTGCTCTCTCGTAATTTCGATAATAAACCTCTCCGTATTGCGTAACGCCTTTCTTGAAGTGTCCGCCACTGGAGCTTGTTCAGCATCTCCGTAACGCTCTCGCGCTGACTAAATGTCCCCATGACGAATCGCGCTGCTTTTCGCTGGATCATGTCTATCTCTTCTATTAATCCAACCTGGTAAGGGTCCCATACTGATGAGCAATACTCAAGAATCGGACGAACAAGCGTTTTGTAAGCTACTTCTTTCGTCGATGAGTCACATTTTCTTAGAATTCTTCCTATGAATCTCAACCTGGCGCCTGCTTTTCCCACTATTTGTTTTATGTGATCATTCCACTTCAGATCGCTCCGGATAGTAACTCCTAAGTATTTTACGGTCGTTACCGCTTCCAATGATTTACCACCTATGGCATAATCGTACTGGAATGGATTTCTGCCCCTATGTATGCGCATTATATTACATTTATCTACGTTTAGGGAAAGCTGCCAGCTGTCGCACCATGCATTAATCCTCTGTAGGTCCTCCTGGAGTACGTACGAGTCTTCTGATGTTGCTACTTTCTTGTAGACAACCGTGTCATCTGCAAATAGCCTCACGGAGCTACCGATGTTGTCAACTAAGTCATTTATGTATATTGTAAACAATAAAGGTCCTATCACGCTTCCCTGCGGTACTCCCGAAATTACCTCTACATCTGCAGATTTTGAACCGTTAAGAATGACATGTTGTGTTCTTTCTTCTAGGAAATCCTGAATCCAATCACAAACCTGGTCCGATATTCCGTAAGCTCGTATTTTTTTCACTAAACGTAAGTGTGGAACCGTATCAAATGCCTTCCTGAAGTCCAGGAATACGGCATCAATCTGCTCGCCAGTGTCTACGGCACTGTGAATTTCTTGGGCAAATAGGGCGAGCTGAGTTTGACCTATGGCAGCGCCATCTAGCGGGCCAACCATAGCGCCATCTGGTTTCCCCCTTCAAGCTAGACAAGTTTCGTTCTTCGTAGATTTTTCGTTTGACGCTTATTTCGTGAGATATCTGGCCCCGTCGCTATCAACATATCACCCTGTATATATTTTACGAGAAAAGAAAAGGTTTAAATTCAGAGATCTTAATACTGCTTTGCAGGACACTAGTATACGCTGGTATTTGTAAGGTTACCTTATCAAAAGTTGAGTGGATTCACTATAAATATATAAATGCAAGTAGAATTGACGTTGTCATAAGTTATTACGTAACAGTCAATGATTATACTTATAACTAAGATTGGTAAATCGGTGGAGTACGCGACGTCGTGTTATTTACGTAGCAACGCTGGGCTAAGCGGAAAGAGATTTAGTGGTAGTATAAACTATTTTAATTCATGTAGATATCGGTAAAAGCATCTTAACAAAAATTGGTCATAACACGACGATATATGGAATAGGAATTTTGTAAGTAATTAAAAAGTTACTAGTCTTTTCCAGAGATAATGTACTGCATTGTGAGAATTTCGTTGTGTGGGAGAACAACTGCAAGTTAGATATGACATTTATCATGACATAATATAAATAGGTACTGTATTTAAAGAGATTTGTTGCTTTGATTTGACCAGTTGTTTAGATAACGAGAGTTGTTATCTCAATTGGCTCGTCTCGTAATTATGGTTTATGACTTTCATTCGAATGTTTGGATGTTTCTATTCGTAGTGTAATCGTGTCATTGTTCGATAACGACGATGTGTAATGTAAGGGTGCTGTCTTTCATTATTCGATATTCGAGCCGGCTGCATAGTTAGTGGTTGAGGTTGCCTCAGGAGTAATTATACTAAGGTTGATCTGTCTTCACTTTGTTCCTTAAAAGTGCGATTACGGTACAAGCTAGACTTCGAGCAGTCGCCAGGCGCTCCACTACGACTTTAATCTTCTAAAATCAGATAGTGATCCGCAGTCATAATATAGACTGTGAAATTAAAAACTGTAGCTAATTAAAGCTGTAGTGGTCGATTGGTTCGCCCAAGTATTTTGTGCGGCGGGAAGCCACACATTAACGCATAGCGACGTTGGTACAATACGATATATTGTCGTTGTAAGTTCAATCTTGGGTAACACCAGTCGGCGCGTTACAGGGGTTGGAGGGGGGGGGGGGGGATGGATAAGGAGGGAACTTACTTTAGGAACTTGGTCCGAGCCTCCGAAGATTACAGTTACGCTCCAGCTGTCAACTTGATAATATCGATTAATTCCGATGGATTTACGCCTAAGATTCATCTAAATTTCATTCTTTAGAGGACGAAAATTTGATTCTGTAGTCTTGCGACATAAATTTTAAGTCAAGGTTTGAGATATCCACTCGAAAATAGTGAACTTCAACGAACATTAATTCCATTTGTGGCATCATAACTGTGTAAAGCTAGATTTATGGCGGTCAATGAAATATACTATTTGATCAGAAGTATCCGGACACGTATTAGTGGCCATTAATATGTGTTTGTCCAATCTTAGTCTTTATGACGTCTTGGATTCTGCTAGGAACATCTTCAATGAGGTGCCTGAAAGCCTTTGTAAGAATGGCAGCTCTTTCTTCCTTAAGAGCCGAAAGCAGAGACGTGAGTGATGTTGGCGGCTGGTGTCTGGAGTGACAAGCCCTTTCGAACTCATCGCAGAGGTGTTCCATCGGGTTCAGGTCGGTACTCTGGGTAGGCAAGTTCATTTCACGTATGTTATTGTCCATAAAACATTGCTTGACACATGCTGATTTATGACAGGTTTACATTGTGATGCTTATACAGTCATCGTCACTCGCTATTCTAGGTATTAAAAAGTGCCATAAAATGTGTTCGTATTCTTCCACGTTCAGGATTCTCTTAATCGCAATAACGGGATCACATCCAAACGATAAAAAAAAACCATACTGTAGGATCACCTGCTCCATACTTCATTTTTTGGCATTACACGTGATGAGAAGTAAGGTTGTGCAGGCATTAGACAAATCCAAACCATTTGATCACATTACCGTAGGGCACAGCGTGGTTCATCACTCCAGTCATCCATTCTCCAGAGACGTCACACCACCTCGAACGTCGCTAAGCGTTCACTACAGAAATGTGTCGCTTATGAAGAGTTGCTCTACCGTCGTACCCCACGCTATTTAACTCCCTTTCAACAGTCATTGTTCTAGCTGGACTACTGTTAGCCCTTAGGAAATCACAAGCGGATCTTTGCAGTGATTTTGAGCGATTTTTTTACAACCACGTTCCTCAATGGCGGCGGTTCCTTGATCGTCAGTACGTGAGATATGCTGGTCTTGGTCTAGCTCTGGTTGTTCCTTTGCGTCTCCACTTCACAGTCACATCACCAACAGTCGCCCAGGGCAGCTGTAGAAGGGTTGAGATGTTTCTGATGGATCTGTCATTCAGGTGACATCGAATGACTGGTCCACTTTCGAAGTCACCGAGCTTTCCCGTTCCACCAGTTCTGCTGCCACTGCTTCCCCAGTAACACAACCATATTCCCCGTCTCTCTTGCGACATCTAGTGATCAGTTCTAAATTTCATATGGTTGTCCATATGCTTTTTACCAGGTGGTGTGTGGAGTAAATGTCGAGTCCAACAATAAATGAGGCTAGCAGCGTATGATTTGAGAAGCTGAGTGGTTAACAACACGCACATACTTCGCATCTATTATGTTAATGATAAATCTGTTGTATCACTTGCTTTTTAATGTAAATTGCGTGCTTCATTTATTATTACATTTTAAACAAATCTAATCGCATCAACTGCTCACTTCATCTGCTTTAGAGAGATATATTTTGGCATCATGGAAAAATTATGACAAATTGAGGGCGTCGGTACCAAAAATGTTTGTGATACACAGCTTCACTATATTTACCTATACTTACTCATGTTGTTGCGGTCTTCAGTCCAGAGACTGGTTTGATGCAGCTCTCCATGCTACTCTATCCTGTGCAAGCCGCTTCATCTCCCAGTACCTACTGCAACCTACATCCTTCAAAATCTGCTTAGTGCATTCATCTCTTGGTCTCCCTCTACGATTTTTACCCTCCACGCTGCCCTACAGTAGTAAATTGGTGATCCCTTGATGCCTCAGAACATGTCCTACCAACCAATCCCTTCTTCTAGTCAAGCTGTGCCACAAATTTCTCTTCTCCCAAATTCCTTTCAACACACTGTCCATTCCGTTCAATTGGTCTTCCAGGCCTTTTGCTGTCTCTGACAGAATTACAATGTCATCGGCGAACCTCAAAGTTTTTATTTCTTCGCCTTGTTGCGGTCTTCAGTCCAGAGATTGGTTTGATGCAGCTCCCCATGCTACTCTATCCTGTGCAAGCTGCTTCATCTCCCAGTACCTACTGCAACCTACATCCTTCTAAATCTGCTTAGTGCATTCATCTCTTGGTCTCCCTCTTCGATTTTTACCCTCCACGCTGCCCTACAGTACTAAATTGGTGATCCGTTGATGCCTCAGAACATGTCCCACCAACCAATCCCTTCTTCTAGTCAAGCTGTGCCACAAATTTCTCTTCTCTCAAATTCCTTTCAACACACTGTCCATTCCGTTCAACTGGTCTTCCAGGTCTTTTGCTGTCTCTGACAGAATTACAATGTCATCGGCGAACCTCAAAGTTTTTATTTCTTCGCCATGGATTTTAATTCCCATTCCAAATTTTTCTTTTGTTTCCTTTACTGCCTTCTCAATATACAGATTGAACTACATCGGAGATAGGCTACAACCCTGTTTCACTCTCTTCCCAACCACTGCTTCCCTTTCATGCCCCTTGATTCTTATAACTGCCATCTGGTTTCTGTACAAAGTGTAAATAGCCTTTCGCTCCCTGTTTTGACCCCTGCCACCTTCAAAATTTGAAAGAGAGTATTCCAGTCAATACTTACTCATAAGCGTACAATAAAGATTTACAGTCGGTTCAGAGTCGTAGGTACAAGCCACTTATACATAATGAAAAAGATTTAAAATTTAAATCGCTTCCTGTAACCATAGTAGTATTCTGCGGTAACTGATTCATTAATAAACACTTCAACAGTCGTATGGAAGAGTAACGAAAAGGAAATTTACGAACATCATATTTTCTTCAGACTAATTTTTAGACTGAGTTATCGCTTGATAACAGCTGCAAGGACGCAGTGTACCAACAAGATACTCATTCGTCATCTAGCAATAAGTTAATAAGACTCACGGTTACGGGCAACAGTAAAATTATTTAAACGCCGTCTGAATGGGAATTAATATTAATACTAACATTTGCAGCGCGTGTATTTGACATGATTTCTCCGTTCTCGATTACTTAAAGATATCTCCTGAGTTGTGGGTACAGGAGTATATTTTCGCTGGAATTGTGTAACGAGCACTCCTCGAAACGATGAAAGAACTTCACGCATTCCACTATGTCTTGAAAACAGTTTCGAGTATCAGTAGATTCTTTTACATGCCTGATAGATTTACAGTTCTTTACTGTCATTGCAGTCAGTGGTATTTTTTTCCTAAGTGGAAAGGAAGACGTTGGCTGTATACGTACAATGGAATTTAGATGATGAACAGCTTCAGATCGAAGTTCAGTATCACATAAATTCACAAGAAAATGATGGATCGGCATGAAACGACTCTGCACAAGCATATTCCGGCAGCATATTTGCGCAGAAAGGCTGCCCGATAGGCAGATATCGGAGACGAGACTGTGAGACAAGGTGACCTTACGTGCAGGCGCAGTTATTTTCCGTCACCAAAGACCTCGTGGTAAAGCCCGGTATCTCAGCCTCCAGAAAGCTGAGTCATATAAGTTGCAGCGCCATTCACAGCGCCTTTAATAGTTACTTTGCCGCCGACGCAGTAGGATACGTCGTCCGGAACACTGACGGTACCCGTCTACTGATAAGTAAGTGGCTGAAGGTATTTCACTTTGTGTATTCTGCGACTCACCGAACGCTTTCAAGCGTTACACTTGCTTTGCACTGGTGAAATGCTGCTAGTTTCTCCTCAATGCGATAACTACCTACGAGTTGAACTTAACCAGTGTGCAAAATATTTGATCAGGTGAACGTTCTCAATTGGGGAACATAGAATAGAAATCCGCTTCAGCTGCTAGTAATTGTCTTAATTTATTCCACGACCTCTTTCGAAGCTTAAAGCTTCGTCTTCAGGTGCCACCACACAATTATGAAAACATGAATGTGTGATGGTCGGGTTAGTCAGTCAGTGATTGGGGATCACACCCACGCGAAACAAATGCATAGCAGCGCAGGACCAGCTACCACAGCGCCCGCCTGATTGCATGGCACTAAACAAAGAAAACTGCGAGGTTATCCACATGGGTACTAAAGAAAATCGGATAAATTGTGGGTGTACGATAAATCGCACAAATATAAGGGCTGTCAATTCGACTAAATACCTAGGAATTACAGTTACGAACAACTTAAATTGGAACGACCGCATAGACAATATTGTGGGGAAGGCGAAACAAAGACTGCGCTTTGTTGGCAAAACAGAAGATGTGACAAACCTACTAAAGAGACAGCCTACATTACACTTGTCCGTCCTCTGCTGGAATATTGCTGCTCGGTATGGGATCCTGACCAGGTAGGATTGACGGAGGACATCGAAAAAGTGCAAAGAAGGGCAGCTCGTTTCGTGTTATCGCGCAACAGGGGTAAGAGTGTCACTGATATGATACGCGAGTTGGGGTGGCAGTCACTGAAACAAAGGCGGTTTTCTTTGCGCCAAAATCTATTTACGAAATTTAAATTACTAACTTTCTCTTCCGAATGCGAAAATTTTTTTGTTGACACAAACCTACGTAGGGAGAAATGATGGTCATAATAAAACAAGAGAAATCAGAGCTCGAACGGAAAGATTTAGGTGTTCCTTATCCCATGCGCCATTCGAAAGTGGAATGGTAGAGAAGTAGTATGAAAATGGTTCGATGGGCTCTCTGCCAGGCACTAAAGTGTGAATTGCAGAGAAATCATGTAGATGTAGATGTAGAGAATAGCAATCGGCCACATTCAACAATTCTATTTATTTACACGAAAAGTGCCCGTTCATGGATTAGAGCCAACATCTTCATATGGCTGTCCACGTTTGTATAACACCTGCTGCTGCTTACATTAGTTGATGGAAAAAACGACCAACAACTAATGTACACAGCAATAAATGTAATACAAACGTGAACAGTTATCTGAAAATAAGCCTGTCGATTCTGAACAGGTAATAACGCTATTTATGTCAATAAATAGCATTATTCATTGTGGATGGTTACTGTTTGCTTCTTTGCAAGACACAACATGTAAAAAATTTCTTATTGGCACTTAGAACCAGCCAGTTTCCTAGTATGGCACTTAGAAAGTTCTTAACAAATTTTATTTCCTAATTTGTATCATTTTTATGTGGTGATGGGACAGGCAGTATAATTCTGTAGGATCAGAATAACTTCTCAATATTTTTGACACAAACAGAGGTACCTTGTTTTTTCATTCTTCCGGCAAATGTTAGATTTCGCACTTAGAGGGGCTTCAATTTCTACTCTTCATTTCATTTCACTGTATATAAACCTTTATCCAGTTGTGAATGTTAGATGGTTGTTGATTATGGGGTGAAGACTAGCCGCCAAGGATCATCAAATAAAGACAAGTTTTCCCAAATTTATTAAACACTGAGATACAGACATAAGCAGTTGTTAAAGGAACTGTGTTTTCTTCTGTTTTTGCGGCAGAATACATCAACTATATGAGAAAAATTCAGCGATAAAGCTCCTTTGTAGGTCTGTCAAAAAAGTACGCAGTAAAACCACGCTTGAATTGGGGGTTGTTGTACTACTGTTGGTGGCCACAGCTGTTAGGCAGACAGCAAAGCAAAATTTGAAAACAAACTGAAAAAGTTTCTTCTTCACAACTCTTTCTATTCTGTAGAAGTATTTCTATTATTTTAATATATAAAAGTTGGTGGGTAGCAATTATTAATGCACATCTGTATATCTTGTTTCTTAAAAAGAAAATGAACCTTAGAAATATTCAATATGTAACCACAGACGCAAATTAATTTGCGATGAATGTAAAATGACAAGTTCCACATCATTACGATTTATCATGCAAAAAATCCACGTGACATGAAAATAACTAACCGACTGAGTAGTATACCGTCCGGAACTTTATTCCTGACGTTTACGCCTCTCCAGAAGTAAAGGATAGTATACTTCCATCTCAGTATGTAATGTGGGCTTCCATGCGGGGACACATTAGTACGACCCCAGCAACAGCACAAAAATCCCCTTACTCTGCCTCTTAATTTTGTGCAAACAAAAAACTGCTTCGCTGTCTTGCTGTCATTCTTGAAATTCTAACAAAGTAATTGCTAAGAATTTTTAGCATATTGCGGCCCCGTCAGCAACTGCGATTGACTGATATTTTGAGGAATCAGGCTCAGTAGCACAAATTTTCTGGTCTTTACCAGGTTTCGGCTAAATTAATCTAGCCTTCTTCAGAAACATAACATTACTATAACATGCCAGGGTAAGCCACAGTCAACATTAAGATTAATACCTATAGTTCCGTGGTACCATGTCGAATAAAACTACTTAGCTGAAGCTCAGCCCATGCGGTCACTATGCGGTCGGTTGGCAGTGGCAACTTAACGTTTGCACTGACTGTTGCACGCGGAATTGCACTGAGGACGTAGCAACTCGTGCGCGTGTACAAACGGAGAGTCAAGGCTGTATATCGTTGGCTGTCTGTATATCACGTGTTGGAAACTCATAACCGTAATTGTAAGCAAACTAGGAATTATGTAGAGGAGGTCCCTGTGTGTAGCCGGACGCGGTGGCCGAGCGGTTCTAGGCGCTACAGTCTGGAACCGTGCGACCGTTACGGTCGCAGGTTCGAATCCTGCCTAGGGCATGGATGTGTGTGATGTCCTTAGGTTAGTTAGGTTTAAGTAGTTCTAAGTCCTAGGGGACTGATAACCTCAGAAGTTAAGTCCCATAGTGCTCAGAGCCATTTGAGCCATTTTTGAACCCTATGTGTATTAACTATACGCAAATTGTATTAAATGATAGGAAATTTACTTAGTTGGGTATATAAAGTTTAAGGATAACCTTTACTACCTTATGCACATACGGTCATCGTGTAAAGTATCCCCCACAGCCATAAGAAAAATTTAATCTGATGTGTCGGCAGCTGGGCCAACACCTTGTAGATCGATATAGCTGAAAATGCACGCTAGACTAACGCAGACGGGCGTGAAGTACTGGAACAGGCTACGTAATTAATGCTATGAAGAAAAGTACGTAGCTGGATTAATACTTATCTTTAATCAATCATTGTGGTACATCGCTCTTGACTATACACAGGAGACTTTAATTACAATCACTGTAAGGCTAATGGCGCCTTGCTAGTTCGTAGCCATTAACTTAGCTGAAGGCTATTCTGTCTCTCGGCTAATGAGAGAGAAAGGCTTAGTACATCTAGTCGCTAGCTAGGTCGTCCGTACAACTGGGGCGAGTGCTTGTTCGTATCACGAGACCTGCCTTGTGGTGGCGCTAGGTCTGCGATCACACAGTGGCGACACGCGGGTCCGACATGTACGAAATGGACCGCGGCCGATTTAAACTACCACCTAGCAAGTGCGGTGTCTGGCAGTGACACCACATAATCCATTATTTAAAAGTAGCTAAGAACAACCTATCTCTCTCTGCGGTACATAAAATCACGTGCGGTGACTGCCCTAGCTTTTACATCGGCCAAACAGAGAGAGCGCTGTCAGCAAGATATAAAGAGCATATGCCAACGAGAAGTGGTGACGGCATACGGGGTTCGACTTTCACCGAGCACCTCGTCCAAATGGCCCATGCAACCAATCCTCCAACTAATACTGAGCTGTTGTACTGTGGGGTAAAAGGAACAAGGCTAGATATTCTAGAGGAGATGCAGATTTTTAAACACTTGCTATCCGATAAGGAAAACCTTCTGAACGATCAGCTGCTGCTGAGAAATAAAAACTTTTTCGAAGGTTTCCAATCTTTGTTACGGTTGGTTTAATTTATCCCTGCTACATTGACTACCATATTTCTCTCCTGGTTGCCGCATACCATCTTCAGACATCAAGCCTCACGCTTATCTTTAAATTTAAGTTTGGCCCACTACTCTTTCACGAGAGTTTGGACGTCATTATAGTCGAATTTAACAATTATGCAGCACAGTAAGTAAAGCTTAGTTGCTTTAAATACTTACCCTTTCTATGATACGATAACGCTACGCGCATATCGCGTTACTTGCAATGTTACCTGTGGAAGAATATTCCCGTCAAAGGTACATTGTAGATTATATGTTAGTACACTTGACGTATGTCGGTCAATAGCACATAAGCGTGATGACGGAGACTTTGTACCCTCCGCCACACTCTAATTAATATGCGTGACCTATGTCGCTCATTAGCATACATGAATTTAACAATTATGCAGCAAAGTAAAGTAGAACTTAGCTGCTCTAAATTTTCCCTTGTAATGATAACGATAACGTTACATGTGTATCGCGTTACTCACAATGTTACCTATAGAAAATATTTCCCGTCTAACGTACATCGTATACTATATTTTAGTGTACTTGACCTATGTCGGTCAATAGCATGTAAGCGTGTTGACGGAGACGTTGTACCCTCCGACACATTTTAATTAATACGCTTGACCTATGTCGGTCAATACTAGTTAAGTGTGATGACAGGGGCGTTGTACGCCCAGTTACACCCTAGTTAAATTATTGATAGGTTTTAAATAAGTGAGACAAGTAATGCATGTTCCGTGGGGATACTTTACACGATGACCATATCTGCTGAAAGTTGTAAAGGTTATCCTTATACTTTATATACCCAACTAAGTAAATTTCCTACCATTCAATACAATTTGCATGTAGTTAATACTCAGAGGGACTTTATCTACATAATGCCTAGTCTGCTTACAATTACGGTTATCACTTCCCAACACGTGACATACAGACAGCCAACGATATACAGCCTTGACTCTCCGTTTGTACACGCGCACGAGTTGCTATGTCCTCAGTGCAATTCCGCGTGCAACAGTCAGTGCAAACGTTAGTTGCCGCTGCCAACCGACAGCATAGTGACCGCATGGGCTGGACTTCAGCTAAGTAGTTTTATTCGACATGGTACCACGGTAATATAGGTTTTAATTTTAATGCTGACTTTGCCGTACTCTGGCATGTTATAGTAATTTTATGCTTCTGAAGAAGGCTAGATTTATTTAGCAGAAACCTGGTAAAGACCAGAAAATTTGTGCATCTGAGGCTGATTCCTCAAAATATTAAACTAATTGCTTCTGTTCATAGCACCTACAGCTACAGTAATGTATTCCGCTTCCCTGGTGTTGTCTCTTATCTCATTCCACCAGAGACAGATTTGTTTCTGTTTAGTACGAGGGCTGTTCGGAAAGTAAGGTCCGATGGGCCGCGAAATGAAAACCACAGTGAAAATCAGAAATATTTTATCAGCAACAGTTAGCCGCACCTTCCAGTTACCTCTCTAAATAGTCGCAGCTCCGATTTAGACATTTGTCTTGGCGTTGTACAAACTTTCCAGTACCCTCATCACTAAAAGCAGCCGCCTGTGCTTTCCACCAATTCCATACGCTGATCTGCCTTGCGCTGTTTGTGCCAAAATGTTGTTTTCATAGCCAGCGGTTAATGTGAGCACAGAAGAACAAAGGAGGGAGCCAATTAAGGGCTGTATTGCGGGTGATCAAACACTTCCCATCTAAAACCCTGCAAGAGCGTCTTCATTGCCCCTGCACAGTGCGGCTGAAAATAGTCTGAAGAAAAAATTGCATGACATTTATGTTAGGTGGGCTGCATAGCTTCAGGGGAAATGTCTCACCAGATCCACATACTTGGCGGGAGAAACTGTTGTTTTAGGTATTTCCACTTGATCACTTCGCGCTCTGAACTGTAAACAGCTATGTGAAGCGATCGGCAGGCACTCCAAAGACACTGCCCAACACATGTGTGCAAAGTGCCATGGGATTTTCTCAGTGGTTTCCATTTAGCGCCTAATCGGACCTTACTTTCCGAATATGCCTCGTATTTCCCCTGTACTTCCTGTCTTCAGTCATCCCGTACTTCTAGTCAGTGCTTACGTTTTCTGAGACTTTCATAAGCTGTATAAAATGTTTTGCTGAGATTGTAACCTCCTGCTTACAGTTTTTCCATTGTTTGTGGATTAACTGTGGGCTTTTTAAACTCCATCTTCTGCAAAACACATTTTTTTTCTGTTTTCTGTTCTTTATCTTGCAAGGTTCCCCTGGGTTAAAGTTCTAATCAATCTCCTTTGCTACTGGCATACTCTGAGTATCCCCTCTCGAGGTGCAGGTCCCTCACTACGCTCCAGGTGTATGTAAAGAAACTGTGCACAAGGAAACTAAAGGAAAGGGCTGGCTCTAACACACAGACTGTAGCTGTGTGGTCTGATTAAACATTTAAAAAAATCGTTACTCTAGTAGTGACGAGGTCTACCAACAACTGCAACGAAGTAATGTTTACAAATTATGTACATTTATTGGTTATGAATTCAGTTATTGTTCCTGACAAACAACGATCAAATATCATCACAGGAGAATGAGTGCATACGTACACAGGAGCGTTTTGTAACTGTGTATATTCAGGGGGACAGAACTGAGAAAGTTCTCACAAAACAGGCCGAACGAACAAGAAACGGTGTTAAATAAATGTGCGTTAAATAATTGCTAATCGCGAGACTGAAGTGTTGGTGAAGACTATATTGCAAGGTTAATGAGTAAAGAGAAATAGAATCCCAAAGAGTAAAATCATGGCCGAAAGGACACCACACTGTGAGTGATTTACTAATCTGAACTAACATGCCTATCATACTACACAGAGTACGCGAAAGAACTTGCCCCCCTTCTAACAGCCGTGTACCGTAAGTCTCTAGAGGAACGGAGGGTTCCAAATGATTGGAAAAGAGCACAGGTAGTCCCAGTCTTCAAGAAGGGTCGTCGAGCAGATGCCCAAAACTATAGACCTATATCTCTGACGTCGATCTGTTGTAGAATTTTAGAACATGTTTTTTGCTCGAGTATCATGTCGTTTTTGGAAACCCAGAATCTACTATGTAGGAATCAACATGGATTCCGGAAACAGCGATCGTGTGAGACCCAACTCGCTTTATTTGTTCATGAGACCCAGAAAATATTAGATACAGGCTCCCAGGTAGATGCTATTTTTCTTGACTTCCGGAAGGCGTTCGATACAGTTCCGCACTGTCGCCTGATAAACAAAGTAAGAGCCTACGGAATATCAGACCAGCTGTGTGGCTGGATTGAAGAGTTTTTAGCAAACAGAACACAGCATGTTTTTATCAATGGAGAGACGTCTACAGACGTTAAAGTAACCTCTGGCGTCCCACAGGGGAGTGTTATGGGACCATTGCTTTTCACAATATATATATATGACCTAGTAGATAGTGTCGGAAGTTCCATGTGGCTTTTCGCGGATGATGCTGTAGTATACAGAGAAGTTGCAGCATTAGAAAATTGTAGCGAAATGCAGGAAGATCTGCAGCGGATAGGCACTTGGTGCAGGGAGTGGCAACTGACCCTTAACATAGACAAATGTAATGTATTGCGAATACATAGAAAGAAGGATCCTTTATTGTATGATTATATGATAGCGGAACAAACACTGGTAGCAGTTACTTCTGTGAAATATCTGGGAGTATGGGTGCGGAACGATTTGAAGTGGAATGATCATATAAAATTAATTGTTGGTAAGGCGGGTACCAGGTTGAGATTCATTGGGAGAGTGCTTAGAAAATGTAGTTCATCAACAAAGGAGGTGGCTTACAAAACACTCGTTCGACCTATACTTGAGTATTGCTCATCAGTGTGGGATCCGTACCAGATCGGTTTGACGGAGGAGATAGAGAAGATCCAAAGAAGAGCGACGCGTTTCGTCACAGGGTTATTTGGTAACCGTGATAGCGTTACGGAGATGTTTAATAAACTCAAGTGGCAGACTCTGCAAGAGAGGCGCTCTGCATCGCGGTGTAGCTTGCTCGCCAGGTTTCGAGTGGTTGCGTTTCTGGATGAGGTATCGAATATATTGCTTCCCCCTACTTATACCTCCCGAGGAGATCACGAATGTAAAATTAGAGAGATTAGAGCGCGCACGGAGGCTTTCAGACAGTCGTTCTTCCCGCGAACCATACGCGACTGGAACAGGAAAGGGAGGTAATGACAGTGGCACGTAAAGTGCCCTCCGCCACACACCGTTGGGTAGCTTGCGGAGTATAAATGTAGATGTAGATGGAGACATCCCGTACGAACTTCGTACCCCATTGCTGCGACACTTCGATCATTTACGGGAGAAGAGGCGCGGTGAAGTCTCAGGCGGCAGTGAATTATGCAGCCCATCTGCTCGTGAATAAACTGCCCCTCTCACGATGAAGTACTCTGTGCTCTATTCCTATCAATGACGAAGTGTATTTACTGTGGCTCCAGGCGGATAAGTGCGTTTGCTATGGCTCCCGGTCCTTTCCCGGTGCGTGCTAGCCAAAACTGCCATTCTGTCCAGTCTGAAACCGCATACTCTTTTCCACCAGTCAGAAACGTCCTTACAATTTTGTTCTGGAAGATGTGGCATCGCTTTTTGGAAGATTCCTAACGCCAAACTACCCCACTCCTCCTTTCAGAAATTTGCGAGTGCCGTCCTATGACGCATCAGCGTTCCCAAAGATTCCAAACTGCAACCTATCAGATTGTGTCCCATCAAAAACTTTATGTAAGCTTGTCTTCTCCATGTTTACGCTCAAGACGTCAGCGGCCCGTTGGCACTAGACAAAAGACTCACTTGTGGAGGCGCCCCGTTGTTACTGCTCAATACTGCGATTTTACCGCACGGGACACGCCATTTTCGTGGGTGGTCTGTCCTTCGGAGAAACCCATGCATTCATCCTTGCAAAGTATCGAGGACAGTGCGAGTTCGCTGAACTCAGCACCCAAATGCATTCTTCCTCCAGCGTTGATAATTCTGTCAAAGGCGCACGCCTCCTTCTGCCGCAGTGAATGCGATAGTGGGCGATCGCTCACAGGAGTCGGGTAGCCGCCGCTGCTCCCCCGCGCACATGCTGCAGCTGCCTCGCCCACTGAAGGCAGCCAAGGCGACAGAAACTGTAGAGGCCGTGTTTTTACTCCCCACTAATTAACAGAATGAATTCAGTGTGCAACTTTACAATTAAGACAAGTTGAAGGAAACTCTTGACAATCATCACCCACTGTTGCGGATAATACCACTGTTCTGCGTATATAGCGGAATTTATTTATTAATTAGACCTATCATATGGATGGATAAGTGTGTTAAGTAAAAAAAGAAATGAAACAGCCTGACTGTTTCAACAAGTTTTAGCACCTATGTCTCATCTTTAATGTGTTTCGTTTTATTTTTGTAAAAATATTACACAAAATTAGTGCTGGTTTTATGTTTTAGGCCAGATAAGTATATTTTGTTTTTACTACTCATCTAAAATTGTATATATGTGATGTATCTGCTGCGGAAAACTTTTCGGTCTGCACTGGCAGCTGTGTAGGCCGCTATCTGTGTGGGAAATGCACGACCAAATTGTAGTATCTGTTGTCTTAGCACGCCCGGCTAGCCGCGCCGTCTAACGTGCTGCTTCCCGAGAGGGAAGGCATGCCGGTCCCCGGCACGAATCCGTCCGACGGATTAGTGTCGAGATCCGGTGTGCCGGCCAGCCTGTGGATGGTTTCTAAGGCGGTTTCCCATCTGCCTCGGCGAATGCGGGCTGATTCCCCTTATTCCGCCTCAGTTACATTATGTCGGCAATTGCGGCGCAAACACTGTTTCCACGTACGCGTACACCATAATTACTCTACCATTCAAACATTTGTGGTTACACTCGTCTGTTATGAGACGTTGCTTGGGGGTCCACCGGGGGCCGAACCGCACAATAACCCCTGGTTCGGTGTGGAGCGACGGTGCGGTGGGTGGACTGCTGTGGCCTGTTGTGGAGTTGTGAACCTCTGATGGTTACGCCGGGACGAAGCCTCTCCGTCGTTTCTATGTCCCTCGTTCAATAAACAATACACAATCTGTTGTCTTGACTCGATATGTTGTCTGATGGGTCGGTGTTTCACCAATGTTTTAAACCCCAAATATTAAATACAGAAATATTCCTCAAACCCTTATTTAGTTGACAGTGACTTTAGTGAGAGTTAAAGATGTCTTTAGCTTTTGTTAATGTGCCTGTCTAGTATGGTTTAATAAGAGACTGAAGAAAATGTGAATTAACTGGATAAAATGTTCGGGACAATATTCTGAGGTAAACCATGTAGCTATAGATCAAACTAAAGAGAATGTTGGCCTCACATGGATTTGCAGATACAAACAAAAACCGTTAAATAATGATTACTTTATGTAGCGCAAAGTATGTTGTTATGTAATGCAAAGAGACCATTCTGCACATCAAGATGTGAGAGCAAAGTACATCTAACTGCACATTAATTCATAAAAAGAACAAGAAATGTTCAAAGTTCGAAACTTCAGTTTCCCACTACAGGGGGAAAGTTCGATATTCTCAACAATCACCGCGCAGAAAACATCCAGCTAGTTCATCAGACAGAACATAAATAATAAATGCAGGGAATATTCGCACTTCACAGCTGCCTTCAATCCCGTAAACCAAATTACACCTCGCAAAATCAATTACCAAAACAAAAAACTCATAGTCAAATATTCTAAGTCACGTGTAAAAAGTTAGAGCGTGTAACTTACGGTCATGGCATTCTGAAGTATTTCCATTGACCACGGCTCCTCGGCCGCACATCCTCCCGACAATAACACACTAAACAGGAGCGACAAAAGCTTGCTGACACGAGTCCCTGCGGGCCTTTCCTCGACCGATTGAATGCTCTGTGGCGTCTCACACTACTGAATTCCCGTTAATTACTTAAATATTGACAATTATTCAGTGTTAAAGACAATTACATACATATATAACATGCTAGAACACAGAGAAATTTATTACGGTTGCTTTGCGACCTCTCACTAAAATATCGCCATAGTATTTAACAAGTTATTAATAAACTTCACGAATACATGCCTGCATCCGGCATTGCAATATGTTAAACCTTTAGAAACATTACTAATTCATACCAAATAACAAACTGTTATCACTCATCCACTAGGAATATTTTAAGAAAGTGGGGAGCTCATGCTGCCTTCATATTACGTGCGACTACGGAGAATTTTCACATTAACATTTAATAAATCGTCTGCAATTATTTACACACTTATTTGTCCAGCTGCTTGTGGTGCATACGGTCATCGTCAACTTTCATATGACACCTCATATAAAGATACTGATTCAGTGGTTCATTTGTTATTAATTTTATAAACTATTGTAAGTAAAAGCGTACTATAACCTTTAAAATATTGGGTCTAGAATTATACTTAAAACTGCAATGAGCTAGTCTCATCACTGCAAAATTTCTGGTGTATTTGCTGTTCCGTGTTTCATTTCAAACAAAGTTATCCACCCATAATACTTTGGCCAGCCACAGCCTGCATTTCTTATGCACTTCGACTAGCTAGTCATTTCTGTTTACCCAGTAAACCCCAGCCGCTAAAAAAACACTCACCACCTCTTTCCACCCCACATACCATAGTCTCGTAATCTCATGCGTGTTTGCGTGTGTGTGTGTGTGTGTGTGTGTGTTTGTGTGTGTGTGTGTGCGCGCGCGCGAGCGTGCGTGCGTGTGCGTCTGTGTGTAGAGGGAATCGGCGGCTGCATGACCGCAAAAACTCCCTCAAACAGTCAAAATTGGCGCTATACTGGACAAAATACAAAACGCTGAACAAGTGAGTAGCGTCAATTACATAGCATCTCTCGATGCTTGTGGCAACATAAATTATTCCTATGCATAAAACATATTATGCCAGAGGAGATTGACGGAAAAAGTGCTTAAAATAATAGTTCTTTAAGCAAATTTCTCCAACTGCTTTTCAGATGACTTGCTGTCAGTCCATAAAAACCCATAAAAGCAAGCGAGCCTGTACAATTCCAACTTCACAATGATTGTAGTTTTGGGCAAGCAATCAAAACAAACAAAAAAGAACATGTTTTAGTTTTTAAGCGCAATGCCAAACCAGGTATTTCCTGCGAAAATTTCAGTATATGAAACCAGACGAACTGAAGATACATGTTTGGGAAAAGGACAGGATAAAGAAATAAACCATGTTTTGCACTAGCCAGAGTATAAAAAAATCATAATTTGAATAAGATGTACAGTGTTTCCCCTCATACCTTACATCCCTCCAGCAGTGTGTAATGGTAGGTACTAAAAGGTCGCAGTGGTAGGATACTGTATCAGTGGTCCCACAAGGAACAGTATTGGGCCCATTACTTTTCTCGTTGTATGTTAATGATATGTCAACTATTCTCTCCCACTGCAGATACCACCCATATGCTGATAACTTTCATTAATATCTCACTGCAAGTCCAGCAAACATGTACACAGCCATCGATCATGTAAATGCTGACTTACTTGCTTTATGAGAATGGTCGCAGAACTTAGGTCTCAAACAACAACCTTCCAAAATTCAAGCAGTCTTAGTCGCCCACAAAAGACTTATTACAACACAGCAAATGGAATCTCTTCCATGCTTAATTTTAAACGACACCGAAATAACCTTTCTCCTTCTGCAAAGAACTTAGGGATAATCCCGGACCACCACTTAGACTGGACTGAACACACTACTGCAGTCTGTAAGAAAGTTTCTGCATCCCTTCACTGTCTACAGAAATATAAAAAAGTATTTCCATTCGAGCTTACGAAGAAGCTCGTAGAATCTCCAACACTCCCTATTCTCGACCATGGTGATGCTATTCTTCAAGGACTTTCGTACGAAAACTCTCACAGGTTTGAACTGGCGATGAATGCTTGCGTACTATATATTTGTGACGTTCGTTATTATGATCATATCACTCCAGCCTATGAACAATTATCGTAGCTACGTGCTGCTAAACGTAGGGACTACCATACTTTATGTTTACTCCATCGTCTTCTCAATCATCAGGCTCCCTCTTACTTATCTTCAGCCATTGCATAGCACAGCAGAGATACTCGTCCTCAACAAAGTAAGATCCTCTCAGTACCACCACACAACACCGTCATGTTTTCGAAATCATTTTCTGTATCCGGAACCCGACTTCGGAACAATCTTCCTCAAAATATCGGAGAAATTAAATCACTTCCAGGCTTCAAAAAGCAGCTAATGGTTCACCTTCTCTTGCAATAGCTATCACTCCCACATACTGGTCTGCAGCCCTCACTCTTCAATCCCCACCCCCTACAACTTTTCCCTTCTCCTCACTTACAGAATTATCCACTTAAATCAAGTCCTCTCCTAACAGCCACTATTACTGTCATTCCAATTTTATTGTTCTTCATCCTTTCTTTTTCTGACAATACTAAACATGATGTAAGTTGCCCTAAACTAGTCTATATTATTTTTAATGCACTTTGTTTTATTATTACTGTTATTATTACCATTTATCGTTACTTTCATTATTGTCAACTATTATTTTGTTGTTATTATTATTATTATTATTATTATTAATACTATTATTAAGATTATTATCGTCTCTAAGATTGTTATCATTTTCATGAATGTTTTGGTAATATATCTGTATGTGTTGTTCCTGGTCAGATGCAAAAGAGGGCCTTAAGGCCCTAATCCGGTCAGGCTAAATAATAGAATAAATAAAAAATAAATAATAGTTGTTCAACCAAAACTGTCTCTGTACTTCATATGGTTTCGATAATTACGATGATTCCTTTTTTTCTGGATCTGCATTACTACCATTCAAAACTGCCCAATAACACCTTTCGACCGTATTTACTGGACTAAACTGAATAACATCCTGAGTTCCAATACGGAAATGAGATTCATTTTCTGTTCTTTTCATTATTATGTGTATTGTCTCGCGCTGTATCCACACCTCTCTCGATATTCGGCTTTGTTGCAAGCGTTAGATTGCAATAATGATCATCGTATACATACAAGGTGTCCCATGCTTTTATGGTCAAAACATCTGATTAGGAACTAACGGTCGAAATGAATATTTAGCCAACGTAAATACACTACACCTTATGGTAACAACGTAAACTCACAGCAACAACACTGCCTGACAAAAAGTTAAGCAACCAGTAGGAGACGAGAAAACGAAATGAAATTTCATGGATTATGAGGTCATTTAATAGTATTTCAATGATCAGAACATCGTATCAGATTTATAGAGAAGATGGCAATATGCGCCCATTTATTAGCATGACGTTGCAATCCGTCCAGCCTTGATGCATGGCCAGACTCGATTTCGAAGGATGTCATTTTTCTTTCGTATACGCTGCTGAGTCACGGTCGCCGACAACGGTTGTATACGGTATGCCACGGGAGTCAGACACCCGCAAGAAACGCCGATAGTTCCGGCTGTCAGGCGACGTGGAAGGAAGACTGGTCCCAAAACACGGTCACCAATTATCCCGGCCATTCCGGATGCACCGATGCTGATGATTCGCTGTCATCCTGTCATCTGCATACTATTCCACAGATGACTGTTATGAAAGTTGAAGTTACCACTCCGCATAAACTGGCCTCACCTGTGAATAGGATGGATGACACAAATTCCGGAATAGAGGTTGCCTGGTGAAGAAACCAGTGACAAAACCGTCTGTCACTAGTAAGCCCTGAACACCCTGTAAGTGATAAGTGTGCATTGAAACGAGGACCTAGAAACGACAGGGACGCTTCGTCTCGCCGTAGTCCTCAGTGGGTCACAACTCCACAACAGGCCACAGAAGTCCACCCACCCCACCGCCGCCCCACACCGAGCCCAGGGTTATTGTGCGGTTCGGCCCCCACTGGATCATCCCAGGAACGGCCCACACTAGACGAGTGAAACCGCAAATGTTGGCATGGCAGAGTAATTATGGTGTACGCGTACGTGGAGACAGTGTTTGTGCAGCAATCGCCGACATAGTGTAACTGAGGTGGAATAAGGGGAACCAGCCCGCATTCGCCGAGGCAGATGGAAAACCACCTTAAAAACCATCCACAGGCTGGCCTGCACACCGGACCTCGACACTAATTCGCCAGGTGGATTCGTGCCAGGGACCGGCACGCCTTCCCGCCCGGAAAGCAGCACTTTAGACTGCCCTGCTAGCCGGGGGGTAAGTGATAAGGGTAGTAACAACTCTCATAGAGTATGTTCCACACTGTCGTCTGGCTTACCCTGTACTGAAGGGCCAACTGCCTGGTACTGACACGGCGGTCGCCTTCCACAGTGCTAATCACATTTCCCTCCAAGTCTGGCGTCCGAACATTTCGGGTACGTCCTTCATGAGTTCCTGCTTCCTAAAAGGACCCTGTCTCAGGCAAACGGCGAAACACTGCTCCAACCAGTGGTTGTTGTCGGCAGGAATAAGTCTCCTGATACATCCTCGCTGCCCGCCGAACGTTGCCATTTGCCTTTCCGTAAGTAAACGCCATGTCGGCAAGCTCTCGATTCCAATACGGAACCACTGAGTACGACGCTGCATCGCATCCACTACAAGATAAACAGCAGCAGAAGTGAATGACACAAAACATAACCAATTACAATGGTAGGGGAGGGCGTTAGAGCTTAACGTATGAGGAACAGTACCAGACTCTAGGAGGAAACCATGCATACTGTAACTGTGGCTGTATGGTACAGCGCATATTAGACCGCAATCTCTGTAACAATGTTTGATTTATAATTGTTCTCTAGCACGGAACCACGAATTGCGGAGATAAGTTCGTTAGACCTTCTTTGTTCCATATCCTGTCATCGCTCAATCCCTGGATTTTGTACCCGGTGGACAAATCATCCTTTGTACTCCGTACCGCCACTGGGGTGGTGTTCATGTACCAGATGGTCCCACATATGTTCCATCGGGGACATATCTGGAGATCTTGCTGCTCACAGGAGTACTCCAGCATCATGATGGCTGTTCATAGTGACACATGTCATATATGCACGAGCAATGATCTGTAGAAAAATGGCACCACGATACAGCTGCATGAGATATAAGACCTGAGGGCGCAGGATGTCTGTAACATACTGTTATGCCGTCGGAGTCCCCTTAATCACTAGTAGACGTGACCAGAAGGCAAACCCACTAACTATCAACACCATGACGGCAGGAATAACACCGCTGTGCCTCCCCAAAACATTGGAAGACTGTAATCTCTCGCCAGGTCGCCACCATACTCATCCGTGATGCCGGCCGGAGTGGCCGAGAGTTTCTAGGCGCTTCAGTAGGGAACCGCGCGACCGCTACGTCGCAGGTTCGAATCCTGCCTAGGGCATGGATGTGCGTGATGTCCTTAGGTTAGTTAGGTTTAAGTAGTTCTAAGTTCTAGGGGACTGACGACCTCAGAAATTGTCCCATAGTGCTCAGAGCCATTTGAACCATTTCAATAGGCATGCCTATACCAGTTTCTTTGGCGATGGTAATCCGTGTTAATGTGGAACCAAAAAAATGGTTCAAATGGCTCTGAGCACTAAGGGACTTAACATCTGAGGTCATCGGTCCCCTAGAACTTAGAACTACTTAAACCTAACTAACCTAAGGACATCACACACACCCATGCCCTAGGCAGGTTTCGAACCTGCGACCGTAGCGGTCGCGCGGTTCCAGACTGAAGCGCCTAGAACCGCTCGGCCACACTGGCCGGCAATGTGGAACCACAATTCATCGCTGGACACCAGCTGAACACAATACAAAGCCATTCGTCGGCAGTCCATGATTCCAAGTAAGGAACCACTGCAAACACAACAGTCTGTGTTGTGGTGTTAACAGCAGCCTACGCCTGGAACAGTAATTCCCTCGTCCTAAAGCTGCTAGTCTCCGACCAATGGTGTGTAATGATACGGAATGCTAAAGGGAGTCCTTTACTTGCTCTTGCAAGACAGGTACCGATGTGAAGAGGTTAGGAAGTGCTTTGTGCACAATACGGAGACCCACCCTTGCCGTGATCAGACGTGATCAACCGGAAGCTTCGCAACGAATATGCTTGCCTTCATGTTCCCACTCAACATTGGACCATTGTTACATCCGAATGCCCCACTAATCTGAATATTACCTGATTCGACCAGCAGACGCAAAGGAGACCCACTCTGTTAAAACTCTGTCAGGTGCTGATAACGCTGTGTCACAGCAGTATACGGCATCTCTGTGTCCTTCACAGTGACCACTCGACATCTGTGCTGCTCACAACTCTTGTATACACTACCACAATGACGACCATGCTAAACATGAACAACACCCTGGTGGCCGTTCTACCCGCAATAGGGAAATGCAACTCCAATCATTTACATATCCGCCGATGGTGAGCGTGTGTACGAAGTTACACGGATATCTGGCCACGTCTTATGAGTGTCTTCCTTTTTTTTGTCAGGAAGTGTATTCAAAGTCAAAATGCTTGAATAATCCGTTAACGGAACTGAACTTTAGGATCAAATTACATCAGGCCATGATCGGCACACTTTGTTGGTTATAGGGGTACAATTACTGCTCCAGTAACGCAGTCCGCACCTCATTCTATGGCACGTGCATTTCATGGGCAAGTTGACAGGTGGTTATTTACAAATATTTTCTCACACGATACAACACGTTCTCCTAAAAGTTTTTCTCAGTGACTAGACGTACCCAGTTTCTCGTGAGGTACTCTGCCCGGTGACAAATTTCTTCTATTGAGGACAACGCCACACACGATTGACAAGCGCTTTAACATAGTGCCACAAGTGCCGCTTCTGTAAGCATGTAACATGAGCATTTTACAAACAAGCATTGCTCAGTGAAGAACTCGCCGTACCTCAAGTATTTATTTGCCAAAGAAAAATCATCAAACAGTCGTATGTTTTCATAAGTTTTTATTTTATTTACGTGATCGGTTACGGCATCTAATTAATACTACCTTCAGGCCTCCATGCACGCCATGTATAGAGAATCAGATACAGCGATGCATGCATAACCGGAGCCATCAATATCTGAATTCCATGAATATTTTGTGGAGCATGACTGCGAAGATTTGACTACAACCGCATGCATCTTTGTATCTGATTCTCTATACATGGAGTGCATAGGGGCCTGAAGATGGCATTAATGAGATACCGAAATTGGTCGTGTAAATAAAATAACAACTTCTGAAAAAATAGGCCGTCTGTTGATTTTTCATTGGTAACTAACTGACGGGCCGCTGTCCCGTATCCACGATGTATCAACAGAGATTGAAGTATTTCTTTCCGACCGCTGGTTCCTTACACAGAACTCTAAGGTTATGATCCTCTACTGGCTGAACACTTTTGACCGAAAAGATATGAGAGAACTGGTACATTACGACATAAGCTGCACTGATGAGCCCAAACGTTTTGACCACCTGCTTAGTAGCGCTTGTCCATCTTTTGAACGTAGTACAGCAGGAATTCTGCGTGCCAAGTGTTGAACAACTCCTTGGTAGGTATCCGGAGGTTCGTGGCGCCGGATTTCTACGCACAGGTTACACAATTCCCGTAAATTGTGAGCAGGTTGTTCGTGGGTGTACCTTTGGCGTCCTTCACTTGTTCCATCGCGTTCAGATCATGCGGATTTCGTGGCCATGACACGAAAGTGAGTTCACTATCAAGTTCATCAACTACTGCAACACGATTCTGGCCGTGTGACACGAACAGTTGTCCTTCTAAACGATGCCGTCGTCTTCGAAGAAAACATCAGAATACACTGATGCAATAGATCCATACTTACCAATTATATACAACAGCTCGCTCGGGGAAAGATCCATACCTAAAGGCTGGAAAATTGCACAGGCCACATCAATATTCAAGAAAGGCAACAGGAGTAATCCACTAAATTACAGGTCCATTTCATTAACGTCGATATGCCGCAGGATTCTGGGACATTGATTGTATTCGAACATTATGAATTACCTCGAAGAGAACGGTCTATTGACACACAGTCAACACGGATTTAGAAAACATCGTTCTTGTGAAATACAACTCGCTCTTTACTCACACGAAGTGTTGAGTGTTATGGACAAGGGATTCCAAATCGTTCGGTTTTTCTGGATTTCCAGAAGGCTTATGACACCGCACCTCACAAGCGGCTTGTAATCAAATTGCATGTTTATGGAACGTCGTCTCAGTTATACGACTGGATTCTTGATTTCTTGTCACAGAGGTCACAGTATGTAGTAACCAATGGAGAGTCATCTAGTAAAACAGAAGTGATTTTATTGTCTTCCCCGAGGAAGGGTTATAGACCCTTTGCTGTTCCGTAGAAACATAAACGATTTAGGAGACAATATGAGCAGTCGTCTTAGGTTGCTTGCAGATGATACTGTCTTTTATCGTCTAATAAAGCCATCAAAAGATCAAGCAATTGTAAGACGATGTAGATAATATCTCTATGGTGCGAAAATTGGCAGTCGACCCTAAATAATGTAAAGTGAGAGGTAATCCACGTGAGTGCTAAAAGGAATCGTTTAAACATCCGATACACCATACATCAATCAAATCTAAAGGCCGTAAATTCAACTAAATACCTAGGAATTACAATTGGGGACAACTTAAATTGGAAAGAACACTTGTATTAGTAGAATACTTAGGAGATGGAATAGATCTACAAAAGAGGCTGCCTACACTACACTTGTCTGTCCTCTTTTTGAGTGCTGATGCGCGGTGTAGGATCCTTAGCACATAGGATTAAAGGAGTACACGAAGAAAGTTCAACGAGGTGCAGTAAGTCTTGTATTATCGCGAAATAGGGGAGAGAGTGTCAGGAATTGGGGTGGACACCATTAAGACATAGGCGTTTCTCGTTGTGGTGGAATCTTCTCATGAAATTCCAGTCATCAATTTTCTCCTGTGAATGCGAAAATATTTTGTTGATGCCGAGCTACATAGGAAGAAATGATCTTCATAATAAAGGAAGCGAAATCAGAGGTGTTCGTTTTCTCCGCCTGCTGTTCGGGAATGGAATAATAGAGAATTAGTGTGAAGGTGGTTCAGTGAACTCCCAGCCAGGCTGTTAAGTGTGATCTGCAGAGTATCCATGTAGATATAGGCGTATAGGAAGGGGTACATGTGGTCGCAATACCGTACACGTAGTGCACAGCTGCCACATTGCCTTCGAATACTACCACAGGTCCTATGGAGTCCGGTTAACTGTCCGACCTGCATATGTGCACACAACTAACTATCAGTTATAACAAGAAACGTGATTGGTCAGGCCAGGCGACACGTTTTCACTGAGCCACGGTCCAGTCTCGGTGATATCGCGCCCATGAAAATTGTGATGATGATGTGTCAACAGCGGGGTAACTACTTCAGCAGTCAGAGCTGAAAGGTGTCCTCCAAAGCTCTTTTGCCTGCACCAGTATTGCGCTCTGTCATATCTGCCGCAGATCGCCGTCTATTCTGTTCTACAGAACGCACAAGCCTTCGATCTCCATGTTTTGCGATGAGACGTAGACGTAAAACACTCAGACACCGGGCTAGAACAATCTAATCTGCCCTTTATTAAAGTCGATTTTCACATTGAGTTTCCCAAATATGCACCGTATCACTAGAATGATTTCCACATTCGTCTCTCCTCCACTTATGTAGTTTCCTTAACACTTCATATGTCCAAAATACCACCTGAAGGTACCTATTTAGTGGTCATCGATTTATTTAGCTCTGGGCTAGGAATTATGGGTCATACGAATAGAACAGGGAACATTCTCCACAGAAGACTGTCGAATCAAAAGAACATTCCCTAAAAAAAGTTCTCAGTTTTGTATGAATAATAAACTAATGGCCAACCTTGTGTGAATGATCTGAAAAGCTAATCATTTGCATATCACAGCACCTTCTTCCTGTCGGTTAAATTTCGCGCCTGTAGTACGTCATCTTCGTGGTGTAGCAATTTTAATGGCCCGTAGTGTATATTCGCAGCATGTTCTCTAAGGAGGGAGTTCCTTCTCACCACTTCCCCGCCTTCTTGAGAAGGTTCTCGGTGTGTGTCGTCTGCCGCGTCCGGCACAGAACACACGTGTAAAACTACTTTTTCTTCAGCTCACTCAAACGGGCAAATTATTCAGCGTACAGTTATAGAACTGCCTTCACTGTGTTATGGAATAGTTGCACTACGTTTCGATACTACCTCCTTTACCAAAATGCATTTTCTGACGATGTTACCTCATTTGCCATATGTGGCATATTTTTTTGTTATTGAACTTAAGTGAACACAATACGTGAGCAAAGTTTTAACAATACATCACGCTTTCAGCTGCTCCGAACGACAACTCTGTCAGAGTTTTCTAATACGAGATAATTTTGTTTAACATGACGCCTAATAGTCCGCTCGTGCATCGAGTACTTAAACGTTCGACCGAGAGGTTTCTATACGAGAAACAGAACGCTAGATTTGTAATAAACCAGTTAGCAATATTAATGAATCGCTCACTTATTTATAACATAACATAATATAAGAATTATGCTGTGAGAAAAGATGATGATGACCATCTGAGAATGACAGTTACGCAGTTGTATGCCCTGTGGTGTATACCTAGATCCTCTTGCACACCAGTCTAAAAACTTGGCTCAGCTAAAAAGCACAAAAATATTTTCAATTTCACGTAGTTTGAAAGCTCATGCTCTCTTCTTTTATCATTTCGTCTGAGAGCTCATCTGCCCTTCTTTCATCATTTTCGGGACGGAAGTTCACCAGTCAAATAATGCTTTTATTGTCAAACCCAAATAAACTTCTACAGTTTGTCTTTTCCCTTTCCCTTCGGGCTATATATACACTCCTGGCCATTAAAATTGCTACACAAAGAAGAAAAGCTGATGATAAACGGGTATTCATTGGACAAATAAATTATACCTGAACTATCATGTGATTACATTTTCACGCAATTTGGGTGCATAGATCCTGAGAAATCAGTACCCACAACAAATACCTCTGGCCGTAATAACGGCCTTGATACGCCTGGGCGTTGAGTCAAACACGGCTTGGATGGCGTGAACAGGTACAGCTGCCCATGCAGCTTCAACACGATACCACAGTTCATCAAGAGTAGTGACTGGCGTATTGTGACGAGCCAGTTGCTCGACCACCATTGACCAGACGTTTTCAATTGGTGAGAGATCTGGAGAATGTGTTTGCCAGGGCAGCAGTCGAACATTTTCTGTATCCTGAAAGGCCCATACAGGACCTGCAAAATGCGGTCGTGCATTATCCTGCTGAAATGTAGGGTTTCGCAGGGATCGAATGAAGGGTAGAGCCACGGGTCGTAACAAGTCTGAAATGTAACGTCCACTGTTCAAAGTGCCATCAATGCGAACAAGAGGTGACCGAGACGTGTAACCAATGGCACCCCATACCATCACGCCGGGTGATACGCCAGTATGGCGGTCACGAAGACACGCTTCTAATGTGCGTTCACCGCGATGTTGTCATCATGATGCTGTAAACAGAACCTGGATTGATCCGCTAAAATGACGTTTTGCCATTTGTGCACCCAGGTTCGTCGTTGAGTACACAATCGCACGCGCTCTTGTCTGTGATGCAGCGTCAAGGGTAACCGCAGCCATTGTCTCCGAGCTGATAGTCCATTCTGCTGCAAACGTCGTCGAACTGTTCGTGTAGATGGTTGTTGTCTTGCAAACGTCCCCATCTGTCGACTCAGAGATCGAGTCGTGGCTGCACGATCCGTTACAACCACGCGGATAAGATGCCTGTCATCTCGACTGCGAGTGATACGAGGCCGTTGGGATCCAGCACGGCGTTCCGTATTACCCTCCTGAACCCACCGGTTCCATATTCTGCTAACAGTCATTGGATCTCGACCAATGCGAGCAACAACGTCGAGATACGATAAACGGCAATCGCGATAGTCTACAATCCGACCTTTATCAATCTCGGAAACGTGATGGTACGCATTTCTCCTTCTTACACGAGGCATCACAACAACTTTTCACGAGGCAACGCCGGTCAACTATTGTTTGTGTATGAGAAATCGGTTGGAAACATTCCTCATGTCAGCGGGTTGTAGGTGTCGCCACCGGTGCCAACCTTGTGTGAATGCTCTGAAAAGCTTATCATTTGCATATCACAAAATCTTCTTCCTGTCGGTTAAATTTCGAGTCTGTAGCATGTCATCTTCGTGGTGTAGCAATTTTAATGGCCAGTAGTGTATTTTTTCTGACCTTCTGAGCAGTTTAAAATCTGGTATTTTTACTAGAAAACAAGCTCGGTAAAACTTAACCTCTCAACAGAACTTACACAATACGAACTACGCTACAAAGTTTACTTCAAAACCTGAGAATTTTCTCCGTTTCTGAGAAACCTCGCTAGTTTTATTCATACGAAATCCTAGAATGTTCTTCACTTTTAGCATCTTCCCCCAAACTTTTACATTAACCGAGAACATTCTCAGGCCAAGTATTTTCTCCATTCACTTTATCCATGACAGTCTGTGAATGTACTCCGAAATTCCGAGAGTAAAGTACATTCTCCATTTCATTCATACGATCCTGTGATTCAAATAAAACAGTCTTCATAAACTTCACGTCTATACTGTAATACAAACACTACCAGCATAACATATCGCCTAGGTAGCTACTTACTTTAATTCGAATTTTCGGATTATACATGTTCATTTGAGTTATTAACTCAATATCTTTATTCCAGGGCAACGATGGCGCTAATCTTAGACTCGTGGATTAGTGAATTCCTGCTTTTCGTTTCCGCGGCTGCTCTCGCTATCTACCTATGGTTCGAACATGGCTTCAAATATTGGAAGAAGAAGGGCGTACCTTTTGTGGAGCCGAGCTTTCCGTTCGGAAACTTCAGGAAAAACATTTTGGGCCAGGAGACCCTGGGTGTTACGACACAACGCTTATACAAACAGCTACCAGGTACGTTTCAAGCCCTGCGGCAAGGGTAAGCTAGACAAAAGTTTTATGTATACTGTAAATTCTTCTTATACGGTGTACATCATGATGAGGATACCTAGCATAAATAAAGTCTTCGGTAAAGATTTTTTTAACCTAACAGCTCCTACTCGATCGTGTAAACGTATGAGATGTGATGAAGGGACGGCTTTCAAAACGACAACGTGTGTGAATGTGTGTACCTTCAGACAAACAGAGATACTTCTACATGAACCAGGTTTTCGAGATGCAGTAAGGTAGAACTTCGTGTCATAGCGCAAATTTCTGTATTTTGTTGCTTATTGGCACGTCTGTAACTTTTCTAAAAATAGTTGGAGACGAAAACACCCTTTGCAGAATCCGTGAACAGTAAATGCGTTTACATTTGTTTAAAATGCTTTCAGACCGTAAAAAAAATTGTAGATAATGCTTGGCTTTCGGGTTGACTGCCGCATTACACATCATAGACACAGCAAGCACCACAGATACTGGCTCAAAATACACGACTGATTCTGAAACATACATTGAAAGATTTGGGTACTAGCGTTACATAGGAATAATTAGCAGGACACAAGTCATGAAAATTGACTGACGGCCAAAAAAAGAGAACAGGTAGACATTGCAGCAGATTTTATAGATGGCTGTTATGCAGCTCATCTTTACATTATGGGAGATGAAGAAACTGGTGCCTCCTGAAACAAATAATCGGCGAGAAGCGTAAACGAAGTGTATGTATATCTCTTGCAGGTGGCTCCTTTTGAGATAGCGTCAACACAAACCTGCAGATAAGCTAGGAGGAAGCGCGAGTTCCCAAACTTTTCCTCTGAAGAAACACTTTGAGAATCTTTGTATTTTGTGGATCATCATCAGTTTTCTGCTATATTAGCAGGTCCTTTGCCTCTCCATTTTCTGCGATCCATTGCTTCCTTCTTAAGGCTGCTCTATGTTGTACCGTCCATCACGTCATCCAGTATCTGAAATCTCTTCCTTCCTCGCTTCCTTTTCTCTTCTACATAACGTTCTAAAACTGTTTTTATCAGTCGGTCATTCTTTCTTAATATATGCCCAATTCAATTTCCTTTTCTTCTTTTTATCACATCTAGTAACTGTCTTTTCTCTCCCACTCTTCTCAGTACCTCTTCATTTTTTACTCTGTCCATCCAACTCACTCTTTCCATCCTCCGCCATGTCCACATCTCAAAATCCTCCAGCATTTCTCTGTCTTTCTTCCTCAAAGTCCATGTTTCAGCGCCATATAGAAGAACACTCCATACGAGACATTTTATGAGTCTCTTCCTGAGTTCATTGTCCAGACCGCTGCAGAAAATTCTCCTTTTCTTATAAAATTCCTCTTTTGCCATTCCTATCCTTGTTTTAATTTCCGTGGTGCAATTCCAGTCGGTGTCTATCCTGCTTCCAAGATACTTAAAATTTTGCACCTGTTCTAGTATTTCTCCATTCAGCACAATTTTTATTTCTTTATTTCCTCCTAATGCCAATACTTTTGTTTTCTTTGTGTTAATTTTCATTCTATAATTTTTTCCGTCCTCCAATTTCTACCCCTTTGTCATCTAATGAGCATTGGTCAATCATATTTTACAAGTAGAGATTGAAAAGAGGATGGAACACATTGTTTATGTCGTAAGTTAATTAATTTTTTTTTTAAATGGGAACAATCTGTTTTATTAAAACATGACTAATAACACAGAAATCGTAATAAAATTTTAAGAAAGTAGTAAGTATCGTCAAAAAGTCGAGAAAAATCTCTATGTTATTAAGTTTTTCGCGTAGCACCAGAGGAGAAAGAAGGCAGAGGACTGGGTGGGATGTCATGAGCTTAATAGATTTACATTTGCTAAATCAATAAAGTAACTTGCGTAAAAAGAGAGAGCCTTAGGCTAAAATCATAAAAAATAAAATTATCTAGAAAATTATCGCAAAAATATTAAGAGTGTAGAACATTGGAGAAGGGATGTCATAATCATACTGGATTTACGTATGGTAAAATTTTATAGGATACTGTGTAAAAAGAGAGAACATACTGCTAACGTTGTGTGAACTTACCGTTAAAATATTCAGAGTGTGGAACAAAACATGTGTAAACTGTAAAAGGTACAAAATAATCAAATTACACACGGCCCAGTCGCGTCAACGTGACCATCGGCTACGTTCGACGTCAGGGCGCTATAACTACCCACGGACGGCAGGTGGCAGCACTAGCAGAGGAGGATAATCAAAGTCTTCCCGGGCCACGCAGGAAACAATGCAATCGTTGCCGTAATGGGGAAACGATACGATTTGTTTGACTCGCAAGAGCGCATGTACACTGCTGGCCATTAAAATTGCTAGATCACGAAGATGACGTGCTACAGATGCGAAATTTAACCGACAGGAAGAAGATGCTGTTATATGCAAATGATTAGCTTTTAAGAGCGTTCACACAAGGTTGGCGCCGGTGGTGACACCTACAACCTGCTGACATGTGGAAAGTTTCCAACCGATTTCTCATACACAAACAGCAGTTGGCCGGCGTTGCCCGGTGAAACGCTGTTGTGATACCTCGTGTAAGGAGGAGATATGCGTGCCATCACGTTTCCGACTTTGATAACGGTCGGATTGTAGTATATCGAAATTTCGGTATATCGTATCACGACATTGCTGCTCGCGTTGGTCGAGATCCAACGACTGTTAGCATAATATGGAATCGGTGGGTTCAGGATGGTAATACGGAACGCCGTGCTGGATCCCAACGGCCTCGTATCACTCGCAGTCGAGATGACAGGCATCTTATCCGCATGGTTGTAACGGATCGTGCAGCCACGTCTCGATCCCTGAGTCGACAGATGGGGACGTCTCCAAGAGAACAACCATCTACACGAACAGTTCGACGACGTTTGCAGCAGCATGGACTATCAGCTCGGAGACAATGGCTGCGGTTACCCTTGACGTTGCATCACAGACAGGGGCGCCTGCGATTGTGTACTCAACGACGAACCTGGGTGCACAAATGGCAAAACGTCATTTTAGCGGATCAATCCAGGTTCTGTTTACAGCATCATGATGGCAACATCGCGGTGAATGCACATTAGAAGCGTGTTTTCGTGATCGCCATACTGGCGAATCACCCGGCGTGATGGTAAGGGGTGCCATTGGTTACACGTCTCGGTCACCTCTTGTTCGCATTGACGGCACTTTGAACAGTGGACGTTAGATTTCAGATGTGTTACGACCCGTAGCTCTACCCTTCATTCGATCCCTGCGAAACCCTACATTTCAGCAGGATAATGCACGACCGCATTTTGCAGGTCCTGTATGGGCCTTTCAGGATACAGAAAATGTTCGACTGCTGCCCTGGCAAGCACATTCTCCAGATCTCTCACCAATTGAAAACGTCTGGTCAATGGTGGTCGAGCAACTGCCTCGTCACAATACGCCAGTTACTACTCTTGATGAACTGTGGTATCGTGTTGAAGCTGCATGGGCAGCTGTACCTGTTCACGCCATCCAAGCCGTGTTTGACTCAACGCCCAGGCGTATCAAGGCCGTTATTACGACCAGAGGTGTTTGTTGTGGGTACTGATTTCTCAGGATCTATGCACCCAAATTGCGTGAAAATGTAATCACATGTCAGTTCTAGTATAATATATTTGTCCAATGAATACCCGTTTATCATCTGCATTTCTTCTTGGTGTAGCAGGCCATGGATGACAGGCGTGAGTGACGGTTGCGCAGTAGTGTACATTGGCTTTCGGGTCAAGGGTGAAGAAATTTCCGAAACAACAAAGTTTTTAAACAGTTCGGATGCAGTACACCTCGCATGGCAAATTGGTACTATCCAAAACCAGCACCGAGGCAATTGTGGTGCTCAACAGGCCATGGATGACAGGTGTGAGTGACGGTTGCGGAGATGTGTACGAGCGAGTAGATATCCAACTGTTGAGCAACTGACCGATCCAAATAAACCAAGGGGCTACAGACAGTGTCTCCTCAACCACCGTTTAGCGAACATAGCTGCATATGGGCCACCACAGATGGCGGCTCGAAGTGCATGTGCGTGGTTCGAAGAACACCAGCGTGAATTTGCCGTATTTCCCTCGCCACCAGATGCCTCTGATTTAAACCCAATCGAAAATCTGTGTAGCTTCATCGATCGGGCTATCCGCGCCATGGATTCTTAACCGAGGAACATAGTGCAGCTGGCCACGACGCAGGAGTCGGCATGGCTCCACATCTCAGCCGGTACCTCCCAGAACTTCATTGGCTCTCGTCCTGCACGTTCGCACTGCAAAAGATGGTTATTCATATTTTTGACAGATGGTCATATTAATATCATTGGACCGCATAAAAGTGTAATTAAGTAAAGTAACTAAAATTGAATTAAGTGTTTCGAAATATTAGAAGCGGATAACTGAGTTGTACAGAACCAAATATATACATTTTCTGTTTGTGTACTTCTGAAGTCTTATACTGTTAATGTTCTCAGATACTTAACTCATTTTTTTAAATTGCTAAGGTCATCAGTCCCTAAGCCTATACACTACTTAACCTAAATTATCCTAAGGACAAACACGCACACCCATGCCCGAGGGAGGACTCGAACCTCCCCCGGACCAGCCGCACAGTCCATGACTGCAGTGCCCCAGACCGCTCAGCTAATCCCGCGCGGCAAATTCATCTTTGATTACTTTACGTAATTCTCCTTTAATAATTCCATCATTTTATACCTTTCACAGTTTACACATCTTTTGTTCCACCCTCTTAATATTACATAATTTTTTTTATAATTTTAGAAGACAACTCTCTCTTGATGCACAGTATACAATAACGTTTGGCCAAATGTAAATCAGATATACTCAGGGCATCCCTCCTCCACTGTCCTATACTCTTAATATGTTAATGATAATATTCTACATCATTTTACTTTTTATAATTTTAGCGTAAGACAATCTTTTTACACGAGTTCCTTACATATTTACCAAATGCAAACGTATTAAATTCATGATCTCCCCCCCCCCCCCTCCCCGTCCCATCTCTGCACCTCGCACCACTCTTTTGCATTTCCCCTCTTCTCCCTCTTAACCCTCTCCCCGCCCTCCACTATCAAGCGATTTAAAATATGGACAGCCGTTACATACTATGGTATTCTGGTGTGAAGTTCTGATACTGACACGGCGGATTCCTGATACAGCTACATGTGTAAATTCAACATTTATTTACAAAACATTTCCACTTTTTATAAAATAATAGTACATACTTAGTCCTGATCTGTTTTTAGATCTAAAGATAATTCAGGCTGTTCGAAACAAGTAAAACTGTAAAAAACAATGTACAACTGGGACTAAAAAATAAACAATGTATTAAAATTATTGTAAATTCTGAAATGGTCAGGTAGTTTCACAGTAGATAGTGAAAATCTGGTGATCGTTCAAAAATGGTTCAAATGGCTCTGAGCAGTATGCGACTTAACTTCTGAGGTCATCAGTCGCCTAGAACTTAGAAGTAATTAAACCTAACTAACCTAAGGACATCACACACAGCCATGCCCGAGGCAGGATTCGAACCTGCGACCGTAGCGGTTGCTCGGCTGCATACTGTAGCGCCTAGAACCGCACGGCCACTCCAGCCGGCGATCGTTCAAGGACGGGAATAAATTAGCTGAGAGGGTATACATCCGTTCGAATTACAGGTTAGATGCTGAACTGATTCTTCTATACTAGACGAGAGTGGTTGTGTGGTATAATATTTAGGTTACAGGCAGAGGCTTGGAAGCACACTGCCTAACAAAAACAAAACAAAAAAAGCGCCAGAAGCCATCTTCGGATGTCAGTGTATTTTCGTACATGTACACGGCAGGTATATAAATGATAAGATCTGCAATTTTCTGTGACAGGTGAAACGGCGACCAGTGAACACTGGCGTAGTTAGTGTCTAGTGTTGTTACATCTACAGCACTACTCTGCAATTCATACTTAAGTGCCTGGCAGAGGATTCATCGAACCACCTTGAGACTATTTCCTTTAGTTCCTTACAGTTTGCCGGCCGCGGTGTTCTAGCGGTTCTAGGCGCGCAGTCCGGAACCGCGCGACTGCTACGGTCGCAGGTTCGAATCCTGCCTCGGGCATGGATGTGTGTGATGTCCTTAGGTTAGTTAGGTTTAATTACTTCTAAGTTCTAGGCGACTGATGAGCTCAGAAGTTAAGTCGCATAGTGCTCAGAGCCATTTGAACCATTTTTGAACCTTACAGTTTCATTCTCGAACATAGCTTGGTCAAAATAAACACTTAGCTCTTTCAGTACGAGTTCTGATTTCTCTTACTTTATTGTGATGGTCGTTTATTTCTGTGTAGGATGGTGTCATTAATTATTTTCGCATTCCAAGGAGAACGCGAAAAACGCCTTTATTTTAATGACTGCCACCCCAAGTCGCTTATCATAACCGTGCCACCCTCTCTCCTATTTCGCGATAATACAAAACGAGCTTCTCTTCCTATCTATAAAATTTCGGGCATGCAGCCGCGTAAATTCACTTCTTCTTCTAATATTTCGGCTGGATGTCGTCCAACCATCACCAGAGTGAGGCGAGGTGACTGACTAGAGCGTCAGTCACTTCGGCTCACTCTGAAGATGGCTGGAAGGTATTCAGCCGAAATATTAGAAGAAGACGTCGTATTTACGCGGCTGCATGCCCGAAATTTCATGTATCAGTATTTGCGCCACGAAAATATGGCGATGCACATCCAGCTGCTCTTCTTTGGACTTTTTCGATGCGATGTCAGTCCTGACAATGTTGAGTGTTTATGGAAAAAGTTCAAGGCAATCGTAAAATGCGTTTTAGACAGGTACGTGTCGAGCAAAACTGTGAGGGACGAGAAAAACCCACCGTGGTACAACAACAAAGTTAGGAAACTACTGCGAAAGCAAAGAGAGCTTCACTCTAAGTTTAAACGCAATCAAAACCTCTCAGATGGTTCAGATGGCTCTGAGCACTATGGGACTTAACATCTATGGTCATCAGTCCCCTAGAACTTAGAACTACTTAAACCTAACTAACCTAAGGACATCACACACATCCATGCCCGAGGCAGGATTCGAACCTGCGACCGTAGCAGTCGCGCGGCTCCGGACTGAGCGCCTAGAACCGCTAGACCACCGCGGCCGGCAAAACCTCTCAGACAAACAGAAGCTGAACAATGTCAAAGTTAGCGTAAGGAGGGCTATGCGTGAAGCGTTCAGTGAATTCGAAAGTAAAATTCTATGTACCGACTTGACAGAAAATCCTAGGAAGTTCTGGTCTTACGTTAAATCAGTAAGTGGCTCGAAACAGCATATCCAGACACTCCGGGATGATGATGGCATTGAAACAGAGGATGACACGCGTAAAGCTGAAATACTAAACACCTTTTCCAAAGCTGTTTCACAGAGGAAGACCGCACTGCAGTTCCTTCTCTAAATCCTCGCACAAACGAAAAAATGGCTGACATCGAAATAAGTGTCCAAGGAATAGAAAAGCAACTGGAATCACTCAACAGAGGAAAGTCCACTGGACCTGACGGGATACCAATTCGAATCTACACAGAGTACGCGAAAGAACTTGCCCCCCTTCTAACAGCCGTGTACCGCAAGTCTCTAGAGGAACGGAAGGTTCCAAATGATTGGAAAAGAGCACAGGTAGTCCCAGTCTTCAAGAAGGGTCGTCGAGCAGATGCGCAAAACTATAGACCTATATCTCTGACGTCGATCTGTTGTAGAATTTTAGAACATGTTTTTTGCTCGAGTATCATGTCGTTTTTGGAAACCCAGAATCTACTATGTAGGAATCAACATGGATTCCGGAAACAGCGATCATGTGAGACCCAACTCGCTTTATTTGTTCATGAGACCCAGAAAATATTAGATACAGGCTCCCAAGTAGATGCTATTTTTCTTGACTTCCAGAAGGCGTTCGATACAGTTCCGCACTGTCGCCTGATAAACAAAGTAAGAGCCTACGGAATATCAGACCAGCTGTGTGGCTGGATTAAAGAGTTTTTAGCAAACAGAACACAGCATGTTGTTATCAATGGAGAGACGTCTACAGACGTTAAAGTAACCTCTGGCGTGCCACAGGGGATTGTTATGGGACCATTGCTTTTCACAATATATATAAATGACCTAGTAGATAGTGTCGGAAGTCCCATGCGGCTTTTCGCGGATGATGCTGTAGTATACAGAGAAGTTGCAGCATTAGTGTCAGAAGTCCCATGCGGCTTTTCGCGGATGATGCTGTAGTATACAGAGAAGTTGGAGCATTAGAAAATTGTAGCGAAATGCAGGAAGATCTGCAGCGGATAGGCACTTGGTGCAGGGAGTGGCAACTGACCCTTAACATAGACAAATGTAATGTATTGCGAATACATAGAAAGAAGGATCCTTTATTGTATGATTATACGATAGCGGAACAAACACCGGTAGCAGTTACTTCTGTAAAATATCTGTGAGTATGCGTGCGGAACGATTTGAAGTGGAATGATCATATAAAATTAATCGTTGGTAAGGCGGGTACCAGGTTGAGATTCATTGGGAGAGTGCTTAGAAAATGTAGTCCATCAACAAATGGGGTGGCTTACAAAACACTCGTTCGACCTATACTTGAGTATTGCTCATCATTGTGGGATCCGTACCAGATCGGGTTGACGGAGGAGATAGAGAAGATCCAAAGAAGAGCGGCGCGTTTCGTCACAGGGTTATTTGGTAACCGTGATAGGGTTACGGAGATGTTTAACGAACTCAAGTGGCAGACTCTGCAAGAGAGGCGCTCTGCATCGCGGTGTAGCTTGCTCGCCAGGTTTCGAGAGGTTGCGTTTCTGGATGAGGTATCGAATATATTGCTTCCCCCTACTTATACCTCCCGAGGAGATCACGAATGTAAAATTAGAGAGATTAGAGCGCGCACCGAGGCTTTTAGACAGTCGTTCTTCCCGCGAACCATACGCGACTGGAACAGGAAAGGGAGCTAATGACAGTGGCACGTAAAGTGCCCTCCGCCACACACCGCTGGGTGGCTTGCGGAGTATAAATGTAGATGTAGATGTAGGTGTAGATCTCGTAAGGATCCCGCACGGCACAGCAGTGCCCTAGGAGAGGACGGACAATCGTCATGTTGGTATTTTCTTTAGTGGATCTGTTGCATCTTCTAAATATTCTTCCAGTAAGAAGCAGTCTTTGGTTTTCCTTTCCCATAACAGGGTCTATGTGAACGTTCTAATTTAAGTTGTTCGTAACTGTAATTTCTAGGTACTTAGTAGAACTGACAGCCTTTAGATTTGTGTGATTTATCGTGCAAGCGAAATTTATCGGATTCTTTTTAGTATTCACACTTTTCTTTGTTTGGAGCAAAATGGCACTTAAGCACCATATACATATCATGTCTAAGTCATTTTGTGATTGGTTTTGATCTACTAATGACTTTGCTAGACGGCAAATAACAGTATAAGCTGAAATCAATCCAAGAGGGCTCCTCAGATTGTCTCCTAAATCATTTATGTAGATTAGGAACAGCATGTAGATTAGGAACGGCCTATAACATTTCCTTGGGGAACACCAGTATCATTTCTCTTTTACTCGAAGACTTTCCGTCGATTACTGAGAGAAGGCCGGTGTGGCCGAGCGGTTGTAGGCGCTTCAGTCTGGAACCGCGAGACTGCTACGGTCGCAGGATTGAATCCTGACTCGGGCATTGATGTGTGTGATGTCCTTAGGTTAATTAGATTCAAGTAGTTCTAAGTTCTAGGGGACTGATGCCCTCATATGTTAAGTCCTATAGTGCTCAGAGCCATTTTTTGAATACTGCAAACTGTGATCTTTCTGACCGAAAATCACGAATCCAGTCGCACAACTGAGACGCTACTCCATTGGCACGCAGTTTGATTAGAGCTCTCTTGTGAGGAACGATGTAAAAAGCCTTCTGAAAATGTAGAAGTATGGAATCAATTTGAGGTCCCCTGTCAGTAGCACCCGCTACTTCGTGCGAATAATGTGCTAGTTGTGCTTCACGAGAATGATATTTTTGAAATCGTGCTGACTATGGATCAACATAACGTTTTCTTCGAGGTAAGTCTTAATGTTGGAACACAGTATATTTTCTAAAATTCTACTGTCAGTCGACGTCAATAATATGGGTCTGTAAATCATCGGATGACTCCTATTTCCTTTCCTGAGTGTTGGGGTGACCTATGTAACTTTCAAATCTTTAGATTCGTATCTTTGGACGAGCGAGAAGTTATATGTGATTGCTAAGTACGGAGCAATTGTGTCAGCATTCTCTAAAAGAAATATGACTGGTATACAATCTGGACTCGAAGACCTGCATTAATTCGGTGATTTAAATTGCTTCACTACACCGAGAATGTCTACTTTTAAGCCACACATCTTGGCTGCTGCTCTTGATGCCAGTTCTGTATTATTTAATTCACTGTCTTTGGTGACAGAATTTCGGAAAACCGTGTTTAGTAACTAGTTTCCAGTGGCACTGTTCTCAGTAATATTATCACTGGTACCGCGAAGTATAGATATACACTCCTGGAAATTGAAATAAGAAAACCGTGAATTCATTGTCCCAGGAAGGGGAAACTTTATTGACACATTCCTGGGGTCAGATACATCACATGATCACACTGACAGAACCACAGGCACATAGACACAGGCAACAGAGCATGCACAATGTCGGCACTAGTACAGTGTATATCCACCTTTCGCAGCAATGCAGGCTGCTATTCTCCCATGGAGACGATCGTAGAGATGCTGGATGTAGTCCTGTGGAACGGCTTGCCATGCCATTTCCACCTGGCGCCTCAGTTGGACCAGCGTTCGTGCTGGACGTGCAGACCGCGTGAGACGACGCTTCATCCAGTCCCAAACATGCTCAATGGGGGACAGATCCGGAGATCTTGCCGGCCAGGGTAATTGACTTACACCTTCTAGAGCACGTTGGGTGGCACGGGATACATGTGGACGTGCATTGTCCTGTTGGAACAGCAAGTTCCCTTGCCGGTCTAGGAATGGTAGAACGATGGGTTCGATGACGGTTTGGATGTACCGTGCACTATTCAGTGTCCCCTCGACGATCACCAGTGGTGTACGGCCAGTGTAGGAGATCGCTCCCCACACCATGATGCCGGGTGTTGGCCCTGTGTGCCTCGGTCGTATGCAGTCCTGATTGTGGCGCTCACCTTCACGGCGCCAAACACGCATACGACCATCATTGGCACCAAGGCAGAAGCGACTCTCATCGCTGAAGACGACACGTCTCCATTCGTCCCTCCATTCACGCCTGTCGCGACACGACTGGAGGCGGGCTGCACGATGTTGGGGCGTGAGCGGAAGACGGCCTAACGGTGTGCGGGACCGTAGCCCAGCTTCATGGAGACGGTTGCGAATGGTCCTCGCCGATACCCCAGGAGCAACAGTGTCCCTAATTTGCTGGGAAGTGGCGGTGCGGTCCCCTACGGCACTGCGTAGGATCCTACGGTCTTGGCGTGCATCCGTGCGTCGCTGCGGTCCGGTCCCAGGTCGACGGGCACGTGCACCTTCCGCCGACCACTGGCGACAACATCGATGTACTGTGGAGACCTCACGCCCCACGTGTTGAGCAATTCGGCGGTACGTCCACCCGGCCTCCCGCATGCCCACTATACGCCCTCGCTCAAAGTCCGTCAACTGCACATACGGTTCACGTCCACGCTGTCGCGGCATGCTACCAGTGTTAAAGGCTGCGATGGAGCTCCGTATGCCACGGCAAACTGGCTGACACTGACGGCGGCGGTGCACAAATGCTGCGCAGCTAGCGCCATTCGACGGCCAACACCGCGGTTCCTGGTGTGTCCGCTGTGCCGTGCGTGTGATCATTGCTTGTACAGCCCTCTCGCAGTGTCTGGAGCAAGTATGGTGGGTCTGACACACCGGTGTCAATGTGTTCTTTTTTCCATTTCCAGGAGTGTAGATTATGTCTTGCCACTGGTGTACTTCACATATGACCAGAATCGCCTTAGATTTTCTGCCAGATTTCCAGACAGAGTTTCGTTGAGGATGCTGCTAAAAGCACCTCGCTTTGAAGTCTGTCCTAAGTTTGGAGCTTATGTAAAACATCGCCAATCTTGAAGATTGTGCGTTCTTTTAAAGATTTGGCATGTTTTTTGTTTTTTTTTTTTTTTTTTCATTGCTTCTACAACAAAGTTCTGACCGGTTTTGAGGGCGGTGGAGGATCAGTACCATCTTCTATTAATTTATTTTTTATAACTTTCTCACTTCCCGTAGATACTATTTCTTTGAATTTAAGCCACATTTGATGTACAGTTACGTAATGGAGAATGTCTCTTAGCAAGATGTTATGCCAGTTCTTCTCTGCTGTTTTAAATAGACATATTTTGCGTTTGTTTTTGGCGGATTTGGATGTTAGAGTATTCAGTGTCGCTCCATCGATCTTGTGGCCACTAATCCCTCGATCCGTCAAGATGCTCCCTATCTGCTCAAGATTATTTGTCGCGAAGAGGTCAAACATGTTTTCGCAACTACTCAGACTTCGAGAGGGCTCTTGAACTAGCCGTTCAAAATCATATTCGGAGAAAGCATTTAGCACGATTTCGGACAATGTCTTATGCCTACCACCTACTTAAACATGTATTTTCGCCAAACTGAAGTCACCCCTAACTCCTGTATTAGTGAGGTCTGATAAGATAAGGAATGAGGAGGTTCTCTGCAAAATCAGTGGGGAAGGAAATAGGCCCTATATGGAAAACACCGACGAGAAGAAGGCACAAGATGATAGGACATCTGCTAAGACGTCAGGGGATAGCTTCCATGATAGTAGATGGAGTGTAGAAGGTGAAAACAGTATAGGAAAACAGAGGTTGGAATATATCCAGCAAATAACTGATGATGTAAGTTGCAAGTGCTATTCTGTGACGAAAAGGTTGACACAAGAGAGTCAGAAGACCGATGACTCAAAAACTAAGAAAAAAAGGAATGAATCGGTATCTATTTGAAATGCGACTCATGTTTTCTTTGAACTGTTCAGCAACTGGATCGTCTGAGTCGGAGGGTCGGTAAAAGGAAACAGGCGTGGTGGGGTATGTAAATGGCGTCAGATCCATCAGATGTTGAGTAACCCCCCTGAATAACACGGATTACCGTATATTCGGTTGAGAGAGAGTTATCAGCAGCTGACACAATTTTAAAGGGGCACCATTGTGGGTTTACATTTTACATCGGTCTAATCATGTAATATCGAGATTTCTGGGGCATTTGGATGTGACAGTGGTAATGTTGTATTTCATGGGAACGTCGTCAGGGCTCCACTTCACCACACCTGACCACCGCAAATGGAGGATTTTTGTACTGTGCACCAAACACATCGTAACTCCTTCACACCTACGATTGGCATTCCCTGCAACATTCTGTGTCATCCCGCACCGTTTGTTGGAGACTAGCAGCAACCGAGTTAGGGAATTAACTTCCTTGTGTGGGTTGCCGTTAAGACGACAACACAGACGCGAGCGCCTGGAGTGTTGTCGCGACGGAGAAGTATGGACTGCTGATCAATGACGTCATATTATACTAGTGGCCATTAAAATTGCTACACAAAGAAGAACTGCAGTTGATAAACGGGTATTCACTGGACAAATATATTATACCAGAACTGACACGTGATTACATTTTCACGCAATTTGGGTATATAGATCCTGAGAAATCTGTACCCTGAACAACCACCTCTGGCCGTAATAAGGGCCTTGATACACCTGGGCATTGAGTCAAACAGAGCTTGGATGGCGTGTACAGGTACAGCTGCCCATGCAGCTTTTACACGATACCACAGTTCATCAAGAGTAGTGACTGGCGTATTGTGACGAGCCAATTGTTCGGCCACCATTGACCAGACGTTTCCAGTTGGTGAGAGATCTGGAGAATGTGCTGCCCAGGGCAGCAGTCGAACATTTCCTGTATCCAGAAAGGCCCGTGCAAGACCTGCAACATGCGGTCGTGCATTATCCTGCTGAAATGTAGGGTTTCGCAGGGATTGAATGAAGGATAGAGCCACGGGTCGTAACACATCTGAAATGTAACGTCCACTGTTCAAAGTGCCGTCAATGCGAACAAGAGGTGACCGAGATGGGTAACCAATGGCACCCCATACCATCACGCCGGGTGCTACGCCAGTATGGCGATAGCGAATACATCTTCCAATGTGCGTTCACCGCGACGTCGCCAAACACGGATGCGACCATCGTTATGCTGTAATCAGAACCTGGCTTCATCCGAAAAAATTACTTTTTGCCATTGGTGCACCCAGGTTCGTCGTTGAGTACACCATCGCAGGCGCTCCTGTCTGTGATGCAGCGTCAAGGGTAGCCGCAGCCATTGTCTCCGAGCTGATAGTCCATCCTGCTGCAAACGTCGTCGAACTGTTCATGCAGATGGTTGTTGTCTTGCAAACGTCCCCATCTATTGACTCAGGGATCGAGACGTGGCTGCACGATCCGTTACGGCCATGCGGATAAGATGCCTGTCATCTCGACTGCGAGTGATACGAGGCCGTTGGGATCCAGCACGGCGTTCCGCATTACCCTCCTGAACCCACTGATTCCATATTCTGCTAACAGTCATTAGATCTCGACCAACGCGAGCAGCAATGTCGCGATATGATAAACCGCAATCGCGATAGGCTACAATCCGACCTTTATCATAGTCGGAAACGTGATGGTACGCATTTCTCCTCCTTACACGAGGCATCACAACAACGTTTCACCAGACAGCGCCGGTCAACTGCTGTTTGTGTATGAGAAATCGGTTGGAAACTTTCCTCGTGTCAGCACGTTGTAGGTGTCGCCATCAGCGCCAACCTTGTGTGAATGCTCTGAAAAGCTCATTTGCGTATCACAGCATCTTCTTCCTGTCGGTTTAATTTCGCATCTGTAGCACGTCATCTTCGTGGTGTAGCAATTTTAATGGCCAGTAGTGTATGTTCAGTGATGAATCGCAATTCTACACCATTCCGAATGCCAGGGGCTAGTGTGGCTGCGACCTGGGGGTGATTACGTTCTTCTAATGCTTTGGAGAGGCTCAGCTTTGCTACTCCTGGCGTAACAAAGCTGTGGGTGGGTTTACATTCAGGTCACGGCTGGCAGTTACTCAGGGAATTCTGAAGGCACACAGTACGTCAAATACATTCTGCGTCCTGATGTATTACTTCTTATGCGACATTAGTTTGGTGTCGTTTTTCAACAGGATAATGCTCGTTCACACGTGGAACTTGTATCTATGAGGTGTCTGCCTCATGTTGAGGTGATCCCGAGACCGGCAAGATCTAGCTTGGACGTGGACTTCGTCCCAGTGCCAGTATCTCGGATCTCTAGTGCCATTTACAACAGTTGTGGCCCAGCTTGCATTAGGAAAGGATGCAACGGCTTTGTGACAACATATCTACGCGAATCAGTGCATACATCTAGGCCAGAGGGACGGCAACGTCATAATGATTAGTTGGCTCGTCATGACACGTTCTTTCTAAATTTGTCTGGAATTTTTAATCACTGGAATAACATCGCCTATTGCCTCAAGCCGTATTATATTCGTTTCGCTTCCTCCTCCCTTTCTGAGCTACTTCTCTTTTATTGTCAGGCAGTATAGTAATAAAGAACCGAATAAAATTTTTCAGCAGTAGACGGGAAAGCGGCGCATGTTCATTAAACTGCATTTCCAGTGGTGCAGTATCTTTCTACGGGTGGCGGAAAGGTGATTATATTTTGCTAACTGGACACGGAGTACTGTTAATTTAAGATACATAAATGCTATTTTATTGTTCTGTTATTGTTTCTGTTTATCCACCTTCCTGGTTGGTCCATACTTTTGATTACAAGAATGGATTATATTTGTCTTATTGCGGACAAATTTGTCCGTTTCATATTTTCCCTGCTTTTCATCGATCCAACTAACAAACTAAAAGTCTTCGAGACAGAAGTAGCTAGAGAACCTAAGAAACTCTAACAGACTGGAAGTCCTTGTCTCATGGATATTTAAATGTGAAGTAAGACTGGCGTCTGTAATACACAATTTATGGAGTGGGAAGCGGGCAGAACACCAGTAGTTATTTTACATGGGTAGTGATGGTTGTGATTTGTGTCTCAGATGAATGTAGTATTTGAGAAGTATACAAGGAGAGAAGCCTCAGGCACATTACAGTGTGATAATCATGGCGGTGCGCAGCATTTCACCGAAGGCGCGGAAGGGAAAGCCTCTAAAACTGGCATTTCATTTATAACTCGGTCGGTGAGTTTTATTACGTATCGTACTATAACTACTAAATTTTATAGCAGACAGAAAGCTTTTTATATCTCAGGCAACTGATGGATTACCCTGCAGTTCGGGTAGATCCAAGGGGACTGGACATTATGCTTTTATTAAGGTACTTAAGGTAATTAACGGTAAGGTTGGAGTTGGATCCGACCCCAGCGAGTCTGTTTTGTTTATAACTCCCCACTCCCTTTTCTGAGAGCGCTGTGGTTCCAGCTACCCTACCAGCCAGTCGTCCCGAGAACGCCGAGGAGGCCACGTCAGTCTGGTGAGTGACCTGCAGCTACCCCCTCTATCCGAAACCTACATTACCCGCGCTCGGGTTGGATCCGACCCCACCTTACTGTTTACGTCACACTTACTAGTTTCTTTTGTGGGGAGGATTCAACCCCATATTGATGTTTACATTACATCTAAGTTTTGTTTTCTCTTCTAGTATCTTACTACAATGGCGCATCAACTCCTTAGAACTCCTGAGGAGATATACAACGAGTTTCTCCGACAGGAGGCTGAGTCAGAGGATGGCGACAATATCGATGCAGAAAACTGTTCAGAAACCGAGGATGTATTATCTAATACTGATGACGAGGATTATGTATTTCATTGTGCGGCAGGAGCATTCGAGTTTGATAATTCTCAGTCAGATTTAGATGATGAGAGAAATTTTGAGCTAGGTAAAGACTTCGAGACAATATGGACCAACAAACCCATCCATTCAAAATTTTGTAGGACACCAGCGTCAAATATTATTACTCATCTCCCTGGTCCACGTGGGGAAGCATAGGGGGTCACTAATGAATTGGAAATACTGTATTTTTATTATTTATAGATTCGAAAATTATAGAAAAAATTGTTTTGTACACAAATCTTGAAATCGAGAAATCTAGGCAAAAGTACAATATGGTCCAGTGGTTTCATTCACCAACAGAGAGCGTTGAAATAAAAGGGTTGATGGGCCTTCTCTTCATGAGTGGTGTCCTGAAAAATTCTATGCTCAGTGTAGATGAGATGTTCTCAGCAACCTATGGACCTCCGGTATTCCGTTGCACTATGTGCAAGAAAAGGTTTGCATTTCTTCTAGAAAATCTCCGCTTCGATGATAAAGCCACCAGAGAGGCAAGAAAAATCAACGACAAATTTGCGGCTTTCAGAAAAGTGTGGGACATGTTTGAATCTAACAATGAAAAAAATTACAGTTCATCTGAATATGTCACAGTAGATGAGACTCTACTGAGTTTTCTGGGTGCCTGTCCATTCAAAACGTATATCCCATCGAAACCCGACAAATATGGGTTGAAAATAATGTCACCATGCGACGCAAGGACATTCTGTTTTTTGGATGGCATTCCATACACTGGCAAGGACAACAGAATAAAGAGGAGACTTGGAAATTTGCCTTTACCTGCCCAGTATGTTTTGCGCCTGACGAAATCTATCAGGGGTTCTAATAGAAAAATTACAGCGGACAATTGGTTCTCCTCACTGGAGGTGACTGATGCCATCCTCCAAAAAAAAACTCACATTTGTAGGTACACTGAGGAGGAACAAACAACAAATACCCTCATCAATGCTACGTTCCGCTCCAGTAGGCTCTTCAACATTTATGTAGCAGGACGACAAAATTTTGGTGTCATTTACCCCAAAGAAAAATAAAAAAAGTTTTACTGATATCGTCTATGGACTTCTCTGGAGAGATAAATGAAAAATCAAATAAGCCTGAAATTGTGGAGTTCTACAATCTAACTAAAGGAGGGGTCGATGTATTAGATATGCTTTGCCACAGCAGGACACAAAAAGAAAATCGAGAAGATGGCCCATGCGGTACTTTTATGCTATTTTAGACATCGCTGCTATAAATAGTTTTATCATTTACAAAAGCAATGGCAAAATGGACAGCTTTTCAAATGACGCGAGAATATCATTTCTCAAAAATCTTGCGCTCTCTTTGACAAAACCTCTTATGGAAAAGAGGTTGAATAACACACATCTTCCCCGTGAGCTCCGTTCGTCTATTGGAAAACTTTTAGAAAAAAAAAAACAATCGAATTAGACAAGCCTACCCAAGCACAGCCACTAAAGAAAAGAAGATGTGATTTTTGTGACAGATCAAAAGATAGGAAGGGGAATGCTTTTTGTAGTAAGTGTAATCGTTCTATACGGGGGGAGCATAAAGTTATTATGTGCCCTGGCTGTAAAGAAACTGAGATGTGATAAATTGTGCCAAATATGTACTTTCAGGGATGTATGTGTTCGTCTCCAGGATAACATTATACATTTATTATTTGTTCCTATTACATTATGTGTACAAAGACATTTATTATTGAGAACTTTATATTTCGAAACTGCTGACACTATAATTATTTTCTACAATTAGTAAGAGATGTTTCTCATTTAGTTCTTATCTTTAGAATTTTTAAATTTCCTAGTTGATGACTGAATCTACTGATTTTTACTATGTTTTCAATAATTTTATAGAGAATATTTCTATTAAGGTATTTTTTTGTAATCATGTTCCTATTTTTTCAAAAGTACTTTATATTCTTACTTATTGACTATAAAAATAAAAAACTTGTTGTTATAACAAATGTTATATGTGTTTAATTGATAATAAAACTTTTTCCCATTGTTAATTTTTTATTTTACCCCGAAAAATCTATATTTGGAGGGTGGGGTCTGATCCAACCCCACCTAACCGTTTATGCCAAGAAACTTCACCTTACCGTTAGAGGGTTAAACTGTTTTTCAAGTTTCAGTGTAAGAAAGGCGATACTAGTTAGTAGAAGTCTCGATTTGCGCTTCAAAGAATTCCATCGTTTCTGAAAGACAAGGCATTCGATTACGGAGCGCGTGTCTCATTCACTTGTGGGTCTCTCTTCCTTCAATATATTTTAGCTAGACAGTCTACCAGGATGTGCACAGCTCTTCTAAACTATGCTACATGGGCTCATTGGGTTCAGAGCAAGCGACTTCGTTATGAAACAGCTAATGTCACTCCCTTCGAGGGTTTACCGAATCATGGTCAAACAGTCCCAGAGCTATATGTCGGAGCATTGCCTTCCTTAATACGCTGGTCTTCAAAGGCTTGCTAATGACGAAGCGGAGGACCAAATCTGCTAGACGGTGTACCGTACCGTTGCCTTTGAACGTCGAAAGCAAACGTAACACGTGCACAGTTTCATCTCTCATAACCACAGCCCACGAGAACATTCTACGAGCAAATGGGTTAGCCACACAAAGCAGACGGCCATTCTGTTGTGCTCGATATTTCACGTCGTTTCTGTGAGATGTACTGACGCTGCAAAGTTCATCTTTGGTAGTTTGGTGCAAAAGGAGACACAAAATCACTATGTTACAAAAGTCGTGGAATTCGTGCGTTTATTTACTTATATTTGCTCATATAAGCCGACTTCACCTATTACTTTTGTCTAAGAGTATGATCACGTGCGTCAGACAAAATCGTTTAGAAAACTAGGATCCAAAAACTTGACGTAAAATTTATACATTTTTTAGTGTTGATTTTATGAAAACTAGTGCGGCTGTTGTTACATTTCGTGCAGTTCTATAACATCATTTGTACACATAACCTGTACTTTTCGCAATCGTGATATACTATGTAGTATTATATCTTCAGTTGTAAAGTTAATCTGTACTTTTCAGAAACTTTCTCGTCCAAAACCAACTGTTTCATTGTGTATTAGCGTGAAAAAAGATACTTTTCCGACAATTTTCAGATGCTTGCAAGATTTCCATAAGTTAGGGTGTTTTGTGTAGCTTATTTCGTACTGAATCGGCTTTTTTGATTTTCAGTCCTGTAAATACACCAGTGTGCAAAACTAAAGAACGAAAGTAACTTTTGCTTGATGTAATTGGAAATTTGTTGTAAGGCCTATGGGACCAAACTGCTGAGGTCATCGGTCCCTAGGCTTACGCACTACTTAATCTAACTTAAACTACGAGGGTAATCCCAAAAGTAAGGTCTCCTATTTTTTACAAGCACATAGACCCGCTTCTTTCTACAATGGTTTACATCAGTTTACAGCTTGAATATTTAACTATTTTTCGACATAATCACCATTTCTGTCGATGCATTTTTGTAGACGCTGGGGCAGTTTTTGTATGCCCATGTCATACCAGCTCGCCGCCATGCTGTTCAGAAAGTTATGAACTGGCGTGATTGTTGCTTGGTTTCAGGTGTAAAGTGGCTTGGTTCAAATGGCTCTGAGCACTATGGGACTTAACTTCTGTGGTCATCAGTCCCCGAGAACTTAGAACTACTTAAACCTAACGACATCACACACATCCATTCCCGACGCAGGATTCGAACCTGCGACCGTAGCAGTCGCGCGGTTCCGGACTGAGCGCCTTAACCGCGAGACCACCGCGGCCGGCGTGTAAAGTGGTATGTCCAGGTTTCGTCACCCGTGACAACTGAGTCCAGAAAGTTGTCCTGTTCGGCTGCAAGGGGGTGAAGAAATGCGAGGGAAGCATCAACTCGTTGCCGTATGTGGTCTTCAGTCAGCATGCGTGACACCCATCTTGCGCACACCTACCGACAGTGCAATGTTTCCATTAAAATTATGTGAGCGGTGCATCGGGAAACCTCAGGAACCAACGTGCAGAGATCATGCAGGGTGATCCGCAGATCTTCACGCATGCTTTGCTCAACCTTCAGCACTGTCTCCTCAAAAATTGACGGTCTCCCACTCCTTTGTTCGTCGTGAATTTTGGTCCGACCAGCTTCAAACTCTCTACACTACTTACGAACATTTTTGACATCCATGCACGACTCATCATACACTTCCGTCAATCGGCGATGGATTTCAATCGGCGCAATTCTCTTTGCGTTCAAAAACTGAATAACTGAGCGCAATTCGCACTTGGCGGTAACATCCAACGGAAGCCCCATTCTCAACGGCTGCCAAGCCAAGACAGCGCCTCAGCACGGCGTGTTATGTTTACAAAAAAATGGTTCAAATGGCTCTGAGCACTATGGGACTTAACATCTATGGTCATCAGTCCCCTAGAACTTAGAACTACTTAAACCTAACTAACCTAAGGACACCACACAACACCCAGTCATCACGAGGCAGAGAAAATCCCCGACCCCGCCGGGAATCGAACCCGGGAACCCGGCGCGGGAAGCGAGAACGCTACCGCACGACCACGAGATGCGGACTTATGTTTACACACAGCGCGTGAAGTACGCTTCGTAACAGTGTGACCAACTGCCACACAAACAGAGTTCTGTACTTATAAAAAAATAGGAGACCTTACTTTTGGGATTACCCTCGTAACTTGCGCTAAGGACAACACACACACCCATGCCCGAGGAAGGACTCGAACCTCCGACAGGGGTTGCTTGATGTGCCACTGCCAAGTATCATAGCTCGATGAAACTTGGCACATACATAGAAAGAATTGTTACAGTATTCTATGTGGGAGCTGGATTCTGCATTGTCTGCAGGTCGTGACACATCCCCTGGTCACGACAGGATCCATTACAGTATGCTACAGCACCTCACAAGGCCCAACAAAGAAATCCTCCTCGCACTTTTTAATGCCATTTGGGCGTCAGGTCACTTTCCTGACTCGTGGCGTGAGGCAGTTTTAATTAATTTTTTAAAACCTGGGAAATATCGCACGAGCCCGAGTAGCTACCGTAGTGCTGCCCTCATTAGTTGCATGGGAAAGACCTTGGAGCGGATGGTCAAACGCCGCCTTGTCTGGATGTTAGAATCCCGGCAACTCCTTAGTTGCTTTTAGTGTGGGTTCAGGAGGTTTCGCTCCACCTTCGATAACCTTGCCCTCCTGGAGGCGGATATACAACAAGCTTTCCTACGCCGTCGTCACCTTCTAGGTGTATTTTTTGACATCGTGAAGGCCTACGATACCACTTGGAGGCGTCTTATCCTGGAGCAGCTTCACGAATGGGGTTTTCGTGGTTGTCTTCCTCTTTTTATTCAGTCTTTCCTCTCCCCACGATATTTTAGATACCGAATTGGTGACGTACTGCTGACCGTTTTGAGCAGGAGAACGGTGTCCCTCAGGGTAGCGTTTTAAGTGTGACTGTCTTTGCCATCGCTATTAGTAGCATCACCTCCATAGTGAAAAGTCCTGTCCAGTGTTCCTTGTTTGTGGATGTTTTCTCTTTGTTTTGCTCTTCTTAAAGCCTTGCAACGACAACGCGTCAGTTGCATCTTACTCTTAGACGTTTGGATGACTGGACGCAGAAGAGTGGTTTTAAGTTTTCCACCGAGAAGTCCGTGTGTGTTCTTTTTCGCCGTTCTCGTTCGATTTTAACCTTTCCTGAGTTGAGGTAAGGAACGCTGTCCTCGCTTTTAAAGACACGGTGAGATTTCTGGGGCTCATTTTCGATTCGAAGATTACGTGGTTACCTCATCTTAAAGACTTGAAACGACAGTCACTTGAGGCTTTAAGTATTTTAAAATGCCTTAGCCACAGTACATGGGGAGCCGACAGGACTTGTCTGCTCCAGTTTTACAGGGCGTTTGTGCGATCTCGGCTCGATTATGGGTGCACGATGTATGGGTCTGCGAGGCCTTCTTATTGAAAGATGTTCGACGTTGTGCACCATGTAGGGCTTCGGTTGGCCACTGGGGTATTCAGAACCAGCCCCATACCAAGCCTCTGCGCAGAGGCTGGTGAATTGCCATTTCATATACGGCGGCGGCTACTTACGGTGCGCCAGGCGTATAAAACTTTGTCCACACCATACACACCTGCATACCATACCGTTGCTCAGCTTCCTCTGGCACGGCTATTTCATAACCGGCAACGAGCGACGCGGTCCTATGGGATTCGCGCGCAGGATTGCCTCTCTGCGATGGATATGGCTGGTTTTCATGTTTTCCGTCGCGATTGGAGCAGATTTCCACTTTGGCTCCTCCGGAGACCCATACTTATTTTAGATTTGACTAATTTTAAGAAAGATAGTGCACCAGATTTTACATTCCAATCTCAGTTTTTTAACATTTTAGGAGCGCATCACGGTTTTACCGTCGTTTACACTGATGGCTCCAAACAGGAGAATTTCATTGGCTGTTCTGTAGTGTTCCCTGGTCACGTTACCCGGATTCGCCCCCCTGATGAATATACCGTTTTCGCAGCGGAGCTCCACGCGATCCTGAAGGCACTGGAGCGGATGAATCGTGTTCGGGGCAATCGATTTCTCCTCTGCTCCGATTCTCTTAGTGCCTTAAAATCATTGCAGAATCTGTACCCAACTGAGGAGATGGTCCAGCTGATATCTGACCAACTGTACTTACTCCAACGGCGGGGTAAGGATGTGTCCTTCTGCTGGGTGCCTGATCATGTAGGAATATGGGGCAATTAACAGGCCGATCGGGCTGCCAAGGAGGCCTGCAGAGAACAGGATGTGGTCCAGTGTCCTATTCCCTTGCAGTGTGTCATTTCTGCACTCCACAGGAAGTGCATGGAGTTGTAGGAGGAAGAATGGCTGGCGGTGACGGCCAATAAACTGCGGTTGGTGAAGTCAACAACTCGGCCGTGGCGTTCCTCCTGCCGGGTGCTCAGGCGGGAAGAGGTGGCCCTCACACGTCTTCGGATTGGGCACTGTCCTCTCACACATAGCTTTCTATTACGGCATTAGGATCCCCCGATTTGTGTTGCTTGTGGTGTGCACATCTCTGTCCGGCACATTTTAGCAGGCTGAATTTTATACTGTGAATGCAAGGGCAAAGCACAAGTTGATGGGGATCTGCCATGTGTTGTAGCTAATGATGAGACGTGTGTGTCTAAGGTTTTAAAGTTTTGTGATGTGTCTTCACTCTGGCCTAAACTTTTTGGCTGGAGGTTTTAGTGTATTGCACAGTGGCTGCCTCCTCCCCTTCTCCTTGCCATCAGCCAGCCACTACCATCTGCCTTATTGCTTTAGCTCCCTGTACCACTTTCTTCCAGAGTTGTCTATGTTTTACTGCTGGCGGCATGCTTCGTCCCACGCTTCGGTGTGGGTCGGCACATAGTTTTCCTGTGTCTTACGTTCTGTTTAATCTTATTGTTCTGAGTCTTTTGTTGACACCCGTCTCAATCTGTTACTGAGCGGGCGCTGAAGACCTTGCCGTCGTGCGCCCTTAAAACCCTCTCCATCCATCCATCCATCACATGTACATAAGGTAACTACATCTGCATATAATCTTCATATATACTCCACTAGCCACCAAGCGGTGTGTGGCGGAGGGTACAATTCACGCCAAAGTCTTATTCCCCCCCCCCCCCCTCCCCGCCCTCTGTTCCACTCGCGGATTGCACGAGGGAAAACGACAGCCTGAACGCCTTAGTACGAGCTCTAATTTCCCTTAACTTTGAATGGTGATCATTGCGCGATTTGAAAGTTGGTGGTAATAATATATGCTCTACATCCTCGGTGAAGATCGGATTTCGGAATTTAGTGAGCAGCCCCTTGCGTTTAGAGCGTCGTCTATCTGCAAGTGTGCCCCACTTCAAACTTTCTATGAGATTTGTAATGCTCTCGCGATGGCTAAATGTACCAGTCACGAATCTTGCCGCTCCTCTTTGGACCTTTTCAATCTCTTTAATGAGACCCAAATAAATACTCAATGAGGCGAACAAACAATAATTACGCTGAAATTACCGCTATTCATTTCGCCCCTGGACGTTCCTAACGGCGATGTTCTTAATAGTATGTGTGATCACCACGGACGGCAGTGGATGCTCTAAAACGTGATCCGTAAGGAGTTCTTACGGTAGGGCGTTCCATTCCTATAGCAGCGCGAGTGACAACTGCCGGATAGTCGTTGGTGCATGTGGATGTGCTGCAGTCTGTCTCCCCAACATATCCTCCATTTGCTCGACGGGGCTTGAGTCGCGGAAACGGGCGGGACAGTCTATTCGCCGAATATCCCCTGGTTCCCAGATTTCCTCCACCTACGCTGTTCGATGCGATAGCGCTTTGTCACCCATAAAAATGCAGTCATATTTGAATGCAACCCCGAAAACACGCACATGAGGAAAAGTACAGTGCCACATTAACGCTGACCGGTTTGTGTCCGTGTTCAAACATTTGGAACTCTGTACGCCCATACAACAAAATGGTTCAAATGGCTCTGAGCACTATGGGACTTAACATCTGTGGTAATCAGTCTCCTAGAACTTAGAACTACTGAAAACTAACTAACCTAAGGACATCACACACATCCATGCCCGAGGCAGGATTCGAACCTGCGACCGTAGCGGTTACGCGGTTACAGACTGAAGCGGCTAGAACCGCTCGGCCACACGGGCCGGCGCCCATGCAACATATGCCTCCCTACACTGTAACATCTCTACCACCAAAACGGTCGTGTCTGACAAATGCTTAACGTTCCCTTGTATGGCGAGAGATGGGATAACGTAAAGCATCCAAGAACATTACAGAAAGGTTGTATTGGTGGTCCAGGTGTTACGATGTGGGGAGGTAAATGTTGCATGGGGTACTGAGCTCGAGACCTTTGTACACGGTACACTCACCAGGCAACGTTGTTCTAGCACTGTGCTCCTTCCGTATGTGCGTCCTTTCAGGAACGCATTCGGCTATGACGTCATTTTGATAGATGGCGATGCGCTGCCACATCTAATAGCGCAGGTGGAGGATCAAATGGTTCAAATGGCTCTGAGCACTATGCGACTTAACTTCTGAAGTCATCAGTCGCCTAGAACTTAGAACTAATTAAACCTAACTAACCTAAGGACATTACACACATCCATGCCCGGGGCAGGATTCGAACCTGCGACCGTAGCGGTCGATCGGTTCCAGACTGTAGCGCCTAGAACCGCACGGCCACTCCGGCCGGCTCGTGGAGGATCTCTTGGAATCAGGGGATATTCAGCGAATGGACTGTCCTGTCCGTTCCCCACACTTAAATCCCATAGAGCACGTACGGGATGCATTGGCGAGACGTACTACAGCACTACCACATACGCTAACAACCATACAGCAGTCATGAACCGTGCTAGCGGAGGAACAGAACGCCATACCACACGAACTCCTTACCAACTTTGTGCCCAGCACGGAAGCACATTTTCCAGCATGAACTGCCGTCGTGGTGATCACACATTCTATTAAGAACTTTGTCACGCGGTTTGTAATGTCTAGGGGACCATCACGAATAGCAGTAACTCCAGTGTAATTGTTGTCTTTCAGAAAAGCTGTCATTTCTGCTCGTCTCGTTCTTTATTTCATGCAGTTACCTTTCGTACTACACCGGAGCGGTTCTTCCTATGCCGCTACAAGTTTCATCGAGTTGTGTTACTTGGTAGTGATACAACATGCGAAAGTTGCTTTTCTCCTTAAGTTTTGCTCACTATTGTGTTATATAAACACTGTAAGAAGATTCTCGGCGAAGTGACTGGTTGGACTACTTGAATAGGTGGAAACTAAATCAGATCGACCTGTATTAATTGATTTGTAACTGTTGCTAACGTGAAGTAGCAGACAACACTATTCAGTGTCTTTGTATCTACGTCAATGAGAGCCGAAATCACGCGCTGAGTTAACCGTCGCTAATACATTACGTGTTATTGGTTTAGGTTCAAATGGTTCAAATGGCTCTGAGCACTCTAGGACTTAACTTCTGAGGTCATCAATCTCCTAGAACTTAGAACTACTTAAACCTAAATAACCTAAGGATATCACACACATCCGTGCCCGAGGCAGGATTCGAACCTGCGACCGTAGCGGTCGCGCGGTTCCAGACTATAGCGCCTAGAACCGCTCTGCCACTCCGGCCGGCATTGGTTTGGGAATCGCCTTGTTTATCGACATATTAAACTCATTAAACAATTTGTTGCCTGCTGTTGACAAGAAGAGCGATCTTTGCTGCAAATCAACATCGCATCGAATGCGACATAACGTAACCACTTCTACACAGAATAAAGCGGCTTATTGGGATCAAAATTTATTGAAGATCCTGTACTAAGTCTCGCGCCAGTCGAGGTGCAATGGGAACACTGCCTGGGTGGACGATGTATAACAGTTGCACTGAAAATTACGTAAACCAAAATACTCCTCCGTTGGAGAAAAGTTAATCGCTACAATAGTTTGTGGAAGTTTGTGAGTAGCACTGCTATTACGCAAGTCCGAAATTGGGATGATCGCTGAAATGATGAAACGGCCAAGATTTAAAATTCACTCAGAAAGAACCAAATAACCTGCTGAAGGCCGACAGCTGATACCAAGTTCATGATTGTTTCTGACATAGAGGCCAGGTCCTGGTGAAGGTGAAGACAGGCAATAGGAGCTCCCTCGCAGGACAATGGCTGGTGTGCCATGGCACAGTATGTAGCAAATGTTCCAATCCAGACTGATTGAAGGACTGTGTGTGCAGTCGGCGCCTGGCCCAGACTTCGGTAAAGAATGCCACACAGTCGATTTGTTGCGCATAAATACATAGACCACATAGAGATATTGGAGCAGTTGTTCCCAATAACACGGTCTGCAGATGCAAACATGTTCATGGAGTCAATGACGTCTTGCAGCACTTGCACTGTCTCCTTCTGGCCTAGGCAGCATGCATGATTGAAGCTCCATCATCTGTTGATGTAACACCGTCGATGAGAGAAGAGTTGCTGACCTGTTCCCTGCCCGTAGAACTGGGGATCCTGGTTAGGTGAAGTTGATATGCATCAGAGTTGATGTGTAGACTGGGTATGGACTGAGAGTGTGACAAACCAATCCACTGCTAGGAGGTATCATTGTTTTCTGCGGGCATGCCTGGGTGACATGATTGTGGAAAATGGAGCCATCGTGTAGTCGACCCACTGCTGGGTCCCACTGGCGGCGATTTTTGGAGTAAAACAACGCAACGATGTCATTTTTGACAGAATAACGATGGCGTCAGGACCGTAGATGGGGAAAAGGAGTGCTCGTAGGATGAAGGATGCGGAGTTTGACCATTGCTGCCAGCAGAGGAGCTTTTCGACGGAGCTGACGTCATTCTGATGGATGGAGCAATAAGATGCCTAAAACAAACTGACAGGTTCATCTGAATCATGATGGCACTGCAGCTTTGCAAACTGTGATTTGAATGTGCAAACAAAACATTCCGTCAATCCATTGGATGCAGGATGAAAAGAAACTGTGTGCAAGAACAAAAAGAGGTCAACATGGAAGACTTGAACTGAGGCCATTTGTCAGTAACCATGATTTCAGGGTGTCCTTATATGGAGAACAACCATGCCAGAGCTAGCATAGTCTCTGCTGAGGATGACGAAGACATCTGAGAAACGTAGGGGAGTTCAGTTCCTGCGTCGATTACGATCAAGCATGAATAGCCAAGGAAGGGGTCTAAAAAAATCTAAATCGAGTCACAACAATGGCGCTGAAGCAGTAATGCAACAGAAATATCTGTGAATGGATGCTGCCTGTTTGCATTGGCAGCTTTCGCATGCTACTACCATGCTGGCAATATCTGCATTTATCCCTCACCAGCCTCTTCGTGAACACAACATCTCAATGACCTAATGTACGATGGATGGAATGCGGTGTCACAAGGTGGAAGGGACCATTTCGTGAGTGCGACCAGTTTCTCCTTGCAAAAAGAGGGCTCGACTGAGGGTGGAGAACTCGTGGTACTTTGCCAGAATGCTTGGATTTCTAGAAGATCCAGCTGTTTCCCATCCATCAGCCATCCTCATTGCGCCAGTCTGAGTATTTTCCAGGTAACTAGGTTCTTCAAGGAGTGATGGTTGATGACCTTTGTATCCAAGGGAAGGGTGGCTACAGCTTCACGCCCATCTGTGTCCATATGGCCACAGATCTCTGGTTCTGAATCGAATTGAATACCCTGGCCCAGTGGTAACCAGTAGAGACTGTCGTCATTGCTATGTTGAGCTCTTAAATGATATCTGAAGTCATACATGCAACTGCACAAAAATAATGCCCACCTCTGGAAGTGACATGCCAATTTGGCCAGAATACTTGAGTGTACCTAGAATAGCGGTAGAAAAGTTTTATTGTGGTTAGTCACCACAATGAAATGTCGGCCATACACATAATCGTGGCATTTCTTGAGTACGAACACAACAGCCAAAGCCTCCTTTCCTCTTTGGCTATAGGTTTGTTGCAGATGTGTTACAGTTTTGGATATGAATGTGATAGTTCAACGTAGTACCAATACAAATATATCAGCGAACTCACGGCACAGTGATACGCTTGTTTGAATACTAATATTGCATATATCTCAAAAACTATAGGAGACGTCGGCAGGAAATAAATGTTGTCATGCTAGTCAAAGAAAATTTATAACTGCTAAATGTCATATTAAATTTAATTAACTAGGCATGGGATGACAGCCTAGCACTACAGCTATTATTCGTGAATGCCTCACATTTATAATTGTTTTACTTATTGAGCTATTACCATCTCATATCTTTATTATGCAAATGTGTGAGATCATCAACTAGACCACAGTCACGTAGTAAATGAATGCAGTCTCTTATAACACTATATGTTATCCTACTGAACATCTCAAGAGTGATAACTAATATCTAATTCATTTAATGAATAGTCAGTTTGGTCAGCATTAAAAACAATTGTAATTTGAAAACAACAAAGTCCTTACATGAAGTGATGGTATCAGCAGACTGAAATAGAGACGGCACTTCAATAGAGCACACCAAGATCATTTATTTCATAGATTCTACATATTTCATCACGAGTATTTGTCATTAGTGGGAATGTGTTAGTAACCTGATACCTTATTTATGTATAAACTTTGCGAGTACTCTCAGTATGTAATATTTGGTATCAACAGAATCGTAAGATTGTTAGTTGTCACTTTAAACATATATCTAATTTGTACATTTGTTAGTAATCAAATGGTCGTCCATTTGTCAGATTTTAAGTTAAACTGTGCTGTCATAATGTGGGAATTCATGTTTCCAATGGCGAGAGCAGGCTGCCGCTTATTTGTTCTGGTTGTTTCTGGGGAGCCAGGAAGCAGTTTGAAAGACATTCTGTGAGAAGGCTCTGTGACGACTGGGTGAACGATCCAGATACAGGTAAAGTGAAGTTCTGGGCGGCAAGTGAGCAAAAATACCTTAACTACTCTTCATACTTACAAAATTTCTGAGTGATATGGGACGAAGTCTCAGAGACTCTGCTTTATGGACCAGTGTTGTTTAACTGATCATGGGAAACCTGCTAGCACTAAGCCTTACTGCAGTCGACAATCATTATTAATTTTGTTGCCTATTCAAAAGAAACTCTGTAACATCACCATTCTTAACAGTTTAAGTATTTTTTCTGATTGAATAAATCATTTCATTCAGCTTAAATCTTTTGTTCTCGCGTACATCAGTTCTTCATTGGAATTCAACTCTTTTTCATTTATTATTATTGTTCTTAATACGTTTCAAATTATGTTTCTTGATAATTCGCATTACATATCAACGCTCGGGTAAGTCAGCTGCAGGATCACGGCTAAAACACAATACTTGAGTGGAATTTGTTGCTGGGCATGAAATAAATCAGCTATATTTATTAATAGAGCCATACATCGCTCAAGCGCCATACAACTGGTACGTCGCAAAGTGAGAAGCACGTGTCTCTCTCATTCCATTGCTCACTGAATAATAGCGCACGTCTACTATATGACACGGACAAAAGGCCCAATTCCATCTGCAACAAAGGACACCATCAGTATGTTATTTGAATACTTTAATAATTCGGCTCCTGCTGTTATTCTACAGTTTGTAGATTAATTTCTCTTTGCAGGAGAGCGTTATGTTGGACATTTCGGATTCTGTCGACCGATTCTTCTAATTCGTGATCCAGAGATCATACGCCACATACTTGTGAAGGATTTCTCGACGTTCCATGACCGAGGAGTCGTATTTGACGATGAAGAGCCACTAAACAATCATTTGTTTGCCCTCACTGGACAACAGTGGCGACAACTGAGGGTTAAATTGAGTCCTACATTCACGTCTGGCAAACTGAAGGGTATGTTTAAGGTGAGTATGTACATGTTTTACATGTATATGAATTCGTAGTACTTTAATATAAAATCCCTCATTAAGATGTGTCAAATCTCTTTCTCCAGAAACATTGTAAAACTGCATTTCTTCAAGCCTGAAGTTCTTTAAGTACCTTCTGGCAATTGAAATACGTATTTGTTGGAAGGCTAATATCATTTAGAACATGATGAGGAATTTAACATTTGACAAAGTGGCTGTAGCATAGTGTATACTTCCTGCATGTCTCCTTTGGAAAGGCTGTCGGTGGTTGATATATTTTAGTTACAAACATATTAAATGCATTATAACATACGCATAAACATCGCTATAACGCTATGATTTTGCTGTTTTCTTCAATTACATTTTTTCTAAACTTTTCTTATAATAAGTCTGACAAACGTAACAAAAAAAATCTGACAAATTTCGACTGCTTTTCTTGAAATCAATTATGTTACCAATTATGTTGTAGACTGGTTACACAGTCGGTTTCGACGCAGTTACGTGCCATGATCAAGTATTTTAAATCTTGATGCCTAGAATATTACGATCATATTTTAAAATGTATAAGTTTAGAAGGCATGCGTCGTTGACAGCTGAAGCAAAGTTTTCATGACATAGTTTCGGAGTTTACTATTGCAAAATACTTCCGAAAGCTCTGCTTATTTAAATATTTCTACAGATAGATGGTCGCTATAAATCTCTTTGCGTGTCTCTATAAAGACGGAATAGTAACGAAATTTGGAATAATATTCTTGTTGTTTGTTGTTGTTGTCTTTCGTACATAGACTGGTTTAAGGCCGTTGTCCACGCTGGTCTATCCTTTGCAAGCCCCTTCATCTCTGCATAATCACAGTAGCCTATATACACTCCTGGAAATGGAAAAAAGAACACATTGACACCGGTGTGTCAGACCCACCATACTTGCTCCGGACACTGCGAGAGGGCTGTACAAGCAATGATCACACGCACGGCACAGCGGACACACCAGGAACCGCGGTGTTGGCCGTCGAATGGCGCTAGCTGCGCAGCATTTGTGCACCGCCGCCGTCAGTGTCAGCCAGTTTGTCGTGGCATACGGAGCTCCATCGCAGTCTTTAACACTGGTAGCATGCCGTGACAACGTGGACGTGAACCGTATGTGCAGTTGACGGACTCTGAGCGAGGGCGTATAGTGGGCATGCGGGAGGCCGGGTGGACGTACCGCCGAATTGCTCAACACGTGGGGCGTGAGGTCTCCACAGTACATCGATGTTGTCGCCAGTGGTCGGCGGAAGGTGCACGTGCCCGTCGACCTGGGACCGGACCGCAGCGACGCACGGATGCACGCCAAGACCGTAGGATCCTACGCAGTGCCGTAGGGGACCGCACCGCCACTTCCCAGCAAATTAGGGACACTGTTGCTCCTGGGGTATCGGCGAGTACCATTCGCAACCGTCTCCATGAAGCTGGGCTACGGTCCCGCACACCGTTAGGCCGTCTTCCGCTCACGCCCCAACATCGTGCAGCCCGCCTCCAGTGGTGTCACGACAGGCGTGAATGGAGGGACGAATGGAGACGTGTCGTCTTCAGCGATGAGAGTCGCTTCTGCCTTGGTGCCAATGATGGTCGTATGCGTGTTTGGCGCCGTGCAGGTGAGCGCCACAATCAGGACTGCATACGACCGAGGCACACAGGGCCAACACCCGGCATCATGGTGTGGGGAGCGATCTCCTACACTAGCCGTACACCACTGGTGATCGTCGAGGGGACACTGAATAGTGCACGGTACATCCAAACCGTCATCGATCCCATCGTTCTACCATTCCTAGACCGGCAAGGGAACTTGCTGTTCCAACAGGACAATGCACGTCCGCATGTATCCCGTGTCACCCAACGTGCTCTAGAAGGTGTAAGTCAACTACCCTGGCCAGCAAGATCTCCGGATCTGTCCCCCATTGAGCATGTTTGGGGCTGGATGAAGCGTCGTCTCACGCGGTCTGCACGTCCAGCACGAACGCTGGTCCAACTGAGGCGCCAGGTGGAAATGGCATGGCAAGCCGTTCCACAGGACTACATCCAGCATCTCTACGATCGTCTCCATGGGAGAATAGCAGCCTGCATTGCTGCGAAAGGTGGATATACACTGTACTAGTGCCGACATTGTGCATGCTCTGTTGCCTGTGTCTATGTGCCTGTGGTTCTGTCAGTGTGATCATGTGATGTATCTGACCCCAGGAATGTGTCAATAAAGTTTCCCCTTCCTGGGACAATGAGTTCACGGTGTTCTTATTTCAATTTCCAGGAGTGTATATTTGAACCTGCTTACTCCATTCAAGTCATCGTCTCCCCCTACTACACTATGTGATCAAAAGTTTCCGGACACCTGATTGAAAACGACTTACAAGTTCGTGGCGCCCTCCATCGGTAATGCTGGAATTCAGTATGGTGTTGGCCCACCCTTAGCCTTGATGACAGCTTCCACTGTCGCAGGCAAACGTTCAATCAGATGTTGGAAGGTTTCTTGGGGAATGGCAGCCCATTCTTCACGGAGTGCTGCACTGAGGAAAGTTATTAATATCGGTCGGTGAGGCCTGGCACGAAGTCGGCGTTCCGATACATCCCGAAGGTGTTCTATAGGATTCAGGTCAGGACTCTGTGCAGGCCAGTCCATTACAGGCATGTTATTGTCGTGTAGCCACTCCGCCATAGGACGTGCGGTATGAACAGGTGCTCGATCGTGTTGAAAGATGCAATCGCCATCCCCGAATTGCTCTTCAACAGTGGGAAGCAAAAAGGTGCTTAAAACATCAATGTAGGCCTGTGCTGTGATAGTGCCACACAAAACAACAAGGGGTGCAAGCTCCCTTCATGAGAAACACGACCACACCGTAACACCACCGCCTCCGAATTTTACTGATGGCGTTACACACGCTCGTAGATGACGATCACCAGGCATTCGCCATAGACACACCCTGCCATCGGATTGCCACATTGTGTACCGTGATTTGTCACTCCACACAACGTCTTTCCACTGTTCAATAGTCCAATCCAAAACTAAGGCCTCTAGCGATAATGTGTCTCAGTGCAAAATTTAACTAGGTAAAATTTCCTAAATATCGTCGTGTTCTTTTTCCTCTTTTGGGGGTGGGGGTGGGGAGGGGGAGGGATCTAAAAGTATACGGGTTGTGTAAACCCATCTTAGGGCCTGCTGACTCACCCTGTACCATTGCAGTAACTGAGCACCAAAGACTGCACAGACACGGACAGAAACAGTGGGGAAAACGATAACAACCAAGCTCGTCATAACAAACAGTTGTAATTTCAAGTAGAACCTTCACAGAGCACAAGCGATGCAAGAGAGAGTGGGCTGCACTGCTGGTGTGTAGCCAGCTAGCCCCAATCAGTCGCCAGTGACGCTGGCAGCAGTGATAGTGGTGGCACATGTGGGCACGCCAAAAAAATTTCAGTCACCTTGTAATGCGCAAGCAATTCCACACAGATGGTCCATCGTTGTTCTTTATGGTCTTCTGCTAGGAATCCAGAGGGCACATGCCTTTGAACACCTCAGTTGTTGGACAAATGTGTCAGCGCTGCCAACAGAGCTGCCGAGCTGAGTGGCGAGGTGTTTGATTATAATCCATCGATGACCTTGAACGATAGTGTCCGCACGTTCCAACATTGGAGGCGTTACAATTGTGTGCAGCCGGCCCACACGTGGGAGATTGGACCGGTTTGCTGGACTTTGTGCGATGATGACGGACGCTTCACCCAACGAGTCATGATGTTTTTGTTCACTGACAGGCCTCCGTAGACATTCTGCAAGCGCTACTGTATATGTGCCGTCGTGAAGGTTTATTTCGTTGGTATCCGTGCCCAGGACGTCCGATTAAGGCGTTTTAGGAACACACTTTACTTCCATTGTCCTTCGTGTTTTCAAACTGTATTGTTTGATACAGTATACTGACCTATTAGTTTTTGTACATAGAAAAGGAAATAGTTCGTTTTCAAGCTCCGGGATTGATTTTCTGGTTTGGCGACGGCGCTCCGCGAAACTCTTAAGCAGTGGCGTTAACAGCGTCGCTAACTGCGGTTGCCGGCAGACGCTGTCAGATTGCGGCCGCGAGATGGCAGACGTGCTGGAGGCGGTGGCCGAGCGCGGCGACACTGTGGAAGTGCGGGAACTGGCCGCGAGGTACGCCACTGACGTCATCGCGTCCGTCGCCTTCGGCATCGAGTGCAACTGCCAGCGGAACCCCGACAACGAGTTCCGCCAGTGGGGGCGCAAGATCTTCCAGCCCACCGTAAGGACGGGCATCAGCATCATCCTCTCTTTCATCAGTCCCACACTCACCAGACTTTTAAGGTAATTACGGGTGCTATACGTGCCTGTGACTGTATGTTAATCACTGTATGTTAATTCACTGTAAGACAAAACAGAAAAATGGCACACGAAGCTTCATCACCTTTCTCAAGGTGGCTTCTGTCAACTCCTCCTCCCGGATGATGGCCTCTCCCCCTACATTTATCCTTCCTATCAACTCTGATCCTCACCTCCCCCATGCCTTCCTCTGTTTTTCCCCAGGCTCCCTCTCCCCCCGTTCCATCCTATTTTTCCCCCACCTACCCTCTCTCTGCTTCCCTTCTCTCCCCTGAGTCCTTTTTGCTCTCCCCTCCACTGCCTTTCCCGCTCCTTGTCGCATCCGCCCAGCCGCCCCTTTTTCTATGTCCCCTCCCTCCGTCGGCTCCCCCCTTTTTTCCTTTCCTCTCTTCCCCCCTTTTCTCCCTCATCGATCAGGGTCCTTGGCCCCCACCCCCATCTGCCGCCGTGTCACCTGTATAGTGCTGACCAAGATGTATGAGACAGGTGAAATACCCTCAGACTTCAAGAAGAATATAATAATTCCAATCGAAAAGAAAGCAGGTGTTGACAGATGTGAAAATTACCGAACTATCAGTTTAATAAGTCACTGCTGCAAAATACTAACGCGAATTCTTTACAGACGAATGGAAAAACTGGTAGAAGCCGACTGCAGTTTTAAGTGAGTGTTCAGTGTTGTGCGTCCCCTGTCAGTATTGCGAACAGCCACCATACTGTCACTAGTTGTGTTTTTTATATCGTGCAAACAGAAACCAGACTGTCGCTGTGTTTTTTAAATTGTGCCTGTGTATTTACTATGTGTTTTAATCGGTATCGCCGACCGTTTGGTTTTAATTTTCTCTTCGTATATTTTTCTCCATGTTTCTGTTCTTAACAGTCACCGTTTTATCGCCTGCTTTGTTTGTTTTTCGTATGCCCTGATTCCGTTTCTTAACTTTTCAGTAGGCTGCAGAGCGGCGTATTTTGCTGCTCCCAGTCGCCCCCCCCCCCTTCTGGGGGAGGGGGCGATCGAAATGCAATAAAGAAAAAAAATCACCACAAAGGAATCATCCGAATGGGACGGAAATCAGTAGATGTGATGTACATGTACAGACAAACAAATAGTTGCAGCTTCAGAAAAACTGGATGCATTACTTAAAAAAAGGGGGGGGGGGTTTCACAAATTGAACAAGTCAACAACGGGCTGGTCCACCTTTGGGCCTTATGCTGGTAGTTATTCTCACTTGGCAATTGACTGACAGAGTAGTTGGATGTCCTTCTGAGAGATGTTGTGCCAAATTCTGTCCAACTGACGCTTTAGATTATCAAAATGACGAGCTGGTTGGAGGACCCTGCCCATAATGTTCCTAACATTCCCAGCTGGGGAGAGATCAGGCTGACTTGCTGGTCAAGGTACGGTTTGACAAGCACAAAGACAAGAAGTAGACACTCTCGCCTGTGCGGGCAGAAGTTATCTTGCTTAAATACAGGGTGATTATAATTAGAGATAAACTTTCAAACCGCTGTAGAAATAACACTACTAGTCAGAATGACGTCAAATTGCAACGGAATATTATCGGAAAGGGGGAAAACGTACGGCAGAAGAAAATAAGTAGTTACAAAATGTACCAATAGAGGTTGCTGTACGCATCATAATTTAACAGTCGTCGACTACAAATGACAAATGAATAATACAATAATGCCTAAGGTGTACGTTTGACGTTAAACAAACTGTACTACGAAGTGTGCATGGGTGTAGAGGTTTGATATTGTTAGTTATGTAAGCCATCCTCCATGGCAAGGTCATATCACAACGGATGGGAAAAACGGTTTTTCATTGTGCTGGGGCCAAAAACCGCATAAAAAGCATCAATCACTGCGGTATGTAATTGTACTGAGGCGAAAAACGGCATAAAAAGCATCAATCAAAATCAAATCGGATTATTAATTTCCATGTGACTGGCACAAAATATGTTCAATATGTTGTCCAGCGTTTTCTGCAACAAGTTGAAATCGAGAAACAGCATGTTCCACAACTCCTCGAAGTGTTTCTGAGGTCACGTTCAGAATGTGTTTTGCAATGCGTGCCTTCAATGCAATTAAATTTGCAGTCGGAACACTGCACAAAACATCTTTCAGATAGCGCCACAGCCAGAAGTCAAACGGGTTAAGATCAGGTGATCGGGACGGGCAGGCTGTAGGGAAATGGCGGCTGATAATTGTTGCATTTCCGAAATGGCGCTTCAGCAGCTCCGTAACTGGATTTGTAACGTGCTGAGGTGCACCATCTTGCATAAAAATGATCTCATCCACACATCCTCGCTGTTGGAGAGCTGGAAAGACGTGGTTGCGCAAAAGACGCTCATATTTCTTACTAGTGACGGTACAAGTGACAGGACCAGAAACACCTGTCTCTTCGAAAAAATATGGCCCTATTTAAATGATGCCGTAAAGCCGCACCACACAATGACCTTTTCAGGACGAAGTGGTATTGGTTGATTTGCAGTTTGATTTTCTGTTGCCATATTCGACAATTCTGTGTACTGACATATCCTGTCAGGTGGAAGTGGGCTTCGTCTGTCCACAAAACCTTCCACGGCCAACCATTGTCCACTTCCATGTGAGCAAGAAATTCTAAAGGAAAGGTCTCTCTTGCTGGAACATCAACAGGAAGCAACTCGTGCACCTAGGTAACTTTGAATGGATAGCAGAGAAGGATGTTTCGTAGGATTTTACTCGCCGTGCTCACGGGTATATCCAATATTCGGGCAATTCTCCGTGCACTACACGTTTGAACACCACCACTCGTCTCCTCCTGCATTGGCTTCTGCTTCCACTGACGTCGAATCAATTCGTTTCCTCCTTCTACCAGGTTGCACGCCAAAAGATCCCATCCTTCCGAATTTCCGAATCATTTTCTCCAGACCCACGGCAGTCATCAGACCAACCACTTTTTTCCAACCCTTCCCTGTCCGGAACTTCTGTAGAGCGACGTGTGCGCAGTCATCATTCTTGTAATACAGCTTTACAAGCAGAGCGCGATCCTACATTGGGACAGTCATGGCGAACGTCGCAGACGCGAAAGGAAGAAAAACCGTGTACCTGGCGTGTTTATACCAACTTCAATGAGTCGTCTGAATGACAGGGGTTTTCATTTACATATTCTGACACACACAGCGCCAGCTATTGATCAATTTCCACACTATTTTTTTTCTTTCTGCCATACGTTTTCCCCCTTCTTCGATAATATTCCGTTGCAATTTGACGTCATTCTGACCAGTAGTATTATTTCTACAGCGTTTTTGAAGTTTAAGTATAATCACCCTGTATATGCCCTGGATCGCTTTCCCAACAAAACGAGGTGTAGATTATCGCCGACGGACCACTGTACTGTAAGAGTGCCGAGGATGACAACCAAAGGGGACATGCTACGAAATAAAAAGACACCCAACGCCACCACTCTTGGTTGTCGAGCCATATCGAGGGCAACAGACAGTCTGGTATCCCACTGCTGTATGGGGCGTCTACAGACAGTCTCCAGTCAGTGAGAGTGCAGACCTAATGTGCCCGACAAGCCTGCAAACAGGCTTCGTGTCGATGGCAGTCGGCGCAAGGGGCGCCGTGAGCCCAGCCCCCTCTGAGCCGACTATTAATGGTCCTTGTGGCCAATGAAGCCCCAGTTGCACATCAGATCGATGATAATGATGAATCCTGGATGCTGAGTGCCTCTCTGACGATTTCTCGGCCATCTCGTTCTGTCGTCCCTCTAGATCGACCACTTATTTCTCGACGCTGTGTCTGGCCATGGTTTACCCATACCTGCCAACATCATCGAATAGTGGCATCGCTCCTGTTCAAATGTCGAGTGGTTCACCGGTCCCTCCAACTGGCTTCTTTGAGCCCAACTACACGTCTTTCGCAAATGCTGAAAAATGTATATAATGTTCACGCGCCTGTCTGCAAAGCGTAGTTAGGTGTCCAACTGAGTAGCCAGAATGAAATTCGCAAAAATTTTATGCCCTGGTATCGACAAGTCCCCTGTTTACTATCCTTGGGAGCTGCGCGGTGAAACTGCGCTGCAGTGTCACACACTCATCCATCGGCCACCAAAGTTAACCATTTTGCAATTTTACATTTACTGTTGATACCAGCATGAATACCAGTTTGTAATACATTTGCGTAAGTCCTTCATTTCTTCGTGGTGCACCTTTTTTTTCTTAAAAAATATGTAAAAATAATGTTCGGTGCGACTAGTCGCTCATTAAATACTTATTTATTTCCATGATCTATTTCTCATTTTTTTTCCTATTCATCTCCAGATCAAGAACCCAGAAGTATACACATCCTTGTTAGTAGATCGGTAATGGAAGAATTAAGAAAAATGATTTGCTGAACTAGAAAAGGTTAGGACTCTCTAAAATGGTGCCACATATTCGAAATTATCATGAAAATGGATGCAAATTATAAGGAAAGTCGGGTAATATACGAGGTATGTCTACAAAGTAAGTCCCGTTTGGTTACATAAAAAAACGTGTACAGATACAGAAAAAATGTTTACTGTACAAAAATCCAAAACTGTTAAACTACTTATCTGCATAGCTTCCGAAATTTTGTACCCACTTGTCACAGCGTGGCACAAGTTTTTGAATGCCTCCTTCATAGAAGGTTGCCGCCCGTGTATTTAACCATGTGGTAACATGTTCTTTCAGCTCGTCATCATTGTTGAAGTGTTGACCACCAAGGACAGATATTTGGTGTAAGAAGAGATGAAAGTCGCTGGGAGCGAGGTCCGGGCTGTACGGAGGATGATCAAACGCGTCCCAGTGAAATTCCCGTAAGAGTTGTTTGGTCACATTCGCCGTGTGAGGTCGGGAATTATCGTGGAAAAAACAACACCTTTTAACAGTAATCCTCGGCGCTTGTCTGTATTGCGCGGCGCAATTTCTTAATGGTGTCGTAGTAACCATGTGCATTGATTGTTTGGCCTCATGGTAAGAAATCAATCAGCAAAATGCCTTTTCTGTCCCAAAAAACGATGCACATGACTTTTCGAAGTGTCAAGATTTACTAAGGCTTAACCTTCGTTGGGGATGAAGTGTGCTTCCATTCCACTGATTGCCGTTTTGTTTCAGGCGTGTCGTACGATACCCAAGTTTCATCCCCCGTGACTATTCGAGAAAGAAAGCCATCGCCTTCTTTACTGTAGCATGTCAAAAACTGAAGTGCACTACCCATCCATTGTTTATTGTGTTGTTTAGTAAGAATTTTGGGCACCCAACGCGAGCAAAATTTTCGAAATTTCAGTTTCCAGTAACAATTTCATGACTTAGGGATCGTGAGATTTGCGGAACTTCCATAGCAAGGGCACTAAGTGCAAACTTACGGTTGTGCTTAATCTTCTCTTCAATTGTGTGAACCAGTTCATCAGTAACCACAGACGGGCGTCCACTTCGTTCTTCATCGTGCACTTGATCACGTCTTTCATTGAACAGTCTGACGCATCTTCTAATCACTGAACCACTCATAGCATTTTGTCCGTAAACCTCGCAGATTTGCCGATGAATTTCCTTTGGTTTACCTTTCTTTGCATTTAGAAAACGAATCACAGATCTGATTTCACACGCGGCGGCATTTTTAACGACGGCTGACATTATAAAGAAGCACTACAAAGCACACGTCGGCAGCAGCGACCTGGCGTACATGTCTTCTCCTTGATTCAGAGTAACTGCCGCGCATTCTCGGAACTGCGATCGTAGGGCTGCCGCGGATAGAAATAGAAACGGAACTTACTTTGTGGGCGACCCTCGTACAATGTGTATGAGAACCATGAGGGAGAAATAAGTATGGAAGATCGTGAAGGAAGTTCTCGGATTAGAAAGGGTAAAAGATAAACATGTAGTCTTTTATTCGTTCTACTAAACATATATACTGAAAAAGCATAGACGGAAAGAGGAGATAAGAATGAAAGAATATCGAGGATAAGATGCTGAGGACACTGTTATCCTCAGTGAAATAGGGACAATTACGGGACACATTGAGTGGAACATAAAAGAAGATAAACCAAAGTAGGGAGAAATACTAGAAATAGATTAGCAGATCTCTGAAGTCACAACTGGGGACCACGAAGCAGACGAAGTGGAGGAATTCTGCTACCTCGGAAGCAAGCTAATACATGACGGTCGAAGGAAAAAGGACATAAAATGAAGCTTACCAAAGGAAAAGAGGGAATTCTTCGCAGAAAGAACCTCTATTATTAAAAACAGAACTTATACTGAGGAAGACATTTCTATACGTTTGGATCTCATGATCGTATGTAACTGAATGAAGGACTGTGGGGAAGGCTTAAAAGAAGAGAATCGAAGCGTTTGGAACGTGGTGCTGCAGAAGAACGTTGAAGATTTGTTGGACTGATAAGAATTGAGGAGGTTGTGTGCAGATTAGGCGAGGAACGAAATACGAGAGAAACACTGACAAGAACAAGGAACAGGACTATAGGACATTTGTTGAGATATCAAGGAATAACTTCCATGGTATTTGAGGGAGTTTTAGAGTGTTGGAATATTGCAACACATCCAACAAATAGTTGAACGGCTGGGTGCAAATGCTAATCTGAGATGAGGAGGTTGGCACATAAGAGGAATCTGCAGTGAGCCATCAAACCAGTCACAAGACTGACCCCCACCCAAAAAAAGCACAATGCTGCGTATTAGGTGTTAGTTCACTGTGACAAGAAGATAGTAAGAATTTAATGTATCACCTTCAGTGTTAATTACACCGCAAGTTATTTACAAAAATGAATTTCTTTACGTACTGCCGTAGTATGAGCAATTTGCAGATTCCCAGTAATACAATCAAAAGAAAACCTTCAGTGTTCGTACTGCTGCTATTGTCTAGATTCAGTAATCAGCTTTCGATCATCTTCGCCCTTCTGCTAGACTATGATCCAATTAATTCACCAATGTATTATTATTATTATTATTATTATTATTATTATTATTACATCCCTGTCGAAATTTTAAATTGAATCCAACCTCTACTCCCGTTCCCTAAAAAGCCTAGCGAGCAGTTCATTGAACTATAGTGACGATCAACATGCATGTTCCTGTAAAGGGTCTATCAGCTATATCTATAGCTTAATAACACCGTGTAGCAAGCAAAAAATACAATTCTTGTGCATGTTCATGTTTTCTCGGGCCAATGAGTTCTCCATTAAACTTTGGGTGTGCACCCGCATTAAAATCCACTTCTTCTTGTAATATTTCGGCCACGTACCGTTCTGTCATCTTCAGAGTGACTTTTTCAGCCGAACGGTACATGGCCCAAATATTAGAAGTAGAATTTATGCGGCTGCACGCCAGAAACTTAATGGAGGAAAACTATTTTTGCGTAATGTTTCGAGTATAATTCTTATTCCCAGGTCCTCAAAGTATCCGGAAAAATGACATGTTGTATTTCATTCGTGACAGTGCTGACCCGACTTTGATTACATCTGCGATTTTGCGTGGCCACTTTTTGTGCTTTCAAGCGTACAAAATGTTATTCGAATTTTGGAGAGAGTGTCTGTGGATAGGCAAAGCCAAGGCAGTCGTTACTGAGATGTGATTTTGTCAATATATCTGTGTCGGGTCAAATTTAGTCGAACTGAATATGTGAAGCAACGAGCAAAGCGAAGCAGGTAAGTGTCAGGTTTTGATGTATTTTTAAAATTTATTGTGATTAGAATAGTTATGTTTTATACAGGGAATGTTGACGCTAGGGTCTGAACTTTTCATGGCATGCAGAGGATGGGACGCCAAATAAATCTGATATTGTGAACCCAGTATACATCATGCGCCCACTGATATACGCACATTCCTAGTAAAGGAATGAATCTGTTTGTTTGTTGCTGACAGGTAAGTAGCGAGAGACTGTTTGTGGTAGGGACAAACTAAGAACACACAACACAGTTGATTCGTAACCACAGTTTCTCCCTGTGCCACGAGTTTATTTGATCTGGTTCTTGTTGTGTACTGAAGGCAGTAAGGTTAATATTTTTGTAGCATGTTTTATTGAGGAGGGAGGCAGAGAGTTCTACAACTATCCTTGTCTCCTATTATACACTACGTAAATGGAAAGTGTTACACCATGAAGCACCATCTGATATTTATCAAATTTTGTGATGTTCATCACGTAACAAGTATTAAACGGTTCAACATTAATTCCATTTGGAATTGATGATCAACGTCAGTTGGGGCCAAAAAGCGAGGTCATTGGTCAAATCGGGTTAGGGAAGGAAATTGGCCGTACCCTTTCAAAGGAACCATCTCGGCATTTGACTGAAGCGGTGTAGAGAAATCACGGAAAACCTATATCAGTATGGCCGGACGCGGGTTTGAACCGTCCTCTTCCCGAATGCGAGTCCAGTTTGCTAGCCATTGCGTCACCTCGCTCGGTATCAACATCAGTATGAAGTGTGTTCCACACCAGCACGAACACACACTTGTATTCGTTGTGGCAGGAAAGCAAACATCTCCGACTCTGACGAATTTTTTACAACGCTTGAAACACATGCTGACTGAGCTCTTGAAGATGGCAGGCTGCATTTTGGTACGAAAGTATACGTCTTCCCATCACATACTACACATTTCTGTATGCATGGGTGATAGATCAGGTTATAGAGCAAGCTGGTCTAGGGCCTGTGCATACCTCGAGTAATGTTTGGTTAGTCATTTAGACTACCAGGTACTTAGCCATTTATTGGTGCAGATACTTTGTCGTCTATAAGATCTAGGTGGTGATTCATTTGGTTGGCCAAAGATAAGCAGTTATCTACAGACAATCTACACTACTGGCCACCCAAAATGCAACATCCTGATGGAAGTAACCAGATCAGGTGAAATTTGCAGCAATCGTTTTCGGCCACGAGAGATGCACATAATTAGCATTTCAGCGCAAGCGCACATTGCACAGGGGCTTAATTAAATAAAATGCAAATAATTTTTCGTAGATGTATGTCCGGTTACGAAGTCTCGTAACCGGTTGGCCCTGAGTAGTATTAGTACGCAATCTGACTGCATAGAATAACAACAAAGAATGAAGGGAAATTTCCGTTAACACAATTGATTAATTAAGTCCCCAGCAACTATAAAAGCTACGAAACAACAAAGCACAAGTGTAACTGTTCTGTGTGTGGAAGTGTGATTCAACGTACACATCTGGCACGGTTCTTCCTCAATACGACAAGTTATAACACATTTACAGTGAAGTAATTAAAAAAACCAGAAATACTATAATTGAATATAGAAACCAGAATTACAGTCTAATACACGAACACAAGCTAGATGCTTTGTTGACTGAACCTGTGACCAAGAGGCATTGTTATTTAGGAAATCTGAAATAATTTTTTTTGTTACCTTCGTATATATCGACGAAAAATACACTGTGATCATTACAACATCCCCAATCGAACAGCATCTGCTGTCTCGCCCAACAGAACAACTGCACACGACATGCCCTCGACTAGTACTGCTATCGACATCATCTCAACATGCACTGCCCACGTCAACCTCTGAACTACTACTGCCCCAGTGGAGGCGGCGGGATCATACTCTTTGGCGCAATCTCTGGCGCTGTGACTCAGTGTAGCCACCTTTCATATGCCCCTCCTCCACGGACTATAATTTGATGGTATTTTTGCCAGCATTGGTGGTGATAATACCACCAAATTCGTCGAAAAAAATACAGACAAAAATAAAAGATAATAATAATATGGGTGTTGTGTGATGTCCTTAGGTTAGTTAGGTTTAAGTAGTTCTAAGTTCTAGGGGACTGATGACCATAGATGTTAAGTCCCATAGTGCTCAGAGCCATTTAATAATAATAAGTAAATATCACATAAGTAAATAAATTTTTTGGCTTTGCACTGACCCTTCAATAATCTAATATATAAAATACAGTAAGGAATACAAATGCTTGCATACATGTGATTTTACATTATAGTTTACGCAAGTATCATTCAATCAATGGCACCAGCAATGACGAATAGGTGTAGGTAAGAGTCTCATAATATTTCGTAAACAGTAAATACACAAAAAATCAGTTTATACAAATATTCACATAAAATCTTTTCAATAGTTCAATAAACAAGTAGCACTCCTCACAGTAGCTGACAGTTCCAACAGCAACGAAGATGCGGTTCTGTAATCGCTGGATGCAGAAGGTAACGACGGACCGGTGGGACCAATTGCACCTACGTCGGTGCACCACTCCATTTGATAACAGGAATATTGCGCAAATGGCACTGATGGATCGCTTTGCCACATTACGGACCATATCACAACAAATTCGGTCTGTTGCGTAAAAAGGAGTGTCCGCGCGTACCATTCGACGTCGTTTGCAGCAGACTGAACAATCCGCAAGACGTCGATTGCTGCGTTTACCACTGAGTCAACACCACAGGCGCTTGCACCCCCAGTGGTGCGATGAACCATATACATGAACAACCAAATGGAACGGAATTGTTTTTACTGACGAATCCCTCTGCTGCCTGCCTGATTCATGCACTAGGGTTTGGCATGGTATTGGATTCCATTCCCGCACACCCCTTGTACCCATTGCTGGTACACTAAACAGCTAGCGTTACATCTCTGAAGTGTTCGAGTCTGTTCTCCTCCCATACTTTCGGAGCTTGCCGACGGCCAGATTGCAATGCCCTATCACACGTGGCATGCAATGTTCAAGATTTCTTCGTCGCCCTTCGGGTTCAATAGCTGCCATGGCCTCCCTGTTCGCCTACAGAAAGCGTCCCGAGATACACCACCCACTGCTAAACCGGATTCAACTTTGGCACTATGTGGAAGCAGCATGGACTGCAATACCCCATCAACACAGCCGAAGACTGTGCGTTGCCGAGGCGTGTAGCAACTGGTATAGCCAGCAACGGAGGCAATACGCAATACTAATTTCATTATTCCCCTTGGTTCACTATATTTTCAATCATGTGATCCCCTAAATCAGTTTGTGATATCTCAGGCTCTGGTTCAAATGGCTCTGAGCACTATGGGACTTAACTTCTAAGATCATCAGTCCCCTAGAACTTAGAACTACTTAAACCTAACTAACCTAAGGACATCACACACATCCATACCCGAGGCAGGATTCGAACCTGCGAACGTAGCGGTCGCGCGGTTCTCGACTGTAGCGCCTAGAACCGCTCGGCCATCCCGGCAGGCTATTGTACCAGTTTTAAAACATTAACATAACTATTCCTAGTTACAGTTGCTACATGAAGTGTACTTTTGACTTTGTGTGCATTCACCAATCAATCATTTCACTATAACAGATGTATACAACTATGTATACTTTTCTTCTGTAGCTATTTTGAACCTTCGTTTTGGCTAGTGATTGGGAATTATTTCTCTGCTTACTCTAGTTATTGCCTTTGGCTCTATGATGCATTTAGCGCGTTTCTTTGCGCGGGCGTATTTCCTGCGAGAACGTAATGACCTTCTACAGCTGTTCGACGATGTATACTAAAAATTATCATACAACTGCTATGAATATCTCTAGTTAAAACTGTTTCACCAATCGTATTTGCGACCTTGCATATGTTCCGGTATTAGTTTGAAATTACAGTGAAATGAATACCCCTAGCTGCATACAGGAGTTGATATACGTCAACGGGGTCAGCTCAAAATGTGTGTCACGAGTGGGACTCGAACCCAGGACATCCTGCGTACACGGCAGACGTTCTATCCATCTTTTTTTTTTCATTTTGTTCGTTGTTGATCGTTGTGTTCAGTTTTTTTTATTACAGTGGCGAACCAGCTCTCTGACCGAACACGCTGAGCTACCATGTCGGCTCCATCTGAGCCACCGAATACACAGAGGATAGTGCGACGGCAGGGACTTATCTCTGGCACGCCTCCCGTGAGACCCACATTCTCAACTTATTCAAATCAAATGGTTCAAATGGCTCTGAGCACTATGGGACTTAACTTCTAAGGCCATCAGTCCCCTAGAACTAAAAACTACTTAAACCTAACTAAGCTAAGGACATCACACACATCCATGCCCGAGGCAGGATTCGAACTTGCGACCATAGCGGTCGCGCGGTTACAGACTGTAGCGCCTAGAACCGCTCGGCCACCCCGGCCGGCTCTCAACTTATTGTTCCGCACTATATTGATAATGCCCCTGTCCATTATACTCATTACTCGCGGCTTTTTGCCGATTCCCGCAAGTATTCGGGCACTGTTTGTGCATCCACACAAAATAAGATGGTCGATTGGCCGGTGAACCTCAACTATGTATATAATTAAGGCTCAAATGGCTGGTGATGTTTGTTCGATAAGTAATGCTACGCACATTTTTCTCGGCCAATTTTGGTTGAAAAAAAAATCCTGGATTTGTTGAAACATCGTTGAACATTCCCGTTCCATCACCTATGTAGTTTCGTGAAATTTCGATACGTGGCGGCGCTATACGTAGCTTTCAAAATAGCGCCTGTAATGGAGGTGCGTTCCAAGAAGAGAGTTGGTGTTGGTATTGAGTGTCTTTCGGCGGAAAACCAGAGCATCGCAGACAATCATAGGAGCTTGTAGAATGTCTATGGAGACATGGCAGTGAACAGAAGTATGGTAACCTTTGAGCGAAGCATCCGTAATCATCCCAACAAGATCACGCAAACCTATCTTGTCTCTTGCATGCCTGGCCGGTCGCACACAGCAATGGCTCCTGCAGTGTTGGAACGTGCGGACAGTCTCATTCGAGGTGATCGGCCGATCAGAGTCAAAAACTTAGTTGCACAAGTGGACATCTCTGTGGTAGTGCTGACACACTCGCCCACCAGCTGCGGTAGTCAGTGTTATGTGCGCGCTGGATTTCTTGCCTCTTAAGAGAGCATAAAGTGTCACAGATGATGACATATGGGTTCATCCTGGAAACAAAACCGGCAGTTCATGGAGTGGCGCCACGAAACCTCTCCTCCGAAGAAAAAGTTTAAAGCCACACCGTCAGCTGCTAAAGTCATGGCGTCAATCTTTTGGGACTCTGAAGGGGTTATTCTATTTGATATTCTCCCTCATGTTGCAACGATCAACTCTGAAGTGTTTTGTGCCACCACCAGGAAACTGAAGTTACAGCGTTTTCGTCGCGACAAAAATGCAAACGAACTGCTCATTGTCCTTGAGAACGGAAGGATGCATGCAAGTCTGCGCACCCTAGAGGAGTTAAAAAACTTAATCGGAATATTCTTTCCTATCCACCTCACAGTCCAGCTATCTCACCTTCCAACTTCCATCGGTTTGGCCCCATTAGGATGCACTCCACGGAAAGCAGTAAACTGATGATGGGGAGGTTACCGATGCAGCAACACGTTGGCCCCACAGTCGAACAGTAGAGTGGTACCAAGCATACAGGCTCTCCCTGTGATGTGGCGCAAGCCGTCGCGTCGAACGGAGATTATATTGAAAAATACGGTTTTTTATCCAAAAGAGTGGGGGAATAATATGGTGTACTCGAACCCTGAATAAAACCAGCCTCCGTTCAGAAAAAAATGTGTAGCGCGACTTACTGGGCGCCCATATTATAAATGCCTCACCGCCACGGGCAGAAGGGTGACTCATCGTTAAACGCTACGGAATGCCACAATATGCCCCATCTGATTCTGGATGTTGACCTTGTTATTGCGTCAGCGGTGAAGTAGGCTTAGTAACTCTAGATAACTGAGGCTGCTCTCACAGCCAGTACAACAGTCCTACAACCTTCAAGCTGCATAGTCCTTCTGGAAGGACCTGTACCTGTTTTTCTTTTCACTGTTATCCTGAGTCCATCTTATCACCACATGTTCGCAGCCCTTGCTCTACAGCCACTGTCCGTGCAATCTGTCGCTCTGATGCTCCTCATCCCAATGATTCTACCTTTCTGAAAGTCCGAAAGATGACGATACGCTCCACTTCCACGAAACCTGGGCATACTGCATTGCGATCCCCACCTGAAAAGTTCAAATAACGTTAGACGCATCAAATAGCCATCATGTCCTCAGACAGTTCTTCATCTATATGAATGGCTTTGTACTGTACCTAAAATACTGAAAAAACCTCATATAATAATGAAATATTAATCAGAGTGCGGAAATAACTGCAGTACCAGTCTGGAGACGTTGCGTCAAGTGTTCCTTCTGTACTAATGGGTGTCTCACGAAAGACGCCCTGGAGGGGTTCCGGCTGTTACCACTGCGTCTGCCGGTTGGCGCTATGCGTAGATCTCGGACACCAATACTTCGAGCGTGCCAACTACACTGCGCAACTGAATGTAATGGTGTCTTATTTTGATTTTTTTCATGTTTATTTGCTTCAAATATTGTTGCTAGACGTCATTATTGCAACTGCGCCCTATCCGCGGCTTTCCCTGCCCGTAAGTCGCTCGGCCCTGTCATCAGGCAGAAACACCGTGCTAGTGTCTTCTATAATGTGCGATTGAGTGTCCGGGTGTTTTATTTTGAGTTTCCTGTCGAGTGTCCAATCGGCATGGTATACATGAAGTGTTTCTTGTGTTGCACTATGCAAAAACAGAATCGTATGTGGAATGTCGGCTTGAATTCATATTAAAATTTCCCGGTGTGCTTGTTCCCAAAATGGTTCAAATGGCTCTGAGCACTATGCGACTTAACTTCTGAGGTCATCAGTCGCCTAGAACTTAGAACTAATTAAACCTAACTAACCTAAGGACATCACACACATCCATGCCCGAGGCAGGATTCGAACCTGCGACCGTAGCGGTCGCTCGGTTCCAGACTGTAGCGCCCAGAACCGCTCGGCCACTCTGGCCGGCGCTTGTTCCCAATGATTCGACGATACGCAGATTAGTGAAGAAATTTCATGAGACGGATCTGTGTTACACAAACGAAGGCCTAGAGAACCTATTGTTTTAATGGAAAATAAATTTGACGAGATAGAGGAGGCCTTGGAAAGAAGTTCGAGAAAATCTTTGCGCCGCTTAGCACTTCAGACTGGTGCGTGATGAGCATCTGCTCACAGAGCTGTGAACAAACTGAAACTGAAACCCTACAAAATGAAGGTAGATCATCAACTGAGAAACTCAGATACTCTTGCTCGACGTCGTTATTGCGGTTGGTTGTTACAGTCCACGCACGACGGGGAAGTTGATCCTGAGATGCTTTTTTTTCTGATGAAGCGTGGCTGCATTTGTCATGGTACGTAAATTATGAGAACAATTGACGTTGGAGCTCCGAAAATCCTCAAGAGTTACATCGACAACCTCTGCATGATGCGAAAAAGGGAGTGTGCTGCGCAACTGGTGTAAGACGAATTAATGGACTAATCATTCCCCATAAGACAGTAAGTTCTAACAGGTGTGTGAACAATATACTGGACACTTTTTTTTTAACTAACACCTAACGTAAAGATGTTATTTCATACAGAATAAAACAACTCCACACGTCGCCAATGTTACTACACTACTGTCCATTAAAATTGCTACACCACGAAGATGACGTGCTACAGACAAGAAATTTAACCGACAGGAAGAAGATGCTGTGATATGCAAATGAATAGCTTTTCAGAGCATTCACACAAGATTGGCGCCGGTGGCGACACCTACAACGTGCTGACATGAGGAAAGTTTCCAACAGATTTCTCATACACAAACAGCAGTTGACCGGCATTGCCTGGTGAAACGTTGTTGTGATGCCTCGTGTAAGGATGAGAAATGTGTACCATCACGTTTCCGACTCTGATAAAGATTGTGCAGCCACGTCTCGATCCCTGAGTCAACATATGGGGACGTTTGCAATTCAACAACCATCTGCACGAACAGTTCGACGACGTTAGCAGCAGCATGGGCTATCAGCTCGGAGACCATGGCTGCGGTTACCCTTGACGCTGCATCACAGACAGGAGCGCCTGAGATGGTGTACTCGACGACGAACCTGGGTGCACGAATGGCAGACATCATTTTTTCGGATGAATCCAGGTTCTGTTTACAGCATCATGATGGTCGCATCCGTGTCTGGCGACATCGCGGTGAACGCACATTGGAATCGTGTATTCGACTTCGCCATACTGGCGTATCACCCGGCGTGATGGTATGGGGTGCCACTGGTTACACGTCTCGGTCACCTCTTGTTCGCATTGACGGCACTTTGAACAGTGGACGTTACATTTCAGATGTGTTACGACCCGTGGCTCTGTCCTTCATGCAAACACTGCGAAACCCTACATTTCAGCAGGATAATTCACGACCGCATGTTGCAGGTCCTGTGCGGGCCTTTCTGGATAGAGAAAATGTTCAACTGCTGCCCTGGCCAGCACATTCTCCAGAGCTCTCACCAACTGAAAATGTCTGGTCAATGGTAGCCGAGCAACTGGCTCGTCACAATACGCCAGTCACTACTCTTGATGAACTGTCGTATCGTGTTGAAGCTGCATGGGCAGCTGTATCTGTACACGCCATCCAAGCTCTGTTTGACTTAACGCCCAGGCGTATCAAGGCCCTTATTACGGCCAGAGGTGGTTGATTTTTCAGGATCTATGCACCCAAACTGCGTGAAAATGTAATCGCATGTCAGTTCTAGTATAATATATTTATCCTATGAATATCCGTTTATCATCTGCATTTCTTCTTGGTGTAGCAATTTTAATGGCCAGTGGTGTATGACAGCAATACGAAGTGTTTTTGATGGTAGGATAGTTGACTCTCCTCCTCGTTCTCCAGATCTAAATCCGTGTGATTTTTATCTTTGGGGAATGTTAAAAGACAAGATGTATACAACCAGTCCCCACAGGCTCGAAGTGTTGGAAGACAGGGTCATTCCCCAGATTTCGGCAGCCGAAATTCGTCGAGTGTTTGCTAATGTGTTCAGGAGGTGTCAGGCTGCTGTTACCACAGAGGGATATAATTTTCAACAGCTACTGTAAATAAAGGTAAGCTTAAGTTAAGCAGATGACAACATTGTTTAAACTTAACTCAGGGGAGGCGCGCGCGCAGCCGACTACTGGCAGATTGTATTGTATGTATTGTATTGTATGTTAACCGGGTATCTAGAAACGACGGAGAAGCTCCGGCCCCGCCGCAGCCGCAGTGGTCCACAACCCCACGACGACTACCGCAGTCCACTTCACCCCTCCGCCGCCACACACCGACCCCAGGGTTGTTGTGCGGTTCGGCCTCCGATGGACCCTCCCAGGGAATGTCTCACACCAGACGAGTGTAAAAAATGTTCAAATGTGCGTGAAATCTTATGGGACTTAACTGCTAAGGTCATCAGTCCATAAGCTTACACACTACTTAATCTAAATTATCCTAAGGACGAACACACACAGCCATGCCCGAGGGTGGACTCGAACCTCCGCCGGGATCATCAGCACAGTCCATGACTGCAGCGCCTGAGACCGCTCGGCTAATGCCGCGCGGCCAGACGAGTGAAACCCCTATGTTTGCGTGGTAAAGTAATGATGGTGTACGCGTGCGTGTAGAGAACTTGTTTCCGCAGCAATCGCAGACATAGTGTAACTGAGGCGGAATAAGGGGAACCAGCCCGCATTCGCCGAGGCAGATGGAAAACCGCCTAAAAACCATCAAAAGGGGAACCAGCCCGCATTCGCCGAGGCAGATGGAAAACCGCCTAAAAACCATCAACGGACTGGCCGGTTCACCGGACCTCGACGCAAATTCGCTGGGCGGATTCGTGCCGGCGACCAGGCGCTCCTTCCCGCCCGAATAGCCGCGCGTTAGACCGCACGGCCAACCGGGCGGGGTACCGGCATATTAGTGTCCGAGAGTCGGGCGAGGCGGCGGCTAGCGGATGTGGTGGCGGCGGCCAATAGCCGTTCCGCGCGACCCGCGGACCCATCCCGAGCGTCTTTCGCAGACACACCCTGTACTTCACATTTTCGTCAGAGTATTTCTATTTCTATATTTTAGGTTTATTATCATGTAGTTTTATTCCTTCCCGTCTCTACTCATTCTTGTGATTGCAGCAAGCATTCAGGTCATTCAGGACCCCTTTTTCTGAAGCAATTGATGAGAACGTTGCTCATCTTTCGCTTACCAGTTCAGAAATGGGACATTTCCCTTACAGGATAAAGGGCGGAGCTACAGAGGTCAGCGAATACTTTCGTCGCATGGTTGCAGACACCGTAGCCTACAGGGAGAAGAACAATATCACGAGGAAAGATTTTATGGACTTGCTTATACAGCTCAAAAACAAGGGAGTTGTTGACCCAGACAAGAGCGAGGCTCAGGACAACGGGTACACAAATGAAGCCATCGATACCAAAAGTAAGTACGCTTTGAGAAAATACTTTCTGTAAACATTATTCTCAGCTGATTTTACGAACAAAAGTACATTAATTTACAATGATTTTTCTATAACTAAACGTGCTGTCTTCTGAATTTGGCATAGTCTTTAGTCTATGAATTAATGCAATTTGTGTGGTAACAACATTTCCGAGCAAAGACATAAAACTGTATTCCGACTGCCGCGTGCAAGTCGTCGAGAGTCGTTGCTAGAAGGAGCTGTGCAAACTAACTTGGCTACAGCCGAGCTCTTGCGGAAGGGAAATGAAGTAATTTGTCTTGTGCGATACATCTGCATATCGTATGAATTCTTTTCTGAGGAACGTGTATTTCATGAGACGCGAAGTACCGTAGAGTTACTGGCTGGAGTTGTCCGGTTCATCAAATTCCACCATGGAATATCTCACACCAGTCGTTACAAATAACTTCAGTAATATGAATGTGAACCTAACTACATCAGTAGAAGTAATGTCCAACACAATATCTTTAAAATCAAAAAGTTCTAGAGGTTCTGATAAAATATCGATGAAGTTAACTAAAGAGAGTTGTACTGAGTCTAGTAACAAATTAAGTTATTAGTATAGCCAGTCATTTGTCAGTGGAACATTTCCTGATGGCTGAAATGTGCTTTCTTTGGTAAGAAAGGAAATAAAGAAATAACATCAAATTTCCGTCCAGTTTCGCTTTTGGCAGCATTCCCGAAAATTTTTAGAAAAGGTAATACACAGTGGGCTTCTTAGCCATCTGATAAGAAATTATATAACGAGTGGCAGCTGCAGCGTATAGACAACGTAGCTCGAATCCGACCCCGCTATATAAACACCGGCATGTGGGCAAGAGCCTAATGTGACATTGGCGTCTTTCCGAATAGCGTGGGGTAAATGCGGAAACATGAGTTATCCCGACGTTATTACCAAATGTGTCCCAACTGGACCAACGTGTTGACATTCTTTTCCCGATTCCCGGAAGATAAACGGTAAGAGACATCCAATGGAAAATGAAGAATGTTCATGGGGCAGCATGTCTGTCCAAAACCATCGCTGTGGGATGGTGCGACAAGTTCGTGATAATGCACGTCCCAATTTAGAAAATGTCGTAAAGCATAAGTTACGGCAACTCAAGTGGGAGATACTCGAGCAACCGCCCTACATTCCTGATCTCTCCCCATGCAATTTTCCCACCTTTGGTAGTAATAAGGGCTTGAAGGGTCGACAATTCCTGCCGGGCGAGAATGTGCAGCAGGCAGTTACGGACTTCTTAACGCAGCAAGACATGGTGTTTTAATAAACAGATATCTACAACTTGGGATGATTTCCTCAATAATCGCGGTGATTTTGCCTGACTGGCATACCGATTCTGGACTGTACGGCCTTCAGACAAGAACTTGTTGGCCGCCCCTTGTCGAAGTCGAAGTCATTATTCGGATTTATAAAGGGTTCCGCAATTGAGGAGGATATTTACACATACAGCGAGAATGCACTCAATTAATAGATGACAACTTACAGGTTACTCGCATATTTTGTGATCTGTCGAAGTTATTTGACTGTGTAGATTGCATAATCAAATGGTTCAAATGGCTCTAAACATTATGGGACTTAACATCTAAAGTCATCAGTCCCCTAGACTTAGAGCCACTTAAACTTAACTAACCCAAGGACATCACACACATCCATGCCCGAAGGAGGATTCGAACCTGCGACCGTAACAGCAGCGCGGTTCCGGACTGTAGCGCCTACAACCGCTCGGTCACAGCGGCCGGCATTACAGAATCCTCTTAAGTAAAATAGAATAGTAAGTTGTAACAGTAACTGCAGCAAAAGGGATTACATCGTATGTCTCTGACAGTAAACAAAAGGTGTCATTAGGGAAAAAAATGGTTCAAATGGCTCTGAGCACTATGGGACTTAACAGCTGAGGTCACCTGTCCCCTAGAACTTAGAACTACTTAAACCTAACTAACCTAAGGACATCACACACATCCATGCCCGAGGCAGGATTCGAACCTGTGACCGTAGCGGTCGCGCGGCTCCAGACTGAGGCGCCTAGAACCACTCGGTCACTCCGGCCGGCCATTAGGAAAGAAATGTCTGTTAAGGTACAAGGCTTCATTCAGTTGGGAACTACACATGTGGTGTCCCCTAAGGTTCGATCTTAGTGCCCTTCCTGTTTCTTGAGTACATCAATGACTTTTCGTCAGTAACATTCCCAGATGCCAACTTCGTTTTGTTTGCAGGTGATAAAAACATTGCAGTTATAGTAAATCAAGTATAGTCTCCTGAACTTTTCAGCTTGATGACAGATTCGACTATGAGGGGCATGCCCGGTACTGCTGGAGTGCCTAAACGGGTCTGGGTGTGTAGTGCGGATGTTCTCTGAAATACGTGATACAAAAATAAAAAAGACCGCTTTTATTCCATAATATCAAGCTGGATTTTTGGGGTAACTCATGAAGCCAGGCTAATGTTTTCCCAAGTAGTGAGAACTCAAGAGCGTCCTGCAGAGGCCTGTTTAAGGAAATGAGGTAGCTACTGCTTCCCAAAACATTTATTTCTTAATGAAATGTGTGATTAAACATGCAGGGTGTTTGTTTTAACTTTATACAACTAAATATATCGAAAACGACGTGGCCGGCCGTGGTGGCCGAGCGGTTCTACGCGCTATAGCCTGGAACCGCGTGACTGCTACGGTCGCAGGTTCGAATCCTGCCTCGCGCATGGATGTGTGTGACGTCCTTAGGTTAGTTAAGTTTAAGTAGTTCTAAGTTCTAGGGGACTGATGACTTCAGATATTAAGTCCCATAGTGCTCAAAGCCATTTGAATCATTTGGAAACGACGCAACGTACGAAAAAAAAATATTCTAGGTGAAAAGTTAATATCAGAAAAAGGGACACCTGTCTCTGCCGCAACTGGTCACCTCCGACACCACTGCGTGGGTGGAGCCAACTTTGTATTTTCAAATGGGAATCTTCAATTTTTTCTGCGCATTCGAATTCTACGCCAAAAAATATGTAGCGTTTACTCAAACCGCTGTCTTTCGTTGTCGTAGATGGCGCCATAATCCACAAATATTATGTGCGCGTGTTTTTGCAATTAAGAGCCGACGCGTTTGATTCTACATTCCATTTATGATGTAAATGTAAACGTTTGTGTTCTAACGGTTAATATTTATGTCTGATATTTATTTCAGTGTCGCATAATTGACTGTACAATTGCAATATATTCGGATGTTCAATGTCTCGTTCAAAACTACCTGTAACGTGATCCAGGAACAACGACGTCGGTGTAATAGTCTTCCACTTCCATCAGGATGCTAGACATCGGTGAGTCAGCCTCATTCTTGTTTTCCTAAGTCCTCTTGCCTCTCACCATTAGGGTGCATCATTTCGGTGCGCATCCATGGCAGGTACGCCTGTCACTATTACTTCATGATCATTTTACCATATTACAACGGTTGTCGTTTGTATTCCGCCGGTAGCCACGTAGTAGCCAGGACGGAATCAGTCACGCTGATGCGGAGTTCGAGTATAGGCACCGAAATCAAGCGTTCCGATGGTTTGGGGACTCGCCACATTCAACGCCGCAGAGAACAGAAAATGACGTTACCATACAAATAGCTTATTTGCCAGAAACGTGCATGTCTAGTCATTTTATTTGTACTGTACAGTCACATTTGCAACACTCAGGTAACGTTTGTACATCAGTATCAACTGCTAGAACACAAATGTTTATATTTGCATCGTAAATGAAATGTACAATCAAATGCGTTGGTTCTTTGTTGCAAAACTAGGTATACCTGATAATTGTCGGATACAGCACCGTCTACCACGAATGGGAAATTATGGTTTGAGTAAACAGTACGTATTTTTTGGTGTAGAATCCGAATAGCCAATACAAATGGGAGGCTCCTACTTGAAAATACAAAATGACCCCACCCTGGTAGAGGTGTGGTTAGGAGGTGGCCAGTTGTAGCACAGGCAGATGCCCCTTTTAATAATATTAACTTTTCACTTACATCATATTTTCGTACGATGCGTCGTTTTTGAGATATTTAGTTCTATCAAGTTAAAACAAACACCCCGTATATTTCTTTTTAAACCAACTGCTCAGTTAACGGAATCAGTGCTAGAAATAAGAATAACTTTGCCAAAGACTTATCTCTGAATGTGTCTGAGGAGTATGTTGCGGCTTAAGAATTTGGGGTCGCATATGCTTTTGTTAAAAAGGAAGAGGAGGGTACTGAGCTTTGGGGTTCGGGAATGATTTCGACACGCATGTCCTCAGTGTCTGATAGAGTTAACTGAGTCCTTTTGCGTTTGGGTCGCATAGCATGCATTGCTGTCCGTGGTGATCACAGACAATATTGAAGACCATGTCCCACATTTTGTAATAACCAGAGGACCATCAAAAATCGTGGTGACATTCGCGTAATTATTGTCTGTAAACTAACGTGTTATTTCTGTTCGTCTCAATGCGCATGTCCTTCAGCTAGCTTCTGTGGTATACTGTAGCAGTTCTTCGCGGGACCCTTACAGTCTGCTGCATCTGACAATAGGTCGCACTAAAAATCCAACTTTAGTATTCGGACACTTTTCAGAACCAATTACTTCACGACAAATTGTTCTGAAAATATGTGTTTCAATATCCTGTCGAGTAGTCACACTGTTGTATCACTTCTTTCAAAAGCAGTGATATACTGCTAATGATTTTTTTAATTAGTCAGTACATAGATCATCTCATTCTTCTTTTAATCGACAGTTCAAAGTTTCTTTGGATGATTTTGGTTTTTTTTTTTCTAACAAGTCGCTCTAGTTCTCCTCAACATTCTCTATACGTTTAAGGTCTGGTGATAGAGGTGATGGTTGTAAGATTTTCGGGGAACTGTACACCAAATATTCCTGCACAATGCGAGCCTTATGCTTTGGTCATTGTCTTAGTAGAACTTGGACGTGTTTGATATTCCCACTTTTTCAGCACTTTCGCGTATGCTGTTTTTTATTATTTTCAGATAGACATATTTGTCCGTAATAATGTCGACGAACACTAATTAGACAGGTCAAAATGTGGATATACAGCCTCATACAAGAACACTGTCATTTCCATGCATTACAGTCAGCTTAAAATTTATTCTTCTTCCGCCACACCATTCTTCGTCTTTCCAACCTAAAAATTCTAAATTTCCTTTCGACGTTCATTCACATAATGCTTCTTCCTAACCACTCTTCCATTGTAGCCACTACATTTCAATGGTCTGTGAATGGCTTGTGGATATACGTTCTTTCCAGTCTCGTTCAGAGGCCGACATGCTAATTTGGGTGCACTGAATGTAGAATCCTTTTTTATTATGCGTATTAGATTCCTCTTGTCACATGAATCCAACTTCTCTGGTTGGCACTTCTGATGTGTAGAGATTATACAGTCCTCGTTTTTTAATCGTTTGACGACATAAGTCACAGTGCTCTTACGCATACTGAGAATGTCATAACTTTGTCTATATAATTTACCTTTTGCGCTATGAAAAATCACAAGTTGCATATCAAAACTGGTATTAGTTTTGCGTGACACCGTACCATCTGCACAGTCGACCGCGCTCATAAACAAACGCTACCTTCTAACCCAGAGTCCATAACTTGGCGTGAACGATCTAAACAAGTGCTACACTTTCAACTGTCCGAATATTAAAGTAACATGAAAATCGAACAGTGTTTTATTTAAACGGTATTATTTAACAACTGTTAAAAGTTATATAAAAAGTTCATACTGTTATGTGCTGGACATCGATCTTACTACAATACTTGATTATTATTTTTTTATTTTGTTTATCATAATGTTATGATTTTATAGAGGAAAAACCTCATAGTATCCGAATATTAACATTACTGTATATGTTTCCGTGGGTAGTTTCACTGCAGCTTTTTTATCATAACGGTGGGAGCAACAAACTGAACAAACTTAACTTCAAGAAGACTCATGAGAAATTAAGAATAGACGAATATACACCAATCACGAAACAGAGCTCTTAAAAGCTTTATTGTTTTTATGTCGCAACTTCTAATAAATCGATAGACGTCTCGGGAAACAAGTTGTTTAAGAAGTTACCGAACACTCATTCGAGAACGTCGAGTGTGTCAAGACATAGTTTTAAATTTGACCAGCAGTCTCCTCACTCAATAAATATTTTGAAAGAGGACAAAGACTTAATGGCTGACTAGTTTGTTGGAATTCATCCTAAGGACTTGAGGCCATTCAGCAGTATACTGGCTTTCTAAATTTAGGGCAAACACTGATTGCAATAGGAAAAAAGATGGTTCTATGGACATTAAAAACCACATTTTGGTGGTATGCAACATAGTGCAAAGAAAGCTTAGTATGAAAAATGAGCTTCTTCTTTCAGATATGTGGTTTTTAGACGAACATAAAATGAAAAACTAAATTCATGTTTGCCAAAATGCATTCGGAAATTTAGAAGCATGAGTTTTTCAGTGAACCCGCAAAACGCATCCTGTAAAAAGTAATTAAAATTGGTATAACTGGGCTCATTTTTGGGCTGAAACATACTAAGGTTACAGAAATTAGAATCCCAAACCTTACTTCAGACAAAGGTTACAGTGTAATAGAGATCTTCAGTTCTTGGGTGCAAAGGATATCTCCTTTAGAGGCGGTTCTGCTTACTACAGGTAACATGTATTGGAGGTGACCGGATGACTGCCCGAATTTAGAGTACCCTGGACTGGCAGAAAAAGGGTGAAGTTGCAGAGAAAAACGTTCATATCGAAATAAATAAATAAGCCCGAAATACGCCGAAAACGAAATAAATGACAAATGAAATACACCATTTTTTGGCCTACAATGATCCAAAATGAATATACATGTAATTGAGCCCCATCTTATAGTACAAGGGTATAAAAAGATTTTTCATCAACTTCCGACCTCTACTCGTGACACTGCAGTGTAAGCGTAGAGAATAAAATGCTGCGCAGCGTAACACAGCGGGAAGATGGATGGGCATGTTTCCTATAGCCTGCATGGGCTGGGCGTAGCTTGGCTTTGGCGTGGGTAAAGCACCGTGTCCATTCTGCTGATAGCGTGAGGCAGCTGGTCTGCTTGACTAACAGGCAAGCATGGGCAGGATGAAAGCGGAACATGTGTTGTTGTTGTTGTGGTCTCCAGTCCTGAGACTGGTTTATGCAGCTTTCCATGCTACCCTATCCTGTGCAAGCTTCTTCATCTCCCAGTAATTACTGCAGCCTACATCCTTCTGAATCTGCTTAGTGTATTCATCTCTTGGTCTCCCTCTACGATTTTTATCCTCCACGCTGCACTCCAATGCTAAATTAGTGGTCCCATGATGCCTCAGAACATGTCCTAACAACCGGTCCCTTCTCCTTGTCAAGTTGTGCCACAAACTCCTCTTCTCCCCAATACTATTCAATACCTCTCATTAGTTATGTGATCTACCCATCTAATCTTCAGCATCCTTCTGTAGCACCACATTTCGAAAGCTTCTATTCTCTTCTTGTCCAAACTATTTATCGTCCATGTTTCACTTCCACACATGGTTACACTCCACACAAATACTTTCCGAAACGACTTTCTGACACTTAAATCTATACTCGATTTAACAAATTTCTCTTCTTCAGAAACGCTTTCCTTGTCATCGCCAGTTTACATTTTATATCTTCTCTACTTCGACCATCATCAGTTATTTTGCTTCCCAAATAGCAAAAATCCTTTACTACTTTAAGTGTCTCATTTCCCAATCTAAGTCCCTCAGCATCACCCGATTTAATTCGACTACATTCCATTATCCTCGTTTTGCTTTTGTTGATGTTCATCTTGTATCCTCCTTTCAAGACACTGTCCATTCCGTTCAACTGCTCTTCCAAGTCCTTTTACTGTCTCTGACAGAATTACAATGTCATCGGCGAACCTCAAAGCTTTTATTTCTTCTCCATGGGTTTTAAGACCTACTTCGACTTTTTCTTTTGTTTCCTTTACTGCTTGTTCAATATACAGATTGAATAACATCGGGGAGAGGCTACAACCCTGTCTCAGTCCCTCCCCAACCACTGCTTCCCTTTCATGCCCCTCGACCCTTATAACTGCCATATGGTTTCTGTACAAATTGTAAATTGCCTTTCGCTCCCTGCATTTTACCCCTGCCACCTTTAGAATTTGAAAGAGAGTATTCCAGTCAACATTGTCAAACACACGTCCATGCCCGAGGCAGGATTCGAACCTGCGACCGTAGCAGTCGCGCGGCTCCGGACTGAGCGCCTAGAACCGCTAGACCACCGCGGCCGGCAGGTTTGTCTTTCCTTAGTCTTTCTTCTAAGATACGTCTTAAGGTCAGTATTACCTCACGTGTTCCAATGTTTCTACGAAATTAAAATTAATCTTCCCCGAAGTCGGCTTCTACCAGTTATTCCATTCGTCTGTAAAGAATTCGTGATAGTATTTTGCAGCTGCAACTTATTAAACTGATAGTTCGGTAATTTTCACATCTGTCAACACCTGCTATCTTTGTGATTGGAATTATTATATTCTTCTTGAAGTCTGAGGGTATTTCGTCTGTCTCATACACCTTGCTCACCAGATTGTATAGTTTTGTCAGGATGGTTCTCCCAAGGCCGTCAGTAATTCTGATGGAATGTCGTCTACTCCCAGGGCCTTGTTTCGACTCAGGTCTTTCAGTGCTCTGTCAAACTCTTCACGCAGTATCATATCTCCCATTTCATCTTCATCACGGTCGCAGGTTCGAATCCTGCCTCGGGCATGGGTGTGTGTGATGTCCTTAGGTTAGTTAGGTTTAAGTAGTTCTAAGTTCTAGGGGACTTATGACCTAAGATGTTGAGTCCTATAGTGCTCGGAGCCATCTTCATCTACATTCACTTCCATTTCCATAATATTGTCCTCAAGTACATCGCCCTTGTATAGACTCTCTATATACTCCTTCCACCTTTCTGCTTTCCCTTCTTTGCTTAGAACTGGGTTTCCATCTTAGCTCTTGATATTCATACAAGTGGTTCTCTTTCTTCCAAAGGTCTCTTTAATTTTCCTGTAGGCAGTATCTATCTTACCCTAGTGAGATAAGCCTCTACACCCTTACATTTGTCCTCTAGCCATCCCTGCTTAGCCATTTTGCACTTCCTGTTGATCTCATTTTTGAGACGTTTGTATTCCTTTTTTCCTGCTTCATTTACTGCATTTTTATATTTTCTCCTTTCATTAATTATATTCCATATTTCTTCTGTTACCCTAGGATTTCTACTAGCCCTCGTCTTTTTACCTACATGATCCTCTGCTGCCTTCACTACTTCATGCCTCAGAGCTACCCATTCTTCTTCTACTGTATTTCTTTCCCCCATTCCTGTGAATTGTTCCCTTATGCTCTGCCTGAAAATCTGTACAACCTCTGATTTAGTGAGTTTATCCATCTCCTTATATTTCCACCTTTTTGCAGTTTCTTCAGTTTTAATCTACAGTTCATAACCAATAGATTGTGGTCAGAATCCACATCTGCCCCTGGAAATGTATTGCAATTTAAAACCTGGTTCCTAAATCTCTGTCTTACCATTATTTAATCTGTCTGATACCTTTTAGTATCCCCAGGGTTCTTTCATGTATACAACCTTCTTTCATGATTCTTTAACCAAGTGTTAGCTATGATTAAGTTGTGCTCTGTGCAAAATTCTACCATGTGGCTTCCTATTTCATTTCTTAGCCCCAATCCATATTCACCTACTATGTTTCCTTCTCTACCTTTTCCTACTCTCGAATTCCAGTCACCCATGACTATTAAATTTTCGTCTCCCTTCACTACCTGAATAACTTCTTTTATCTCATCATACATTTCATCGATTTCTTCATCATCTGCAGAGCTAGTTGGCATATAAACTTGTACTACTGTAGTAGACGTGGGCTTCGTGTCTATCTTGGCCACAATAATGCGTTCACTATGCTGTTTGTAGTAGCTTACCCGCACTCCTATTTTTTTATTCATTATTCAACCTACTTCTGCATTACCCCTGTTTGATTTGTATTTATAACCTGTATTCACCTGACCAAAAGTCTTTTTCCTCCTGCCACCGAACTTCTCTAATTCCCACTATACCTAACTTTAACCTATCCATTTCCCTTTTTAAATTTTCTAACCTACCTGCCCGATTAAGGGCTCTGACATTCCACGCTCCGATCCGTAGAACGCCAGTTTTCTTTCTCCTGATAACGACATCCTCTTGAGTAGTCCCCGCCCGGAGATCCGAATGGGGGACTATTTTACCTCCGGAATATTTTACCCAAGAGGATGCCATCATCATTTAACCATACAGTAAAGCTGCATGCCCTCGGGAAAAATTACGGCTTTAGTTTCCCCTTGCTTTCAGCCGTTCGCAGTACCAGCACAGCAAGGCCGTTATGGTTAGTGTTACAAGGCCAGATCAGTCAGTCATCCAGACTGTTGCCCCTGCAACTACTGAAAAGACTGCTGCCCCTTTTCAGGAACTACACTTTTTCTGGCCTCTCAACAGATATCCGTCCATTGTGGTTGCACCCACGGTACGGCCATCTATATTTCCGAGGCACGCAAGCCTCCCCACCAACGACAAGTCCATTGTTCATGGGGGGGAACGTGTGTACTCCTCTGCAATACTAGCAGCGACCGGACACAAATCTTAAGTGGCTCGAAGGCGGCATAGTTCTCTCGGCTTCAGACTATGGGGAACTAGGGAGTCCATGTTTACGACGTAGTGAATAAACCAGAAATGAAACTCTTTCATTTATTTGAAATTCATAAACTGCGGTTTAATAAACCATAACAGTTCGAAAATGTGCACAGTTTTAAGTCAATGATATCTTACTTCCAAGAGCTTTAAAAATATTGCGGTGTCATGCGGATATGAATTTGAAAAATATTCTTATTAAGAGTTGAAATCTGGCAACGGGTGATTTTCCCTTAAGAATGGTCAGCGCAGCCACAGGACGTGTGACAGCGCGTGTCCTGCAGCATTTATGTTTGCTTCCAGTTCCTCTGATCGAACGTTCAGATATTTTTTAGTAACTCGGAAATAGAACACCAGCTACATCTAGATAACGTCAGCTCAAAGATGAGAGGAAAGCAACGACATATCATCTCCAGTAGTACCGTGCCCATAAAAGCACTGCGGTGTAAAACCAACATTTTGGTTGAATACTTTGGTCTGCTTGCTGCGAGTAACCAAATAACAACTACTCTCTCACACTGAAGAAAATTATTATCCTTATTTTTGACACGCACACGGGGCTTCACGCGGCTGTGTTGTACGTAAGTATTAATTGTTGTTTTCTAGGCGAAGTCATACAGTACTGGTCGATTTTACAGCTGGTGAAAACACACTGAAAATAGTAACAACCGTAAAATACCAAGGAATAACCGTCAATAACGACACATAGTCGAATGGCTAAGTAAAACTACTATAGGAAGAGCAGGTCCCAGGCTGAGATGTACGAGGCGGGTGTTAAGGAAATATAGCTCATCCAAGAAAGAAATGGATTACAAAACAATTACTTAATAGATATCTGTGATTTTTTTGTCATTCTCGGACCCTCACAAACGAGGAAACTTTCCCAACTCTCAAAAAACGTTCTTGATGAAACTTGATAGGTATGCACAAGAGAAATAATCCGGTACGTATGTTTTTTCTTTGTGCGCAATTTCACTTTTAAGGGGTAAAACACACCACGAAATGTAATTTAGCATATTAGATTTGGAACGAATATCTTCGAAACGATGATATATAAAAGATGTTTCTCATATAGAAGTTCATGTGGAATTAATGTTCTTGAAAACTGTATACCACAGTTTTGTAGTAATCTGAAAACTTGCAAAATCTCAAATTTTGCAAAACATCCAACCACCATTTTGAAAAATGAAAATTTTGTTGCGACACAAATTAAAGAAGCTTTCAGGCTACATACAATCATGTGTAATTAAGCTTCATGTGTAACAGAGCCGGTTTCTGAAATACATTTTATGGAAACTACACAGTACGCAATATACTGTCACAGTATTTTCAACATACCTAATTAAAATATCTAAACATGCATTACTAGTCTAGTTATTTATTTGAATTATATTTGTTTTATGTTCGAAATTGTGATTTTACGTTTTACATTCATTTTACCTCTTTTCTTTTTTTAAATTTATTCTTTCACATATGTGTATTTTGTTAATTGAAAATAATAAGTAACTCATTGTTATGATACAGAACATTACAGCAATGGTAATGCCTAAAACATAACGTTTTCTTGCAGCATGCACATAAAATTAATAATATTTCTTCACATAATATACACAACAGAGCACACAAAACAAAATAAAATTCAGCAGCATTTCGAATTCTCAAAGGTGATCCTCTAAGTATCCTGATTTGTGTCAGGCTTATTTCAGTATATTGGTAGGATGTGACTGCAGATTATTTATATTGTTTCTGAAGTGGAGATTGACATATAAATCATTCAGCAGAAGTAGATCTTAAAGTCTTCTAACGCAGTTCTTTCAACATCGAAAACGGTATACGGTATCTCTCATCAAGCCCTTTGCGATCATCAGCTGAACAAGCTCCTTGTCCTGAGGTACGATGGTCTATACTGTTCTTTCACACTGACAACCCTGAGAATCTAACAATCATACAGATTTTTCTCCCTTGCTGGGAAAGAAAACCTCCTTCAGATATCTTTTGACCTGCTGAGACATTTGTTTATGATATTTCTATGCTGTCACAAGGACATTTGGGACTTCAAAAAGAGGTTCTCGAATTCTTGGTTTCTTTTAAAACTATGAAAAGGCAGGTGGTCAGCGTAAAGAAACCATTCTCACTATCATATCCGAGGACAAGGCACTTATTCATCTCGTGATACCAAAGGACACGATGGCACAGGTATAGTCGTGGTACGTATAAGGCTTTCGATGTTGGAAGCACCTTGTGAGAATATTTCCAGATCTAGTTCTGTTAAATGATTTCGCTATCAATATAATAAAGCTGTAGTCACTAGCACATGATCAATTCTTTTCTCCATAGCTTACCAGTATACTGAAATATACCTGATACAAATCAGGATATATAGAAAATTACTTGAGACAATTTCAAGTCCCGACAAATTTTGTTCTGTATTGTGTTCTTTGTCGTGTATATTGCGTGAGAAAAGTTGCTAATTTTATGCACTCGGTGTAATAAAACGTTATGTTTCAAACATTTATTTACAAATTATCATTATTGTAATGATTTTATATCATAATAATGAGTTACTTATTATTTTAAATTAACAAAATACACTTAAGGATACAGGGTACTTATAAATGGTGAAAAAATTGAATGTTTTGAGTTTATTAAATTCTATAAGCTTTCTTGATTCCATTGATATATACATTACAGGGTTTCAAATGAAAAATGTCCTACATATATTAAATTTTAAAGTTACAGTCATGTATGCCGCCGCGCCCCCTTTATTTCTATTACAGAAGCCGGTATTATTGCGAAAAGAACTGTGAACTTTCGTTTCCAGCGATTATATGTATGATACATTGTATATTTTGGGAACAGTGCAGGTTTCTAGTGTCTGTAAATTATTATCTTTGCTTGTATTTACTTTCGTTTCGCTGCATGTTTGTTGCCCAAGTGCTACATATATTTGTGAAAGTACATATCCTTTAGTGTGCAATAAATACGAACTACGCCACGCATCAAGAAATTCAATAAAAGGAAATACCGTGGTAACCAGTTCACAAACAAAGCAAGCCACACTCTTGAAAGTAACCCATGTATAGTTATTCAGGGAAGAAACTCCCACATGGCATGCCTCCTTGTGATTCAAATTTTTGTGTTAACAGTGACGCTGTTTGTAGTGGATTTATTGTTGTTGATGTGGGAATCTTATCTTCTTTGATAAATGAAGTGGCGAAATGAAAACAATGTGATGGTGATGGTGTATTCTGTCTGGAAATAACCGAAGAACAAAGTAGCAGGAAGGGTTTAGCGCCAAAATCAGTTGTTCTTTGTAGATGCTGCAATAAATCTACCTCAAAAATGACTTCGAACATTGTGCATAACTCATGTGAATTTGAAATAAGTATATGCAATGTGTGCAATAGGAAAAGGAAAAAAGGCTGCTTAAACGTTTTGCGATTTGATGGACCTTCCTCCTCCTCCCAGTAGGTTCAGGAAGGACATAAAAATACTTTTAGGTGCCTTGACGGTTATGTCTAAAGCATCTATGAAACGTGCAGTAGAAGAAACTGTAAATATAATGGAACCAGGGACATTGCTGTTGCACTTGATGGGACGTCGAGCACATCGTTCCTTGAATGGTGTTGTAAGTGCTTCTTGTCTGGAGAATGGAAAAGTTGTTGATGTTGAGTGCATATCTAAGTACTGCCACACATACCATGGTAACACTGAAGGACATAGTGAACATCAGTATTTTAAGAATTATGATGCTTACAGTGGAGGTATGGAGTGTGATGGAGCTCTAAAAATATTTCAGTGGTCGGTGGCCGTTTATAAAGTTAGGTATACGAAGTACCTAGGCTATTAGGACTCTAAACTTTTCAATAAAATTAATAAGTTCAATGTTTATGGTGACACCTTGCTAACAAAACTGAAGTGTTGTGGACATGTGCAAAAGAGGATGGCTGCTATATTGACGAATCTACGAAGAGAAATGAAAGGAAAGTTGCTATCTGATAGAAAATCTGGCTGGCCGAGGCAGATTGACAGAAACTGAAATAGACCTTCTTCAGAGTTATTATGGACTGGCGATTAGACAAACTGCACCGCTGAATGATGTTACAGCTATGAGAAAAGCTGTATGGGCCAACTACTTTCGTAAGTTGTCCGCAGATGACCACCCTGTTCACGAACTTTGCTCTAAAGGAGCAGATTCTTGGTGTGGTGACCGAAACGCAACAGAAAGTGGTCAAACACACCATCACAAGCATTCTCTTCCTGAGCCTGTTATGAATGAAATAAAACGACTTTTTAGAGACCTGAGTGACCCTGTTTTCATGGGGGTATTCAGAATACAAATAAAAGTTTTAACCATTGCATATGGGAAAGATGACCGAGGAATGTTTTTGTAGGAATAAATAGATTAAATGTTGGTGTACTAGACGCAGTGATATGTTTCAATGATGGAGTGATAGGAAGGTTGGAAGTCCTGAGAAATTTAGGCATAAAATGTGGCTCTAATATGGAAGTTCAATTGCTTGTGTGTGACAGACAACAGGTGCATTCAAGTTACCAGAGAACCAATAAGTGCTAAAAGGAATGCCAAGAGCAAGCTTGAAGATAAAGAAATGCTGCAGGATGAAAACTATGCTTCACCAATGTTCTGAGGCACAGTCTAATAGGACTCATATCTTCATTCGCAATTTGCGACAAGTTGTATTTTTCAGAATTGAGGTATAAATATTTCCTAAAGTTTATAAAGCTTTGCTCTAATGTTTTTCTGTAACTTTCAATAGTCCATACTTATGTAGTAGACCTAAGCTTTATTGTAGAATCAACTAAATTATAGGAAAAATAAAATTTTTACTAGGAAAAAGTTATAAAAATTAAAATGTAAGATGTGATATTTTTTATCCTTGTAATATACGTAATAGGTGGAATTAAATAGGTCTAGTAACTCAGCCATCATGTCATACATATCTGATAAAAATTTGGTCTCTTTCATATGTATAGCGTTGGATTAAATGCTACCGCAATTTGAGGAAGCATTTTGGAAAAAAATGCATCAATTTCTTGGTAATTATTTTAATAACCCTAAGCAGGTTCAAAAATATTCAAAATGCTTCTAATTTGTTTAGAAAGTGTGCTGCATTACCTGATATAAACAAAAAATCTGAAAAACGTACACGTTATATGTAGTGCCTGAAGGAAATGTGTGTTGATTTTTTCATAATATTGAGCCACAAAAGAATCCTGTATCCTTAAGTGAAACGGTAAACTTAGAAACAAGAAGAAGAAAATCAATGTAAAATGTAAAACAACAGTGTGAAACATAAAATAAATATGTTGTTGTTGTGGTCTTCAGTCCTGAGACTGGTTTGATACAGCTCTCCATGCTACTCTATCCTGTGCAAGCTTCTTCATCTCCCAGTACCTACTGCAGCCTACATCCTTCTGAACCTGCATAGTGTATTTATCTTTTGGTCTCCCTCTACGATTTGTACCCTCCACGCTGCCCTCCAATACTAAATTGGTGATCCCTCTCTGTCTCAGAACATGTCCTACCAACCGATCCCTTCTTCTAGTCAAGTTGTCCCACATACTCATCTTCTACCCAATTCTATTCAATAACTCATCATTAGTTATGTGATCTTCCCATCTAATCTTCAGCATTCTTCTGTAGCACCACATTTCGAAAGCTTCTATTCTCTTCTTGGCTAAACTATTTATTGTCCACGTTTCACTTCCATATACGGCTACACTCCATACAAATACTTTCAGAAACAACTTCCTGACATTTAAATCTATACTCGATATTAACAAATTTTTCTTCTTCAGAAACACTTTCCTTGCCATTGCCATTCTACATTTTATATCCTCTCTACTTCGACCATCATCAGTTATTTTGCTCACCAAATAGCAAAACTCCTTTACTACTTTAAGTATCTCAGTTCCTAATCTAATTCCCGCAGCATCACCCGATTTAATTCGTCTATATTCCATTATCCTCGTTTTGCTTTTGTTGATGTTCATCTTATACCCTCCTTTCAAGACACTGTCCATTCCGTTCAACTGCTCTTCCAAGTCTTTTGCTGTCTCTGACAGGATTACAATGTCATCGGCGTACCTCAAAGTTTTTATTTCTTCTCCGTGCATTTTAATAGCTACTCCGAACTTTTCTTTTGTTTCCTTTATTGCTTGCTCAATATACAGATTGAATAACATCGGGGATAGGCTACAACCCAGTCTCACTCCCTTCCCAACCACTGCTTCCCTTTCAGATAAACACAAGTAAATTAAAAATCAGACTAACAGTGAGCGTTTAGATATTTTAATTAGTGTGTCGAAAGTACTCTGACAGCACATTGTGAAGAGCGTATTTTACAAAAATGGTGTTTCAGAGACTAGCTTTATTGCACATGGATGTATGTAGCTTCCATTTACACTCCTGGAAATTGAAATAAGAACACCGTGAATTCATTGTCCCAGGAAGGGGAAACTTTATTGACACATTCCTGGGGTCAGATACACCACATGATCACACTGACAGAATCACAGGCACATAGACACAGGCAACAGAGCATGCACAATGTCGGCACTTGTACAGTGTATATCCACCTTTCGCAGCAATGCAGGCTGCTATTCTCCCATGGAGACGATCGTAGAGATCCTGGATGTAGTCCTGTGGAACGGCTTGCCATGCCATTTCCACCTGGCGCCTCAGTTGGACCAGCGTTCGTGCTGGACGTGCAGACCGCGTGAGACGACGCTTCATCCAGTCCCAAACATGCTCAATGGGGGACAGATCCGGAGATCTTGCTGGCCAGGGTAGTTGACTTACACCTTCTAGAGCACGTTGGGTGGCACGGGATACATGCGGACGTGCATTGTCCTGTTGGAACAGCAAGTTCCCTTGCCGGTCTAGGAATGGTAGAACGATGGGTTCGATGACGGTTTGGATGTACCGTGCACTATTCAGTGTCCCCTCGACGATCACCAGTGGTGTACGGCCAGTGTAGGAGATCGCTCCCCACACCATGATGCCGGGTGTTGGCCCTGTGTGCCTCGGTCGTATGCAGTCCTGATTGTGGCGCTCACCTGCACGGCGCCAAACACGCATACGACCATCATTGGCACCAAGGCAGAAGCGACTCTCATCGCTGAAGACGACACGTCTCCATTCGTCCCTCCATTCACGCCTGTCGCGACACCACTGGAGCCGGGCTGCACGATGTTGGGGCGTGAGCGGAAGACGGCCTAACGGTGTGCGGGACCGTAGCCCAGCTTCATGGAGACGGTTGCGAATGGTCCTCGCCGATACCCCAGGAGCAATAGTGTCCCTAATTTGCTGGGAAGTGGCGGTGCGGTCCCCTACGGCACTTCGTAGGATCCTACGGTCTTGGCGTGCATCCGTGCGTCGTTGCGGTCCGGTCCCAGGTCGACGGGCATGTGCACCTTCCGCCGACCACTGGCGACAACATCGATGTACTGTTGAGACCTCACGCCCCACGTGTTGAGCAATTCGGCGGTACGTCCACCCGGCCTCCTGCATGCCCACTATACGCCCTCGCTCAAAGTCCGTCAACTGCACATACGGTTCACGTCCACGCTGTCGCGGCATGCTACCAGTGTTAAAGACTGCGATGGAGCTCCATATGCCACGGCAAACTGGCTGACACTGACGGCGGCGGTGCACAAATGCTGCGCAGCTAGCGCCATTCGACGGCCAACACCGCGGTTCCTGGTGTGTCCGCTGTGCCGTGCGTGTGATCATTGCTTATACAGCCCTCTCGCAGTGTCCGGAGCAAGTATGGTGGGTCTGACACACCGGTGTCAATGCGTTCTTTTTCCCATTTCCAGGAGTGTATATTGCAAAAATTTTCATTTTTCAAAATTAATTAGTGGTGGTGGAGTATTTTACAAAATTTCAAATTATTGTGAAATTCTTTTATACAGTTTTCAAGAACATTAATTACGTATCAGCTTCCGTATGGAAACACTTTTATATATAATCGTTTCGAAGATATTCTCTCCAAACCTAATACGTCAAATTACCTGTTGGGGCATGTTTTACCCAATAAAAGTGTAATGGGACACAAACAAAAAAAAAAGTATTGGATTAGTTTACTTCTTCCATATGCCCGCCAAGTTCCATCAAGAACGTTTGTTGACATTTGGGAAAGTTCCCTTGTAAATAAGATTAACAAAAGAGATAGTGAAGCTCCAAAGAAGAGTGACACATTTCGTCACGGGGTGGTTTAATAAGCCCGACAGCGATACGAAGATCCTCAGAAAACTTCATTGGCAGCAACTACAAGAGAGGCATTTTATATCACGGAGAGGAAACTTGCAGAATGTGTTTCGAAAAAGTGGCGGGCAATTTGTTACTTCCACTCATGTATGTCCCTCTACATATCAGGACTAAAAAATCAGAGAAACTAGTTTGTACACTCTCGTTATTCTCACGGGTCGTTCACAAGTGGAGCAGAGAAGGGAGAACATGATAGTGGTGCGACATTCACCCTCCGTCACATACCGTAAGGTGCATTGCGGACTATAGATGCAGAAGTAGATTTAAATTGTTTTCTTAGCCGTATTCACTTTTCTGCAGAGCTGACTCTCAACGAGCTGGCTGCCCAGGCATTCGTCTTCTTCGCAGCCGGCTTTGAAACCTCTTCGACGACAATGAGCTTCGCCTTGCACGAACTGGCTCTCAATCCTTCGTTGCAGACCAAGCTGCAAGAGGAGATTGACTCGGTGTTCAAAGAATATGGAACGGACATCACCTACGACTCCATTTCAAAAACGTCCTACCTCGACAAAGTTGTGTGCGGTAAGTCAGTTTAACCTTCACTATGAATCCAGACTTGTACATAATTTGTGTCTCTCTATAGCCAGGACACTTATTAAATGCCTTACTCAGTATGATAAGACGGTTTTCAAAGCACGGTTACGAAGCCAGCGTCGTTGACAGCAGCGTTTTGTTGTCGACGTGTTGGAGATACTCGGTGTACTGGTCATGTCAGCTGGCGTCCACCGGCTTTTAGGCCTTATTCGGTATTTCCTTCGAAAAATGAGAAAGAAGATTGGAGTTAGCGTCAGTTTGATGAAGAGATCATTAGAGACGGAATACAGGATCGGGTTCGGGGATGATGGATAGGATATCGGCTGCGTTGTTCTAAAACGAGTCATTCCGTCCTTTGCCTTTGGGAAGCCAAAAAAATTTAAATCTAGATGGTCGGACAGGGATTTCAACAGCCGTCCTCTCGAATTCGAAGCCACTGCGTTAACTTGTTGCAGTACATAATATCACGCTTCAAATTAACTAAATATGCTTCACTTTCGTTCATATAAATTATATTGGATGTCATACTACAACGTCGGACATTTTTCCCTCACCTTCATCGTTTACGAAATCTTGTTCCGTTTCTCTTCTTTAAACAACTACCTTCCATGCTCTTTATATTTTGCTGTTGTAATGTAATCGTCCGATATTTCTTAATAATCGTTATCATTCACATAAATCGGCTTTAAAAACAGTAAGTGATTCAATTGGAACATAATGCCAATGTACCACAGTGTAGAAATAACAGTGAGTGGTAACGTACAATGAAATAAATTTTGAAAATATTCTTGTCTGTGGAAGTGTAGCTTAAATATTTCCTGGAATTTTATGTGTAAGATAATTATCAGACAACTTTTTGCGCCATCTTTTCTGTTTATTACTTCGAAGAGTACAAGATTATAACATCGCTTCATATTTACTAAACTCAAAATGGATTTTGAAATGAGATGAGTGCATATACAGTTTATAGCTCTCCAGAACTCTCAAATAAATCACTTTGCGCCCCCGCCGCTGGCCTACAAATGAGTTAAAACGATTGAAATATTTCAAAGTATTACTGGAATGTGTTCAAAATTAAAATGTCTACAAAAGTTCGAGTGCAGAGATAAGATTTTACAGAGTGTAGTAACGTGTTTACCATAGTTTTGATACAAATACGAGAGGCACTCAATAAGTAAGGCAACACATTTTTTTCTGAAAGTGGTTCGGTTTTATTCAGGATTCCAATATCCTATATTATTTCCCACTCTTCTGACTACAAAAACCTATTTTTCAATAGAATCTCCGTTCAATGCGACGGCCTTACGCCACCTGACTGGCAGGGCGTTTATGCCCCCATGGTACCAATCAGCTGGTCGACGTCGGAGCCAACGTCTTGCTCTATCAATAACATCCCCATCATCCACGAACTGCTTCCAGTGGAGTGTATCTTTCTTTGGACCAAATAAAAGGAATTCAGAAGGTGTGAGATCCGGGCTGTAGGGTGCTTGAGGAAGAGAAGTCCAGTGAAGTTTTGTGAGCTCCTCTCTGGTGCGCTGACTTCTGTGACTCCTCGCGTAGTCATGGAGAAGGAGAAGTTCGTTTGCATTTTTTTTTTTCTTTTTGGCACGAACATAAGTCGTTTCTTCAACTTCCCGAGGCAAGCACAATACACTTTCAAGTTGATTGTTGCACGAAAAGGGAGAACATCAGAGAGAATAACCCTTCAGAGTCCCAGAAGACCATCGCCTTGTCGTTATCAGCTGAGGATACGGCTTTGAACTTTTTCTTCAGAGGAGGGATGGTGCGACACCACTACATGGATTGCCGTTTTGATTCCATTTTGAATTGATAAGCCCATATTTCACTGTCTCTGACAATGTTCAACAAAAAATTGTCACGATCAGCCTCGTAACGCGCATTCAGTTCCGCACAGGTGGTCCTTCGTTGCTCGTTTGGTCCTCCGTTAGGTGGCAAGGAGCCCTGCGTGCACAAACCTTTGAGTACCCCAACTGGTAGGCGTGTGTCAGCACTACCAATAGAGATGTCCAGCTGAGGAGCGAGGTGTTTGATTGTGATCCGTCGATCACTCGAATGAGAGTGTCCACACGTTCCACTACTGCAAGTGTCACAGTGCGCGGCCGGCCAGCACGCAGAAGATAGGACAGGTCCGTCCGACCTCGTTGCTACGGTGACAGACACCTCGCCCAGCGACTCACTACCAGGTCTCCCTAGACATCCTGCAAGCTACTATGAATAACTGCGATGCTCTGGTTTTCCACCAACAGAAACTCAATGAGAGCTCTCTGCTTGGAATGCACGTCCGTGTTACAGACGCCATTCTGAAAGCTACGTAAAGCGCCATCACATGTCTGAACTTCATGAACCTGTAAGGGCTGAGGGCGGAATATACCACGAAGTCCCAAAACAGATTCCGCATTTTTCAGCCGAAATTGGCCGAGGAAAAAGAGTGTTGAATTACTTATTGAACGCCCCTCGTACATTCTCAAAATGAAAATTAATAACATTTGTTTGTGCACATAATTAGTCTCCAAAGATAAATACTTTTTCATTTTTTTTTCAATTTTGATGCTAAATTTCTAGCACGTTCTCGTACAAATGTTGAAAAATTTATATCAATTAGATACTTGGTAAAGTGATTCTTCAATTTCTCCAGGCGTATTTTATGACGAAATAAATCTCGGGTGAACAGCCTGGTATGAGTGTGCATAGGCCACAATATTTCGGCAATTGACCACGTTGCCATCATCAGGTGCGCTGACGTACTGACCTGCGGCACCTGATGATGGCAACGTGGTCAATTTCCGAAATATTGTGGCCTATGCACACTCATACCAGGCTGTTCACCCGAGGTTTATTTCGTTACTTGGTAAATATTTCGTACATTCTTTAAGTTAATTTCAAGTTATCACATTATCTTCAGATTATTCTTCAAAGCAATTATACACAAAATAATAAAATTACGTTCAACAGTATGCTTTTTAAGTATAACAACATTTGTACACTCGTGTTACATGGGAATTAAGAATGACGAAGTTATTAAAAGGGGTTACAAACATTATCATTCCTGTGAATTACGGCTCAAATTCTTCAGCATTCTAAAGAATTGTATTGTAAACTAGTCTGGTAGATTACACAGCATATCCTTAATCCATCGATTGTGTAATTCTTTTAGAGACACTGCGGAAGTACCCACCCCTGCCCATCCTGAACAGGGAGTGTAACAAAGAGTACAGGATTCCCGACAGCGAACTCGTCCTGGAGAAAGGAACGGCTGTCGCCATTTCCGTCCTGGGCCTCCAGCACGACCCCAAGTACTTCCCGGATCCAGAGCGCTTCGACCCTGAGAGGTTCTCGGAGGAGGAGAAAGCCAAGAGGCACCCCTATGTTTACCTGCCATTCGGGGAGGGCCCCCGCATCTGTATAGGTGAGTAATCTCGCGTCATATCTTTCAGTTCCAATTTGTGTCTCGATGTGAAGAACAATAAAATCCTCAAATTGTGAGTTCTAAAATGTAGTTCCATTTTTCGGTTACAGTAGTCAAAAATGTTATTCGTGAGCTTTTGTCTTGTACAAGCAGAGAGATTTCGGAATGAGTCTTGGTGTCAAGTTCGAAGTACAACTTTGTTTATTACCATCAATCGATTTAGATATGCTTTACGTTTAAAAAAAACACGAGTATATTGACTATATGAGCAAGGAATGGCAGAATGACTTGGATAAAATTTCAGATTTGGCATAGTGGGTGCCAGCCTCTTAAAATGTGGACATATGTGAGATAACGCATAATATAGAGAAATAACCCTACAGTGTCTGATTCCAAGAGTAGTGGTAAACTTCTTGAACACCTCAGTTCCTATGAGTAATTCTAAGACTTTCTCTTACTCTCGTGGCTCCATAAACAGCCGTCGGTGTTTGGACTCGTCAAGTACGCTTCTCCTGTTATTGGCGTCTTTTTTCCCTGCAGCAAATATCTGACGATCGTTGGCCACCATGTCTCTCCATTTTATTTTTCGGCCTTCCTGAATTTCTTCGTTCTTTGGGTTTTTTCTCTGACACTCCCCTCAATCTTGACTCCTCATCTCCTCTATAGATATGGCTGCCCATTCTCAGTCTCCTTGTCTTGCCTTCTGCAACAACATCTGGTTCTTTATATATCCCCCTGTTATTTTTTCTTCGACATCCTCTTCCCTCACATATTGGTCCAAATATTTTCCTCAGAATTCTCTCTGTTTACTCATCTGTTCTCCATATTTGTGCCCAATATATTAATACCGATCTGATTATAGTTCCATATACCCTTATTTTAGAACCTCTTGAAAAACATTTGGATGGCAGTAATTTTGTTAATGACATGCTATGGTTACTGCGTACTACTAAGAAGCAACATGAAATGGCACTATCACGCAAAATCAGTGTTGCCGAAGGTGAATGGAAGATTTAGGGATCTCAGATTGATTGCATATTTCTAGATCCCCAAAAGGCTTTTAACACCGTTCCTCACTAAAGAATTCTAATCAAATTCCGTGCCTGTGGACTACAGTCTCAGTTGTGCAACTACATTTGTGGTTTCCTGTCAGAAAGGTTGCAGTACGTAGTATTAGACGGAAGGTAAAATAGAAGCGATATTTGGCAACCTCCAAGAAAGTTTCATAGTCACTCTGCAGTTTCTTATCTATATAAACGATTAGGAGACAATCTGAATAGCCCCCTTCGATTGTCTGCAGATGATGCCGTCATTTACAACCTAGTAAAACGATCAGAAGATAAAAACCCGTTGCAAAATGACTTAGACACGATACCTGTAAGATGCGAAAAGTGGCAATTGCCTCTGAATAACTAAAAGTATGAGAGCATCCACCTAAGCACTAATAGAAATTCGTTAAATTTCGGTTGCACGATAAATCGTATAAATCTAAAGGCTGTCAATTTAGTTAAATACCTAGGTATTACAATTACGAACAACTTAAATTTGAACGATCACATATAATGTTCTGAGAAAGGCAAACCGAAGACAATGTTTTATTGGCAGGACGCTTAGAAGATGCAACAGATCTACTAAATAGTCTGCTTACACTACGCTTTTCCATCCTCTGCTAGAGCATTGCTGTGCGGTATGGGATCCTTACCAGATAGCATTGACAGAGAATATGGAAAAGTCCAAATAAGGGCAGCACATTTCCTACTGTCGCAAAATTCTCGAGAGTGTCACGGATGTGATAAGCGAGTTGGGTTGGAAATCAATATCTTTCCACGAAATTTTAATCACCAACTCTATTCTCTGAATGCAAAATATTTTGTTCTCAGAGGTCGATACAGAGAGGAATGATCATCGGACCATAATAAGAGAAGTCAGAGCTTGTACGGAAAGATTTAAGTGTTCATTTTCCTACTGCGCTGTTAGAGATTGGAACAGAGGAGAAATAGTCTGAAGGCCGTTCGAAGAACAATTTTCCAGGCACTTAAGTTTGGTTTATAGAGTAATCATGTAGCTGTAGACGAAGGTTTGTAGGAAGGATTATGGGAAAATGTAGCACATCTGTAAAGGAAATCACACACAAAACGCTACTGCGGCCAGTTCCAGAGTATTTAGCAGTGTTTGGAGTCCTTACAAGAAACAAGGAATGCACAGGCGAGTCAAATAAGAATTCTTCGAAGGCAGATGACCCGGAAGAGAGTTGGACAAATTTAAAGAAGCTCTATTCAAAGAAGCTTGTTCAAGCGTTGTGCTGCTGCCATCGTATACAGGGTGTTACAAAAAGGTACGGCCAGACTTTCAGGAAACATGCTTCACACACAAATAAAGAAAAGATGTTATGTGGACATGTATCCGGAAACGCATAATTTACATGTTAGAGCTCATTTTAGTTTCGTCATTCCAACGTGATCAATTTGTAAATTTTCACACTCAACATATGTGGGCTGGCGAGAATCCGCACGCAATTGTGCAATCACGTCATCAACACAGATTTTCTGTGAACGTTTGGGCAGGCATTGTTAGTGATGTCTTGACTGGGCCCCATGTTCTTCCTCCTACGCTCAATGGAGCACATTATCATGATTTCATACGGGATACTCTACCTGTGCTGCTAGAACATGTGCCTTAACAAGTACGACACAGCATGTGGTTCATTCACGATGGAGTTCCTGCACATTTCAGGCGAAATGTTCGTACGCTTCTCAACAACAGATTCGGTGACCGATGGATTGGTAGAGGCGGACCAATTCCATGGCCTCCACGCTCTCCTGACCTCAACCCTCTTGACTTTCATTTATGGGGGCATTTGAAAGCTCTTGTCTACGCAACCCCGGTACCAAATGTAGAGACTCTTCGTGCTCGTATTGTGGACGGCTGTGATACAATAGGCTATTCTCCAGGGCTGCATCAGCGCATCAGGGATTCCATGCGAAAGAGGGTGGATGCATGCATCCTCGCTAACGGAGGATATTTTGAACATTTCCTGTAACAAAGTGTTTGAAGTCACGCTGATACGTTCTGTTGTTGTGTGTTTCCATTCCATGATTAATGTGATTTGAAGAGAAGTAATAAAGTGAGCTCTAACATGGAAAGTAAGCGTTTCCGGACACATGTCCACATAACATATTTTCTTTCTTTGTGTGTGAGGAATGTTTCCTGAAAGTTTGGCCGTACCTTTTTGTAACACCCTGTATATCGCGTATGGATCTTTAGAATAAGATAACAGAGTTTAAGGAATGTAACAGTGACATATATATAGTCAGTTTTCCCTCGCTGAATACGTGAAAAGAATATGAATGAAAATGGATTATGTTGATACGGATCACACTGTGCCATGCACTTTTCAATGACTTTCGGAGCATTTGCATTATCTGAGCAAAAGTATTAGAACATCTATTATCGGACAGTAATCATCATCATCATCAATATGGATGTGCCTACCTTCATCTTTATGACCTACATCATTACTCCACGAAGCTATTGCCAGCTAACATAAATTTCCGTTTCAAGTCAGGGAAGACTGTTAGGACATTAAAGAAACACTCAAGGAAATGGTCCAATCCGACATGTCAAAATCCACCCTGAAAATTTTTTTGCAGGAAGAACGGAATGAAAGAAATGCTCTGTCATCATTTAGCTGCTGAGACACACCCAAATATTTTTTTCCAAAACTGTTGAAGTTATTCGTTTATGTCGCACGAAGAACCGCTTGCCTAGCGCACGATCGGCTGTGAGAAGAGAGCATAGCGCTGCGGAGTGACAAACGAATTTGTAACACGTGAAACATTAAAAAAAATGTCACGTGTCATTAATATTTTGAATAAGAGGCGGTTCATATTGACAGCTGAACTGTTGCGTGTGTAGTTCTTTCAAGGTGACTAGCAGAGGATAATAAATCAAGGCAGTGTTTGCTGTTACCTTAAAGACAACTTCCATCAATCGTGACTTTAACTTTTTGAAACGAAATAATTCTTCCACATACATCATTTTGTTACAATTCCTGTAGCACATTTATTGTAATTTTTGAATAATGTATATTTTAGTAACACTGAAACAGTTCCTTGTTCATTTCACATAGTCGTCACAATAAAGCGAAGTATCATTCGAATGACGAAAACTAACATTTTCCATACATCAGGCACACCCGGCGAAAGAAAAATTAATGCTTTGGGAAACGTCACAGTAATTACTAGTTTTATTTAGACAGAATTGCGATGGAGTAAGACATAGAAATGGTCCTCGCCATTGCCTGCTTTTTGTGCTGCATGCCGAGCATACTTTAAGCAGTTCATAAAACTGTGCCGATACAAACTGACAGTGCACAGTCCGTAAAAACGTTCCGAAACAGACTGACAGTGTATAAATGACCGAAATTTAAGAATACTGCTCTCCTGGTAATTCTCAAATGACATGGAGATATCGGCAATTATACTGTCCGACAATTTCCTTAAAAATACTTTCCACAGTCGAAAAAATATTTTTTTCGAGACTCACGCTTGTCGTTCTTGGTGGAATCTCAATTGTATCAACAGTCCTTTCGTCGTCCTCCTGAAAGGCGGGTATCGTTATTTCCAGGCCAAGAGTGCAACAAAAGCTATGAATTAATTTCTGCAACTGATTAGAAACCATTTTGAATGAGATGTTAAAAATTATTCTTTCCTATTTTTCCAGATTTTGATAGGCCTGTTGCAAGATTTTTGCTTCCGAACGATCCTTTCCTTTATGGTTTGGTCGTAATATGCCTTGAGGTTCCTGAAGCTGTGGAAACAATAATCCACCCATACTTATCACTACCACTGTTCTATTTGAATGTGCCATAGCATTAAGCAGTTACACAAAAAACTGTCTTTCTTCGCCTCGAAATGGTTTGCTCGCAGTTCTTCCACGAAGCTTGGCCGATTGCCGATAGATACATCAGATGTAGGGATAACATCCAGCTTTGTCTTCACGACAACTATGAATTAATGGCACCTTCTCTAGACGTTTACTTGACGTAAACTTCGTTGTTTTGTGACTTCCTATATTGTATGGTGTCTTGAATCTGCTCAACAAGATCGAAAAAGACGTGAGATCAGCAGTGTTCATTTCAGTTCCAATTCGAAGGTCCAGTCTCAAAGACTTCCATCGGTAATAGTGCATTGCCTCTCAAGAGCAGGAGCAGCCGTACATGGTTCATAGCTCAAGAAAACTCATCTAAGAAACTGTTGTTCATGTTATTTATTCAAGTTTCGTGGTTCAGTATGTTTATTAATGCGGGTGTCGGGGCTTTGTGGGACCAATCTGTGCAATAAATTTTTGTAACAGTTTTGATTTCACAGTTTTGCGAGTTTGTTTATGACGCTTATTTATTACTTTGTGTAAGTCTTTCATCCATTTATACATTTCACAGTCAGATTTTACGAAGTAAAACCGGGTTTTCACGCTGCTTAACATTAAGTGTTAAACGCAATGAATAAGTTTAAACTCCATTTTTAACACTTACGCTACCGCAAAAGCAACTGCAGATTTGATTGGGCAGTAACTGCGGACAAATATTTCAGAGAAACTATCAACAAAAACTAAAATTAGCTTCACGAATTGCGATCGCGCCGAGTCGTGTTACCTGCTTACCGAAGTACTGTCAACTAAGGATATGCCGCTGTCATGTTGCGCATGCGCAGTCTACTACAGCTACAGTACAGCTGTACATTTCTCCAGCCATCTGCCGAGCTACTGAATTTGGCAACCTTCAACTTTTTTTTTTTTTGTTGGTACTCCTAGTTCGTTTGAGAAGCTCAAATTTTGAGAGGATCTTCCTGCATAAAATATTTCAGGGAAAGTTTCGACATGTCGGATTGGACCATTCCGTTGTCAGTTCACAGCAGGAGCACTCTCGTGTTAATACCATGCACTCTGTCTGCAAATCTGTACGACAATCTGGTGGTTCGACCTGTTGTGCTGCTAACCATTAACAGCATTCTAGGGGGTGTTTTCCAACAGGACAACGCTCGTCCACATACCGCTGTTGTAACACAGCAAGCTCTACAAAGTGCCTCTCAAGAGCAGGAGCAGCCCTACATGGTTCATAACTCAAGAAAACTCATCTAAGAAACTGTTGTTCATGTTATTTATTCAAGTTTCGTGGTTCAGTATGTTTATTAATGCAGCTCCAGCGTCAACCACAACCGTCGTTAACCATCCCTGTATTGAGCGACTAAGTGCAACAAGCATGGAACTCCGTACAACTAACTGACATCCGGCGCCCATGCAACTCAATGCACGCAAATTTGCATGCATGCATTCAATATTCTGGCGGTTACACCGATCATTAATGTACCGAAATTTCACATTTGCAATGGCTTATCTCGCACTTACAGTATTAATTTATGGTCTTGCAATGTTAACCACTTAAATATGTTAATCTCGATAAAAAAAAGCACTCCGTCTTCAGGCCACAAGTGGCCCATCGGGACCATCCGACTGCCGTATCATCCTCAGTTGAGGATGTGGATAGGAGGGGCGTGTGGTCAGCACACCGCTCTCCCGGTCGTAATGATGGTTTTCTTTGACCGGAGCCGCTACTATTCGGTCGAGTAGCTCCTCAATTGGCATCACGAGACTGAGTGTACCCCGAAAAATGGCAACAGCGCATGGCGGCTGGACAGTCACCCATCCAAGTGCCGACCACGCCCAACAGCGCTTAACTTCGGTGATCTCACGCGAACCGGTGTATCCACTGCGGCAAGGCCGTTGCCAATCTCGATAAATGCAGTCCCGAAATTCATCACTCTACATTAATTACATATTTTTGTTGTGAATTTTCTTCCGTCAGTGGATGTTACACGCAACTTGTGTATGTAGAATACATTGTAGTTACAAAAGTGCACAAAACACCAACTAGTGCCTTACAACAACAAATACAGTAGTACAAGCCGGAAACTGCTTAGTGTGGTCTCTAGTCCACGCTCCATCAAGTGATTCTGTGAAACACCGACCGGTAAACATCATGCGTTCCTAGGTACTGTATCCTCCAGGTATAACACTCTCCTCCATTCCAAGAGACAGCGACGGCATTGGAAGGCCTTCCAGTAATATCACCGCTGAATCACCAATAATGCTAAGCATGGAAAGTGGTCAGAAGACAGTCAAAGGCATGGCCTTCTCGCTTAATGTCGTCAGACATTTGTTCAGTACTGAAATTAGATCATCCAGTGATAAAGGGATGGGATGGGAGGGAGTCGAGTGCTCTCATGCCCACGGTGTGTCCAGCAAACCCTCATAACACATTTCGTAATTAAGGAGATGTTAACATTGTCTTACTGAATGTACGGATCATCTTCGGTGTGCTGTGTACCGCGGCTCAGCATTACAGATGACCTGTCTCAACGTTTCAGGTGTACAATCGTGAATTCCCTGTTGCTTCTGTGCCCTGTGGTCTACCTTCAGCAGTAGTACAAGTGTTTGGCGCTGGCTTCTTTGCCCTGTATCAAGGTAATAGCTCTGAATTATATGTCTGTTGTCCGTTACTGATTTGGCGAGAGACTTCTTGCACTGTATTCTGTCTGTCTACCATTAAAATCGTCAGTGACCCCAGTCCTCAGTCCTCAATACGCTTAGACCCAAAGCAGTAGACTATTGTGATTGTGGTTTACATTGAAACGAGGTGCTCGCGGTACACTCTAGACAAGATATGATAAGAACAGCGCAATGCCAGTAAGACCTTGCTGATGTAGTGGCCCAATGACATGAACTTGTGTACTATTCCATTCTGCATGGCTAGAAGAGCTCTCTCTCTCTCTCTCTCTCTCTCTCTCTCTCTCTCTCTTTCTCTCTCTCTCTCTCTCAAACTCCACATCTTCTTCTAAAGTCGAAATCCTACTCCAATCTCCATGGCAAGATCCTAGCAGAAGTGTCTTATTGCAACCTTTCTTCATATTGTTGACTGGATGAAGTATGTTTCTATATCATTTGTATGACACAGTTGAGTTCTTTTGTAATGCAGCTTTCTGTTTCTATGAATAAACGTAATGTCCCCATCCAAAGGCCTGATTACAGTCAAAAAGATCACATGACCTCACACCTTGAGATACTGTGGAGAGATTTTGGATTAAACTCAAGGTACTGGCGCACGATATGGTACTCAAAAACTGTACACCACCAAATTTCTTCCCTTTCTGGCCAAATACTATCGCTGAGAAATTCTTATACCACAAGAGTTCGGACTGGCTACGGCCTAGTCGAGGCCCATATTGCTAGCATCTGATGGTGACCTCACACTCGGACGCGAATGTCGCTGTAAACTTCAGGAATCAAAGGCGCTACTTATCCTTCAATTATCTACCCATCTGAGTTCATGAAGCTGAGTAAAATCCGTTCCAATCCGGCCATCAAGGAAACACAACTCACAGCGCCTGGTGTCACATTTGGGTTCTATCCTATAGCTCAGATACATCGCCCCTAGAGCCAGTGACGAGAACTTTTTCGACAAGGTCTACCTAAATGCTGTTTACTATCACTCAGTTTCTCTAAGCAAGAACTATCCTTCTTTAAACCAAGATTTCTTCAGGTATTTCGTTTCAGATCAGCACCTAAATACAAAAACTGATTGTGTATACTCCAGCTTTCATATTCATTACTGTTACCAAAGCAAAGAATTCCTTCTTATACATTTTCTTGGTATTTGTGCTCATTTTTAAGACGACCGTGATCATAATTTGCTCTTTTCCTAAAAAAGAGACGATGACAAAGTCCTTTACGTTCGGGAGCTGGCGGCTGGGGTACGGAATATGTGTAGGTTCCGTACGCCACCAGACTTCCAGGACTAACAGGTAAGTCCTATTCCAATCGATAAAATCCCACTCCTTTTGACCTGGTGTTACTGGAGTGCTAAGTGTGATGCTTAGCATTCCGGTCACCACCTATAAAGGTCTTACCATGAGGAGTGAGAAGAACTATTTCCCGGTGTGTAATGGTGCGGCGAAGGTATACAACTGTGCGACCGCCACGTCCGTGGGGTCTGTCATGGTTGTAGCCCACCATATAACTAAGCTTCAATATTTCGGACAGCTAAATACGAGTCTCAGATAGAACGACAACGATTTTGTGGCAGGCCATGAAATACTTTAATTCAAGTTTCTTGTCATACACGCCAATGGCGTTCCAAATACAGACATGAATATCTTTCGCAAAAACCGCCATATTGTCACTCTGAACCTTCAAGTATCGCTAACTTTTTCACCAGGACGACGATCTTTGACAGCTCATGTATTTGTAATGTCAGCAAATGACTGTCTTCGGAGGAGAAGCGCCGCCAGCAGTGGTTCAGACTACTTTCTGCATGCGGGCCCTGTGCCGGAAACGGAAGTGGCCGGCGAGCGGCCTGCTGTAAGGATCCATCAAAAACTTTCCATTTGGAGCAATTGCTGCAGCGTATGTGCAACTCAGCCCGACTCCGAAGTCGGTATATCAGCACCGATATGTAAGCAAGGGGTTAGGTTCGAACGGAAACTTTTTGGTTGCTCCATATACGATAATTTCAAACAGGTTCCCACAAGAGATCAAGGCTCTTCCTGACAAACTGTAAATTTCCAAATCCAGGCTGAAGGTTTTCACTGTGAGAAAGTTCTTCTATTCAGTCTGGGAATACTTTCAGTCTACTTAACTGTGTTGTAACAATCATTATGTATTGAGAAGGGACGCAGACAAGACATGAAATACCAGAGACCTAGAACCTGTTCTGTAGAAGTGAACATGTATTCCGCCGACCACTGTGGCCGAGCGGTTCTAGGCACTTCAGTCCGGAACCGCGCTCCTGCCTCGGACATGGATGTGTGTTATGTCCTTAGGTTAGTTAGGTTTAAGTAGTTACAAGTCTAGGGGACTGATGACCTCCGATGGTAAGTCCCACAGTACTTAGAGCCATTCAACATGGATTCCGAAAATAACGATCGTGTAAAGCCCAAACCGCTCTGATCATCCACGAGAAAGCAGTATATACAGGCGTCTTGCTTGACTTCCGGAAGGCATTCGATACAGTTCCGCACTGCCGTCTTATGAACGAAACACGAGCTGGCGGAATCCTGCCTTCTGAGTTGAAGAGTTTCCAGATTTTGTGTGTGTGTGTGTATGTGTGTGTAAAGTACAATCTAACTTCTGCACCATTTCAGTGCAGTAATGTGTTCACTGTCAATAAGTCTTGTAGTATTTCTATCATAAGTTTATTATCTTATAAATAAAAAACAACTTTTTCAATATTTTAAATTCAGTGCATTAATGCGACCTTAGTAAACAAGTGTTGTAAAATGATCCTTTCATATAGTGTTCATTAAAAAAATGCCGATCATTGCACTTGGGAACTTTGGAAGGTACTTTAGCTTATTTGTTTCAATTGTAAATATTTGTCACGTATTTTTGTTTTTCTGACATGTTCTACATCCTGGAGGACCTGCTCACTACGGATCAATTGGAATGAAAATAAATCTAATCTAAAACAGAACTCAGCATGTCATTCTGGACGCGTAGAAGTCTTCAGATAACTTCATGCGTGCCCCAAGGGAGTATTATAGCACCATTACTTTTCACAGTACATATAAATGACCTAGAGGACAACACAGGAAGTTCCATGAAACTTTTCGCTGCTGATGCTGTTGTATAGAGTAGTCGCGGCGCATAAAATTGTAGCGAAATGCAGGCATACCTGCAGAGGACCGACACTCGGTGCAGGGAGAGGTTACTGACTTCAACATACACAAACGTAACGTATTGCGCGTACCGAGAAAGAAATATCCTTTATTGTATGACTACACGATTGCAGAAGTCACTAGAAGCAGTATCTTCCAAAATATATTTAACAGCTTAACAGCATGAGTAGGGAGTGATTTAAAGTGGAACAATCACATAAAATTGATCGCGATTAAGGCAAATGCCAGACACAGTCATTGGAAGAATCCTCGGAAAGTTTAGTCTATCAGCCATGGAAATATTAACAAAACACTCATTCGACCGATTCTTGGATACTACTCGTCAATGTGGGATCCGCACCAGATATGATTAATAGATGAAATGGAGAAGATCCAGAGAAGAGTAGCACGCTTCGTTACACGTCCATTTAGTGAGTGTGAAAGCGTGACGGAAATGCACAGTGAACTCCGGTGGGGACGCTGAGACACAGACGTTCCGTATCATGGTGCGGTTTGCTGTTAGCGTTCCGAAAGAGTGCGTTCCTAGAAGAGTCAACCAATACATTACTACCTGCGACGGGTATCTCACGAAAAGACTGAAGACCAGATTAGAGAGATTAGAGCTGACACAGAGGATTACGTGCAATGCAATCGTCCTACTTGCGAATCATTCGAATGTGGAACCAAAAAAAAGAGGTGGGGGAGTGGCAGTGGTACACAGAGTACCCTCCACTACACACCATAATGTGGCTTGCGGAGTATGGATGTCGAGGAAGAGACCTAGCAGTCTCCAGGCCGAAGTATTCATTAAAATCATCGCCAACAATACAGTAAAGAACAGCGAATTTTAATCACTCAAAGGAAAAAGTTGACTTTTGAAATCAATGTAATGCAATGGACAATTCAGAAACTGTGAACGAAACTGTAGAAAGGGCACTAAGTGTGAGTTACGGTAGGATCCCGCTTGGGATTCGTACATTCTGAGTAAGCTTTTCAGTCGCTTTCAATAAAACCTCTACTGAGAGCCCTTGAGAAATAAGACGTTGATTCAAACTAAGTTATCTTACTGAAGAATATATACATTAAGGCAACAGTTTCTATTAGACCTCATTAAAATAGTTTGAAGTTCAAAACTAAAAGAGGAGTCTAACAGGGAGACGCAATATCACCAAAATTATCAACAGCGCAAGGATAAACTCTTCTCGGCCTACAAGCCGTTCGTTTCGAAATGACGAGGCTTCTAAACCGTAAACAGTTTAGTCAGTCATGTAGCCGCTAAAGATTCCGAAGACACAGCGCCTGAGTAAATTATCTTATCCGTAAATTGAGAAAACAAGGAGTATGGATAAATGGAACGTAACTGAACCACCGTTAATTTTTCTAATGAAATTGCAATGTTTGTTTCTAGTGCATTTAATTAATGAAATACCTTAATTAAGCAAGTTTAAAAATGTACGTAAAATCAGCTGTAATAATACATAAATAATGCATAAACGGCATATCGAAAAGAAGATGGTACAGTTTTTGTGTTATTTTATCTATCACTGTTGAGGAAGACGACTGGACGCACAGCCAAGAAAGAGCAGAAGAGTAAAAGTTGACCTGAAGCGCTTCCTGCAAAGTAAATAAAATTTTGAAAATTAAACTTCCACTTTATCTGTAATGCAAAGTTAGAAATCGGCATGTGTTACCAGTTTTGTCTTGTGGAACTGAGAGATGGAGCTTAGATGCGGAAACCATTCGAAAGTCGAGTGCTTCTTAGCTCCGAATGGAGCGATTGCTGTTCCAGATTGCTTGGAGAGACAGTAAAGTGAAGAAAATGATCAGAGAACAGGCTATAATGGAAACAAAATAGCGATAGGTAGGAAATGGTGCCACTAATGCGGCTGCCGGCTGGCAGATAGACCACGGACGCTTTAGTTGGATTGCAGGACATGCCAGAAGGTAGGGGTCGCGACCTGATGTAAGGTGGGCAGACTGCATAGATACAAATGTGTAGAGGCCTGTGAGTGAAGACTGTAAGGCACGAAGAAGCGCAGAGCGGGCCTGTATGCAGCACTGTGTGCCACTTTGGTGCTACTGCTAATGATAATGATGATGATGTTAATGCATTGTAAGTCAGTAATACGAAAAGTAAAAATATAATGTTTATTATGTATGAAAATTATTACTTAAGGCACACGTATCGGTATTACGAGAATTACGGAACACTGGAATAAATTGAAATGTCTGATGTCTGTTTTACGTTAACTGTAACTCATTAAAATGTACTGAATGTGAGAAAAAGATGAACCTGTTTGGTTTACTTGCTCTAGCCAGCGCGATTTGCTATACAGGGAGTTTCACAAGAAACAGTAAACATTTTAGGCGCTGGTACCATAGACTGATTCGAATACAATATTCCATGTAACATGTGTGTAATGTTGGTGGTTAGTGAGATACAAATGACTACGGAGATAAGTTTTCATTTCGCGGGTCGGTATTCAAGTAGCTGCGACTTTCTTTTTCGATTTTCTTTTTAATTTTGATGTTGACGTAAAGTTGTGCTTGAGCTTAGGCAATTGAATTTTTGAATTGTTTTGTTACTGTGATTTATTGTCTGGTTGACGCTGCACGTATTTACGAATGTGATGTATGCCGGTGTAGTATTTATGTATTGTTTTGTAACGGAAACATTGCTGCAGCTTGTAAAAAATATGGTAGACGATTTCCTAACTGCATTCACGGGTGCTTACTCGTGTTTTAACTAACTGTGTGAGACTGGTGCAGCGCGCAGCACTCATTTTTCATCTGAAAATGTAAATGAACAGAGAGTAAATGAAGTAGAAAACATTATTCAGTTGACGACATAACTATGGATGTTCCGGTCTGGCCGTGAGTCATGATCGGATAGGCGACCGCTTGTGATAAGCGAGAAATCCCGGTTCGAGTCTGGATCCAATACAAATTTTCATTGTCTTCATTCTCTTATAAAGCTGATTGTTGTCCATATTCGCAACGGTCAAAACATTTTATAAATTATTCAGTAGGTAGAACGTAATACTTCAACAAGCCTACGCAAAATTTCTATACACATCGGCGTTCCACAAACAAACATATGGCAGACATTGCGTATGCACGGCCTCTGTCCTTATCATTTGTAGCAGATTCGACCTATCAGAGAAAGAGATGAAGGAAGACGATTGGACTTTTGTGGTTGGCTAATTACAAATCTCCGAGTACTGCCACCAAAATTGTTTGCTGCTGAAGCCATTTTTATTCGTGATGCTACCAGTAACACTCCTCCGTAACATCGGTGGACCGACGAAAGCCGACATTCCGTCGTGAATCCATATTTTCAACAACGCTTCTCTGTAAATGTGTGTTGTGGCATTAGAGACAATCAGCTAACTGGGCTTCTTGCGTCACGCATCCCGTTACAGGCCCCATTAGCTACAATTCCCTGAAAGAGAGCTTCTGTCATTATTGAAAAAGGTCCTTTTTGGCTGCAAGCATGGGTATGCTCTTCCAGAATGACGGGGACCCTACCATTATAGTCGTCAAGTGACACGTAATCTAAATCCAACATTGAGTGTCAGATAGAGCGATAGAAATGATCAAGTTCCTTGACCAACAATGTTTCAGCGCTTTATGCCTATGGAAATAGTTGGAATGCAAAGATTGCAGATACAAAGTAAACACAATAGACTAATTAACTGTTCGGATTATGAATAGTGCTCCCTTTATAAATAAACGCCAAGACGACCTCAGAAAACCAACTCGTGGTGTTGTCAAGAGGATTAGAAAGTGCAATGAAATTGCAGATGGGCTTATGAAAATCAGATGTGAACTATGTCACTTGCCCTTACTTGGTCCAGTACCTTCTGTGCGTATTTGTGTGTGTTATATTCCAACAGCTGTGTCTCTGCTACCAATAAAACCTGGACACATGTTTCATTCGAATTAGTCTGAAGAACTACATTGTAAAATATTTATTGCTCTCTCTGAAACAGCCTGTATTTCTCAAACTATTCCATAGGCTGCTGTTTCCGCTGATGACCGAGGTCTATATTCAAGTGACTTAGGGGACTGCAGCCAAATAACGTCTTCGAGACTGCCAAATATTTCGATAGCTGAGCACTGCATCGTTTTCACAGCACATATGCAGTAAACGGCGACCTCTCGTTGGATTCGTACCTTGAAAACGACGAGGTGTTCACCCCTAGAAATACCACCGTTTGTCAAGAACGTTACCCTGCTGCATTCCTATACGATATACGGTAGATGGGAAAGTTCAAGCTTCACCTTCCCCGTTCTTTGAGAAATTACGAAGCCTTTTGAAATGAAGTAACGGTATATGGTGATTTTTTCATTATTATTGATGTCAGCGACTTTGTCGTTCCCGTTTTATCAGTTTTACTTTCAAATGTTTGATATTTGTCCAATTGTCTTTCTTGTAGATACGCAGTGACACGTATTATGAACACGGAGGTGCATTGGAAGAAAAATAAATCTCTCGTCATCTTTTTCTCAGTTTTCAGTAACATAGAGATGTAGTTAACCACTCTGTTGTCTTACCTAATACACAGGTTCCTTACGTTACTTGTCTTTCTATTTCAGGTATGAGGCTCGGTCTGTTGCAAGTCAAGGTGGGACTCGCTTACCTGTTGTCGAGGTACAACGTTCGGACCACGGACAAAACGGTGACGAACCTCGAGTACAGCTCTATGTCCATTATACTGATGCCTAAAAGTGGCATCCAGCTACGACTTGAAAAGAGATTCTAACGACGTTCACACTGAATGGATCCAAGATATCATATCAAAGTAATGCTGTAGATGGTTTCAGAGCTTATCAAGTTGCTCTTTTAGCTCTACATTGTTGCAATATGTTAAAATTAAATTACATAATGATAAAATACACTATTTTACTAAGAGAGTGAAGTATAAGTCGGCTCTTTGTTTTCAAAATAATGCACATCTGTACAGGATCCTACCTTCCCACGTGATGATACAGTGTCTATCATACATACTCGTATGCGACGCTGTTAACTGTTTTTAGGAGTACGTTTGTACTTTCATGAATCACTTTGAATAGAATATGTGATAGTAAATTAAAACACCTGTCATTCACAGAGGGAAATACAAACTTCCTTGTTTCAGAGGCACTTTAATATAACGCTATTAACACATTACACAAAAATATACTTTGTTAGTAACTTTATAGTGATACATACAATACACAGGTGTGGTCAAAAATATGTAAACACCAAAAACACCACACATTATCATTCCTAATCCTTGGCGGTATTGCGTCCTTGCAGAGTAGCCGTGGGGCCCATAGAACACCACGACATGGCTTGCCCAGTCATCACCGAAGCCCAGCCTTGTTTCATTCTTGGGACGTAAACTAGACTAGAAATTGGAAAAAGTGAGAACGAGACTCATCGAATAACTTCCTTCCATTGTTCCACAGTTCCCGTTTTATGGCGTCGGTACCACGTTTTCCTGTGAAGGGCATTTACCTCACAGATGTGTGTTTTTGGATTTCCAGTTCGCCCTGTAATTTCCTGCTTCTGGAGCCCCTTCCGAATTCTTTTGGTACTGAAAAGGTTCGCGAGTGCGTCATTCAGTCCTGCAGCGAGTTGTGCTGCTGCCGTCTCATTTTTCGTGACAGCCCTCTTCAATGACCGTCCGCCTAGTCCACTTAACAAACTTTCGTCCGCCTTGTGACTTGGCGGATGGTGTTTTTCCGCTTTCCTGGTTGCAGTATAAATCTTCAGTTCGGTGAATCTTGAAACGCCAAACACTTCGGCTGCCATGTTTACCGAAGCACCCACTAAACGTCTACAACCAATCTGCCTGCGTTCGAATCCATTGAGCTCCGACACTGTGCACTCAGTACTACACAGAACATTGTTCTGACCACGACTGACCTTGCAACGTATTGAAGACCTCGCGCAAGTGTCGTTCGTGCTCAAATACAGCTGCGCAATGTGCGGGCTTAGCTAGCATCTGGTTGTATGTTCATACATGCATTTCTCGCGGTGTTTTCGTATTTTTGTCCAACCCCTGTACCAAAAACGCGTTTAGAACAACTATGACTTAAATCACAATAAGTATCATCATTTTTGGAACAATATACACTTTAATAATTTTCTGGCGGCCATAACAAAATTTTGATTCAAATAAAATATAGTTTAAGAGGGATCCTAAGGGATTAAGTACAGGAATACGTCTTCATCTTCACTGGCAAATTACTTAGTACAACCAGCAGACATATACACTGTTACAGGTATCTCATAAAGTGAGTTACGTGTAACAACTGAATTCTGCACCTCTTCAGAGCATTAATGCAGTCAGAGTACGTAAGCCTTTTATGGCGTTCTTCAGTAGCTCAGGAATTTTCTGATGCTCTTCAACATGTATAAAATCGAACACTTACGATGGACTAAAGTTTTTGCTAACTTTTCAGTGAAAAAGATCCAAATTTTTCCGTGATCCTCATTCTTCAGCATCTTTCACCTTACGGTCTCGAAAGGTATTTTAATGTGTTAGTTCCTTGGTTGTTGTTGTGGTACTCAGTCCAGAGACTGGTTTGATGCAGCTCTCCATGCTACTCTATCCTGTGCAAGCTTCCTCATCTCGAAGTACATACTGAAACCTACCTCCTTCTGAATCAGCTTAGTGTGTTCATCTCTTGGTCTACCTCTGCGATTTTTACCCTCCACGCTGCCCTCCAGTACTAAATTGGTGATCCCTGTCCCACCAACCAATCCCTTCTTCTAGTCACGTTGTGCCACAAATTCCTCTTCTCTCCAATTCTATTCAGTACCTCCTCATTAGTTACGTGATCTATCCATCTAATCCTCAGTATTCTTCTGTAGCACCGCATTTCAAAAGCCTCTATTCTCTTCTTGTCTAAACTATTTATCGTCCATGTTTCACTTCCATATCTGGCTACACTCCATACAAATACTTTCAGAAACGACTTCCTGACACATCTGTACTCGATGTTAACAAATTTCTCTTCTTCAGAAACGCTTTCCTTGCCATAGCCATTCTACATTTTATATCCTCTCCACTTCGACCATCATCAGTTATTTTTCAACGCAAATAGCAAAACTCATCTACTACTTTAAGTGTCTCATTTCCTAATATAATTCCCTCAGCATCACCTGATTTAATTTGACTACATTCCATTATCCTCGTTTTGCTTTTGTTGATGTTCATATTTAATTCTCCTTCAAGACACTGTCCATTCCGTTCAACTGCTCTTCCAGATCCTTTGCTATCTCTGACAGAATTACAATGTCATCGGCAAACCTCGAAGTTTTAATTTGTTCTTCATGGATTTTAATTTCTACTCCAAATTTTTCTTTTCTTTCCTTTTGTGCTTGTTCACTATACAGATCGAATAACATCGGGGACAGGCTACAACCCTGTCTCACTCCCTTCCCAACCACTGCCTCCCTTTCATGCCCCTCGACTCATAACTGCCATCTGGTTTCTGTACAAATTGTAAATGGCCTTTACTTCCCCGTATTTGATCCCTGCCACCTTCAGAATTTGAAAAAGAATATTCCAGTCAACATTGTCAAAAGCTTACTCTATGTCTACAAATGCTAGAAAAGTAGGTTTGCCTTTCCTTAATCCATCTTCTAAGATAAGTCGTAGGATCAGTACTGCCTCACGTGTTCCAACATTTATACGGAATCCAAACTGATCTTCCCCGAGGTCGCCTTCTACCAGTTTTTCCATTCGTCTGTAAAGAATTCGCTTTAGTATTTTGCAGCCGTGACTTACTAAACTGCCGGCCGCGGTGGACGTGCGGTTCTAGGTGCTCCAGTCCGGAGCCGCGCTGCTGCTACGGTCGCAGGTTCGAATCCTGCCTCGGGCATGGATGTGTGTGATGTCCTTAGGTTGGTTAGGTTTACATAGTTCTAAGTTCTAGGGGACTGATGACCACAGCAGCTGAGTCCCATAGTGCTCAGAGCCATTTTGAACTTACTAAACTAATAGTTCGGTAATTTTCACATCTGTCAACACCTGCTTTCTTTGGGATTGGAATTATTATATTCATCTTGAAGTCTGAGGGTATATCGCGTGTCTCATACATCTTGCTCGCCAGATGGTAGAGTTTTGTCAGGGCTGGCTCTCCCAAGGCTATCAGTAGTTCTAATGGAATGTTGTCTACTCCCGGGGCCTTATTGCAACTCAGCTTTTTTAGTGCTCTGTCAAAGTCGTTACGCACTATCATATCTCCCATTTCATCTTCATCTACGTCCTCTTCCATTTCCATAACATTTAGATCCAGTATATCACCCTCGTATAGATCCTCAATGTACTCCTTCCGCCTATCTGCTTTCCCTTCTTTGCTTAGAACTGGGTTTCCATCTGAGCTCTTGATATTCACACAAGTGGTTTTCTTTTCTCCAAAGGTCTCTTTAATTTTCCTGTAGGCAGTGATATATGCCTCTACATCCTTACATTTGTCCTCTAGCCATCCCTGCTTAGCCATTTTGCACTTCCTGTCGATCTTATTTTTGAGATGCTTGTATTACTTTTTGCTTCTTCATTTACTGTATTTTTATATTTTCTCCTTTCATCAATTAAATTCAATATCTCTTCTTTTACCCAAGGATTTCTACTAGCCCTAGTCTTTTTACCTACTTGATCCCCTGCTGCCTTCACTATTTCATCTCTCAAACCTACCCATTCCTCTTCTAGTGGATGTCTTTCACTCGTCCTTGTCAATCGTTCCCTAATGCTCTCTCTGAAACTATCTACAACCTCTGGTTCTTTCTGTTTATCCAGGTCCCATCTCCTTAAATTCCTAACTTTTTGCAATTTCTTCAGTTTTAATCTACAGTTCATAACCAATAATTTGTGGTCAGAATCCACTCCTGTCCTTGAAATGTCTTACAATTTCAAACCTGGTTCCTATATCTCTGTCTCTCCATTACATAATCTACCTGAAACCTTCCAGTGTCTCCAGGCCTCTTCCAGGTATAAAACCTTCTTTCATGATTAGTTGCTTAGTAAATATTGTAATACTTCGCAGTCCGATGCTTAGGACAAAAAAGTTCCAGCTCAGCCGCGCCCAAGTATCCAGAGCTTTTCCCGAAAGCCACAAAAAACGAATAGGCACGGTTTAACTGATTTTCAGGGCTGCCGCAATAACTGCAGTCGTGCGAGGTCCCGTAATTTTGGGGGTGATGCCCCATATTCCCTGTTATAATTTGTCCTTACTTAATGAACAGTCTGGTTTCCTGGTAAAAATATTCCACAATGAATAACGCTGCGCTACAACACAGATTTCCGTTTCTCTTTCAGCTGGTCGCTGGCTTGTGCAGATATAGCAGAATTGTTTGATATCGTCGACCAGCGCGGTATGACATATTGCCTACAATATTCTAAACAAAGTGCAGCATGCAGGCAGAAATCGGTGGGTTGGAATTTCCTCTGCAAATCTGAGGGCTTGGTGCGTTGGAGTAAAGGTACTTCACAGTTTCAGTATCTTGGTTCAGCTACGCAAGCCGATGTGAAATATGAACGCAGTCTGTGTGTTTGTCTGGGACTATCGGAGTTGCGGCAACAGGGTTCATTAAACACATTTTTAAACCGCAATGATAGTGCTTCTGTGAATGTACAGTGTAGTTGAAAGAATGTAGCATTACTAAAGTTTCATCATTTGATGATGCTGAAGAATCGCATGTTTCGTCCAAGCAAAAACTAGTGGCTGATGAAACTATTCCAGTAATGGAAATACGATATAGTGTTACTGCGGATGAAACTGGAGCAGTCCAAAATCACCAAGAAAGAAAAAATCATCTATGCAAGGAAACAGCGTTAAGCTTGTCGATAGTCTTTGCGATCCGGAAACCTGGGGATATTATAAATGACAATTTTTGGATAGGAGCAATTAAGGAAGATCCGCAAGATATTAGTGAAAAAGATGTAAAATTTCTTGCGGATAGTGAGACAAGAATATGTTTAACTGTTTTTCATTGTTTCGTTCATCTTTCAAATGACGAAAAAGTTAGGCAAACGCGACTTGTCTATTCTCGAACAAAAACTGCTGTGTCCTGCTTTTGTTGTTAAGTTGTTCAATTCTAGTGCTGGCTCTGTCACAGGAAGTGGTTTAAGAGACTGGCAAAACTTATGAAAAATTCTCTCTAGCCATGAACTATCCCGCAACCATATTACTGGAATGTGCAAATGGAAAGAGCTTTCGCACAGAATTAAAAACTCGTAAGGTTATTTTCCATAGTGTGTTTCCTTGTCGAAATCGTTCATTAAGAGGCTACCAAAAATGTTGGGAAGTCCTGGTAATGGAAATTTCTTAAGGCAAGTAGACTTAACGGCTAAGTTCGACCCCGTATTAAATGATCACGTTAATCGTGTGGCTAAACCTGGAAAGTTGATTACTTACTTAAGTAAGGGCATATAAAATGAAATCATTACCATAATTTCTGATGAGATTGTATCTGTCACGAAAAAGGCCTTACTCAGTAACATATTAAGTCACAAGGAGCAATTAAGGTGGTTTTAAGGGTGTTAAATGTGTTTCCCAAACCATTAGCTACTGAAGAACACTTTCTTTGGCTGTTTGACCAATCTCGCATTGTTGTAGCGGTGCATGTAAAAGTTATTACTACCTGGTCAATTGACCTTCACTTGGTTATGAACTTTTACTAAAGCATAGTCGACAGTGGTAAAAGGCTCACGAAAACAAACTTTAACAATACATACAAATGGAATTTATTTCTACCACAGCTCTCGCCAGCTGCTTGTCTTGGTTGTAAGAACTGGTCAACGAATAATATAATTAGGAAACCCAGCGCTGAACCAACCACTTTCTGCTTCTTAAAAAATAAAATTTAGAATGAAACGCTCAATCACTACGGCTGTTGCCACACTAGTAGTAATCTGTGGTTCCCTCAATTTGTATGTAGTGCTGTGGGTAAATTTGTTTAATACATTACAAAATACACGAATGTATGCTTGTTGTTAAATTTGGGAGCTAAAAACCATTATACCAGACATTATGAATCCAGAAGTACTATTCGAGGGTTATTTTGGAAGCGACATTGCAACAGTGAAATCCAATTTCGTGTCGTAATGTGATGCAGAGGGGACTTTTCCATATGCGAAAACTATTTTGACAGATGTATGACGGTCTTACTGAAAAATTTAGGAAAATATTTAGGTAATCACTATATACATACGAATAAAATCAATTCAGAATTTGTTTAGTAAAGTCAGATACGCCTAATAAAGTGTTTGATTCCTATTTTTGCAGTTCTATTTTGTGTTGGTTTTAAATAAAGGTTCGTTCATTTCGATTGCATAATCGTATTTTTTGGCGCAAATTTTCCTTGTTTTAGTGAATATTTCCGGGATTTTGTGCACATTTGAATGCATACATACACTACGTATGCTAAGATATACGTTTTTCATACCAGGTGCATTTTGCTGGCACCTACTGCCAGGTACTCCATACCAGCGACCTCAGTAGTCATTAGACATCGTGAGAGAGCTGAATGGGGCGCTCCACGGTACTCACGGACTTAGAACGTGGTCAGGTGATAAGGTGTCACTTGTGTCATACGTCTGTACGCGAGATTTCCACACTCCTAAACATCCCTAGGTCCACTGTTTCCGATGTGATAGTGAAGTGGAAATGTGAAGGGACACGTACAGCACAAAGGCGTACAGGCCGACCTCATCTGTTGACTGATAGAGACCACCGACAGTTGAAGAGGGTCGTCAGGTGTAATAGGCAGACATCTATCCTGACCATCACACAGGAATTCCAAACGGCATCAGGATCCACTGCAAATACTATGACACTTAGGCGGGAGGTGAGAAAACTTGGATTTCATGGTCGAACAGCTTCTCATAAGCCACACATCCCGCCGGTAAATGCCAAACGATGCCTCGCTTGGTGTAAGGAGCGTAAACACTGGACGATTGAACAGTGGAAAAACGTTGTGTGGAGTGACGAATCACGGTACAGAATGTGGCGATCCGATAGCAGGGTGTGGGTATGGCGAATGCCCGGTGAACGTCATCTGCCAGCGTGTGTAGTGCCAACAGTAAAATTCGGAGGCAGTGGTGTTATGGTATGGTCGTGTTTTTCATGGAGGGAGCTTGCACCCCTTGTTGTTTTGCGTGGCAATATCACAGCACAGGCCTACATTGATGTTTTAAGCACCTTCTTGCTTCCCACTGTTGAAGAGCAATTCAAGGATGGCAATTGCATCTTTCAACACGTTCGAGCACCTCTTCATAATGCACGGCCTGTGGAAGAGTGGTTACACAACAATAACATCCCTGTAATGGACTGACCTGCAGAGAGTCCTGACCTGAATCCTATAGAACACCTTTGGGATGTTTTGGAACGCCGACTTCGTGCCAGGCCTCACCGACCGACATCGATACCTCTCCTTAGCGCAGCACTCCGTGAAGAATGGGCTGCCATTCCCCATGAAACCGTCCAGCACCTGATTGAACGTATGCCTGCGAGAATGGAAGCTGTCTTCAAGGCTAAGGGTGGGCCAACACCATATTGAATTCCAGCATTACCGATGAAGGGCGCCACGAACTTCCGTCATTTTCAGCCACGTATCCGGGTACTTTTGATCACATAGTGTAAAACAGGACGAAACCAATTGGCGTTCCAGCTAGGCGGCAGCACCATCGCGTTTACATAAAAAAGGGAAATATTATGAAATTTACACTGTCCGGTATTCCTATAACTCGAGCCTAACACGTGACACTCCATGTAAGTAATTACTGAATTACAATGTGTTTTTACCGACAAGTCTTAAGGCCATGCGAAATCGTGGGTACACTAGTCCTTAACAAACTGCTGGCCCCTTTGTACATAGGTTAAAAGAAACCTCAATCCATCATTTTCATCGAAACTGTTTGAGCTGTACACAGACACACACACACACACACACACACACACACACACACACACACATGCACGCACAAATTCACATACATACACAAAGACACACACATGCACGCGCGTGTGAGCGCACGTGATCAGACTTTGCAGGGGCCCCAAAATCCCTTAAACCGGCCTTGTGGATGTTCCATTTAAAGACGAACTGACAGCTGAGAGACTCCGCTGAGTTACGATAACCTAAGGCACTTGAGCGCGGGCTTAAAAGCTTTCCTGTTATGAACCAACGGGCTTGTTATTAAACTGCAGCTGTCGGGCTGCGAAGTGTTACAGTATATTACTTGTTTTGTGTTATGATATGTCTCACACACTTGGCTATCTCCTAACATTGGATCTACAAAACGAAACGTATAATATGTACTCTAAGGAGATTGAGGGTTAACTTCAAATCCACACAAAGGTTATTAGGGACAGAGCACAATCCCGTAAAAGATATGGCCGTTAAGGAAACTGGCCGTGGCCATTTCTTTGGGAGTTATTCTGGTATTTGCGTGAAGCGATTTTGGGAACTGACTGAAAAATCAAATCCGGAAGCCGCAACTCCTTGCTATGTCCTTACCTTCTTCTGACACTCAACAACTAACGTAGCATTGAGCCGTTTTAGTCGGAAATGACCATGACTGTTTTTCCCCTAATGAAATAAATAAGGCTATCTTGTCACTGTTATATAGATAAGGCCAGAGCAGTAGATTAAAATGTAACGCAATAAATCGTCACCAAACATTTTGCTCACTTGTAAGTAAAAGACACTGACCTGAAATACAGTGAACAATGCGCAGATCACGTTCAAGCTTCACTATTTGTTCTTTGCTATTATATGCTACAAAATTATTGAGATTTCAACTAAACACTAAACCTTATACAAAAAGAGGTAGCTAATTAACAGCAATTAATCACGGGAAATTGGCTTTGGATCATGTTTCCTCATACTACCGTATACCACATATCACCGTTTAAATGCTATTAATCAGACTCATACAAATCCTTATCATTAAGATCCACCATGGGTTCATCGCCGATATTTTTCATGTGATAAAAAACACAACAATGGTGCTATAATACCGGTTAAAGAGTGAAGAACATAAACTTGTACAAATGCTGGTAAACAAACTACCATTTCATAACTGAACAGAAAATATTCAATAGTTAAACACATTATTGAATGATTACAAAATGAAATTATACATAACAAATTGTATAAGACGCAGTCAAATAAAACGGGACACATAGAAAAAATATAAAGTAAACTGTTTATAATTTCAAAAGAAGTCACCATAACCGTTAACACTGAGACAAGATGATCAGTGTCCTCATGGAAGAATGTTTGTGGTTGCCTATGAAACTATGATTGTTGCTAGGCGTGCACGTTATCGTCCGAAGGAAACCGACGGCCACGAATATCTTTCTTCATGGCACAAAAAATATGGAAATCGCATGTGGCCCACCCACATGTTGCCTAGGTTATTTTGATTACGCTGCAGAAATTTCGTTGAGAAGCCCTTAGACTTCCTCTGTAGTACCGATTCTCCCCCCCTCCCCCCCCCCCACCCCCCCAGGTACGATTTCCATATTTTTAGAGCCCTGAAGAAAGACATTCGTAACTGTCGATTTGCTCCAGACGAAGAGGAGCACGCCTGGGTATGACCATGGTCCAACAGGCAACCCCAAACATTTTCTATGAAGGCAGTGATTGCGACTTTTGAAATATTAAACAGTTTACTTACTTTTCTTCCATCCGCATCGCTTTCTTTGTCTGTCCCTTATATCAATGAAAGCTGCGGAATGCGATACAGCAGCGATTCTGGACGCCATAGATTCCACACGTCCTTCCTTGGTATCTGGAGGTATGTCGCACCAGATATCTAGGCACATGTAAGTTATCCTGCTGGAAAATGCCATTGCCGTCTGGATAGAAGCATGGATTCAGATTGACTGCAATTTTGTTCACGTAGTCCACAGCCGCTACAGTGCCTTCTTTTACTACCACAGGTCCCATGGATGCTGCGGCGAATATCCACTACAACGTAATACTGTCGCCAACAGCCTGCGTCCGTGGCTCGGTACATGTTTCGAGTAGCCACGCCCACAGAAATCGTAATTTACGATGTCGCTTCGTCAGCAAGGGAAGAAATAGGAGTTGCCTGCTATGGAGCCTAAAGTTCAACAATGTGTACTACAATGTGTGATCAAAAACACTTCTGGCTGAACTAGAATTGTACTCTGTCATTAGATCTGCCGCTAGACGCTGCCTATTTTGCTTTACAGTACGAGCAAACCTCCTGCCTCCACGTTCTGTCATTAGCAGTGGACGTCTAGCACCTTTTCGCATATTCGTAGTTCAACATCTTTCAAGCACTTTCTGAAGACAAACATGGCAGTAGGCGCGAACAGTCGAACAGTTTCGCCGTTTGCTAGAAGCTCCTACCCAGGCGACGGACCACACCAATCTGCCCTTTGTCAAACTCACTAATGTCAGTGAATTTCCACATCTGTGTCCTGTATCTTCATTATAATGATTCACAAATCGTTTCTGCTCCTAATGTGCACTCCCTGTACCGGGTCAGCTACCTACACGACACCACGCGGCATTCATTCTCGCGATGGGCAGTACGACGTGCATTCAAGTTCTAAGGCCTCCGATTTTTTTTTCTAATTAACTACTCACCCGAAATTGATGAAACTGGCGTTACTTCTCGACGTAATCGCCCTGCAGACGTACACAATTTTCACAACGCTGACGCCATGATTCCATGGCAGTGACGAAGGCTTCTTCAGGAGTCTGCTTTGACCACTGGAAAATCGCTGAGGCAACAGCAGCACGGCTGGTGAATGTGCGGCCACAGAGAGTGTCTTACATTGTTGGAAAAAGCCAAAAGTCACTAGGAGCCAGGTCAGGTGAGTATGGAGCATGAGGAATCACTTCAAAGTTGTAATCACGAAGAAACTGTTGGTAACGTTAGCTCGATGTGCAGGTGCGTTGTCTTGGTGAAACAGCACACGCACAGCCCTTCCCGGACGTTTTTGTTGCAGTGCAGGAAGGAATTTGTTCTTCAAAACATTTTCGTAGGATGCACCTGTTACCGTAGTGCCCTTTGGAATGCAATGGGTAAGGATTACGCCCTGGCTGTCCCAGAACATGGACACCATCATTTTTTCAGCACTGGCGGTTACCCCAAATTTTTTTGGTGGCGGTGAATCTGTGTGCTTCCATTGAGCTGACTGGCGCTTTGTTTCTGGATTGAAAAATGGCATCCACATCTCATCCATTGTCACAACCGACGAAAAGAAAGTCCCATTCGTGCTGTCATTGCGCGTCAACATTGCTTGGCAACATGCCACACGGGCAGCCATGTGGTCGTCCGTCAGCATTCGTGGCACCCACCTGGATGACACTTTTCGCATTTTCAGGTCGTCATGCAGGATTGTGTGCACAGAACCCACAGAAATGCCAACTCTGGAGGCGATCTGTTCAACAGTCATTCGGCGATCCCCCAAAACAATTCACTCCACTTTCTCGATCATGTCGTTAGACCGGCTTGTGCGAGACCGAGGTTGTTACGGTTTGCTGTCACACAATGTTCTGCCTTCATTAAACTGTCGCACCCACGAACGCACTTTTGACACATCCATAACTCCATCACCACATGTCTCCTTCAACTGTCGATGAATTTCAACTGGTTTCACACCACACAAATTCAGAAAACGAATGATTGCACGCTGTTCAAGTAAGGAAAACGTCACAATTTTAAGTATTTAAAACAGTTCTCATTCTCGCCGCTGGCGGTAAAATTCCATCTGCCATACAGTGCTGCCATCTCTGGGATGTATTGACAATGAACGCGGCCTCATTTTAAAACAATGCGCATGTTTCTATCTCTTTCCAGTCCAGAGAAAAAAAATCGGAGGCCTTAGAACTTGAATGCACCTCGTAGAGATAAAATTTTGCCTCATCATTGTCCTGTAACTGAAAGCATTAGACGAAAGCTGTGTCCCGTAAACAAGCTCATTAAGAGTCGACAAGGACTGACATGATTTATTCTTAACCACTCGATGATTTCTCGGAAGAAAATATGACAAAACCGTATTCCACACACCTACAATGGTTTAAATTATAATTCAATATCAAATATCTGTAAACTGATATACATTCTCCTGGAGAAACAACATACCATTGTAAGGAGCAGGATGCAAGTCGCGAGGCGAATGACGAAACCCGAGGAGAGATTCTCTGCAGTGTACCTGGTGGTTATAATTACACCGACAGTGTTCCGAGTGCTGCAGTGTGCACTGTATACATCGCAGGACGCTGAAACATCGTACATACGTTCATTAATCGGTGCGCTGGCAGAGTATGCTGAATAAAATAATAGTTCCACTTCCTGTCGCCAGTTGAAAATATGGCACTGTAAGCAGTCATAATGTGGTTTGGATGCAGGGAAAGGAAAGGAACGATCAAACACATTGGTACTAGTGGGTCTGGCGCATTTATTAGGCTATCATCGCAAGTTACATCATCTGTTCCATGTGGTCTCCCAATTCAGCAACACGCAGCATCTCAACACAGCATTTTCGAAAGTTGTTCACAGTATATCTAGACTAGTGTAATCAGAGTGATATATCGCTATATGCTGTCCTTCAGATCAGGAAAAGTCCGGATACATCCCTGCACAACACGATCTTTCAGAAACCCAGAAGTAAAAGTTCATTGTTTAGGTAGAGGGACCTGTAAGACCACACATTCCTGAAATTGCCTAGAAATGATGTAGTCGTTACTAAAGGTTTCTCGAGGCAAACCATTCGCACGGCAAGTGTTATGTGGTGTCGCCCCATCTTGCATGAAAAAGTGGTGTGGACACTGCTGCATTCTTACAAAGCTGGAATCACCTGTTGCACAACAAGGTCCTTATAACGCGTAAATGCCACTGCACACCTAACACGCCCACAAGGTGTCATCTTCCCGAAGAAGACAGAGAATGAAGCACCTTGTAAAACCACACCTCGGAGTCACATAAGCTGAGTGCAAAAGGATGCTCCCACATAATATGAGACAGTTCTGAGCATTCACAGCATCGTGCAGAGTGAAATGTTCCTGTTCCGTACAAAGAATATTCTCTGGTCACATGTCACACATTTCCATGTGTGCCGAAAATTAAGGGACAAAGTCATGGCATTGTAGCTTATTTTCGGGCTTCATTTGATGCTCACCTTGCATCTTGTAGGGATGCCAGTGTAACATACGCCGCAAAATCTTTTGAACTGTTGATCAGTGGAGAGACAATTCCCATTACACAGCTCGAGAGTTGGCTCTGGAATTTGAGGCATGAGCTGCACGGTCGGCTATGGATACAGCAACCTCTTCAACAACTACCATGGTAATAGGCCGCCGCCCCCTCCGTGTTGCACAACTTAATGCACCTGTTTCTTCAGATTCCTTGATCACATTCTTTAGCCCATTTGTTTACGTGGGGCTTCTTCGCTGCTGCTTCTGTCGGCGATATTCACATAAAGCAGCGCTGCTGTTACTTTCGTTCTGTTGAAACAATTTTACCAGCTGTGCACAGTCCTTCTCAACAGTCATTGCGTTTCATATGGAAAACCTCAACCTTCTTAACCCTTTACACCTACAGTCAATCCACAAAAGAAATCAACAAGAGTCGCCAAGCGACAAATAGAAAACTGACGGCGGAATAGGGAACATTTACAGTCTGACTGCTTACAACGCCATATGTTCATTTGGTGGCAGAAAGTGGAACTATTATTGTTTTCAGCATGCTTTGCGCGCAAGCGGGCGTGTCTGTGTCTGCGTGTCTGCGTGTGTGTGTGTGTGTGTGTGTGTGTGTGTGTGTGTGTGCTGGCACAAAACGTTTGCAAAGACAACTTTTAATTTATTTAATTTAGTATTTAATCTCGGTTCAGAGAATGTGCTACAATTTCAGTGACAACCACACACTTCCGTTATGTGCCGAGCATGTGAGGACTGTAAAATAAAACAGGACATGGGAATGAAGTGTATGACCTAAATTGGTGATAGCGAAATAGTCGATCTCAAGCTGCTCGTCGCTCGTGACGACATTTTTGGTAGACGGCAGTAACGCACTACTGAGGTTGGATGACATGGATTGCTCCAGTGAAAAGTGGTCCTCGTCATATTGATTTCGTCCAAACTTATTGTACATGCAAGGTTTGCCCAGAAATGAAAGAGATGGAAGTGAGCGCTCTAGATGGCGAAGGGTTTAGAAAATATAGCATTTTTGTCGCGAGTCATGTGAAGCATGAGCCATTTACGTGACGCAGCGGAAAGACTACGGAATGGAAATGCGACGGCCGTGGGGTCCAGTCCCTGTGAGGAAACGTTTTTCTCGTTTTAATTTTCACATTATTACAATGCAAATAAACCGAAATAATGCTCGTTATAGATTCACCCATTTTCACGATAAATATCACTCTCCAGTACGTGTAAGTTATCAACTGGAAAAAATGTACGAAATAAACGTAATTTTATATTCCAAGTTCTCGGGTCTGCCTTATAATCCTTTCATGGAAATTTGTTTGCAGTTCCAAATTTTCATCTGTCTTTCCTTTAAATGCCATTTTTGAAAATATTAATAAGCACAGTGTACTGAGCATTAGTTCGGTTTATTCGTGGTATAAGTCACATAAAAATTGTTTCCACGGAGGGACTCGGCCTCACAATCCTCGAATCGGATTTGCAATCTGTACTCTCTCCGTTGAGCCAGTTGCTGCCTGTAAACTACGCTAACGTAAGTGGCTCATGTCTCGCAGGACCCAAGCCAAAAACGCTATTTTTTTCTAAACGCTCGGCTACCTGGAGCTTCCATTTCCGTCATTTTAATTTCTGGTCGGCTCTGCATATACTACAAATATGCACGAACGGTAATGGCGAGTGGGTGCAGTAGCTTTCTCAGCTCTGGCTCAGACTGCACTCATACAACTGCTTGTTTCTCCCGCGCAGCTGCCATTGTTAGCCAAGTTTATTGTACTACACTGCTAGCCTCATTGTTGATTTATATACATTAGATTGTCCACATTATGTCTGTTATGGTCTATTGATACACAGTCAAGACTACTTTAGAAAACATCGTTCTTGTGAAACACAATTAGCTCTTTACCCACACGAAGTGATGAGTGCTATTGACAAGGATTTCAAATTGATTTCTAGATTTCCAGAAGGCTTTTTGGCACTGTACCACACAAGCAGCTTGTAGTTAAATTGCGTGCTTATGGAATATCGTCTCAGTTATGTGACTGGATTCGCGATTTCCTGTCGAAAGGTATATGACGTCAACAGCGTGAAATTGTTTAGGTTTGCCCGACATAACAACGGACGCTATCGAGTGAGATTGTCAATACAGACACTCACGTAACGGAAAATTATTGTAATGAAATAATTCTTAATATGTGAGCATCCAGAATGAAAAAAACTTGACCTCGGTTGTCTGTTCAGTATTTGTCTTCAAGTTAATCCTTTTATAAACCATTCACTGTAGTCAGATTTCGTGAAGCGAAATCTATCAAGTCAGCGTATGTTATGACGTAAGTAAAAAAAATTATGCCCAAGCAGTCAGGTTTTATGGTATCATTAGACTAAATGTAATATTATTCCAGAAGACATGTGATGCTCGCAAATTATCTCATAAATTTAAAGATATTAAAATAAGGCCGCAATCCAGCAAATATCTACAATGGCTTGTGGCCATTAGAAAACTCATACGTATTTACTTAATCATTCATGGAGATGAGCTTCTCAGAAAGAAACAAAGTAGGTTAATATTTTAACTATTGAATTACATTCTGAAATTAAGCATAAAGTAATACATTTACAATACATACGTTTTCAGAGGTGCTTTAACAAAACAGATTCCTTCTGGTACAGCGAGACAAAAGAGAGTTAGTCAATTTTCTCTCTGGCGGCACTTCATATGAGTATTACGCCAGAGAGGTCAATGAGTTTAACCAGACACAATGATTTGTCTTTAAACTCGATTTCTCCAAGCTCAGAAAATATTTGGCCTTTTGTTCAAAAACAAAATAATTCTATTTTGGTCCATGTTGGTCTCAAAGTGGAGGCAATATTCAGCTTTACGTATGTGTATGTGGTTTCTTTTACCAGTACGAAATTAAAAAAAGAAAGAAAGAAAAAGAAACAGACTGACTGATGAACATACGGACAACTGTATTCGAATGGCAGCCACTACACATATTCTCAGCATTAATAAAACACGTTGAGGGCAAAAACTAGTACCATCCATCTCATTAAAGTTAGTAAGTCCGATAAAAAAAATCTGTTCCTGCAATTGTAATTTATTACTAATTACACAGCTTTCCTTCTGATGCACATTTAAATTTCTTTTTTTATAGACATTATAACTAAAATTCATTCCATATTTATTAGACACATGAGTTTATACGCAATAAACAAATGTAAGAGCAGCTTTTTTTTTTTTACTTTCATTCCAATTGATCCGTAGTGAGGAGGCCCTCCAGGATGTGGAACATGTCAGCAAACAACAATACATGACAAATATTTACAACTAAAACAAATAAGCTAATGTACTATTCCACAGGTCCCAAGTGGAATGATCGTCATTTTTTAATGAACACTATATGAAAGTCATTTTACAAATACTAATGCACTGAATTTAAAATAAAAAAGTTTTTTATTTATTTATAAGGTAACAAACATGTAATGCAACTACTGTAATACTTATTTACAATGAACACATTACTGCACTGAAATGGTGCAGAAGTTAGATTGTACTTACACACATACATTTACAATGAACACATTACTGCACTGAAATTGCGCAGAAGTTATATATATATATATATATATATATATATATATATATATATATATATACTGAGAAATTCATCAATGGAGTAGAAGGAGTTGGCCATCAATAAATCCTTTAGGTTTCTCTTAAACTGAATTTCATTGGTTGTTAAGCTTTTTATGGCTGCTCGCAAGTTATTGAAAATGTGTGTTCCTGAATAATGCACACCTTTTTGTACAAGACTAAGTGACTTTAAATCCTTGTGCGAATTATTCTTATTTCTAGTACTGATTCCATGAATTGAGCTGTTGGTTTGAAAAAGTGATGTATTTTTAATGACACATTTCATTAAGGAATAAATATATTGGGAAGCAGTGGTTAGTATCCCTAGTTCCCTAAACAGGCTTCTGCAGGATGTTCTTGAGTTCACACCACATATAACTCTTACTGCACGTTTTTGTGCCCGGAATACTTTAGCTTGGCTTGATGAATTACCCCAAAAAATAATCCCATATGACATTATGGAATGAAAGTAAGCATAGTATGCCAGCTTTTTCATTTTTATATCCCCTATGTCTGACAAAATTCGCATTGCAAACAGAGATTTGTTAAGACGATTCAGCAGTTCTGTGGTGTGCTCCTCCCAGTTGAATTTATTATCAAGCTGTAATCCCAAGCTGAGCTCAAGCTCAGTAGCTTCATAAATTTGCGACTACTGCTTTAAACGATGACTAACTATTAAACTAAATTTATAGCAGCCTTCGAAAAAGTTACAAAAATAAATGAAAGCCTCACAACTCACTATTAGTCCATAAACTGAAGTTGCCATGACTAAAAGAATGTACACATAGCACTTTTGATAACAGGGACATAACAAGGACATTTCTCTATGGCCTGTTTCTGTTTAAAGGGTCACATACACTGTATTTTCTCATGGTGAGAATAAACAAGAATACAACCATTTTGTTAGCCCTTCATGAACGAACGATGCGTTTTTCGTCTGAATCAAGGACTGTACGTCGAACTTATTTCCAGGCATCAAACTGCCTCTTCTGCAGCACATTTGCAGTAACATACAGTGCATCACATTATTTTCGTCTTAAGCCCTCCATAGTCTCACAATACACAGCTTCTAAAGAGGCCATCTGATCCCAATAATAGGTCATTTTCGCCCTGTACTATTCTGTAGCAAAACTGTGCACTCAACTTCAGTACTCAAGCCACAACAAAGCAATCAGGTTACATGCATAGAAGAGGCCAGTGCAAAGCAGATTGAACCATCGTGAAGAATATCCCTGTCTCATGTAGTGGCAGGTGGGTGGCAGCACCGACTGATACAGATACACGCCGGTCGGAGTGCTGTATTGAATGGGACATTTTGAAATGTCTTTCAATACGTTCATTACATAATATGTTTTCATCTTGACGTGTAGCTGCAACCTACTTAATAATGGAATTAACAGTGATTTTACTAACAAGACTCTGCTCCTTTCCGGCTGCAGAATTTTAGTTCTTGTTGGGACAATACAGTCTTAGCTCTGACGTTGTGATCTCTCTAAAAACATGTAAAATTCTGTCGACTACTCGTCAAGGGAAATATATATTATTAATATCTTTGATACACTAAAAGATAGTGAAGGCGAATAAGTTTAGTCCTTCACTTATAGGATCGAAAATATGGTGTGTTATTTGGGGCTATTTTCTCCTTATTTCTTAGATCGTTGGGGTGCAGAAAATGAAATAATTTGGTAGGTTTCTGTATCAGCTATTCTCTGTTAAAGACACTCTGGATTTCAACAATAATTAAACATGAACAACACTAATGCACTATAGCAGCCACTCTATCTGTTACAGAGAACTGCAATTTTAGTCATTTTCGTACTCGTCAATTATATGTATGTATACGAAGTTACATTGACATCCAACCATGTCTACTTTGTACTTCACTTTTTTTGTCAGAGAAATGTTAACTATGAAGTACTGACCACTTAGGTACAGATTGTAGAAGAAAAGTGTTGGACCACAGGATCATAAACTATTATCTGTCATGTAGTTCAGAAAGAAATTACAAGGAAAATGATTGGGAGAAATTTGTAAAACAGAGAGTGTTGATGGAAAATTTAGCCCTTTCTTAAATATATTCCTAAAACATATAAGGGCAACATTGAACAGAGCCACAGAAAGGTGGTGGATAACTCCTTGGACTAAATCACCTTGTGCTAGAAAAAGAGAGCTCTACATAATTCAAATCATAAGCAGTAGTCAACATCTGAACCTCTATTACCATCAGTGATGAGAATTCTTCCACTCTGTCATTAAAATTCAAAACTCGTCTGCTGGGCTCAAAAAATAAAACACACCAAGAATAAAACAAAAAGTATTTGGATCATTATTAAACTAGAAACAAGTGGTCCAAATGGAATAGAGCCTCCAGAAAATAGCTGTGATGGAATGGTGACACTTCCAATTCACAAGCCACCAAGTTCAATTACTGCTTTCTGATAGTGGCTGCAGACACTGCAGCCAGTTAACAGAAACAAATACAATTGCATTGAATTTACTTATGCAGATACCGCATGCGACACCAAAAGATATTACTTTCAGAAATACAACTCTAAGGAGGTTACAGAACTCATCAGTTCATTAAAAAGAGGTAATTCTTCTGTGTAGATGCTATTTCAAGCAGAATATTAATTCTTGTGCTGACTTGATAGGATTACATTAAATGTACTCACAATTGTGAATATGGACAATCATCAGGTGTACAATGGAATGATGATAATGAAAATTTGTGCTGGATCAGGGCTTGAAAACATGGATTTCCCACTGATTGTGAGCAGTTGCCTTACCATTACACTGTCCGAGCACAGCTCTTGGCCAAACCCAAACTTCCATATGTCATCAACCATGTGTCTACCGCCTGCGCTCATACATTCATATGTATAAACCTGTACATTGAGATATTTTAATTGGAAGTGACTTGCCCATTGTTGGTGGATAGATACAATATTGCAGTGCCTTTGCTATTCAAAAATACGATGCAGTGTTCCTTTGGAAACATGTACATGTCCAATGGAAAAGGCACTATGGTGATTACAGCCATTGTAAAATACATTCAATGCATTCACAATTGCAAATATGGGCAACCATCAGCTGTAAAATGGAATAATGGTAATGAAAATTTATGCCAGACCAGGACTTGAACCTCAATTTCCCACTTATCACATTTGACTGCCTTACAATTAGGCCATCCATGCATGCTTCATGGTGAGACCTAATTTCCACAAGTTGTCAACCATGTGTCTACAATCTACACTCGTGCATCCATTATGCATTTTCTGTTACAGGTGAGACATTTTAATTGAAAGTTGCTTGCTCAGTGTCGGTGGATACATACAATATTGCAATGCTTGTATTGCTCAGAAGTATGATGTAACGTTCCTTTGGACATGCAAGGACATAATGGGTGTATGGCTCAAATGGCTTTGAGCACTATGGGCTTAACATCTAAGATCATCAGTCCCCTAGAATTTAGAACTACTTAAACCTAACTAACCTATGGACATTACACACATCCATGCCCGAGGTAGAATTTGAACCTGCGACTGTAGCAGTCGCATGGTTCCGGACTGAAGTGCCTAGAACCAGTCGGCCACTGCGGCCAGCCAATGGGTGTATGGCTGTAGGAAGTAGACACATGGTTGATGACATACAGAAGTTTGAGTCTGGCCCCGAATCATACTCTGATAGCCTACTGGTAAGGTGGCCACTCACAATAAGTGGGAAATCCAGGTTTGAGCCCCAGTCCAGCACAAATTTTCAGCTGTAGTTGCTGCAGTGCCTGTTCCTTTGGATATGTGTGCATCCATAGGAACATTGCACTGTATTTCTGAATAACACAGGCACTGCAATATCATATGATAAGATTATTGTCAAGCTATCTTTGCAACCAATCAATGACTCATGGTATATTTCCCAACAGACTTACATGTGATGTCGTAGCACCTATCTACAAATCTGGAGATAAGCAAACTCCCTCTAGTTACAGATTTACATCACCCCTTCCAGTCTTTCCAAAAGTATTTGAGAAAGTGCTTATGACAGAATACTGGCTCAGGTACGTTCTCATAGAAAGTAAAACATGACCTCACAAATTAAGTGCTAGTAGAGTTAAACAAGAAAAATTATCCTGTCGATATATTTTGTGACATTACCAAAACCTCTGATTGTGTGCATCACAAAATTCTAGTTAACAAACTAAAGTCTTGTGGTGTTAACCATCAAGTGGGTGCACCAATTTTCATAACTCAAGCAGGAGCATGGCATACTTTGTACTGCTGTAAAGAATAGCTATCTTAATGTTACCAAAGTAAACATGTAAGAGCAAAATCATAGTTTAATCTTAGTCTAATCAAACAATGGCAAAATAAACTTACACAATATGCACTAAAGCACTGTTTCATTAAACAATAATGAAATAAGTTTTCATTATATTGCTCTGTGCCCATGGACAGGTGTCCCCTGCACTAAAGACCCACTTGAAGCATTAAACACTGCAGTTGCATCATATCCCAATCAACAACTTATTCAATTACTCATTATCTCATAGACAACTGTCTAACAGTGGAATTGTGCTGTTGGATTGTAATGTGGGTCATTTTCTTGCAGGGATTAATGGAATGGCTATGGGCTCACCATTGTGAAACAAAAGTAGAATGATGTATAACACTTTTATTTGTGCATGGATGGCCTTTCATGACAGAGAACAGAGGGTCTCATTAACAGACTCTGTCTCACACTTGAAAATAACCTTAGAACGGGGAAACATAACATGTGGATTGCCACAATGATTCCAAACTATATCCTAGCAGACACAGTTCAAATACTAGCTGAACAAGCATAAAGAGTTCACTGTTGACAGTTTAACACTGTGTAGACCAAGCTCGAGCATAGCTCATGCCACGACTTTGTGTTAAAAAGACCTTGCCTGAGGATAGTTCAGGCCATGACCACTTGAAAACTGGACTCACTGCTTATGAGAACAGTGTATGGGTATCTACATCTACATATATACTCTGCAAGCTGCCATGAGGTGCATGGCAGAGGGTATTCTCCATTGTACCAGTTATTAGGGTTTCTTCCTGTTCCATTCATGTATGGAGTGCAGGAACAATGATTGTTTGAATGCCTCTGTTCATGCAGTAATTATTCTAATCTTATCCTTATGATCCCCGTGTGAGCAATATATAGGGGATTGCAGTATATCTGTAGAGTAATCATTTAAAGCTGCTTCTTGAAACTTTGATAATAGACTTTCTCAGGATAGTTTACATTTGTCTTCAAGGGTCTGCCATTTCAGTTCCTTCAGTATACATATATATATATATATATATATATATATATATATATATATATATATATATATATATATATATATATATATATATATATATATCTAAAAAGAAAGATGATGAAACTTACCAAACAAAAGCGCTGGCAGGTCGACAGACACACAAACAAACACAAACATACACACAAAATTCTAGCTTTCGCAACCAATGGTTGCCTCTTTCCTGACGAGTTGGTTGCGAAAGCTAGAATTTTGTGTGTATGTTTGTGTTTGTTTGTGTGTCTGTCGACCTGCCAGCGCTTTTGTTTGGTAAGTTTCATCATCTTTCTTTTTAGATATATTTTTCCCACGTGGAATGTTTCCCTCTATTATATATATATATATATATATATATATATATATATATATATATATATATATATATATATAAAAAACAAAGATAGGTTCAGTCATGGATAAAACAGGTGGGTGACTTTGGTTTATCTGTAGAATACTGGAATACTGGGGAAGTGCAATCAGTCTACAAAAGGGATTGCTTATAAATCACTTGTGGGACACATCCTAGACTATTGCACAGATGTGTGGTACCCATGCCAGATAGGTCTAACAGGGGATACTGAACATATATAGAGAAGGGCAGCATGAATAGTGACAGATTAGTTTGATCCATGGCACAGTATAAACAAAGATGATGTGACTTACCAAATGAAAGTGCTGGCAGGTCGACAGACACACAAACAAACACAAACATACACACAAATTTCAAGCTTTCGCAACAAACTGTTGCCTCATCAGGAAAGAGGGATGGAGAGGGAATGACAAAAGGATGTGGGTTTTAAGGGAGAGGGTAAGGTGTCATTCCAATCCCGGGAGCGGAAAGACTTACCTTAGGGGGAAAAAAGGACGGGTATACACTCGCACACACACACACATCCATCCACACATATACAGACACAAGCAGACATATTTAAAGACCATATATATATATATATATATATATATATATATATATGTCCGCTTGTGTCTGTATATGTGTGTGGATGGATATGTGTGTGTGTGCGAGTGTATACCCATCCTCTTTTCCCCCTAAGGTAAGTCTTTCCACTCCCGGGATTGGAATGACTCCTTACCCTCTCCCTTAAAACCCACATCCTTTTGTCATTCCCTCTCCATCCCTCTTTCCTGATGAGGCAACAGTTTGTTGCGAAAGCTTGAATTTTGTGTTTATGTTTGTGTTTGTTTGTGTGTCTATCGACCTGCCAGCACTTTCGTTTGGTAAGTCACATCATCTTTGTTTATATATATATATATATATATATATATATATATATATATATATATATATATATATATATATATTCCCACGTGGAGTGTTTCCCTCTATTGGTGGTATCACTGATACCAGTTTTTATGTAGACATCTTCAAAGAAGTCATGTTGCCATGAGCTCTAATATATTTCCATCATGAGTGTCATTATGTACTATCTGTTCTAAGTAGTTCTCAGGGAGTCTATTAGCGTGTGTTCAAGGAAAACTTAATAGATTGTCTCACCACAGCATGTGGGCTCTTCTGTACTGACTGAAGGAAGTCATACTATATTTAACTTCCATCTATCCATTTCCCTCTTTAAGTTTTCTGACCTACCTGTCCAATTAAGGGATCTAATATTCCATGCTGTGGCCTGTAGAATGCCAGTTTTGCTTCTCCTGATGATGACATTCTCCTGAGTAGTCCCTCCCCAGAGATCTGAGTAGGTGACTATTTTGCATCCAGAATATTTTACCTAAGAGAATGCCATCATTATTTAACCATACAGTAGAGCTTCATGCCATTAGGAACAACAACAGGTGTAGTTTCCCTTTGATTTCAGTGGTTCACAGCACCAGCACAGCATGCATGTGAGCCCTTCACAGATATACCACTGTTGTGGTGGTACTTAATGTCCTGCTATCTGTATCATTAAGGCATTCAAGGCACCTCACTGTGGCAAGGTCCATGGTTCATAATTACATGTAATAATATATTATTACTATAGTAAATGGTGTGAAATCCACCCCAAAAGTTAATTGAAATCTTGAAATCTGCCTCATGTACATGCATTAAAGTGAAAACACTATCACATCTTTCAGAAAAAGGAATTTCAAGCAGTTTATAGAATCTTTAGATGCAGAATCTCTGAGCTGACTGGATGAATAAATCACTTTTGCCTCAGTTGATATCAAGCAACAAAAATGTATTATTGCAAACAGAACTGGTCGTTTACTTTTCTAACCCCAAAACAGCATTTATTGAATAGCAATTATGCATATCAATGTGAGGCAACCATTGGTAGCTACATCCTGTTGTGTAGCTCAATTTTTTTTCATTTGGCTAATTAGAAAGTGGATCCAGTGGTGAGAAATTCTAACTGTTGCAAGTTGTGCCTAGTTTGAATGTGCCCCCTCTCCCCTATATAGGCTCCCAACTGTTTGTTTTATGAGATCTAGTTCAACTGAGAATAAATGTGTGTTCCCATTCCAGTTGGTTCTAATTATTTCTAATAATACTTTAAGGCTGTTCCTCCAAGTGCATGACCATTCTCAGATTTGATAAGAATTTTTGTGGATATGTGACTGCATTATCACACAATACAGCCCAGTGTTTAGAACACTTACAGCAACAGCTAAAATGTTTGTCGGTATCATAATATGTGGTCATACACTAAGAAAAATGTTATTGAACCATGTGTAGTATTGAAAATAAATTCAAAATAAAAAAAATATAAGAAACATATATATATTTGTTGGTTGACTTATAAGGATATTTAATTCTCTGAGCATAATGATGATAGAAGCTTCAAGATGTAAATAAATGTCATGAACTGAAGTACATGTAAATGTATACTATACTGTAGACATAACTGAAATGTTAGTGTAAGTTCTCCCTGACACTTCTACCCTCTTCCCTCCCTCACTGTTATGTTTAAAATATTTATTAATCACGTCTACTTCAGTCCATGTTGAAGAAGCTATGAACTTTAAATGCCACTGGCCTTATCTTTTGATGGGGAAAGAAAACATGGATACATGCACTAGGATTTTATATATCTCAACTGTGAGAATTTTTGCAAACTAGCCCCCCCCTTTCCTTCCCCCCCCCCCCCCCTCCCTCACTTCAATCAATTGTAGCTGTCCCCCCTGGTTGTTAGCAATGGCCAGGAGTGGAAATTCCCTCCCACTTAATCCCCTCCTGTAACAGCATTATAAGGCTTTGAGCTCACTATGATCTTAATGTATGGAATGAATGCAAATTCTTTGCATTGTCCAAATGTTGCCATGGTGTTCTTTTAGTCCACATCAGATGTTATTGCAAAGTATTGGTATTTCACAAAATGTGATAATTCACAATGCAGGTTTCGCAGAGGTAAGATTGGCCACAACACTTTGATAGTTGGAAACCAAATGTCAATATCCATATGAGAGATATTAATTTTACATTTCAAAACAAAACACTATGTGACTGTTTCTGCAACTACATAAATTTATATGGTTTCTGACCATAAAATTCAGTAGCAGCTTATCTTTTTATATATAATGAAATTTTTTATTTCCAGTCACATGAAAAGAACAAAACTGCATTAATCCATGGAATGTTAGGTACCTTAATTATCTAGGAAGGTTAGAGAACCTGGAAAGAAAACAATGTTTGAAGAGATTTGAGGATTGCAGCTGGTCACTGTAAACTTCATTGCATGCTATTTCAACAGGACCCCTGCCATCATCTTCAGGTGAGCCATCGAAGACTGATCAAGATTTTCTCCACTCCTCATTACATAGTGCAGTGAGACTATTGCTGCACATGCATCAGATTCATGGTGGCAGAAGGACTGCACTGCCTGTGGCAGTGTCCTCACTGCTGGAACTGCAAAGATCAGCTGTCTTTGGCATTGTCCTCCACAGTTATTGGAGTAGTTTGATATCTTCAACTGGAGCAAATCTTGGAGGTAATGGGATTCCATGCATTATCCAGATGGTAGTCACTGTCATTGTTCATTAGATTTTCCGCGATGTGTATTTCAGTGGATTCTTTCATAATGGAGTCCCAAAAAGATATAGCTGTGGTCAAAATTAATGTTTTGTCATGCTCCATTGCATGTCCATTGGAGAAGCAATGTTCCACAATTTCAGACTTTCTGGGTTGCAGAAGATGACTGCAACATTTATGTTCTATGCAACATTCTTCCACTATGTGCATTGTTTGTCCTATATAGGCCATAAAACATTGGCAAGATATTTTGTAAATTCCCAATTTGCACATTAAAAAATTATCCTTCACTGGTCCCCACATGTCCAAAATATTAGATCATGAGTGGAAAATCACTTTCATATGAAAATTACCAAGTATTCTTGCTATTTGTAAGGAAATATTTCCATTAAAGAGAAGAAAAAGCTGGAGATTTTGCTGGTGCCATTTCCTCTTTATTCACTCCCCGGTTCTTGGTTTTAGTTAATATTGCCCTGCTAATTTGCCAAGTTGAGTATTCATTGTCCCAGAACACTTTCATTAAATGTGCAAGCTCTTTAGGCATACTGTACACAACACACACTCTATGGGCCCTGTACACAATGGTTTTAAGCACACTCATGGTTGGTGATGAGTGATGGCAACTTGAAGAGTGCAATTACAAATCCATGTGAGTGAGCTTATGATACACAGAATGTCCCTGAGAGCCTTCACCCTTCTGTCTAACCAAAATATCCAGGAATGTGAAACAACCATCTTCCTCTAATTCCACAGTAAATATTCTCATCAGTGGAATTGAGAAGATGTAAAAACTCCATTAACTTATCTTCTCCATGGGGCCACATATGAAAATATGATCCACATGCCTACAAAAAACAATTGGTTTAGGAACTGCTGATTCAAAGGCTCTTTCCTCAAAGTCCTCCATATAAAAGCTAGCAACTATGGGAGACAAAGGGGCTGCCCATTCTGCCACAGTCAATCTGTTCAAGGTATTCTTGGTTAAAAATAAATTAGGTTGAGCAAGAGCAAAGAGATACATCAAAACTCACTGTAAGATCTAAACTACTTAGGTGACAAGCCCTCAGTTTGTTGATAAAATTGTCTGAGTTCTGTGTATGATACGGATATTTGCCAACCAGTGGTCTCAGCAATAAAGCAAGATGTCTGGCTAAATCATATGTTGGGGCATCAATATTATCACAACAGACGATAAAGGAAGACCATCTTTGTGCACTTTAGGAAGATCATACAGTCTTGGAGGCACTTCAGTAGTTCATATCTTTTAGTGAGTTTTTACGTAGTACCTCTTTTTACAAAGGTATTTCTTGCTGATTCTGTGGCACTAGTAAACAGTTTCAGTCAGACATCACTGCCTTGTTTTGTCATGCTCTTTCCTCATCTTATTTTATGTTTAACCAAGAATATTTTGAACATACTGACAACATTGCCATGGGCAGCCCTTAGTCTCCCCTGGAGGCTAACTTTATAGTGGAGGATTTTGAGGAAAGATGACATGAATCAGCAGTTCCTAAACCAACTATGTTTTGGTGGCACATGGATGATACTTTCATGTGTGCCCCATGGAGGAGATAAGTTAACGGAGTTTTTACATTGTAACTCCATTCATGAGAACTTTCAGTTTATTAAGGAATTTGTGAAAGATGGTTGTCTCCCATTCTTGGATGTTTTGGTTAGACAGAAGAGTGACAGTTATCTGGGACATTCTGCTTACCGTAAGTCCACTCACATTGATTTGTACGTGAACTCTTCAAGTTGCCATTACCCTTCCCAAACCATGAGTGTGCTTAAAACCCTTGTACACAGGGACCATACAAAGTCAGATCCAGATAGTTTGGCTAAAGGCTTGCATGTTTAAGGACATGTTTAGAGACAATGGATACTGGACTTGGTAAATTAACAGGGTATTTTCAGCTGAAGCCAAGAACTGGGTAGTGGATAAAGAGGAGAATATACCAGCAAAATCCCCTGCTTTTCTTCCTTTGATTGGAAATACTTCCTTCAAAACAGCAAGATCCCTTAGTAATTTTTAGGTAAAAGTGATTCTCTGCCCGTCATCTAATATTTTAGACCTGCTGGGATCAGTGAAGAATAATTTGTTATTGCAGAAGGTGGGAATTTTCAAAATACCTTGCCAGTGTGGTATAGACTATACAGGACAAACAATATGCTATCATGAATCATCCTCCTCTAACATTACCCTATTTTATATACAAATAACCTGCATACTATTGATTCTTGCATAGGTTAAAATTATCTCAGCTGTTTCATTAAAAGAATTCATATGTTTTTGTATATGATGTATTATATTTCAGACCAAAATATACAAAAAAAAATAATGTGTTACAATTGATATGTACTAACAGTTAAAATTACTCTTCTTTTAAGAATAACTGAAATTACAAAATTTCTGGCATACTTAAAATTCGTATTATTAATTGCAAAATCAAATGATAATTATTAAATTTATTTCTGGATTTATTTATGAAATTATGATATAATTTGGTAAAGATTCTTCTCCTGTCAAGAAAGTTTGTAAACTCTTTCACTTTGTAAACTCTTTGGAAAACTGTGAGTACTGCAGAATGTAAGTAGTAGTGGGCATGCCTCAAATGGAAGTAGACGTTTCCACAAGTTTGTCACCAAGAGTGTAAGTATTGGTTTTTTGAATGTGGAAATTATAAAGTCAATGGGATTTAGAAGATTGGGATAAAATAAAAAGATATTCATAGCAACAGGCAACTCTTCATCAGTTATTTTGTCTTCAAGAACGCAAACGTTAAATCAAAATTTTCAGTTGCTAGAATGTATTCCTAGACACAACAAGATTTTGAGCCACCAATGGCAACAATGAGATAATCAAGATAAGTAAAAAAGTTCTTCTTTTTTGATCTTACTCCTTTCAAAATTTTCAAAATTTGTGCAAAGAATGAGAACTTTAATGGTGATGTGAGGTAGGGTAAGATTACAATGCGCAGTGGACGAACTTTGCACTGAACATAAATGTTGCAGTTACCATCTGCAACGTAGCAAGTCTGCAATTACAGAATATTGTATCATCAATGGACATTTGACTGAGTATGACAAAACATCAATTTTGGCCACAGCAACATCTTTTTTGGACTCCATCATAAAAGAATCAATTGAAATACACATCATGGAAAATCTAATGAACTGTGAAATTGGCTACCAGCTGAATATTATGTGGAATCCCATCATCTCCAAGATTTGCTCCAGACAAAGATACAAGAATATTTTGCTGGCTGTGGTGAGCAGCAATGCTGAAGACACCCGATCTTTGCAGTTCCTCCAGTGATGGTGCTGCCACCGGACGGTGTGGTCCTTCTGTTAGCATGACTCTGATGCACACATGGCAATACTCTCAGCACGCTGTGTAAGGCAGTGCAGAGAACATCTTCATCAATCTTTGATGGCTTCTTCACAATTGAATATTCATCTCCGATAGCAAAGTGTATAATTTCTTTTATTTTACCAAATATACTTTCAACTATTCAGCTTCTGCAACGCCAGTAGACATATAAACGTATACTACTGAGATGGGTCATGTCTTGTACCAGCATAATACAGCATAGATGATCACGCAAAGTCAGTGTTTGGACTCATTAATAAAAACATTCTGTTTGGTTCTTGTCAAGTGCAATATGAAAGTGTAATACTTTCCGATAAAGATTCAGTATCCTACTGATAATTTTGAAATAAAGAATGTAAACAAAGGTGTACTCTTGGAAATAAGTATTTTTGTTTTATGTTAGACATTGCATTTCTTATGAGCAACAAGCAGATAGTTTTCAAGAATTTTGTAGGAGTAATTTAAATTTTTATTTTTCTCTGAGTGTAGATTTCTGATATAAGGTAGCAAAAATATAATTAGTTTCATGGAAAAAATATCATTAAATAAAAATTATGGATACATCATAATGCAAAAAAAAAACCTGTGAAATCTATCAAGTTTAGTCTAAGTATGTCATTAATTTGAATAGTAATAACTTTTGTGTTGACATCTTACAACTGTAGACTATAAATCTGTAGTATTTGCTTTGTAACTGAAGTTGTAATTGACAAGTATTGTTACTAGAAAAGTTTAGTTTTCAAGAATATTTTGGCACTAAACCTATGAATAAATGAGAATCATCCCAACTTCAGTTTCAGTTAGTCACTCGTTGTCAAACTGTAAACATGAGGTCAGTCTTTCAAATTTTATGAGCTTAAGTACAAAAAAGATGTTAATTACAATTTATTTTCTCAAACTGTGGTTGTAAAGAAATAACTATGGACTAAAATGAATAGCAAAGGAATGTGTAAAGTATTGTTTCAATAATAAGTATGAAAACCTGTCTCACAAATATGTCAATGCCACTGTTTATCCACAACAGTCATACTGTGAGATAAGGATAAGCAACTTTGTTAGAGTTTGTAAGTATTGCTTCTCAATGACAATTATATTGTGCAATAGTGGACGTTTATCAAACCATAAATTCAAATACAACAAATAATACTGCATGTTCTACTTAACAATAGTCAGTTGCATGTGGAGATTTTGAATATTTTACGTGCCATAGTTAATTTGGGAAATAAATGTACAGTGTCTATCTTACTAGGGTAGTATGCTAGTCCAAGTAGTTCATCCAGATTCCTATTTCCTTACTCTTTATTACCTCCACCCTTGGGTTACCTCTATTTGATTTTGTGATGATAATCATACACTCACATTATCAGAAATGCAATTCTTTCCGCCACCACAGTTCTTTGGTTTCCACTATATCTAAATTATACATGTCTGTTTTTTTCTTCCACATGAAATAAATGTTTGAAGAGATTTAGGGGTTGCAGCCAGTTGTTGTAAATTTCACTCCTAGGTGTTTTGACTAGACACCTGCCAGTCAGCTTCAGGTGAGCCATCAAAGACTGACGAAAATGTTCTCCACTCTGCCTTACATAGTGTGCTGAGAGTATTGTCATGCATGCATCAGAGTCACATTACCAGAAGAACCACAATGCTCAGAGGAAGTGCCCTTGCTGGCAGAACTGCAAAGATCAGCTGTCTTCAGCACTGCCACTTGCCACAGCCAATCGAACATTTTAGCGTCTTTGTCTGCAGAAAATCATGGAGACGATTGGATTCCATGCATTATCTAGCTGGCAGCTGCTGTCATGGTTCATTACATTTTCTGTGATGTGTATTTCAATGGATTCCTTCATAATGGAGTCCCACAAAGAAGTTACTGTAACCAAAATTAATGTTTTGTCATACTCCATTGAACGTCTATTGGAGATACAATGTTCTGCAATTGCAGACTTGCTGGGTTGCAGAAGGCGAATGCAACATTTATGTTCTGTGCAACATTCTTCCACTCTGTGTGTTGTTTGTCCTATATAGGCTATACCACACTGGCAAGGTGTTATGTAAGTTATGAACTTTCACAATAAAAAACTATCCTTCACTGACCCAGCATGTCCAAAACCTTAGATGGTGGGCAGAAAATCATTTTCACCTAAAAATTACTGAGGATTCTTGCTATTTAGAAGGATATATTTCCAATGGAAGGAAGAAAAGCAGAGATTTTGCTGGTGTATTCTGCTCTTTATCCACTTCCCAGTTCTTGGTTTTAGCTGAGAATGCCCTGTTAATTTGCCAGGTCGAGTATCCATACTCCCTGGACACTGTCCTTAAACGTAAAAGTTCCTTAGCCAGACTATCTGATTCCAACTCTGTATGTGCCTTGTGTACAAGGGTTTTAAGCACACTCATGGTTTGGGAAGGGTGATGGCAACTTGAAGAGGGCAAGTACAAATCAGTGTGAGTGGACTTACGATAAACAGAATGTCCCAAAGAGCTGTCACTCTTCTGTCAAACCAAAACATTCAGGAATGGGAGACAACCATCTTTCACTAATTCCATAATAGACTGATAGTTCACATGAATGGAGTTATCTTCTCCATGGGGCCACACTGTGAAAGTATCATTCATGTACCTCCAAAAAACAGTTGGTTTAAGAACTGCTGATCCAAGTTGTCTTCCCTCAAAACCTCCATAAAATAGTTAGCCACCAAGGGAGACAATGGCCTGCCCATGGCAACATCATCAGTCTGTTTAAAATATTCTTGGTTAAACATAAAATAGGTTGAAGAAAGAGCATTCCAAAACAAAGCAATGATATCTGACTGGAACTGTTTACCAATCAGTGCCAAGGAATCAGCAAGAGGTAGCTCTACAAAAAGAAATACTACATCAAAACTTTCTATAAGATCTCAGGTACTTAGGTGGAAAGCCCCAGTCTGTTAATAGAAATATCCAAGTTCTGTATAAGATGCGGACATTTGCCAACCACTGGTCTCTACAAGAAAGCAAGATGTTTGGCTAAATCATACGTGGGGTGTCAATATTACTCTCTAAAGACTGTAAGGGAATACCATCTTTGTGCACTTTACAAAGATCATACAATCTTGGAGGCACCTAAGTAGTTCAGATCTTCTAGTGAGTGACAGTTCTCTGGGACATTCTGCTTATTGTAAGCCACCCACACCGATTTCTAATTGCACTCTTCAAGTTGCCATCATCCATGCTAAATGGTAAGTGTGCTTAAAACCCTTGTACACAGGGCCCATATGGGGTTGGATGCAGATAGTTTGGCTAAAGAGCTTGCATGTTTAAGGACAGTGTCCAGTGACAATGGATACTCAACTCAGCAAATTAACAGAGCATTCTCAGCTAAAACCAAGAACTGGGCAGTGGATAAAGAGAAGAATACACCAACAAAATTCCCTGCTTTTCTTCCTTTCATTGGACATATTTCCTTCAAAATACCAAGCATCCTTAGTAATTTTCAGGTGAAAGTGATTTTCTGCCCACCAACTAAGATTTTGAACCTGCTGGGACCAGTGAAGGATAATTTGTTATTGTGAAAGCTGAGAATTTACATAATACCTTGCCAGTGTGGTACAGCCTATATAGGACGAACAACACGTAGAGTGAAAGAATGTTGCACAGAACATAAATGTTGCAGTTGCCTTCTGCAACCCAGCAAGTCTGTGATTGCAAAACATTGTGTCTCGAAACTACATCCAACTGAGTATGACAAAAAAATAATTTTGGCCATAGCAACACCCTTTTTTGGACTCCATTACAAAAGAATCCATTGAAATGCACAGTGTGGAAAATCTAATAGACTATGACAGTGGCTACCAACTGGATAATGCATGGAATCCCACCATCTCCGAGATTTGATACAGATGAAGATGTCAGAATACTTCAATGACTGCATCAAGAAAGAAAGTACCAGGAGCAGACTAAATTCTCTGAGGAGTATTCAGATCTTCATAAAAAGTAGCTATAACAAAACTATTCCATCTGCCTTTTAGGATAAATGACACAGGCAAAATATGCTCAGACTTAAAGAAGCATTTAATAATCATAACTTCATAGAAAGCAGATGCTGGCTAGCCAAACCACCAGTTTGCCCAGAGTGTAGCTTGGTACAGAAATGAAACAGTGGCAGTAAGGAGTACAGACAAGAAGAGCACAGAAGCTTTTGAAATCTTATGCTACAGATCAGTGCTGAAGATTAACGGGGTGGGTGGTAGTTTGTATAGCTATGGGGGCTGCAGAGTGTGAAGTAGTCGGGAAATATTTCAAATATTTCATCTGACAAAAGTAACCTCTCAGACATCCACCTGAAGTCAGTTAAGATAGATATTCTTTGCTTTAAGCAGTCTGGCCCTGTCTATTGAATACTTAACGTATGCTTTTAACTTGAGTAGTGTTATTAGGAATAAAGTGTGTTTTTTCAACCCCCATTTCATATTTGTATACTTCTATTAACTCCTCTATGGTGGTAAGTTCATAGCTAATGAGAAGTACTGAATCAAATGGAGAAGAATAGAAATTTATGGCACAACCTGAGGCTTAAGGAAGTAGTTAATTTGGTAATGGAGGAAAGTATGCAGTGTCAATCATAGAGGGAAACAAAGACTTGAATGCAGCAAGCAGTTTTAAGTGAATGTGGGCTGCAATAGTTGTGCAAAAATAAAGAAACTTCTGCGACTAGTTTGTAAAGCTGCATCAGAGCCTGGTATGTGGTGTCTGGAATTATCTTCTATGCACTTGTTCCACTGAGCATCCATTATACTGTGAATCATCAGTAATTTTCCATCTAGTTCATTAATTATTACAGACTTTGTGTCTGGTTTGTATTTAAGGGGAGTTAGAACAGGAAAAAATATCACATTTTCGGATTTTTATCTCATTATAAAATTTGCAATTTTCCAAATAAAACATTGTCAAAAATAGTATCATATCGTTTCATAGTATAAACACACGTTGTATGTCGAAGTGCTAACTTTTTTCCGAGGAAAAGTGACACACATAATGATGGATGGACTACAGCAGTATTATGGGATAGCCATTAGAAATAATACTGAGGATTTGATGAAAATGAAGTAGGCAGTATGGGCTACCTTCTTTCACAGACTGTCAACTGATGAAAAACCAGCACATCACCTTTGCCCTCCTGGACATGATTCATGGTGCAATTACTGCAATGCCCAATACTCAAACACTTCATACAGCGATAAACATTCCATTCTAGTGGCAGTCATGGATATCATAAAACCTATTTTCAGAGACCTGAATTACTGAAGAAGTGTCCGCATGGTCAGACTCAAAATCCCAATGATCTTATATGGACTAGCTTACCAAAAAATGTTTTTGTTGGAATGAAGACACTGAAGTGTGATGTCAGTGATGCTGTTATTGCTTTTAATGACGGCAACATTGGTAGGGTGAAAGTGCTACAGCATATGGGAATTAATTCTGGAGCAAACTGCATCAGAGAATTTGAACGGATGGACGAGATTTGCATTGGTAAAGCATAGTATGCAGCACAGTTGGCCACTAAGGAGTCCTGAAAGAAGAAAAGAAGAAAAAACTTGGAAAAAGATCAAGAGGATAATATACAGTATGGTGCAGGGTACTTCTGAGTGACTAAAAATAAAAAATAAAAATAAGCATATATAAAGCAAGTTAGAGTCTTTTGAAACTTTTCTGTTCCTGAAAATTTACATTTTCTGTTGCATTTTCCCCTAAATCTCAGAAACCACTTCGAGTAGAATATTCAAATTTTAAGGGAGTAATAACATACATATCCTGAGTCTACTGAACTAAAAGAAAAACACAATGTTATGTATAATTAAAATTATTTAGGATAACACACAAAAAAGTACACAAAATTTTAACCGTGTAATAAAAAAATTATATTTCTGAAAGCAGTGGCTGAAATGTAATTATTGTAGTTCAGTAGATTCAGAACATACAGTTTAATGTCCTGTAAGAGTTTCATGTCAATGACTACAGTGGGTCCTGAAATACAGGGAAGCCAAGTCACTAAATTTAACATTGTTGGGATAGGGCATTCCAACTCCCCTTAAATGGTTTTATGTTCTTATAGGTTCTGCCTTGTCCTCCCATTTCTTGATTTTCATGTCTAACAGTGACAATTACTTTAGCCCAGATTTGTTTCCTTATCTGCCAGTGGAAATAAATTAATGTGTAATGGTCAATACTTTTTCCTCCTTTTCCATGCAAAGTTTCATTTCTTCTTCTGTCATTGATAGCTTTCTTACTTTTTTTATCCCCTGTAACCTCCTTTGCTATTCTAGTTATATCCATCCATATTTCATTTTAACTATCATGTTGATTGCTATCAGTTATTGGTTCTCTCAGTTTTTTTTATTGATAAGTCTTTCTTTTTGCCTTTTCTTTCAAACTTCATGGAAGGCATCTTTATGTTTGTGATTATTTTCTGATGTTGTTAGTCTGATACTACAATTTGCTAATACAAGTACATGATCACTGCCTGTCTAGTTCCGAATAACTATGTAGCTTTACCCCATTTTTATGTATCTTTATAACTAGAATGTTGTCTAGCAGTTGTCTTTTGTTATTTGGTGAGTTACCTGTTCATTTTGACTGAAAAAATCAGTGAACATATGTCTTCTTTCATTTGTTTTTTCCCAATCTAACATTATCTGCCGTCTTCTTGTTTACAGGCAACCAGTTACAGCATAAAATTACTATTGACTTTTATACTAGCCCAACCTTTTTACTAGTTCATTATTTATTCAATAGTTCCATACATGGTTCTTAGTGGGTTGAAGTAGGTAAGTATACTTGAATATTTACCATTTCAACAGGTGTAGACTTTATCTTCACCATCATGCCAGTCATTGATGCAGTACGTTCTGTATACAATTTTTGCCCATTTATCTCTTGTTATAGTGAAAGCTTTATTCCTTCCATTTGCATAATGTACAAAACTGTATGTGCTTATAATCTTGTCCCAGATAGTCCTAGAACATGTGTTTCATTGTTTCTCCTCTCATATTTTACTTCCTCCATACTTCTCATTTTCAGTCATATCTGTACATCCCATAAACTTATATTGATATTGGCTTGAGAGAAACCCAAAGTGCTCAGTTTGACTTTTGCATTTCATTACTAAGTACAAATTGCTTGTAATATCCCCAAGGATCTTTCATAGAATGGTTTCCCATTGCACTTCTCTGTTGTCCTTGAGGGATGATTTCTCTCTCAAAGGACAAAAAATATTTCTGTTGTTACATTCTTAGCTGTTTTTAATGGGCTATAACTGTGAAATTCACTCACAGTTTTCAGCTGGAATACATGGTTGCTATCATGCATCATGCGATGTCAGCACTACAAAGTCCCAATTTTTGAGAACAGCTTTCAAAGAACAATGTACTTAGCTTTTGTCAGAGCAATCTTCTGGACATTGAACCTGCATTGTTGAGTGTCCCTGGATCATTTTCTGTTCCATACAGTACTTGTATGATAGGCTCTATTCTATTTGAATTGGAAATGCTGGCTGTATAATTCAGTTTGAGAGACACATCACCTAAGAGGTGGATTGACTCTTGCACAGTGTAACATTGTGTTACACAGTCAGTGTTACTATTGCATAATACTTTAATAGACAAAAGTACTTTACAAACACATCTGCTCATATCATGTCAAGAAAGTGTATGTGATTTCATATCAAAAATGTTTAGAAAGGTGGAATTACTTTCAGTTTCTAGTGATCAATTACATTTTGACCTCCTTATGCAGGTGATTAACACAAAACAATATTTGTGATAAAAGCAGATCAGCTGTCAATGATTGTGATGAACAAATTACCTACTTTTGAGTCAATTTAGTTTTTAGTTTCTGCATCTACATCTTCAAGCCATCAATGGTACACAGCAGAGGGTCCACTCACAAACAGAGAAAGGGAAAAATGACTATCTATATGCCTCCATACAAGCCCTAATCTCTCCAATCTTATGTTCAAGGTCCTTACACAAAATATATGTTGGAGGCAGCAGAATCACTCTGCAGTCAGCCTCAAATGCCAGTTCCCTGAATTTTCTTAATGGTGCTCCTTGAAAATAATGTTGCCTTCCCTCCAGTGATTTCTATTTGAGTTCCTGAAACATCTCCACTATACTTGCATATTGTTGGAATCTTTTGGTGACAATTTAGATTAGATTAGATTCAGTTTTTGTTCCATAGACCCAAAAAATTAGATGATTCTCGTGGGCATGGAACATGTCAGAAAGTATAACATAAAAACATAAACCATTTGAATTTAACACTTATTACCCTGATCATTTGTCAGGAGATGGTCGAAATAGGCAAATACAATGTGGTAAAGTGGATAAGCTAATATTTACAGAATTAACACACTGTCAGAATGAAACATTGTTATGCACTATTAATAAATTTATCATACACAAAGTACCTAATCTTGACTGTTGTGGCCAAGTTCTGTCAAAACTGAAGTCTAACAGACATTTTTATTAAGCTGGCTTAAGAATCTCTGTTAAGATATTCATCTATAGAGTAGAAGGAGTTGCCTATCAAAAAGTCTTTCAAACTTTGTTTAAACCGTGCTTTATCTGAAACCAAGTTTTTAATGGTTGCTGGCAATTTATTGAAAATGTGCATTCCTGAACATTGGATCCCATTTTGGACCAAGGTAAGTGATTTTCATTCATTATGTAGATTGTTTTTATTCCTAGTATTTATACTATGTATTGAACTACTGGTTGGAAATAGAGATATATTACTTGCAACAAATTTCATTGAGGAGGAAATATACTGAGAAGCAGTGGTTAGAATAACCTGTTCCTTGAACAGGCTTTTACATGATGTTCTTGAATCTGATTACACGCTTTTGCACTCTAGAAACTTTTATTTGGTTTAGTGAGTTGCACAAAAATTTAGTTCTATAAGACATTATAAAATGAAAGTACGCAAGTCTTTGTTTATATTTATATCTCCTACATCTGATACCATTTGTATTGCAAATACAGACTAGTTTAACTGCTTCAGGAATTCTGTGGTAAGTCCTTCTCATATGAACTTACTATCGAGTTGTAACCCCAGAAATTTAACATTGTCAGCCTCTTCGATCTGCATGTCTTCATACGTTATACACATGCTGGAAGGAAATCTCTTACAGATTCTGAAGTGCAGATAGTGGGTCTTCTCAAAGTTTACTGACAGTGAATTAGCTTTGAATCATTTATTAATGTCAGTGAAAATTTGATTAGCAGCTGTTTTTAAACCTGTACTTGACTTGCTTATTGCAATGTTTGTATCATCTGCAAACAAGACATATGTGACAGATGACAGGTCATTAATGTACTCAAGAAAAAGCAATGGAGCCAAGATGGAACTTTCATGAACACCACATGTAATTAATTCTGACAGATGAAGACTGACTGCTTACTGCACAGGTATTTCGCAACAACACTTTTCATTTCCTGTTAAACAGATAAGACTGAAACCATTTCTCAGCATCACCAGTAATACCATAATATTCTAATTTACTTAAGAGAATGCTGTGGTTCACACAGTCAAAGGCTTTTGACAGGTTACAGAAAATGCCAGTAGCCTCTAATTTATTATCTAACAAATTAAGTACATTCTCACTGTAAGTATAAATAGCTTTCTCTGTATCAGAACCATTAAGAAATCCAAACTGTGACTTGGACAATGTATTATTTGCAGTCAAATGCTTAAGGAGATGTTTGGACACAACCTTTTCAAATTTTTTTGAGAAAGCCAGCAAAAGTGAAATTGGTCGATAGTTTGATGGTATCTCTTTATCCCCCTTCTTGTAAAGATGCTTAAATTCAGCATATTTTGGCCAGTCTGGAAATGTTCTGCTGATAAGCGATCGATTACACAAATAACTTGAGATAGAACTCAACTTGCAGGAGCACTCATTGATTAACTTCATTCATGTGTTATCACACCCACTGGAATACTTAGATTTTAAGGATTTTATGATGGATCCTACTTCTTTTGGAGATATGAGTGTTATTTCCATTGTACTGAAGTTATTTTTAAAGACTGGTCTCAGATACTCCATTGCACTGCTCACTGAACCTGATAACCCCAAGCTGTCTGAAACAGAAATGAAGTATCTGTTTAAGAGGTTTGCAACAGTATATGCACTTGTTACCAAAGTCTCATCTATTTTTAGAGTTATCTGCTCCTCTTCCTTTTTGGACCCACCTGTCTCTGTCCTCACTAAATCCCTGTAATAACTTCAAGTTGAACAAATATATTTCAAAGAAGACGCAATACATGAAATTATTGTAAAGTAAAGTAAACAGAGTAAGACATGTGTACACTTTAACAGTCAAATCATAACTGAGTCCAAGTCTAGCGGCCACTGGCTGGCTGGCCGCTTAGGTGGTGCTGCAGCTGTATGGCTGGCAGACAGCGCCGCATGTAGACGACACACGTATCTGCGCGGCAGCACTTTGAAAGATCAGCGAGTCACAACACTTTTACCCTCTTTGAATTTTTTGCACAGGTCTTGATGGGGGTGACCTGTAGATTGCTAACGTCCATAGGTGTTGTTTGACTGGCCGTAAAGTCTCGAGGAGGAGGCTTCCTGTGTGGACGGAAGTGTCCCCAATGATAACGGGTCGAGATGGCAGGAGACAAGGGGGTCGAATCTGCTGGGGCCCCGTCCACCAATCTGCCCGTTGCGGCAAGTCCGGTTGTTATAACAGGAGACATGGGCAATGTGTCAGCGTCCGTAGGAGAAGGAGGCGAGTAGAGTTGCTCCGACAGATGATGGTCCTCTGGTTTGCATGGGCACGTCTCCTGGTGGCGACAGTACTTGTGCTGGCACCAATATGATGGTGAGAGGACTGCGTTGTGAGTAATGAGAAATTCCAGTATCCCGAGTGTCCGGTGGAGCCAAAGGTGGTGTAGCTGCATCTGGAACAGGCGTTGCCGGCACATGAGGCCGAAGCTGGTCTGAATGACGCACTGCAACACCCGTGTCCATCTGGATTTCATACAGGTGTCAGCCACGGTGTCGTAAGATGCAGCCAGGACTCCATTTTGGCCACCTGCCATGTCCCCGTACCCATACAAGATTGTTGGCGGTGAACCAGCCAAGCGAAGGCACCCATAGCCATGAGGTGGAAGGCCGCAGAAGATGAAGTAGCATGCGAGGCTGTCAGCCATGTAAGAGCTCAGCCGGGCTGTGGTCGCCCATGGGGGTGAAACGGTAAGAAGCTAGAAATTGGAGAAGTGCATCATCAGCAGAAGAAGTCAGGAGTTTCCTCATCTGAGCCTTAAATGTGCGAACCAGTCGTTCAGCCTCACCATTTGACAGTGGATGGAACGGAGGGGCCGTGACATGCATGACGCCATGATGGGCACAAAAATCCACAAAATCGGAAGAGGCAAATTGTGGACCATTATCAGTAACAAGAGTAGAGGGAAGGCCTTCCAAAGAGAAAATGCAAGCTAGAGTATTGGTGGTTACCGCGGTGGTAGATGACATGCAACAGACAATGAAAGGAAAGTTAGAGTAGGCGTCAATAACAAGAAGCCAATAAGTACCTAAAAAAGGTCCTGTGAAGTCAGCATGAATACCTTCCCAGGGCTTCTCAGGTGAAGGCCACGTGACAAAGATGACTTTGGGGTGGCGGCCTGTGACACACAAGGGCTGCAGGCAGCAACCATGTGTGCGATTTCAGAGTCGATGCCGGGCCCGTACACGTGACAGTGCGCCAGAGATTTTGTACAGACCCCCCAGTGCCCTTGGTGAAGGAGGTGCAAGACCAAAGCACGCAAAGACGCAGGTACCACAACACACGGTGAAGCATTTTCGGTGGAAAGGAGGCTAACACCATCCCTAGCCATGAGGCAGTAACGCAAAGCGTAGTAGTTCTGCAACAGATCAGAAGTCTTAGCAGACGGACGATCTGGCCAACCCTTCTGAATACAGCATAAAACCTGGGAGAGGGTAGGGTCAGAACCCGTAGCAGCTGCCAGCCGGTCCCCGGTGATAGGGAACCCGTCCACAACCCGCTGCTCAGCAACATCCAGGTGGAAACACAAAAGTTCGTCCCTATTGAATGCCAGATCAGGACCCATGGGAAGGTGAGACAGTGCATCAGCATTTGCATGTTGAGCCATCAGCAAGAAATGAATCTCATAATTGAAATGAGACAAGTAAAGAGCCCAATGCTGGAGGCAGTGTGCAGCCTTGTCGGGAAGTGACGTTGCTGGATGAAACAAGGAAACAACTGGTTTGTGATCCGTAACAAGATAAAATTCGGATCCATAGAGAAAAACACCAAACTTATGAAGAGCATAAATAATAGCCAAAGCTTCTTTATCAATTTGAGAATACTTTTGGTGAGCATCCATGAGCGTTTTGGAGGCATAAGCAAAGGGTTTTTCAGAACCGTCAGAAAAAGGATGCGCAAGGACTGCACTGACGTCGTATTGAGAAGCATCTGTGGCAAGAACAAGATGTTGGCCAGGTCGATAAGTAGCCAGGCACAGGGTCTGTTTCAGCATAGTCTTCAGTTTCTTGAAAGCCGCATCGCATGACGCGGACCAGTGAAAAGACACGTTGTTGTGCAACAGGAGATGCAACGGCTGAGCCACCGAAGCAGCAGATGGTAAAAACTTGTGATAGTATGCTATTTTCCCCATGAAGGCCTGCAGTTCCTTAACAGATGTAGGGTGAGGAAAGGCATCAATCGCAGCGACAGTTTGCTGAAGCAGACGAATACCATCCCGAGAGAGTTGAAACCCCAAGTACGTGATAGATGCCTGAAAAAAATTTTGATTTCTGAAGATTACACTTAAGACCAGCAGTCTGTAAGACATGAAAAAGTATGCAGAGATTTTGAAGATGTTCGTCAGTGGTGCATCCAGTGACAACAATGTCATCCTGGTAATTTATACACCCAGGGACAGTGATCAATAATTGTTCCAAGAATCGCTGAAAGAGAGCAGAGGCCCTGGCAACCCCAAATGGCAATCATTGGTATTGATAGATGCTGAAAGGCGTGTTAAGGACCAGAAACTGCCAGCAAGCAGCGTGGAGAGGAAGTTGATGATAAGCTTCTGACAGGTCAAGTTTAGAAAAATACTGGCCTCCAGCAAGTTTAGTGAACAGTTCTTCAGCTTGAGGCATAGGGTAAGTGTCGATAAGGCATTGAGCATTTACAGTGGCTTTGAAATCACCACAGAGATGAATAGCACCATTTAGCTTAGCAACAATGACAGGAGAGGACCACTCACTGGAAGTGACAGGAAGCAAGACCCCTGAAGCAGTGAGACGATCCAGCTCCCATTTGACCTGATCACAAAGGGCCACAGGAATGGGCCGAGCAGTGGGTTTGAACGTGAGATGAGCTTTAAAGTCGTTTGCACGGCCTAACCCAGGAGAAAAAAGGGACAAAAATGTCGTCGACAAGGGATCCAGTTGAGCATAAGGATTGGCATCAGAGACGATATTGACAGAGTCATCAATGGAGAACCCAAAAACGCGAAAGGCGTCGAAACCAAAAAGATTATCTGCGTTACTATGGTCGACCACAAATATGGGAACATTGCGAACAACAGATTTGTAAGGTACCTCAGCATCAAATTGTCCCAAGAGAGAAATCTTCTGTTTATTTTAAGTCTGTAATTGCCTAGTGGCAGGTGACAGGATTGGAAAACCCAACTGAAGATTCGTCTGTGAATTGATGATAGTGGCAGCAGAACCAGTATCCACCTGCATGCGAACGTCTCGACCAAGTATTTGGACAGTGAGGAATAACTTCCCTGGAAGGGAAGAAGTACAATTGACAGACAACACCAAATCAAAATCAGCATCATGTTCAGGAACATCATGTATGCGGTCAGATTTGCAAACGGAAGACACATGGCCCTTTTTTTCGCATTTGTGACACGCGACCCAACGTCGTGGACAATCTCCTCATGAATGTTTCATAAAACACAGCGGACATGAAGGAAGTTGCCGTGGGTGTTGCTGCAGTTTCTTAGAGGTTTGTTTACGGTTAGGCCGAGGCCGTGCTTGGGACCGTACTGCGGCCACGTCGGCTGGCGGGGCACGCCACACGCTTCGTCAACATCGCACAGAGGTTGTATTTCCCCGACGTCGCCCCATGCCTCTATTTGTGCTCCAGCGGCAAGAGAAATTTCAAAAGACTGAGCAATGGATAGGACTTCATCTAGAGTCGGATTTGCCAACTGAAGGGCACATTGCCTAACTTCTTTGTTGGGCGCCGATCGGATGATAACATCCCATACCATGGAATCGGCGTAGGATTCTTTGTGAACTTCAGTAGCAAATTGACACTTTTTACTGAGGCCGTCAAGTTCATCAGCCCAAGCGTGACAGGATTGATTCGGTTATTTTTGACAATGATAAAAGGCAACACAAGAGGCTACCACATGCATTTGCTTTTGAAAATAGATTGACAGAAGTGAGCAAAAAAATGGTTCAAATGGCTCTGAGCACTATGGGACTCAACATCTTAGGTCATAAGTCCCCTAGAACTTAGAACTACTTAAACCTAACTAACCTAAGGACATCACACACACCCATGCCCAAGGCAGGATTCGAACCTGCGACCGTAGCAGTCCCGCGGTTCCGGACTGCAGCGCCAGAACCGCTAGACCACCGCGGCCGGCAGAAGTGAGCACATTTCAGCAAAGGACAAAGACGCAGGATCTTTCAAAGGAGCCAATTGCGACAACAACTGATAAATTTGAGGTGAAATCCATGAAAGGAACAGAGACTTACAAATTAGTTCCTCTGTGACATGAAATGTCAAGAAGTGCTGTCGAAGACGTTTTTCATAATCAGACCAGTCTTCCACCGTCTTGTCGTAAGGAGGAAAAGTAGGCAGAGACAACGACGAGAGACGCCCCACATTTGATGCCGTGACGAAATTGCGAATTGCATTTGTGAGAAGCATTTGCTGTTCTATGAGACCTTGCAATAGTTGCTCTAAAGTAGCCACGGAAACATGTGGGTCAACGATGGAAAAGAAAAATCACTACCTCGTCGCCAATTGTAATAACTTCAAGTTGAACAAATATATTTCTAGGAAGATGCAATACATGAACGTCACAGATCAAGTAAACAGAGTAAGATGTATGTACACTTTAACAGTCAAATCATAACTGAGTCCAAGTCTAGCGGCCGCTGGCTGGCTGGCTGCTTAGGTGGCGCTGCTTCTGCACGGCTGGCAGACAGCGCCGCACGTAGAGGACGCGCGTAACTGCACGGCGGCACTTTGAAAGATCGGCGAGTCACAACAATCCCCAACAATTTTTATTTTGTTGCTTGATGTAATTATCTTTTTCTCATAATAAAGCTGCTAGAATTTCTGGATTCCTTGCTTCAATATTTTGCAGCATTCTTTGTAATGCATTACAGTTCTTACACCAGAGCTGTTCCTAGATACTAGATAGTCTCCTTTTTTCCCACATGCTATCTTTATTCCTTGTGTAACCCATGATTTATATTTTGACTTCTGTGGGGTCTGAGTTACCTTTAGGGGAAAACAATTTTCAAAAGTGGAGGAAACCTTATTAATGAATGCTTTGTATTTTCCATTTGAGTCAGAATCATTGTAAACATCTATCCAATTTATGTCTTTGAGCAATTTCCTGAATTTCTCAGTTTTTGACTTATTTATTATCCTCCTGTACTCAGATTTAATAGATTTTTTAATCCTGATGAGTTTCAACATTTAACACAAGATGCTGCATGTCATGGTCAGATAGCCCATTTACTATTGGTTTTGCGATATGACTTTTTTCCCTAGATTTGTCTACAAAGATATTATCAATAGCTGACCCAGAGCATTTACATATCCTAGTTGCAAAGTTCACGGTAGGGACTAAATTGGGTGATAATGTTACTGACTGCAATGATTGTTCATTGACAGAGCTTTTCAATAAATCCACATTAAAATCACCAGCAACAACTATTTCCTTGTTTTTTTTTTTTTTTTTTTTTTTTTTACCATGAGAGCTTCCAGATTTTCTATAAAGAGGTTAAAATTTCCTGAAGGTGATCTGCATATACCTACTACTATAAAGGACTTATTATGAAACAGTACTTCTGTTGCACAAGCTTCTTAGTGCTGCTCTGAGCAAAATTTATTAATATAAATATTCTTGAAATCAAAACAGTTTTTGACAAATGTGGCAACTCCTCCTTTCTCCATATTACTCTACAGAAGTAAGAAGCTAACGTGAATTCTGTAACATTTAACAAATCTATATCAGTGGTCACATGATGTTCAGAGAGGCAGATTATATCAACTGGTTTGATCAACTCTAATTCTTCAACAAAAATAAGCAACTCATTAAACTTACCCCTTAATCCTTGGATCTTCTGATGCCATGAGGATAAATAATTTTGTGCACTGGCTGAATTACAACTAGATGAACCCTTTTTTTCCTGTCAATTTTTTAATATCTCTGGTGTCAATCAGAGGCTGTCTGCATGAATTGTGTACATTAAAATTTGCTTTCTGACTGCCTGTTTATCAATGTGAATGTCATTTTCACCTTGTCTCTGAACAGCTTTTGTTTCTGCCCTCCCAACCCTAAAGACACTGCTGATCTGTCACTTGTAACCACTGGCTCTTTACTACTTGTGACAGTGCTCTCCCCCCTCCCTTTTAAGTCATTTGCTATTAGCCCAGACTGTTTTCCCTTCCCTTTCCTGTTGAGGTGAAGGCCGTGCCTAGTATAGTCCCACTTGCTGATAGAGTCAACAGGAACCACACCAATATGAGACCCCACCTGGTCCAAGCAGCTGTTCCACCTTTAAATTAACTCTCATAACAGAAGGGTTTTGATATTCATACAAGTCGTTCTCTTATCTCCAAAGGTCTCTTTAATTTTCCTGTAGGCAGTATCTATCTTACCCCTAGTGAGATAGGCCTCTACATCCTTACATTTGTCCTCTAGCCATCCCTGCTTAGCCATTTCTGAAGAAGAGAAATTTGTTAATATCCAGTATTGATTTAAGTGTCAGGAAGTCATTTCTGAAAGTATTCGTATGGAGTGTAGCCATGTATGGAAGTGAAACATGGACAATAAATAGTTTGGACAAGAAGAGAATAGAAGCTTTCGAAATGTGGTGCTACAGAAGAATGCTGAAGATTAGATGGGTAGATCACATAACTAATGAGGAAGTATTGAATAGGATTGGGGAGAAGAGAAGTTTGTGGCACAACTTGACCAGAAGAAGGGATCGGTTGGTAGGACATGTTCTGAGGCATCAAGAGACCACCAATTTAGTATTGGAGGGCAGCGTGGAGGGTAAAAATCGTAGAGGGAGACCAAGAGATGAATACACTAAGCAGATTCAGAAGGATGTAGGTTGCAGTAGGTACTGGGAGATGAAAAAGCTTGCACAGGATAGAGTAGCATGGAGAGCTGCATCAAACCAGTCTCAGGACTGAAGACCACAACAACAACAACAACAGAAGGTTTTAAATGAGGCTGGTCATGGCACCTCAGAACTGACACAATCCCAACACCAGTATGTCTTGTTGCTGAAGCTATCTTTACCAGGTCACTCTCAATTGAATAATTAGGGTTCCTATTCATGCTGTTGTCCACCCCACCCACTATTACCAAGGTGTCTTCCTTTGTGAAGTCTTTGCAAAGTGAACTTACATCCTCTATCACCTGACCCAGACCTGCACTAGGTTTAAAAAAAAACTTGTTACCTGGTAACCTGACCCTAGGTCATCCTGCAGCATTTGGCCAACACCTCTCTCATGTGATCTACCTAGCAACAAAATTTTCTACTTCTTCACAACTTTTACTCACTTCTTACTTTTCAAGCATTTTTTGAAAGTACGTTGTGTTCAGCCTACTCCTAAATCTACTAGTGGCTCATCAGTTTCCAACTTTGACAACAGATCAAATACTGTCTGAGAACATCCTATTCCTATTTCTACTATAACCTGTTGTCACTTTCAACCCCTCTTTTCCTTTCTCTAGCAGCCTATCTCTGAATTGCCTTTAATAGTAGAGTCACTTTGTGTATGGTATTTGTTTTGAAAGTCACTTGATAACTATGAATTTTAAAGTCAGTTTCCCTCAGAATGTGTAGTACTGTTTATCATATTAAGAGTATAAAGATTGAAAGAGATGACCAATGCATTCTTAAAAAGGCAATTGCTTTTTGTAATAAGCAAATTTGTAAGTTCAAGTGGCTTCTTAGCTTCTTACAAACACTGCAATCATTATCAAACTAGTCTGAGCACTATTGTTATTTAAACTGTTTTGAATCTGTTAGTTTTGGACGTGTGCACATTTCAAACATGTCCATAATTATGGCTTGTAAACAGACATACTCTTTTTGCTAAACATAAAAGTCCAAGCCAGCTATTATGACAGTGTCTAGGTGTAGGTATCACAGATAGTATATCAAAGTTTGTTATTTCAACTATCAGTATTATTTTCTCATACAAAGTGCGAAAACTTCAACTGAAGGACCCAGTGCCAAGCACCATATGATTCAGTGTTCAGTACCTGACCAGAATAGTTCTTGAATCAACCAAAACCACATCTAAAATGTTATAATTCTTGGGAAACTATGCCAACAATAATCATGTGATGTTATAAAAAAACTCACTGAAAAACTTTAATATTTTAAAATCAATTAAGACTAATGATTACTGTTTTGCATTATATCTCCTGTTTTGTGTTACCTCATTCTGAATTTAGTTTTACTCCACTGGTACAGTTGAAGACATTGTTTTGTGTTATAAAACTGTGGTTCTATACATGTAAGAGGGCTACATTTCTTAATCCACCCAGAGATTTTTTGCAACCTTATAATATCATTAGATGTTTAATTTTTATGTTCACCAGTTTGATTTAGTAATGTTTTATAGTCTACACAAACAAAGGCCTTGCTACTGTAAGAGAATGTAAGCCTATTAATATGATAACTTTCTTGTTTAGCTCTTCCAAGACTTCATTTTTTAAACAAAATATGGCTATCTTTATGACGTACCCTCTGACACGCAAACCAGGGAGACATTTAATAAGTTCCAGCCAGATAATTTAGGGAGTATGCTGTTGAGCTCAAACCCTCAAAAAATTTTGAGAAGACTCAAAGGAATGAAACAGATGTATGAATAGAAATGGTTTTCATTTCTCCATTTTTCATTGATGGTTGTGATAAAATACTCAAATAAGGGTACAACATGAATATAAAGAGCGTGCAGACTAGTGGTATACACAAACACATGGTTATAATAAAATAATCTGACATTTTATGTTGTTGGGTACATACACAAACGATAGAGACAGTCTCCAAGATATGATCCTCACCATTTCAAGAACAGCACTGAATTGCATGGTGCACGCATTTGAATGTGCACAAATGTTTACTGTGGAGCAGTCAAATGTACTCCTGATAGTCAATATATGGGCACCACAATGAAAGCTGCAGTGCACACTATGGTTAGCAGAGTTAAAATCTGTAAGACTTGTTCAGTGGCATGCAAGAAGAGAATAGAGTATGGATCCTCCCACACATAAATCCATTTATCAGTGGGACAGAATTCAAGAAATGGGAAGTTTGTTTTTGAATGCTGGAAAACATTATAAAACATGTGTGAATGAAGAGACTGTGGAAAATGTGCTTGAAGTATTCACTAGAAGCCCACATACATTCATTAGATAAGGAAGTAGGGAACTACCCATCCCTTGTTTGATGGTGCATGACATTACGCACAGATGTCTCTGGTTGCATGCTTAAAGAATCCAATTTTTGCATTATATTAAGCCTGAGGATCACTGCATATTATATAATTTTTCTGTTGAAATGTTGCATCATACAGCTGAAAACAATGACTGCCTCTATGCAGTGATATTCAATGATGAATCTACCTTCCACGTCTATGGCAAAGTTAACTGATATAACTGTTGAATATGATGAATGACATTCCAGGAGAAATAACAGATTATGAAAGAGATACATTGAGAGTTAATGTGTGTTTGGTATCACTTAAAATTGGTGTGATTGGTCCATTTTTATGGAATCTGCAATGCCAGGGCACACCTATCTCACCATGTTGGAAAACTATGCAGTTCCATGGATGCCTCTCAGTGTCATTTTCCAGAAGCATGGTGCCCCACCCCACTATCATGGAGATGTTACCACATTGCTCCATGAGAAATTTCCTGAGTGTTGGATGGGAAAGAAGGTGGGTTCCCATAGCACTCGGTCTCCCAATCTGATTTGACTGGATTTCAGATTTCAGTGCGTAGGGGTTTATTAAGAACGTTGTTCACAGAACAAAGATTCGAGATCTGGTAGGTTTGAGACAATGGATTTACACTGCAGCAGAAGCCACTACACTTGTCATGTTTATGAATATGTGGTGAGAAGTTGTGTACCATTTCAGTATCTGTTGAGCTACAAATGGTGCTTACACTGAACTGTACCAACATACATAAAAATGTTTCAGCTCATGTGTAAAATTTTAGACAAATAAAGTTATAAATCTTAATAGTTACTGAAATACAAACAAATGTTTTCTATATTTCTAGCCCAGACATCATTTATAAGTTTGTAGTGTAGGGAACTTAAATCCAATGTTTGCACATGTAGGTATTCCCCATTCCTATTGCTTGTCATACAATGATATGGTATTAAATGTTTTTGAATTAAAAACATAGGCTATAATAAATGATTTGATTGAATACTGTGGCTAAGTGATAGCCTTAAAGCTTATCAGTAGTAAAACAGTAAATGGTCATATCCAAGTTAAACATGTTAAAATGATAAATATTGAATCCACTAGCCAGTTTACAAGTAGTTTACAGGCAGACACAATGAACGGGATATTCAATCCATTTCTGAACTTATTTCTTGAACATTTTGAACCCTGCTTCCCCTAAAAATAGGTTAAAATCAAACCAACTTATAGTGGAAGGAAAGGATGGTTAACAAACAGTATTAAAATATCATGTGCCAAAGAGAGGAATATGTATACAAAAACCTAGCAGTGAAATTACATTACAAGAAATAGTGTGGAATTCTAATGTGCGCGATCAGGAAGGCCAAGCTCATATATTATGCACAAACTGTTAGCAGCTGAAACAATAAAGTAAAAATCATATGGAACATCATAAGAAGTGAGACAAATAAGAACATAAAATCAGAACAAACAGGGATACTACAGTAAAGGTTCAAACCAAAATAATCAAGATAATTCAGCATCAGATTTCAATAGTTTTTCCTCACAACAGCTGAAAAGACAGGAAACCAAAATAAACAATTCCACAGAAACCATAGAGCTACTTAATGGCATGCAAATCATACCACTTCATTTCAAAAGCACAACCCCTAAAGAAGTAATAAAAACTACAAAATTACTTACCTTACTACCTATCAGTCTTCCAGATGTAATGGTCTACCAAATAGGACTTTAAAATTATGTGTGCACTTAATCAGTCAAATATTGTGCTATTTGTTTAAACAGTCGATGACAACTGGGGTAATTCCATTTAGACTAACACATGTGGTACTGATGGCAATCCACAAAATTGTAGGCCCATTTCTCACAGATATTTGAGGAAACAGGGTATGACAGGATTTATAATCATGTTACACAAAATGACTTACCGACACCTACACAGTTCTGCTTTCATAAGGGACAGTCCACACAGAAAGCTGTATTTAATAAAGCAGATGAGTTTCCAGATGAACTAAATTTCAGAAGTTGTCCAGTGGAGAACTGCCATGACCTTGCTAATGGATTCAGCTGTGTACTTCATAATGCATAAAGCTTCCACAAAATGGCATCAAAGACATAACTTTCCTTAGATTTTCACATTGCTCTGCAAAATTTAAGGATGACACAGGTAAAGTATCATGAAACATTAACAGCTTGATTGAAATGAATTAATATGTGGGGTCATGTTGCCAGAGGTCTCTCAACTGTGCACAGAAAGCTGGAAGTCACATGGCTGACGTCAGAGTGACTGAAGTGTGAAGTGCTGCTAGCCCCACAACTTGAGGTAACTTCAAATAGGACAGAATCATCAAAAGCCCATAAAAAGGATGAAGTGTGATGAGTCTAGCCCAGGAGTTCGGTATTGCTCACAGTATTGTTTCACGTGCGTGAGGTGCATTCTAGACCACACACACTGCTGCCCAATAGAGAGGAAGTGGTTGACCTCACCTAGTTACAACAGCAGATGACTGCTGCATTGTGCAACAAGTAAGATGGAACCCATATCAATCTGTGGGTGCAATTTCAACCATATTTAACAGGACTGCAAGTCATGTGTACTCATGCTTTACAGAGGCACAGTGACAGCACAGGGTTTGTCTCTTTGCCCAATGAGTATATTGTATTCCATTGACACCCACACATCCATAGCACTATTTGTGATGGTTGTACCATTAAGACAGAGTGACACTCACTCCATGTCTGTTCCATTCAAATGCCAAGCCTCGTCACTCCTCTAACAACGGCAAGTCCCCCCACTGTTCATGACTCTTTATGGCACTCAGATCAGACCCCACCATTTAACAAATATTTACTCTGCTCGTAATCACATCAATCTCTCCTGTTTACATACATGGAGACAAACTCTGAACATCTCTTTAATAAATATGGCAAACCCTCTACTATATGCCACAATAAAATGTAAGCTGGACAATTTTTCCTTGCTGCTGGATCTACCAATGGGCTCATTCATAGAGACTGAGGAGCCGATGTATAGTTTAATTTCATCATTAAAACTGCTGTTGTTAAGCTCCATATGACACATTTTACTACTGCTTACATTTAAGTGGCTTTCATTAAAGTACTGTACAATTACATTTGTCACGTTAGTACAATGGGTCTCTAGTTCATTAAGTGATTCCTTTTTACACACAATGGATGCATTATCTGAATACAGAACTATTTTGGAACTCTTAGTGCAATATTGTATATCATTTACATATACCAAAAACAGAAGAGGACCCAATACCGAGCCCTGGGGCACTCCATATTTTTTATTAGTGATTTTGGATTTGTGAATACCACTTTCAGTTTTAAGCAGTACAAAATGTTTTCAGTTCCTCTTGTAAGATTTTATTAGGTCATCAGCAGTGCCTCTGATGCCAATGTTCCACAGCTTTTCTAATATGATTGTGGCATTCACACAGTCAAAAGCTTTCTCAAGGTCAAGGTATATACCTGCAACATGTTGCTTGTTCTCGATGGCACTTATTATCTCTTCGATTAACTGAGCAGCTACTGTGCTGGTTGATTTACATTTTAAGTACCTATTTTAATTTTCAAACATTAGGTTGTGCATCAGGAGAAAGTTTATAATTCTGCTGTATATGCCTTTTTCAGATATTTTGGAAAAGATTGGAAGTATCGAGATGGGTCTGTAGGTTTGAATTTTGAGTTTGTTTCCTTTTTTAAAGATTGATGTTACCTGAACTATGTTTAGTCTGTCTGGGAATGTGCCTGATTCTATTATATTATTTACTGTTACAGACAGAGGTACAGACACACTTTAACTGCATACTTTTAAAACATTAATACTGAGGCCATCATGCTCTGCACAACTGGAAGTTTTTAGAGACTTAATGATATTGATTATTTCTTTGCAGGTTGTGGGGGCTAGGTATATGCTATGCGTAGATGGATTGCCTTTAAAATTATACTGCAGGTTATTATGTTTGTCATTGATAACTTCCTCTACTGAAGAAAAATATTCATTGAATATATTAGCAATTTTAAGTTGATCTTTTACTGTTAGCCCATTGTGTTCAATATTAAAGTCCATACAGCATTAGTCTCTGCCTGTTCTAAAACTGTTTATCTCTCCCCAGACACCAGTATTAACAGTGTGTGAAGCCTGATGCTTGTTTGCAATGTAGCTGCTCCTGGGCTGTGTTAATAAATATTTATAGCATTCTTGATAAGTTTTGAAGGCCACCTTTAGTTCCAGATTTTGTCTATTGTTCAACATTGCACTCTTGAATAATTTTAATTTTTCACTTGCTTCAGTGACATCATTATTTATCCAGATGCTTTTGTTTATATTTTTAGTTTGTTTAACTTTTGTGGCTACATCTGGCCATGTGGCATCAAAACAATAGTAGATGTCAACAGCAAAGCTATCATAGGGAAACTTGTCATTATCAAACCATGGTATGTGTGCTAACATGCATTCAGATTATTGATGTTATCATTATGCATAATTCTTTTGCTTGCATATAGTTTCTTTTTGGTGACAAACAGCATCTCATTTGCCTGCAATTGAAGTCATACTGCATGGTGATCAGAGATGACTAGTTTTAGAACAGCTGCACTGTTGGAAAGATGGGTCGTGTTTATTATTATATTTTGCTGTTGCCAATCTCTTTAGTTGGCTCATGAATAAGTGGCGTGAGATTGAATTCATCAAGTAGGAGGTGTAGCTTTTTGGTGTTGGGCTCACTGGGTAATAAGTCTATATTTGCATCCCCTGTTATTACAGTATTTACATAGCCATTCAATCCAGAAAATATCTATATCAGCAAGTCAGATAGATTTTCGAAAAATTATTCACATATGTATCACACCCAACAGCATAAGCTGACTAGCTACTGGAGTATGAGAATATTCAGCAAACAGACTAACCTGCTCATTTCCCCAATCATTGAGCATGTATGGGATGTGTTGGGAAGATGTGTTGCAGCACATCCAAATGCACCTACTAGCATCCAGCAGTTACCAACCATGCTGATAGAGGAATGGAACAACCTACCAAAAGAACTCCTTGCTAACCTTATGGCCAGCAAGGGAGCATGATGGAGAGCATGCATTGCCATCTGTGGTGACCTCACACACTATTAAAAACCATATCCCACATTTTGTAATGCGCAGATGACCATGATTAATTGTAGTGACCTGAATTCATGCTTCCCCGTCTAGGAATTTTTTAACAATTTTTATTTTGAAACCATTGGTTGCGTCATATGGAAAGTTTTCATTACAGTGTCAAATAAGACAAGAGGCTGCAGTTTTCCATCTCTGGGGAAGCTTTTTCTTGGGGGAAGCTTTTTCTGGGGAGGTTCCCCCATGCACTCCCACAGCTGCTATTGACATTTTTTTTGCATTATCCTCTCCTGAAGCTCTATAAATTTTTTGCTAAGATGTAATTCAACTCATTTAGTATCTTAGGGGATCGTGTTATGAAAGATGTCAGACTCAGAATGTCTGTAATTAATTATGTAATTAAACCTTCTGGAGATTTCTGATACAAACATATGACCTTTTTAAGATTCTGACAAAACAACCATTTTGTATGAAATGTGAAGCTTGTAATCTTATTTGTCAGTATGTAAAGTTCTCTAGTTTTGGTTAATATAAAAGTTATTCAGTAAGCCTAATTAATAATTTCTACCACATTGTTATCAACATCTTTCTTGATGTCATAAACATGACTATGAAAGCCAAAATTTGCTAGTCAGTGTTAGTTTTAAAATTTTCGACTTTCACATCAAAAATCATTTTGTCAGCACTACAACTCTCAATAGAGTATATTTTTGTTTAACAAAAGTGGTAATACTCTAATTTTTTATCATTTTTTGAAATTTCAATTTGACTTTACATCTTCTAGTCTACCTTCTACTGTTTCCACATGACTATTAAGCTGTTTCTGCCCAGCCTCAACCATGGATTTCAGTGCATGTAGTCCCTCTCTTACATCCATGACCTACATATAGTTTGCTGTTATCTGATAATTTATTCTAAAGCAGCCTGTTTCATCTTTACATTGACTTGATTTTCTATATTGGTTCTTAGTTCACTTTTTGCTGCTTCCAGTTCACTTTTGAGTTCACTTTTGTTTGCCTCTTGTTAACAGTGATAACTCATAATTTTTATGTTCAAGTGAATTCTCATGATGAGATAAAATATTAGAAATATTTTCCCAGTCTGTAGTATGATTAGACACAATTGTGGCCTTACCTCTGACCAAATTACATGGCGCACAAGAAACAGCACTGGCGCTACAGGAATATACCAGAAGTCACACAACATTGATTCTCCATTCAAAACTTTATGGTAAAATAAGTTTTTTTCAATTATCTGGTTTTATCAACTTACTGATTTTCTTGAATTACAAAAATTACCGTTATTACAGTTTTGAGTGTAAGCTCCTCCAACAAAAGGAAGAAAACTTGCTAGCTTTTGGAGCTATCCTTTGATGAGCTGGAGTAAAATAGACAAGCTCACACATATAGCTCTCTGTCTGTCTGTCTTTCTCTCTCTCTCTCTCTCTCTCTCTCTCTCTCTCTCTCTCTCTCTCTCTCTCTCTCTCTCTCTCTGTGCGTGTGTGGGGGGAGAGGGGATGGGATGAGGGTGGGGTGGGGGTGTTGGTCCTTGTGAGGATAGGGGTATGGGTGAGTGCGTAGGGATGGGAGTGGAGAAAGAGAGAGAGGAAGAGAGAGAGAGAGAGAGAGAGAGAGAGAGAGAGAGAGTGTGTGTGTGGGCATGACAGAGGAAGGGTGGAAGGTGTTGTATGAGTTATCAAAAGATAACCCCGAAAGCTAACAAGTTTTCCTTTCTTTGTGTATGCCTTTCGGGACCTCAATGCTTCTGCCTCTCAATGAGTGGTCCCCTTTAATCTTAATGTATTTCCATTCTGCAGTAACTTTCCTCCAACACTATTATTTTAATGGCCAGAAAATATCACATAATATAAAACGTATTCCATATATTGTATCTCCTAAGCTCCCTGATGAGATATAAATCCTTAAAAAGTTAATTACATTTTGTAAGAAGTGATTTTACCAATAACATATTTCATCAATTTATATTCCATTTCTATTCTGTAATAATTCAGATGACTATTGAAATGTTTTAGTCATTACAAACTTATATGAGTGCTATTGTGATTTACACTGCTTTGCCATCTATTGATTTAGAATTATTGCATGTTTTGAAACAAGGTTGTAGTTATAGTGTGTCAACAAACTTTGCTAATGAGAATAATAAGGTGTCTGTTATGATATCAAGGAAGTATAGCTATTTCAGGCAGTATTTCAAAATTTGAAATATCAATTACAAGTGTTATTTGCTGAAACAAAGCATAAAAATTCCAGCTGAAGAGATCAGTACACAGCAAGATGTGATTCAGTGCTTGACAACTGACCAGATTACTTAGCGAACCAAATGAGACACATTCCAAAGCATTACTGTATGTAAACTGTTATTTATATAAATTAACTACATTCTTTTTTTTTGTTTTGTTTTTAAACTGTGCAGGTATATTGCAGTGTGGGTGTATTTACAGCAACCATAAATAATGCATGCAGCAGTGCAGGCATCTGAATAACTATATCATGTCTTGTGCACTGGTGGATGCAGCTTGACTGCTTCTTGTGGTGGTTGCATCTTGCATTGTTGTTACTTTGGTGTGGCATTGAGTGCAGCAATAGGTGAGGAGGTGAAGGCATGTGTGCACTTGGCTGGCCATGTCATGGCTGGCATGTAAGTGGACACTGCTGAACTATTTCTCAAGTGACTGTCATACTTGAAGCATAGATTGTAGATGTGTCATGGTGACATTTTCCTGATTTTCTCCTATGTCATAAGGGCTGTATGGGGTTTGGCATTGTCATGGTGTAGTCTGATGAGCTGACCCTGAAACTGTGGTCTATAGATCTTGATGGCACATTGCAGCTTGTCCAGTGGCAAACAGTAATGGTCCCAGTTAATTGTGGAGCCAGGTTCCAAAAAGCCAATGAAAATGACACCACACTGATCCCAGAAGAAGGAGGCCGTCACCTTTTGGCCTGTCTTGGTTTCTTCTTCCAAGGGGAACCTGGATGATGCCACTCCATTGATTGGGTTTTGCTCTCAGGTTCAGACAAAAAGAACCATTTTCATCCTGGGTAATGATGTTGTCAAAACACTATCTTCATGAGACCCTTGCACACATTTTTGCTCATCCTTTTCATTTCTCTTGTCAATAACCTAGGCACCCAACATGTACAGATTTTTCTGCACCCTAGTGACTGTACCAGTAATACTACACTACCCAATGACAAACGAGTCATTTCAGCAAGACATGTCCTAAAGAACAGATACCATCTTAGTATATAGATAGTTAAGGCTCACCAGCCACTTGACCACCTTCTTCTTCTGTGCGAATGCACAAACAGTGCCTGAACTCTTACGGGAATCGGCAACACACCATGAGTAATGAGTATAATGGGCAGGGGCACTATGAACGTAGTGCAGGACAATATGTTGAGAATGTGGGTTTCATGGGAGGTGTGCCAGAGATAAATCCCTGTAGTCGCGCTATCCTCTGTGTCCTCGGTGGCTCAGATGGATAGAGCGTCTGCCATGTAAGCAGGAGATCCTGGGTTCGAGTCCCAGTTGGGGCACACATTTTCATCTGTCCCTGTTGATGTACGTCAACGCCTGTAGGCAGCTAAGGGTGTTCATTTCATTGTAATTTCATTCTAACGAGCTGCATGGTCACCGATGGTATCTGTTCTTTCGGACATGTCCGAAAGAACAGATACCATCTTAGTATATATGTACTCACTTTTGTTAATTGTAATTAGTTAGAAGTGCAAAAATGAATTTACAGGAGGCAAATGGCAAAACAAGAGGAGAAGTAAAAATTTCCCAGCTTGCTTTGTCACAACTTGCCCTACCTGCTGACATTACATAGTCTATTACTGATGGCCATCAACAAGACCTGCCACCACTCATACAGTGCATTCACCAGGACATTCAGAAGATGCTCTTCCCATTTCCAGCTCCCCATACATCCCCCAAGGTATTCAGACACAAAGATCTCTCTACATGGGAATTTGTCTTTGTGAGGGATGAGATGGTTGGGCAACCCTGCAGAAACAGTACACTGGCTCGTATCAGGTACTCCAATGTGGGATGCAGACATTTGTTATCTTGCTTCACAGCAAGACCATGACAGTCTCCATTCCTTGCATTGAGCCCACCTTGGCCCTACAAGATGTTCTGGATACATTGCGTCCTGAGGACTAAATCTCAGTCGATACTACTGTAGACACTGCCAGCAGTCATCTCTCAATGACTGGTCCCCTGATCACCACCATCAGACCCCAGGTTTGCCATCCATGTCACATTGTGGCCGTGTATGACATCCACCACACCACCACAGGAGTTGGCACTGCAACACATATACAATATATGCTTCAGTTATGACAGTCACTTGAGAAACAGTCCGGCCGTGTCCACTTACATGCCAGCCATTACATGGCCAGCAAATGCACACATACCTCCACCTCCTCACCTATTGCTGCACTCAGTGCCACACCAAAGTAACAACAATGCAGGATGCAACCACCACAAGAAGCAGTCCAGCTGCATCCACCAGTGCACAAGACTTGACATAGTTATTCAGATGCCTGCACTGATGCATGCATTATTTATGGTTGCTGTAAATACACCCACATTGCGATATACCTGCACAGTTTAATAAAATATATATATATAATTTATATAAATGACAGTTTACATACAGTAATGCTTTGGAATGTGTCTCATTTGGTTCACTAAGTAATCTGGTCAGTTGTCAAGCACTGAATCACATCTTGCTGTGTACCGATCTCTTCAACTGAAATTTTTATGCTTTGTTTCAGTAAATAACACTTGTAATTGATATTTCAAATTTTGAAATACTGCCTGAAATAGCTATACTTACTTGATATCATAACAGACACCTTATTATTCTCATTAGCAAAGTTTGTTGACACACTATAACTGCAACCTTGTTTCAAAACATGCAATAATCCAAAATCAATAGATGGCAAAGCAGTGTAAATCACAAGAGCACTCATATAAGTTTGTAATGGCTAAAACATTTCAATAGTCATCTGAGTTATTACAGAATAGAAATGGAACATAAATTGATGACATATATTATTGGTAAAATCACTTCTTACAAAATGTAATTAACTTTTTAAGGATTTATATCACATCAGGGAGCTTAGGAGATGCAATATCTGGAATACATTTTATATTATGTGATATTTTCTGATCATTAATATAATAGTGTTGGAGGAAAGTTCCTGCAGAATGGAAATACGTTAAGAGTAAATGAGACCACTCATTGAGAGGCAGAAGCATTGAGTTCCCAATGGGCATACACAAAGGTAGAAAAATTTGTTAGCTTTTGGGGTTATCTTTTGATAACTCATCCAGTCTCCACCCTTCCTCTCTCGTGCACACACACACACACACACACACACACACACACACACACACACACACACAGAAACACACACTCTCTCCCTCTCTTTCTCCACTCCCACCCCCACATACACCACCACCATGACACCAGCCTCACCCACACCCCTATCTTCATGAGCACTCACACCCACCCACACTCCCATCCCACCCTCATCCCATTCTCCCCCCCCCCCCCCTCTCCCACACACACACACTCACAAACAATCACCTGCCCCCCCCCCCCCCCACACACACACAGAGAGAGAGAGAGAGAGAGAGAGAGAGAGAGAGAGAGAGAGAGAGAGAGAGAGAGAGAGAGAGAGAGGCATATGTGTGAACTTGTCTATTTTACACTAGCTCATCAAAGGATAGCTCCAAAAGCTAGCAAGTTTTCTTTCTTTTGTTGGAGGAGCTTACAGACACTCAGCACTGAGTTATCAGCATCTTTCTTTTATGTGGGTCTGTCATTAACAACACTTCGGTGAGGGGTGAATCCTAAAGTATTAATATTAAAATGTGAAACAGTTAATCTACCTATGAACAAATGGGATTTATGCAAAGAAAATTGTGTGGCCAGAATGTTTATTTCTAGCAAAGTACATTCTATTAAACAATATCTCCACAGAATAATAATGAGTCTGGAGAAAATTGGTGCTACAACTTCACTATGGAGAAGAATGACGCGATATGAGATAAATAAAATTTCATTTAACTGTTTGGTCATTCTGGATATTTCTGAGTTTGTTGTACTGCCCTCACATAAAACATAATTCCACTTACTGATTCTAAGCAAGATTTTTGAATGCAGTTTCAGTACATACAGGTCATATCTGACAAGGATGGGACATAATCATCCACAACCTTTTAATAGGAATCATTATGGCATTTACCTGAAGTAATGCAGAGAAATCATGGGAAACCTACATCATGTTGGTTGAATGAGGATTAAAATCTTCACCATCCCAAATATAAGGCCAATTTTTTAATAACAGTGTGCCTTTAGAGAGATTTGACCCTACACAGAGGCTTACAGGCAATCATTCACAACTGGAATGGAAAGGGGGGATGTGTGTCATAATATGATGGCAGCTGTAAATGAAGTTACCAGATGCGGAAATATGTCTGAAACTATAATAGATCAAGTATTTATAAACAAGGACAAGTGTGAATATAACACTGAAGTAATTGACACTGGTTTCTCGGATCACAAGGGTATCAAATTGAGTTTAAATGTCACATCTTACAAGGACCCTGTTATCAATAACAATTACAGAGAAAGGAGATTTATAAATGATGACAGCATAAGAATTTTTAATTACATTCTGGAAAATAACAACTGGGGTAGTGAATCAAGTGGTGATGTCAACAGGAAGTTTGACTCATTTCTTGAAAGCTACAAACACTGCTTCGATGTTGCCTTTCCTATAAAAAGAGTCAAAACTAAACATAAAACCAAAACATGGGTTACACAGGGTATTAGAAAGTCATCAGACACTCTCAGAAAGTTAAATAAATCAGCCAGGAAGAATGTAGTACTGAAAGCACATGTGAAATGTTATAGAAGCTTGTACAAGAAAGTAATAATTGCAGCTAAGAAGCATGATAATGATACCTATATTGAGAAAGGTAACAACAAAATGAAGTCAACTTGGGAGGTAATAAATAAAAATATAGGTAGACACAAAAGAAAAGATAACAGCTTTCTCATTAAAAGTTTGGGTAAAACTGTTAAGGACCCACTTCAGATTGCCAACATATTTAATGAACATTTCACAAATATAGCCATAAATTTAATTACAACTAAATGCAATTCCAATAGCAAGGTAAAAATCCTCATGAATGACATGACAATGTTCCTTTATCCAGTATCTGATTCAGAGGTACTAAATGCTATAAATAAGTTAAAAAATAAAAAGTAATGTGGATGTGATGGGATTCCTGACAAAGTCATTAAGCAAAGTGCAAGAAACATAGCCTCGCATCTCACTGAAATTATAAATGAATCTTTTAAGACAGGGGTGTTCCCATCAAAACTTAAAATGTCTACTATAAAGCCACTTTACAAGAATGGTGATAAATATGATGTTAGTAACTTTAGGTCTTTATCAATGTTGTCAGGTTTCTCAAAAATAATAGAAAGGATAATGTATCAGAGACTATACAAATTTCTTATTAAGAATAGAATATTGGTTAATGCGCAAAATGGTTTCCGTAAAAATAAATCAACTGAAACAGCTATCTTCAATTTTTTGCAACTTGTTCTAAATTCCATAAACAGAAAGGAATTAAATTGTGGATTGTTTTTAGACTTATCAAAGGCCTTTGATGTCATCGACCATAAGTTACTGCTTAGGAAGTTATATGCCTATGGGATACGTGGAGTTGCCCACAAATGGTTTGAATCATATCTGTCAGACAGGTATCAGAAGGTGGAGATAAGCCAGGCAGATAGGACATATTCATCAAGATTCGAGAGAATTTTGTATGGAGTACCCCAGGGATCTGTATTAGGGCCATTACTGTTTTTAATATTTATCAATGACCTACCAAGTCATCTATCTGAAGCAGAGGCAGTACTGTTTGCTGGTGATACAAGTTTGTTTGTTAAAGCAAATAGTGAAGCTGACTTACAGGAAAAAGTCACATTAGCAACAGACGAAGCAGACAGATGGTTTAATGATAACAGACTCATTGTGAATGCCAAAAAAACAACGTGGATAAACTTCAGACATATTACAAATAAAATAAAAACTAACCTTACAGTAGAACTGGGTAAGTGTAAGATTGAACAAGCATAATACACTAAATTCTTGGGAGTATGGTTTGATGAACACTTAAGGTGGGAAAAGCATGTAATATCATTGAACAAAAAATTAAGTCAAACATGTTATATACTTAGAATGCTTAAAAGCTCATGTAATATTAAAACAGTGTTATGTGTTTATTTCTCATTCATGCACAGTTTAGTAAGATATGGCGTACAGTTTTGGGGGAACATCAGTCTAACAAAACACTCATTTAGACTACAAAAGAAGGCAGTCACAATAATAAAAGGTATAGGATATAGAGACTCTTGTAGGCAAGCTTTCAAAGAATTAAAAATCATGACACTACCATCTTTATACATATATGAAAGCATATGTTTCTTAAAAGAACACGAGGAATTTTCTACATTAAACAGAGAATTTCACAACTACGAAACAAGGAATTGGAATGATTTCCACAGAGAAATTCATAAAACAGCTATGTATCACAAAAGTGTACTATACCAGCCCAAAATCCTCTACAGTGCTCTCCCCAAAGAACTAAAAATAATACCAAAACTGTACATATTTAAAAGAGAATTAAAAAACATGTTATTAAGCAATAGTTTTTACAGTATTGAAGAGTTTGTGAATCGTTGACAATAAAAGCGCAGTATATATTTCCCTGACATACTAAATATGTGTAATTGCTCACATTTAAATGCTTGCTGTTTCTATGAAAGTGTGAAACTGTTAATGTAAGAATGTAAATAATCTTTGATTTGATGTGAGAATCACTAACTTTTTTTTTTTTTTTTTTTTTTTTGTACGTTGTTATCCTACTTGTGTATTTTTACATTAATGTTCTAAAAGTTCTATTTAAATTGTAATGTCTAAGTGACATGTAAATTCAATTACAAATTTTCATGTATATGTATTTTAAATTGTAATGTTTATTGACAAGTCCTATATCATTTCGATGATGTACTACAAGGACGCTAATAAATTGAATTGAATTGAACATTGGTACAGATAGCATCCTCTACCACACACCACATAGTGGCTTGCAGAGCATAGATGTGGATGCAGATGTAGATGTATGTTTACAATACTGTTTTGTTTACAGTGATAAGCCATAACATTACGACTGCTGCCCACTGCAACATTGAATGCTGCCTGGTGGCACTGCAGGCACCTGACACAGTAACAAAAGTATGTAAGAGGAGCAGACATGAATGGTGGATTGTCCTAGTGAAGATATGGGCTGCAAGTGGGAAAGTCCATTGAGATAAGCAACTTTGACAAAGAATAGATTATTATTACACAGAGCTTGTAAATAAGTACCTCAAAAATGGTGGAGCTGGCTGAATCTTCACATGCTACTGTTGCAGGCATCTACAGAAAGAGGTAGAAGGGCAGTGAAACTACCACTAGGAGCTAAATGGTGGACATTCACAGTGCTAACACAGAACATGGGGTCTGCTCTGTAAAGTAGGACAGATGGTGATCTGTGGCCTCTCTGCCAAAAGAGTACAATTCTGGTCCACACGCAAGTTTTTTGGAGCACACCATCCATTTACATTGTTGAATATGGTGCTCCACAGCAGATGACCACTACATGTTCACACATTGACCCAATAACATCATCAGTCATGATTGTAGTGGGCACAGGACTATTGGCGTTTGATTAGCAACCATTTGAAATATGTTGACTCTTTGGGTGAATCACATTTTTTCTGCACTAGGTCTTCTCCACAAACACCATCATTCGGCAGAAAAGTGGCTCAAAAGGTGCAGCACACCATGGTCACAAGCTGCCAGGAGCAGTATTTTGCAGTGGCAAACATTCTCCTGTGCTTGCATGGGACCTGTAGTAGTGATTGAAGACACACTGCTAACTGTGAACTACCTTTAGCCCTTCATACTTGAGGTCTTCCCTGACAGTGACGTCACCTTTCAGCAGTATAACTGTCCAGAGGCAGAACTGTGCTACAGTGGTTTGAGGAGTATTATAGTGAACTCATATTGATGTCTCAGTGACCAAATTCACTCAACGTAAATCTCATCTCTTTTGTAGATGCACCATCTCTGCATACGCAAATCAGTGGCCCATTATTTAGTGAATTACATGACCTGTGTGTAGACATCTAATGCCATGTACCTTCACTCACCTACCAACAAATTGTCAGATACTTGATATGCAGAATCAGTGATGAATTTCATCCCAAAAATAGACAAACAACCTATTAAGCAAGTGATCATGAAGTTTTGGCTGATCGGTGCATACATACATACATGGAAATTATTTCATAATTAAGCACACTAGTACTACACTGTTCATTCTTTTCTCAACACTAATTATTGTAAACACTATAGACAGTATCAGATGACATTAGGACCACAATGGTGATGTTTGGTTTCCATTTCGTGTACTGTGACTTACCATTTACTTCCCTGCAAAACTGAGTAAGTATCCCTCTATACTGATTTAGATGTTGTACTCAGAAAGAGGATTAGTTGTTAGTGCTATCCATCACATGGCTTTGACGTAAGCTTTTCTGGGAAAACAAAATCATTATGGGACAAAATTGTGTGTGACGAACAAATAGTGAATTATTAACATGCAAAAGTCTGCACAATCATGTCAGTAGTTGTGCTCACTACTTACAATTAGTATATAAGAAGACAATGTGAAATCTAAATGTAAATTTGTTGAAATTTCCACACAGCATAAATGCCTTATTGTTGCAGATTGATATACTTAATTTACTACATTTGTGATTGACAGTGTACTGGGAGACATTTTTAGACTGTATAATACACAAAACACATCCATAAAGTGAGCTTTTTGGAGGCCATGAACTGAAAGGAAACAAAATTCAATTGAAAGATTTTCTGGAACAGGTACAAGAAATTTGAGCTATTTTTTTCAACATATTCACCTCTGGAATTCAGATTTTTGTCATATTGTGGGACCAACTTTTGTATTAGAAAGTCATAGAAGTCTTCTTCCTAGCATTGGAACCGTGTATGACAAAAATCTGTGCCTTTTGAAAATGCTGACTTTGACTGGACAGGAATTCCTTGAGATTCCACAACAGCTGTAAAACACTGTGAGTGAGGTCCAAGATGTAGGGTGGATGACAAAATGCCCCCTAGCAGAATAATTATATGAACTCTGTTCATTGAAATGTGTGTGAGCAAGCATTATCACACAGAAAGACAACATCAGCACTAAGTATCCTGCACAGATTGTTCTGAATGGCTCATTTCAGTTTCTGTATTTTTTTGCAGTAATGCTCAGCAATCACTGTCTCACCTCTGGCCACAATTTTGATGAAGACAACTCATCACCTGTCCCAGAGCACTGAACACAGCACTTTTCACACCGACACAGCCTGGTTGAATGTTGTCTTCCAGGGAGAGCCATTGTTATAATACATTGACTACTACTTGTGCTCTGAGGTATTGTGTGTGACCCACACCTCGTCAACTGTGACGGTCCAGTCCAAAAACTCGTCTGCATCTAATGCTACTACTGCAGGTAAGTCAAATCTGGTCCCATGAGCTTTGTTTTGTGTTAAATGCTTTGACACCCACCTGGTGCACAATTTACAAGTCACATATGTAGTGACAGCCTGCAAGGAGACTGAACAGCAAGCAGGAAATGGGAGGGAGCAAGCTTCCTTGGCAGCTGTATCAGTGAGTTCATTTTTTCAGATTCTAATGTGCCCTGGAACCCTGCAGAAAATTGTTTTCTTCTCCTACCTTGCAAGATAAGGTGAGTGTCCTGAACATCCTGCACATTCCTATCTGATGGTATAGCTGGTCAATAGCAAGAAAGGCACTTTGGGAATCTGAGCAGATGAGGGATTTCTTGCCACAGCGCCACCTTATCTGCTCCAGTGCCCAAAGGATAACAAACAATTCTGAATATTAACAGGCAGTCTTAAGGACAAATTCAGGGAACATGACAGAGCAGCTGAGGAAGTCCCTCCTGGTTTAGACCCATTGGTGTAAACACTAACAAAATCTGGGTGGAGATTTTAAAGCTAGTAAAACTTTTTCTTAAAAATGTAATCTGGTGTACAATTCTCCCTATAAAAATCAAATTCAAAAAGGATCCTGAGCCTCCTCAGTAGCCAGGGGGGATCCTCTACCCCAAACCTGGTTGTGTACATAAATGCTCTCTACCTGCAATGAGTCAAAGCTCATCTTTGCATAGATCCCAAATGGCTTATTGTCCAAGTACAGTTGTTGGACATACATTCCAGTAGTGACTTGGCAATAGAGATGGAAATTGACAATTTTGGAAGAGACAGAGCCACTATGTTTTAGATATCATGAGAAGAAGATGTCAAATAGACAGTGGAGGCTCACTAGTCTCTGCATACAAGCTAGAAACTGGACTTGTTTGATAACCTCTATAAAAAGACTAATACTTTTTTTGTGAACTGCAATGAGCATTCAGAGGTAAGAAGATGTTTCTGATCCATAAATCTGTCACCAATATTCAGACCAAGGTCACATGAAGGCTTAATGAAACTGGCTCCTCAAGACCTATGACTGCTACATTTAAGAATGTTTTAAGACTTGAAGTATTGCATTTTCAGTTGCTTAAGATGTGACAGCGAGGTGGCGCAATGGTTAGCACACTGGACTCACATTCGCGAGAACGACAGTTCAAACCTGTGTCCAGCCATCCTGATTTAGGCTGTTGCCTCCTCAAGACCTATGACCGCTTCATTTAAGAGTGTTTTAAGACTTGAAGCATTGCATTTTCAGTTGCTTAAGATGTGACAGCCATATTAACAACTAGCGAGGTGGCGCAATGGTTAGCACAGTGGACTCGCGTTCGGGAGAATGACGGTTCAAACCTGTGTCCAGCCATCCTGATTTAGCTCTTCCATGATTGCCCTAAATTATATGAGGCAAATGCCAGGATGGTTCCTTTGAAAGGGCACGGCCAACTTCCTTCCCCATCCTTCCATAATCTGATGGGACTGATGATCTAGCTGATCCCCAAATCAACCAACAACATTAACATCCCATTAAAAGTGAGGCAAAGCTAGTTAAAGTTTTCCTTAAAAGAGATCAGGAGTGATTAAAATCAACACAAACAGTTTTCTTCAAAGAGATGTTCGTCCATTCCTCCAATCCCCTGATTGTCAATTGAAATTGCTGAGTGGCTACTGCAGGGCTGGAGGACACTCGAAAAATGGAGAAGGCTCCTACAAATAAGGAGGTCTACATACTATGGATGAAATACTGTTTATCAGAGTGACAAAACCATTGTACTTCAAATAATCACTTGAGAGATGCCATTCTACTGCTTGAAATGATCAGACAGGATGTTACTGACTCTATACCTAAAATATCTTTCTGATAGGTAGGGCTGATTGAATGTGGGGAGATACCCATGGAAACCTCACTTGTGGAGCTGCAACGAAATATTATGTCTGCAGGTAGTATTGTAGGCCTTTTCCAAATTGAAGAATGCACTGTCAAGTAGTTGTTTATGGTGACCCGAAAGGCTGTACGCTTTCTTTGCTAAAACAACAGTACATTTTTCTTGGAAACTACTTAAGATATTATGATGAAATTTTTACAGGTTGTTAAACAGGCTTTATTTGAGCTGCTCAAGGGAACAAAATGGTAAGTGCCAGAATCACAGTTTTGAGATACAGCGCATCTAAAGTTTCAATTGGTTTGCAAATCTGAATAATTTTTTTTTTTTTGAACAGTCCTTTTATTCTGTAGTGATTCTAACATCTATCTTCTACTATACAGACATAAATGAAACTCATAACTGACTAAAACAAATGAAATATACAAAAATTAGTACATTACCATACACCATTAACAACACATAGTGATAGAACATTACATATTAAATTTTACAGTAAGTCTTCAACACCTTATTGAAACTGCAAAATCATTCATCACTCTCATTACTAATGTCTTTCTCATCCAAAATTGTTGGCTTTAGTGACGGGAAAAATCCATGGTGGACAGGAGGTATGTAATTTAGGAGCAACAGGATGTCAGCAACTTTCTTCTTTTCAATAAGGCTTGGCCCATTGTATTTAAGTCGAAGCGTAGGAACTGGTCCTTGCCTTCCACATTTCCTGAAGCTTATTTCATGCCAAATGTCATGACAAAATGTCTCGCTGATGAATAAAGATGGTGGATATTCGGAGGTCACCTTCCACCTACATACTTTCCTTAGGTTGACATCTCGACCATCAACTGTCTTCTTTCTGAAAACAAATGCTTCTTTAGAGTGTCATATTTGATAGAAATCCTCTCTTTTCATATTATATACAAGCAATGGATTCTCATTAGCTGACTTCTTGATGATCTCGCACCACTGATCTGGACTGTACACATCTTGTCCTTGTCAACGAATGTAATTTTCAATTGTCGCGAAATCTCTATCCGATGGCAACATTGTGTGCCCACTCATGGGGAAGTGGTGTTCAATCTCATGAAATCTACCAGTTGAAATTAGGTATTTCCAAAACAGTACCATGTTCCAGTCCTTATTTTGGCCACAACAGTTATTAGTTATTGCAATGAGAGTCTCTCCTTTTATGTCATTTTCCTCAAATTAACATAAAAGGCAGCTCAAAATTTTCTCTGATCCACGGGCAGCATAGTCTAATTCCACTAAAAGCAGTGCCCTTTCTTCTTGACACAATCATGAACATTGAGATCATACAACCAAATCTTCATTTTGTAAAAAGCTGGACCACAGCTTAACTTAGGAACTGGGAGAGTCTGCTGCAAGTCAAAAGTCACAACATGTAGATTACTGTCTGCTTCTGCTCGTTTTGTCTGGATGGCAATGTTAGCTTGCCCTGCTTCTGCCCGACGTTCGTGTAATTCCAACTGATGCTCCAGACTTACTTTCAGTTGGGGGGCATCAGTGCTCTCAATTAGCACTTTGAGCATGTCACAAGTCTTGCACGTATCATTCTTTGGTGACTTTACTCCTATGTTATACTCTTCAGTGAAAATTCACCTGTACTTGTCTGCAGATACAGGCTCATAGGACATGTCCTTGCAGAAAACATTCTTATAGTGCCCGTAACAGGAGGCGATTGTTGCATCTGTGCCCAGGTACAATCTGGCATGACTGTTTGAGTGTCTGTAATGACTATCATATTTTGGTATTTTGTTGATGTGTTCCCTGACATGGTTAACACTAGTTTCAGAGTAAGCATTCAGATGTACGGTATGCTTGCCCCGTTTATCCTGGGGTGGCGTGGTCGATCCGGATGCGATTTTCTTCTGGGTATTTTCGACACGACCACGATTGTTATGTAGACCATGAATGGCAAGAAAAGTTTTCTTGCATACTTTTATATCACTGCCACTAACTTTTACGCTGTAGGAAATAGTACAGTTTCTCCAGAAATTTTCTCCAGCTGCTTTTCGGCGACGTGCAACAATATTAGATTTCACTGCACCAAATAAGTATGCATTTTGAATGTTAAAATCACCTACTTCCCAAAATGTTTTGATTAGTTTCATCGTATTCAAATCTCCTACTTTTTCGAAACACTTACGAGGGCACTGGCAATTAGGTCCCAATTTGTTTTACTTATAGTTGCTCCTGTATGAGAAACATACTATTCGCCCAAATTACACCTCTTCTGTTTAATTTTGCATTGAGAATTGACCCTCAGCCTTTTCCGAGATGACCTCTTTGTCTGTTCGAGGGCCCCTTCCTGAATGCTTTCTGCAGGACCAATACACTGTTCGTTGTTTTGGGCAACATGATCTGATTTGCTAGTAACCTGTATAACAACAAAAACTACTATTACTGTTACCATTATTGTTATTACATGGAACAATATAAATGAGAAATGTGTGTTCACACACCACTTAGCCAAAAAAATGTAGCCATTCTAAAATAACCTCAAAATTAACGTACTTCAGGAACATAATGGTATGTACATGCACTTACCATTATGTTCGTGACATGTACTAAAGACAGTATATTTACAAAATAACATATGGGTTTAGCGTGGTAGGGTTGCCGATTCCAATGATGCACGCTACACCACATGTAATAAACACTATTTTTATTTCTCGTAAGCACACAAATACAGTTGTTTACATTCTGAATTCTCGGTACACGTCCGTACACTTTCACGCGCGACCACAGACTGGGCAAAGAGCTTGCCAAAAACAAAGATATTACACGCGTCTTGGTCGATAGTCGCCACATTAGCCCCCCCCCCCCTAGAGTGTGGAGCACAAACATAAATATTGGGGCATACATGTAAAGGGAACACCCAGGGGGGAGGGAGAGGGTGTTTAATCAGAAACCATACCTTACATTACATTACATTAGTAATTGAAGTCTTCGAGCCAGCGAGGGGGGCGGATGGTCCTGCCTGACCGGGTGAATCCTCGTACAGCAGTTGAGGGATCTGGGGAGGGGATGGTGGGTTGTGAGGGGCCAGGATAGCGGATCTGAATGCCTGTGGCGGTACGTAGGACTTTGACCGTTGACGGGTCAGTACCAACAGGCAAGGGGACAGACTGGAGGAGATGAATGTGAGTTAAGTTGTCACTGGGGAAGCTGGCTTGTTCGTAGAAGATGTACACATTACCCGGCTGCATAACAAAAAACACATTAAAGCTGCAAATAAGATCTGTGTTGACATTCACTACCACTTCCTTATACGGGTTGACAGAATCTCCACACGAGTCGTCATCGGTGACATCACACGCTCTGAGGCTGGTCCCTGATACATCACTGAATCCTAACAGGGGAGAGGCGAGGGGCTGCCTGTAGGAGGGTAAGTCATCACACGCATCACTCTGCATAGGAATGTCACACGCACCTGTAGCACTGTCACACGACTGGGAGTGGGGAACGTCACACGTGTGGGAATGGGCGTCGCTCATCCATGGACTGTCGGTAGATGCCTCATGCGAGGTGGGTGCAGCAGGGGATGGGGTCTGACTGGGTGGGGTATCGGGCAGTTCTCCCAGAGTCCATGCAGGTTTGAGGTGGCAGACGGATACCGTTTGAGGCGTGCTGTTAATGAGCACTTCAAACGTGTTGGTACGCCGTGATATGACTCTGTGCGGGCCCGTATATGGAGGTCTGAGTGCCGGTCGGATGGTGTCATCATGCACCATGACATGAGTGCACGACGCCAAGTCCTTATGCAGAAATACGGGAGGGGGCGTGTGTGGTCGAGGAGGCGGCACGCGGATGTTAGCAGTTAGCTCCTTGACCTGCCCGACGAATGTCGAGTTGCAGATTTGATCTGGAGGAAGTGAAGGCTCGACTAACTCTGCTGGGAGTGTGAGGGGTTCTCCATACAGTACCTCTGCCAGGGATGCGCCAAGGTCCTCTCTGTACGCGGCCCGAACGCCTAACATTACCCATGGTAAGGCATCGGCCCACTCACCTCCGTGGCACATCAGGGAAGCTTTAAGCGTTCGGTGCCAGCGTTCCACAAGCCCATTGCTCTGGGGGTGGTATGCTGTAGTCCTAAATCGTTTCACCCCACACAGTTCACAAAGCTGTCGGAAGAGGGCAGACTCGAACTGGCGGCCCTGGTCGGTGGTGACAGAGACTGGGCAGCCGAAGCGCGAGATCCACATTAACAGCAGGGCTCGGGCCACTGCATCGGCTGTGATAGTAGTGAGAGGAATTACCTCTACCCAGCGGGTAAACCTGTCAATTGCGGACAGTATGTAACGGAAGGGGCCTGAGGGGGGTAAGGGCCCGACGATATCGATGTGTATGTGCTGGAATCTTCTTTTTGCCACATCGAACGTACCCATGGGGGGCTGTGCATGACGTCCTACTTTTGCGCGCTGACAAGCCACACATGCTCGTGCCCAACTGCGACACTGTTTTATCACCCCGGGCCAAACAAAACGTTCATATACCAGACGTGCGGAGGCGCGAATGCCAGGGTGTGCCAAGTCGTGGATACTATTAAATATGTCCCGGCGGAGAGGTGCAGGAATCACCGGGCGTATGCGTCCTGTTGAAATGTCGCACCAGATGGGTGATGAAAACCCAGGAAGTGTCCGTAACTCTAGTTTGAGTCCTGTTTTGATATCGGAACGCAATGCTGCGAGTTCAGTATCCACTGTCTGCAATTTAGGGAGCTCACTGAGGTCCAGTTGTGAAGATAAAACCGACACCCGAGACAGAAAATCAGCGACGACATTGTCTGCGCCTCTGACGTAACGTATGTCATTCATAAACTGACATATAAGGTCCATATGCCTAAAACGTCTCGGGGATGAGTCCTTACCTGGGTTACGGAAAGCATAAACCAATGGCTCGTGGTCGGTAAATACCACGAGATGGCGACCTTAGATATCGTCTTGGAAATATTTGATAGCAGCTTAAATAGCAAACAGTTCCCGGTCGAAGGTCGACCATTTACGTTGGGAAGCGGTCAGTTTGTGGGAGAAAAATCTGAGCGGCTGTACAACAGAACCCACGGATTGCTGAAGTACTGCCCCCACTGCTGTATCACTTGCGTCTGTAGTAAGCGAGATGGGAGCATCAGGAATGGGGTGAGCAAGCGTAACAGCTGTCTGTAAGGCTGACTTTAGATTATCAAATGCGCGACGCATATCTGGAGTCCACGTGACCGCCCGAGACCCTGATGTGTTTTTTCCTGCGAGGGCATCCGTCAGTGGGGCTTGTATGTCAGCGGCGTGGGGAATATGTTTACGGTAGTAATTTACCGTTCCAAGGAAGCGGCGGAGGCCCTGAAAATCTTTGGGCAAAGGCACCGTACTAATGGCCTCCACCCGTTCAGTTAGGGGGTGGGTGCCGTCGCCAGAAACTCTGTGGCCCAGAAAAGTGACACTGGTGCGGCGGAGTTGTGACTTAGTATTGTTCACTGCGATACCGTTTGCTTTTAATAGTTGGAACACTGTATTTAAATGTTGTTCATGTTCCTCGAGGGAGGAAGAAAAAATTAACAAGTCGTCCAGGTACGCATATGCAAAGTCCAGTTTTCCAACCAGCGAGTCGATGAACCATTGCCACGTCTGTGCAGCATTTTTAAGGCCGAATGGCATAAACAAATACTCGAACAATCCGAACGGGGTGATGATAGCGGTCTTTTCAACGTCCTCAGGTGCCATTGGCAGTTGGTGGTACGCCTTATGACAATCGACTACACTGAAAATTTGTGCCCCATGCAGCTGGGAAGCAAAGTCTTGAATATTTGGGACTGGATAATTATCTAAAATTGTTCTGGCATTAAGCGCCCGATAGTCACCGCAGAGGCGGAAAGTGTCATCTTTCTTGGACACCAAATGAATGGGTGACGACCAACAACTAGAAGAAGGGCGGATAGTCTTATTATCTAAAAGTTCCTGAACAATAGCTTTAGCGTGTTTAAGTTTTTCCGGATTTAAACGCCTAGCCTTTGCACGTACCGGTGGGCCTTCTGTGGTATTTATTCTGTGGACAGTACTGTTATTGATCGCGAACACCGATGGGGATGCTGGACCAGCACCCGTTGCACTGTGACTAACCTGTAATGCACACGTGTGTATGTCCAAGGCCGGCAGTTCAGCAGCAGTGGCGGTGATCCACTGGTAGTCCTTGTCGAAGAGCTCGGTGGGGTACCTGGTAGCGTCGCGGGTACAGCTTTCGTCCGGCAGTAGAAATGTCACGCGGCGTCGGCTGCAGGTGCGAGGAAATGGTGCGGGGGTTGGGGGCGTGGCCGTGTGCGACAGCTGGGCGGTCTGCTTACGCGCGTCCGTGAGCTTGGCTTGCACGGCGGCGATGCGTAAGCGGAGGGCCCCATTGCTGTCCCGAAGTTCGTCGTTGTGTGATCTAAGAGAAAGCACTGCAACAGCAGTTTCCGCTAGCTCACACAGCAGAATGGCGCTTTTGGATGAGAGGGGTAAGATATCTGAACCGGTGGTACGGTCTCTCGAGTTAAAGGTTAGTGTACCTCGTTGTAGGTTGGGTGACAGTGCGTGGGCTAAGAGAAAATCTACCCCAAGCACGGGTTCATCCACATCCGCGATAACGAAAGTCCACTGTAAGGGCGTATTAATGTCCTGCAGTTTAAGGCTTAAATTCGTTATTCCATGAGAGCGGATCAGGGAATTATTGGCGGCTTGAAGCGGGGGGCAAGGCTGAAGCTCGAATTTAATACCTGCAGACAAAGGTATCACACTAACCTCGGCCCCCGTGTCGACTAGAAATGAAAGGCAAGACACTGCATCTTTCACGTACAAGCGTCCTGGCGCGTGAGGAGAAGAAGTATTTAGTGATAGGCGTCTGTGCGGTGCAACGCGGCCCATAGCGCCTGAATTGGGTCGCGTTATTAGTTTGGGAACGCGCATGGAGAACGACATTTCTTAGCCGCGTCGCCAAAGCGGGAGTGGAAATAACACCAAGTGGGGCGGCGCGTGGCGTCGCCCGTCGCGCTGGTTGAGGTCGAAGCGGCAGTGGAGGGGGACTTGTTTGTAGTTCCCTCCGATGGCGACGCTGCAGTAGTGCTGGTAGGAGAGGAGTTACTGCGGCGGTTGCCAGGCGGCGTTGGCTCCGCGCGCATGCGTGGAGCGAGTCGTGCGCACTCTGTACTGCAGGATGGGAACTGCCGCACAGGTGTGGCAACCCCTGAGGCCTGAGGGCACCCTGGGGGGGTATGCGGGGGGGGCAGAATGTTGTAAACCTGGTCTGCGATCTTCAGTTTGGCATCTAGTGGGGCCGAAGTTACATGTAGAAGGTGAAGTTGAACTTGCGGGGGAAGTTTCAGCAACCAGATGGTCCAAAGTGTAATGTCCGGCATGTGATGCGTGTCAATCATAGCGCGGAGATGACGCCAGAGTTGCGACGCGGGCCTGGATCCCAGCGATTCCTGACTGATGAGGCGGATAGCTTCCTCTGTCGATGTGGATAGTCGCTCGAGGATGGTGCATATTTGTCCGTAGCGGGGGGCGAAGCCACAATGTCGCAGATCAGATCCAGTTCGTCATGGAGGTGACACAGTAAGCATAGGAACTTCGAATTGTCGTCGGCCGTGTAGCTGCAGGACGTGGTCAACCAAGGCAAACCATGTGCGTGGGTGATCCTTGCGAAGGGGTGGTAGCTTCGGCCAACGGGTGGGAAAGTCTTGACATAAATGTTTATCAGAAACTGTCTCTCCCTGTCCATAGTTCTGCAACGTAATTGTCTCGGGTGCAGTAGCGGTGCACCAGCTTCCGCCACTGTCAGTGGCACGCGGCACGGTAGGCGCGTCTGGCTCGACCTTGGTCGAAAATCAACGAATCGAGCGGTCGACGGAGTAACGCCGACGGGCGTAGAATGGACCGGCGCGGTAGAATCGACCGTAGTCGACCGATGTGCGGCGAACGACGGAATACAGTTTCCGGGCCCCTCCCCTACAGGTGCATTAAAATAGTTAAAATCACCTAATGTTTGTGGAACACACGCGGCAGGAATGGCGTGTGCCGTCGGAAACGCTCGTAAAGCGGACGCTGGTGGTGTAGGGGGGGTTGGTGCAAAATCCGGAGTTCCGGCAGAAATATGAACTCTCCTGTCTTGAGCGTCCGGCTTGATTTGTACAGTCACTGATTCGGGTGGAAAATTCACACTTGCACTTGGGAAACCTGTAAACATAGTCACTGGGGTTTGAGCACATTGCGTCGGCTGTTGAGCACTCGGAACACGTGGCTGTGGAATTGTATAAACACTGTCCTGTTGAGTACAGCTAGTCGATGTGTTCGGAAACTGCGTAGAACTATTGCGGACGCCCGGTGGATAATTGTAAAACCATGCCGAAGCGTCCGTTGGAACACTTAGTTGGCACATGTTCGGTGTAGCAGGCGGCAAACAATCCATTGTGTACTGCTCGATGGTATAAGATTTCGTTGTAGCACTCGCGAACAAAATTCGGGGTCACCAGTATGAGTTTAGCATGGTAGGGTTGCCGAATCCAATGATGCACGCTACACCACGTGTAATAAACACCATTTTTATTTCTCGTAAGCACACATATACAGTTGTTTACATTCTGAATTCTCGGTACACGTCCGTACACTTTCACGCGCGACCACAGACTGGGCAAAGAGCTTGCCAAAAACAAAGATATTACACGCGACTTGGTCGATAGTCGCCACAAACATAACGCTGAGTCATCTGAATCATTAGGAATATATTCTGGATCCCTCTCAAAGATATTAGTATCATTCGAAGTATATTCCTTGTCTTCTGCCATGTTCACTGTTGCCATAATCTCTGTCACTTACCATTATGTTTCTGAAACAGATAGACAGTGGCACTTACCATTAAGCTTTGCCCTGACATCTGTTGAGTGAATTTGGAACTACTAGTAAGTTTACTGCATTGTGCATCCCACAGGTGGTGTCATTAGCCATCTACCACAAAATACACGGTGATGGCACTTACCATTGTGTTCCCCCAAGCAGCTCGTTTAGTATTTAAAAATGTTTTGGAAGCAATGGATTGCAATTTGAAAAATTAATATTGTTTATCTGACACTAATATTTTAACAAAAAAGTCACATAGAATATTGCGTAACATTTTTTATGTAACATAAAATTCAGCAGAAACATTTTAAAATAGTAAACATACCTATTACAACAGCCTGTGAAAGCCTGAGCACTATATGTATTATAGTCTTAAAGAAAATCGTACTTATAATTTATAAAACGTACATTTGAGAAATGAAGCTTTAAAATTTGTTACCTGTTTAGAACATCCCAGCTGCAAAGGATGGATTGTGAGAGTCTTCAGTCTCATCTAACAGTTCTATTTTTACATTTTTTTCTGTTGAAGTTTGTTCCCTTTCAGAATTTCTTATTCTTTCAGAATCTATCACAGCCATGAATTGAATTGTGAAGCATCCTGGCTTTAGTCCTAGTCTCTTCAGACCTTCACATTTAATCACATTTTCTTTATTGTAAACAGCTACTGCATCACAGACTCCAAAATGTAGAGTACTAATTTCCACAAAAACCCTTTTGGGAATGCAACTTCAAATTACATTATTCACACTTTCATTGCAGTTTTGTGTTTTTCCATGTAGATATTTCTCCAACAATGTTTAATTTCATAATTCTCTAAATATTGGCTTAATTTCTTTCATAATTGCTACAGCTAAATTGTGTTTGTAGTCAAAGATTTCGCCTGTTTTTTTTCAATTTCTTGTACTTAACACTATTACAATGGACCATGTGGACATAAATTGTGCTCACTTTTTGCATCTGTTGACGTCAAATAGAAAAATAATTCCCAAATTGCCTTTCTCATAACACTTACAAATTTGATAGCCTGCCTTGTACAAAGCCCATAATGTTTTTGCAATCTATCTATGACATCATCTGTCAGCCTGCTCATACCTCCAATAGGCTGTCCATCAGCAAGTTCTTTTCTTCCTAATTTTGTTTTGAACTGCCTCAGTCTTGACCCCATTCTCTTCTGAATGTGACCAATTCACTCCAACCTTTTTACTTTGATGTCATTATCATAGGGTTTCAATTCTTCAGCTGTTTTGAAACTTTTGCAGTCACCATCACCTTGAAAATTGATGTATCTAGCATTGTACCATGAGACAGACCTTTCAAAAATTTTCTTTACCCCATCAACTTGCATACCACCACTGCTTCCACTATAATAAGCTTCACAGCTTTCAGAATGTTTATTTTTAATTCTGTCATGGCATCTGCATTGTTACCACATCATTGAGTTACTGATTCCCTCTCTTTTGCCAGCAATCCTCTAAGCCCACACTAAGGTCCCTTTTGCTGTCACTGTCATTGACACTAACAGCTTCTTCAACTGCTTCCTGCATAGTTTCTTGTGCAATATCTCCATCACAGACCTTAATTTTTTACTGTAAATACTAAATTTTGTGGAAGACTTTGGAAAGTTCATAAGACCACACACCATTTGTCCTGCAGTTGCACATTTTCCGATAGAGTGAAGGGCATGAACCAGTCTCAAATGAAGTTCAGATTACTTTCCTGGCTCACTATCCACGAGTGACAATTAAAAAATGATACTTTATAATCACACATATCACATGATAGCACTATTTCACATGCAAGGCCAACACGTTGCTTGACTTGAAGCTGAATACCTTCCTGATATAATTTTTAAAAATATTTGACAGTACACTTAGGTCAAATATTTCGTTTACATTGTTTTGATCTGTTTCCTGAGACATTTTGTTGTAGCTGTCTTCACTAGTATTCAGTTTCCTCTTGGATTCACTGCACTGGGAGGAAGAAGCCTCACTGTCTGCTGCAGACCTAGATCTACATTTGCAGAAACATTCTTCCAAACAAGCTTCTTCCTTTTGTCTTTCCACTTTTTAAATGTCCTATCACTCATGAAATTTTCACTAAAAAAGTGGTATTCAGACAAGAATGCACCCACGCTATCTACCTATTCAACATAATTTCAGAACAAAACAATCAAACCATGCTTGAAAACCACACAACAACAAACTTCAATATACAACTGTCTTAGTTTCTGCCAGAGCTGCCAACCTCTGCACAGAATCCATACACACACACACACACACACACACACACACACACACACACACACACACACACACACAGACACAGACAAATGCACAAAAAAAAAAACCTGTCAAACTTATTGGGAAATACCCACAATGAGCAACACAGGTCCTTTTTTTTTATCTAATTTTAAATACTTAGAATTAAGGTAGACGTGTGGTTCTTGAAGCAAATTAATCATAAAACTCAGCAAATTTGAATACGCAAAACAAAAATTCCATATTTTTCACATTTTTCACCTTCTGGGTGACCTTATATGAGAAAAAATGTGGTGAATTGCTGTTTTGAGGAGGGTCAGGTTATTGAGTGTGGAGTGATACTGCCTGAACCCACACTGGAAGCAACTAAGAAATGACCTGGTATCAAGAATTCCCACTAGGCACCAGTAGATAATATGCTCCAGTATCCTACAAGTGCACTTTGTGAGACTGATTATATGGTGACTACTCAGTTTAGTAATATCTGTAGTAGCCACCAGAAAGATCGCGGGAGGCGCACATTGGCATGGCGCGTCACGGACGGTAGTTGCCGCAAGTAGAGTACCGTCCACCAGAGGGCACACGAGAATTCGGACGCGACCTCTGCCGGCATGACAACAACAACAACAACTCCGGCAGCACGGGCCATGCCCAGTCAGTTAACATCGGGCATGCCTAGGACACAGTCGCGGTCTACGCTAAGTGAAGTGCGACGTAAACGTGAACAGTGTTACTACAATATCATACTGTGGTTTTAGAACTAGGAATAAAATAGTTTTCTTCCATGAGTTTGGAAATACTCCTGCAATTCATATTTCATTAACTAGCTTGGGGAGGACCTCCTTTGACTGCTGGTTCAACTGCTTTAACATACTGTTTTACTAGGTTGTGACCAGGTGCAGTATCAAGAATGCAGTATCAAGAACTATGGACATTGCAGAATCCAACTCCCAGAGACAGAAAGGCTAGTTGTATTCCTCTGTATCGGTGGTGTGGAAGTTGCAACCAGTTGTGCCCTATATCATCTGATCACAATGGAAAGCTGGATCCTGGCTAGAATTGACCAAAATATTCTTGTAAGATTCAACCATTGTCCAAAAAATGTCTCTTAGTGATGTTAGGAGACATCCCTGCCCTCTTACGGCTGCTATTAGCAGTCATGAAACCCACCTGGAAATCCTCCTAGTGACTTCCCATTCCTTACTGGTGTTGTGGACCTGCTGATGGAGGCTGTGGACTTATTGATGGAGCCCAGGAACTCTTTCTAAGACCTCTGCTTAGACTGTAGGGGGAAATTAAAACTCCATCAATACAAGTGTGAGAAAACTTCCTCTCAAAATATTTTTAAATGCTTTTGGCAAAAATTATATGTTACAAGTTCTTTAGAACTATACTCTTAGTGTAAACACATTAGACTTATTAGCAGCAAACAAGCCTGGCCTCTTTGAGAATTTTCACATAGAGGTTGGGGTCAGGAGCCACACAACTGTTGTACCAGCAATGATCAGCAAGGTATTGAGGATTCCAAAAAAGCAAGTTGGAAAGACTACTTGTTCACTGAAATGTGAAGCCATTGATATTCAAGTGCCTTGACTGAACTGAGGTCTTCTCCCTCATTCAGATGATGAATAAGGTGGGGCTTGGAACTGTTTTAGATAACACCCCAAGATGACACTATTGATTTTCAAAGTTCAATCACAGAAGATTTATTTTTTGTAACCATACTAGCCAACAAACCTGGCAGTGCCTGGCTATACATTTTGCCAATTTTCTGTTAGAAACAGAAACAAGACATGAGATCCCGGACAGTTTCTGTATGCTGGATGCAGCTGCCTTGTGTGTCTACAGCATAGTTCTGTAAATGTCTCTCTGACAACATCTCTTTGTACCTCTATAGAGAGTGATGTTTTCGACCACAGCCATTTGCACCTGACAGTTGAAAGCTGCCAAAAGTGCTGATAGGTGTCAGGGATTTACTTAATTTGACATTCTGTAGGAGTGTCTTAGTGGTAAAGAATATATTAAAAGGAGTGAAGAATATATTAAAACTTCATGAATAATGTGGCATTTTTTCAAGCATCTCAGTGTTTATGACATCACATCTCCTGAAGTATATGTGGTACCATGACATAACTTTTCAGGTGCATTAAGCAATATATATAGATACCAACTGTGAAACTGATTAGAAACAGAGACAATAGCACAGAAGTAATAAATTTAAATGTCATATGTGATGCGGCAGTTTTTCACTCATCTCATTATTTATGATGTCATATCTCCTGAACTGTGATAGGTAGGTGGTTCTTACCCCAACACCAATTGTTGCCAGAAAGTAAAGGATGTGTGTACCAAGTTCAGTTGAAATTGATCCATTGATCTAGTGGTTTAGGAGATGCCACACATACACACACACACACACACACACACACACACACACACACACACACACACACACACACACACACCCTTTTTTAAATATGTGTGGCTTCACATGAATGAGGTTGCTACTATTAAAGTTTGTTAAGATTAGCACACCACATAGCCTCCATGGATCTAACCTTAATTAAATAAGCAGTTGTACTGTATAACAGTGACTTCATAATGCTACAGAAGGGCTGACTTTGGTAACATCTTTCAGTTAATGTTGATTGATGATGCAGTATAATTGATTGCACTCTACTGTGTCTCAGTGTTGACTAACTGCTGACTTGTCTGTGCCTATGTAGTGGTGCTCAACTCGGAGGTAAGTTGATTCAAATCTTCTGGTGGATGAAATTCTCACTGTCAATACACGGGCAGGCAAGAAGAGTAGAAGTGGTGGCATGAATTTTCTGACCACCAGTATTTGCAACAATGTTGTTGTTGTTGTGGTTGTTGTGGTCTTCAGTTCTGAGACTGGTTTGATGCAGCTCTCCATGCTACTCCATCCTGTGCAAGCTTCTTCATCTCCCAGTACCTACTGCAACCTACATCCTTCTGAATCTGCTTAGTGTATTCATCTCTTGGTCTCCCTCTATGATTTTTACCCTCCACACTGCCCTCCAATACTAAATTGGTGATTCCTTGATGTCTTAGAACATGTCCTACCAACCGATCTCTTCTTCTAGTCAAGTTGTGCCACAAACTCCTCTTGTCCCCAGTTCTATTCAATACCTGCTCATTAGTTATGTGACCTACCCATCTAATCTTCAGCATTCTTCTGTAGCACCACATTTTGAAAGCTTCTGTTCTCTTCATGTCCAAATTATTTATCGTCCACCTTTCACTTCCATACATGACCACACTCCATACAAATACTTTCACAAAGGACTTCCTGACACTTAAATCTACAGTCGATGTTAACAAATTTTTCTTCTTCAGAAATGCTTTCCTTGCCATTGGCAGTCTACATTTTATATCTTCTCTACTTCGACCATCATCAGTTATTTTGCTCCCGAAATAACAAAACTCCTTTACTACTTTAAGTGTCTCATTTCTAATCTAATTCCCTCAGGATCACCAGACTTAATTTGACTACATTCCATTATCCTCATTTTGCTTTTGTTGAAGTTCATCTTATACCCTCCTTTCAAGACACTGTCCATTCCGTTCAACTGCTCTTTCAAGTCCTTTGCTGTTTCTGTCAGAATTACAATGTCATTGGTAAACCTCAAAGTTCCTACTCCCAATTTTTCTTTTGTTTCCTTTACTGGTTGCTCAATATACAGATTGAATAACATCATGGATAGGCTGCAACCTTGTCTCACTCCCTTCCCAACCACTGCTTCCCATTCATGTCCCTTGACTCTCATAACTGCCATCTGGTTTCTGTACAATTTGTAAATAGCCTTTTGCACCCTGTGTTTTACTCCTGCCACCTTTAGAATTTGAAAGAGAGTATTCCAGTCAACATTATCAAAAGCTTTCTCTAAGTATACAAATGCTGGATACGTAAGTTTGAATTTCCTTAATCTTTCTTCTAAGATAAGTCGTAGGGTCAGTATTGCCTCACATGTTCCAATATTTCTACGGAATCCAAACTGATCTTCGCCAAGGTCGGCTTCTACCAGTTTTTCCATTCGTCTGTAAACAATTGGCATTAGTATTTTGCAGCTGTGACTTATTATACTGATAGTTTGGTAATTTTCACCTCTGTCAACACCTGCTTTCTTTGGGATTGGAATTATTATATTCTTCTTGAAATCTGAGGGTATTTCGCCTGTCTCATACATCTTGCTCACCTGGTGGTAGAGTTTTGTCAGAACTGGCTCTCCCAAGGCTGTCAGTAGTTATAATGGAATGTTGTCTACTCCTGGGGCCTTGTTTCGACTTAGGTCTTTCAGTGCTCTATCAAACTCTTCATGCAGTATCATATCTCCCATTTCATCTTCATCTACATCCTCTTCCATTTCCATAATATTGTCCTCAAGTACATCGCCCTTGTATAGACCTTCTATATACTCCTTCCACCTTTCTGCTTTCCATTTTTTGCTTAGAACTGGGTTTCCATCTGAGCTCTTGATATTCATACAAGTGGTTCTCTATTCTCAAAAGGTCTCTTTAATTTTCCTGTAGGCAGTATCTGTCTTACTGCTAGTAAGATAAGCCTCTACATCCTTATATTTGTCCTCTAGCCATCCCTGCTTAGCCATTTCGTACTTCCTGTCGAACTCATTTTTGAGACGTTTGTATTCCTCTTTGACTGCTTCATTTACTGCATTTTTATATTTTCTCCTTTCATCAACTAAATTCAATATTTCTTCTGTTACCCAAGGATTTCTGTTAGCCCTCATCTTTTTACCTACTTGATCCTCTGCTGCCTTCACTATTTCATCCCTCAAAGCTACCCATTCTTCTTCTACTGTATTTCTTTCCCCCATTCCTGTCAGTTGTTCCCTTATGCTCTCCCTGAAACTCTGTACAACGTCTGGTTTAGTTAGTTTATCCAGGTCCCATCTCCTTAAATTCCCACCTTTTTGCAGTTTCTTCAGTTTTAATATACAGTTCATAACCAATAGATTGTGGTCAGAGTCCACATCTGCCCCTGGAAATGTCTTACAATTTAAAACCCAGTTCCTAAATCTCTGTCTTACCATTATATAATCTATCTGATACATTCTAGTATCTCCAGGCTTCTTCCATGTAAACGACCTTCTTTTATGATTCTTGAACCAAGTGTTAGCTATGATTAAGATATATTCTGTGCAAAATTCTACCAGGCGGCTTCCTCTTTCATTTCTTAGCCCCAATCCATATTCACCTACTATGTTTCCTCACCTCCTTTTTCCTACCATCGAATTCCAGTCACCCATGACTATTAAATTTTCGTCTCCCTTCACTACCTGAATAATTTCTTATATGTCATCATATATTTCATCAATTTCTTCATCATCTGCAGAGCTAGTTGGCATATAAACTTGTACTACTGTAGTAGGCATGGGCTTCGTGTCTATCTTGGCCACAATAATGCGTTCACTATGCTGTTTGTAGTAGCTTACCCGCACTCTTATTTTTTTATTCATTATTAAACCTACTCCTTAATTACCCCTATTTGATTTTGTTTTATAACCTTGTATTCTCCTGACCAAAAGTCTTGTTCCTCCTGCCACTGAACTTCACTAATTCCCACTATATCTAACTTTAACCTATCCATTTCGCTTTTTAAATTTTCTAACCTACCTGCCTGATTAAGGGATCTGACATTCCACACTCCGATCCATAGAACGCCATTTTTTTTTCTCCTGATAACGACATCCACTTGAGTTGTCGCCACCCGGAGATCCGAATGGGGGACTATTTTACCTTGGAATATTTTACCCAAGAGGACGTCATCATCATTTATTCATACAGTAAAGCTGCATGGCCTCCAGAAAAATTACGGCTATAGTTTCCCCTTGCTTTCAGCCGTTCGTAGTAGCAGCACAGCAAGGCTGATTTGGTTAATGTTGCAAGGCCAGATCAGTGAATCATCCAGACTGTTGCCCCTGCAACTATTGAAAAGGCTACTGCCCCTCTTTAGGAACCACGCATTTATCTGGCCTCTCAACAGATGCTCCTCCATTGTGGTTGCACCTATGGTATAGCTGTCTGTATCATTGAGGCACACAAGCCTCCCCACCAATGGCAAGGTCCATGGTTCATGCAGCAATGTCATGGATTAAATTCCAAAACTCTCTGCAGTTTCTCATGAATTGAGGTCATATTACACTGTTGATGGTAAACCTCCCATTGGGTGAAGATGTTAAGCTCAGTGGCCCCCCTTGAGCTATTCAAGAGGAATAAGTTATATGCTGGTACTGTGTTAGAACACCTTTTCCAAGAGGTGGCTGGACCCATTCCATGAGATTTCCCAGTCACCAATGTCACATGACATTTACATTTATGCTGCTACTAGTTCTGTTGCTACAACAACTACTGTTACTTATACTTTCATATCACTTGGTGACACTCAATCCCAGATAACATGATACAGCCCTACCACGTAATGGTCAGTCCAGTTCAAATTTCATTCGGCACACTGTATGATTGTACTTTTGTAATAAGTGTTGTTGTAATGCTGAGGCTAATGCTTTTAGAAATGAAAGAAAATCTGCATCCATCTGATTATTTTGATCCATGGCTTTAAGGGTGTCATGTGAGTAGCATGCAAGTTGGGCTGCACATGACCAATATTTCCAGAATCAATGCAGGGTGGTGTGGAGGTGTTTACTCTGATTGAAATACCTCATTATATTTGTACTCAGAATATATTCTAAAATTTTACAGTATTCTTCCTCCAAGGTGTGCTAGTCCAGGAAAGTTTACAGAATTGCCCCTGTGGAATATATGAAATAATTTTTTTTAAATATGTGGTTCTTCAGTTTTTCCCAGTATATTTGTTGACTGAACAGCCCATGAGTGTGTTGCCAATTTAGGAACAATAGTTTGGCAACCAGACATGTCACCATTGTCAAGTGTGTTGATGAACTGAGCTCTTGAAGATACACGACCTACTTTTATCCCCTCCTAACATGAACAGTGATCGACCCGTATGTGGTCCACAAATGGAGGGCGCACATTGTTGGCCTTGGAGGTGATGATGTCCATATCTGTTGTTGTGGGTTGGTAGGAGAGCCAACACCGGTTTACTAGAGGAAGCCAAAAGGCACGTGTTTTAGCTCACACAGGCTGGCGTGAGGTCTGGAACAGGTCAAGGAAATTAGACTTTAGCAAAAAATGGACGTAGCTGGTGGAATACTTAACTTTAATCCACAAATGGTGAATGTTGCTCTTGATGGTACATTATTCATAATATCAATAGTAACTGGTAATGGCGCCTTGCTAGGTTGTAGTAAATCACGTAGCTGAAGGCTATGCTAACTATCATCTCGGCAAATGAGAGCGTATTTTGTCAGTGAACCATCGCTAGCAAAGTCGGTTGTATAACTGGGGCGAGTGCTAGGAAGTCTCTCTAGACCTGCCATGTGACGGCGCTCGGTCTGCAATCACTGATAGTGGCGACACATGGGTCCGACATATACTAACGGATTGCGGCCGATTTAAAGGCTACCACCTAGCAAGTGTGGTGTCTGGTGGTGACACCACATCTGTTAGCATAGGTTAATTACTCTGTCAACCCTACCTGCCAGATTGTTGTGTTTGCTGAATATCTTCTTGATTAAACCCAGTGCTGGTTACCAAGCCTTCCTGAGATTGTAGCCACAGCCCTTGTTGACGAGATTGTCTCTGGTACTAATTTAAAGGTCATCTCTAATGTCATTGTCCCTCATTTTAATGTCTATCCTAAAATCCTGGTACATTTTGTGAGGGTACATTTGCTGTATGTTACTAATTTTTATATATATATTTATCGATCATGTTCTCCATTCATCATGTTGTAGCCATGGCTACCAGTATAAGTTAATCTTTACTTGTTGACAATATGCTGGAGACCAGTTATTGTTGTGGTGAGAGTTAGTTGCAGTTTGGGTCTTTGCCAGGACAGAGTGAGCCAAGCTTGGATAGGGCATACATTGGCACTGGGTAGTCACCTTAATGCTTTTATAGCATATCTGTGTCACAATCAGTCATTGATTAGGTTTCAGTGTGGAAGCAATTGATAGCAAATTGTGGCGTGTAGAGTCAAATGCTGAATGTTATTAAAAGTGTTAATATTTACTGAGTGTTTGAATAAATTATAATTCATGAGCCCTTAACAATTGATATTCTCACTTGAAACAGTCATCACAGTATTCCTGGAGGTAACATTCAGAGAGATTAGCTGTACAGAAAGCATAATGGAAAAGTGAGGAGAGACTGTGACTTAGTATAACAGGCCTGGAGAAATACCAACAGGGTCACTGTACATGGTGACCTTGGCATAACATCACAGACTCCAAAAATCTATCCGGATGCTGAATGCCAGTGCCTTCATATGGAGAGTGAGTTAGACATTTTTAGCAACACCTCAACTTTCAAGCATTCTTGGACAGGGAAAGAATGATACGCTGTGAATAATCCCATTTTAATTATTATTTGCACTTGCAGTATAAAATTGAACAATAATGTCTGATAAAATAGAGAATGGTAACATAATTGACAGAGACGGCAGTGTTAATCAGGACAGTGGTGATGTGGATCTTGTTAATGAATCAGAACTATGTGGAGGAATCAAAAATGTAGATGCCCTATAAATTGAAAATACAAACTTGAATGTCAATGTTGAATCACATGAGGCAATAACAGATAACAATAGGGTTGAGGTTGTAGGAAGAGAGGATGTACTGATGCAGTTTTCACAGAAAATGAACGCTGATTTGAACAAAAAACTCGATGATCATGAGTGAAATGTGAACAAAAAATTTGAACAACAAAGTAAAAAACTGGGACAAAGTGTGAGATCAAAAAACAGTGAATTTTCTTAATGAGTTTCTGAGTCAGTTTAATAATTTTGCTCGGGAATCTGAGAAACAGTTGGAGTTGTAGCACAAGTTTACAACACAGTGTCAGAGGATTAAAGCAAATGTAATTGAGATACATAAACAAGTTAATTCACAAATGGAAGTAGTAAAACAAGCTTTACCGAGCAGTGCAAGTTATAAATAATGAGGCAGTTTGAGCTCAGATTGCATGTGAGGAAAATAAGAAGTTAGTCATTAAAGTAGTATCAGGTGTGTGACAACAATGTTACAATCTAGAATCAAAAATATAGGCAATGGAAGACACAATGGAGAATGTAAGAATATCCCATACCCCAGTAGATAGAAACATTATCTGACAAGAAATAGAAATGTTAATACAAGAAAACGTGGTACAGGTTGTTGTAAGAACCTTGTTAACAGTGTCCTTGGTCAAGCACAGTTTAAAGAATTTGTCCATATAAACAATTACATCCGATGGATTTCATGAAACAATTTAAAGCTGTATTTGTACAAATTCAAAATGAATCAGAAAAAACCAATATCTGTGTGATACATGTGAATGCAGGTGCTAACCATGGGGAAACTGATCAGTATGCTACATTTGCTGGCTCTGAAGGTGCATTTCTTCACAAATGCTGGTTGTATGAGAAACAATAAAATATAAAAGAGAAATTATTTGCCGTGGATAATTATGATTGGCACAAGAGGTTGATGAGTGGACCTTCTTCAAAAATACCGGGAGCACAATAGTTCTCTGGATGATCCTATTAATGATGGTAATTTGATCATAATTATGATCAAGCATTTGCCATAGAATGTTAGGGAACAATGTCATGAACATTTGATGATTCTGATGAGTTATTATGAGTAGCTGGTTGTTTAGAAGAAATAGATGATGAAGGAACACCGAGGGGATCAGAGTGAAATTCGACTGATCATGATAAACAGTTTCAATGAAATGATTCACTGAATCGAGATAATTATGTACGTCAGTCGGAGGGCCCAACAACATAATAATCAACAGCAACACAATGACATGTGAGAAGATGAATGTTCAAGAAGTTACCAGTGCAATGATGACCAAATTCAAAACAATGAGAAGAGGAAAATGACTTTGGTAATGGTAACCAGCAGACAGTAGATGATGAAAGAGTTTTGGATCATTCACCACTAAAAGATACAAATGACGGACATTGACAACAAGTGTGGTAAACTAGAAGTAGTTTCAGATGATACCCATTCTGGAGTGAGACTAGTTGAGGATTTTTCCCAGTGAGTTAGGATAAGAAACTGATTGAAGTTTCTCCCTGTAATTTGTTAGTAAGTTGTTAGTTACAATGAATTTATGAATAGTTTGATTTTTTGCAAGTTCTATGACATGATACCTCATGTGCTGGTTTTCAGAGTTAATTTGTTTATGAATTATTACAATGTGAATGTAATTTGTCTTGCACCATTTTGAATTGTACTGTGTGCATGTGATGATTTCATTTATTTTTGTTGCAGCATGATCTGTTAAAGTGAAGTGATCCTACTGCATGTTTTCTTTCTGTTTTTATGAGGTACCCTAACCTGATGACACTACACCACCAATACATCAGAGCATGCAAACTGCTGGCTCATGGGAAATAACCACAAAGCACATCACATCCAACAGTTTATGAATTCTCCTCTGAGGGCACACAGTGACAACAAGCCATGCTACATTACCGTCACTGCCATTTCCCGATGGGCAGTCCAATCATCATAACCCCCCCTCCCCCCCCTTTCCCGCACTCCACCAGGGCATCTCTGTGTGCTGCCTCTCTACCCAGCAGGCCACAGACAATGGGGCATTTATCAACAAATCATGTGGTGTGGGGTGGCGACAGAATTGTGAATCGTGTGCAAGTATATACTGTGATGGTTCGGTATTTATCAAAAGAGCATAGTAACCATGGGTTAGTGATTAAATGTGTTACAAAAGTGCAGTGAAAAAATATTTTTGGGTGTTACAAAGATGCAAGGTATTTATATATTTGTTAATTTGTTCCATGCACTGCATGTTACTGAAATAATATTTGCCCCCTTCTTCCTTTTCTTTCCTTTTGAATCTATTAATTACCAATGATAGTGGATGTCACTTTGATTACTTATTTATCTGTGCGCATGCTTTGTAAAGCCTGTGATCACTTCCTTTTTTTTTTTTTTTTTTTGTTGTGTTATGGCAATATTTTACCTTTGGTTATGATGATCCCAAGGATATTATATTTTACTAATGATTTTTGTGTCCAGTTTATCAGTGCTTTATTGACTGATCTGGTGAAATTGATTGCTTCATTGACTAATTAAAAAGTTGATTACTTCATCAGTCACTTTAATGATGAACTTTAAAGTTGATGAATTGAGAAAAATTTTAATTTGCACGCAGTGGCAAATAAATTAATGTATATTGTGCATTACAGAAACTGACGGTTCGTAACTTAATGTTTCTATCTTTCTTTATTGATGCATCATGGACACAAAGTGGACTGTTTTGATGATGTTAAAAACACTTTCTTTTGGTAATGTTGTGAAGTAGTAACACTCTTTTAATGTCAAGAATCTCAATATTTCTTTAGTTAAGGTTATATTTTATTCTCTTCTCCTCTTTCCTGTTTACTGGGGCCCTTCTTACGTGATCAATGTCACAATGAAACTTTTTTGCCATAAATTTCCAAGCAAAATTAATTTTTGGGATCCAGGGATATGTGAGAGTACAGTGTCCTCACATGGCAATATATTTGCCATATGATAATAGTTTAGATATATACATAGTTATAGATGACATTCTTCATTGAGAATGTTGTAGCCATGGTTACCAGTATGTCAGTCTTTGCTTGTTGACAATATGCTGGAGACCAATTAACACCATGGTGCGAGATAGTTGCAGTAGGGCTTTCAGCCAGGATGGAGTGAGCTGATCTTGGATAGCGCATTCATTGGCACTGCTCAGTAGCTGTCTTAGTGTTTTTATAGTATGTCTGTGTCATGACTGGTCACTGTTTAAGTTTCAGTGTTGAAGTGACATTTAGCAAATTGTAGCAAGTAGATGGAAATGTTTACTGAGTGTTTGAATAAATTATGTTTCATGACCCCTTAACAATCAATGTTCTCAATTGAAACAGTCATCATAGTATCCATGGAGGAATTATTTGTTGGAAAAGTAAGGAGAAACTGTGACCTAATATAGTGCGCCTGGAGGAATACTGACAGGGTCATTATAATTTGTATTTCATTGTGTGATTCTCAGACAGATAGTGCTCTGTGAGCACTGACTTTTCAGGAGGCATTACTCTAGTGTGCCACAGGTGTGCTCACCACAGCTCTTTGATGGTGTGCACTGTTATCCAACATATGTCTTGTTACATTAACATGAAATCTTTTGGGTAAAACTGGACACATACAGAAAAATCACCAAGTAAGAACTGTCTTTTATCCACTCAATAAAACATGCCAGATTATCTCAGATTCTACACGAATGTGACACGATATACACTCCTGGAAATGGAAAAAAGAACACATTGACACTGGTGTGTCAGACCCACCATACTTGCTCCGGACACTGCGAGAGGGCTGTACAAGCAATGATCACACGCACGGCACAGCGGACACACCAGGAACCGCGGTGTTGGCCGTCGAATGGCGCCAGCTGCGCAGCATTTGTGCGCCGCCGCCGTCAGTGTCAGCCAGTTTGCCGTGGCATACGGAGCTCCATCGCAGTCTTTAACACTGGTAGCATGCCGCGACAGCGTGTATGTGAACTGTATGTGCAGTTGACGGACTATGAGCAAGGGCGTATAGTGGGCATGCGGGAGGCCTGGTGGACGTACCGCCGAATTGCTCAACACGTGGGGCGTGAGGTCTCCACAGTACATCGATGTTGTCGCCAGTGGTCGGCGCAAGGTACACGTGCCCGTCGACCTGGGACCGGACCGCAGCGACGCACGGATGCACGCCAAGACCGTAGGATCCTACGCAGTGCCGTAGGGGACCGCACCGCCACTTCCCAGCAAATTAGGGACACTGTTGCTCCTGGGGTATCGGCGAGGACCATTCGCAACCGTCTCCATGAAGCTGGGCTACGGTGCCGCACACCGTTAGGCCGTCTTCCGCTCACGCCCCAACATCGTGCAGCCCACCTCCAGTGGTGTCGCGACAGGCGTGAATGGAGGGACGAATGGATACGTGTCGTCTTCAGCGATGAGAGTCGCTTCTGCCTTGGTGCCAATGATGGTCGTATGCATGTTTGGCGCCGTGCAGGTGAGCGCCACAATCAGGACTGCATACGACCAAGGCACACAGGGCCAACACCCGGCATCATGGTGTGGGGAGCGATCTCCTACACTGGCCGTACACCACTGGTGATCGTCGAGGGGACACTGAATAGTGCACGGTACATCCAAACCGTCATCGAACCCATCGTTCTACCATTCCTAGACCGGCAAGGGAACTTGCTGTTCCAACAGGACAATGCACGTCCGCATGTATCCCGTGCCACCCAATGTGCTCTAGAAGGTGTAAGTCAACTACCCTGGCCAGCAAGATCTCCGGATCTGTCCCCCATTGAGCATGTTTGGGACTGGATGAAGCGTCGTCTCACGCGGTCTGCACGTCCAGCACGAACGCTGGTCCAACTGAGGCGCCAGGTGGAAATGGCATGGCAAGCCGTTCCACAGGACTACATCCAGCATCTCTACGATCGTCTCCATGGGAGAATAGCAGCCTGCATTGCTGCGAAAGGTGGATATACACTGTACTAGTGCCGACATTGTGCATGCTCTGTTGCCTGTGTCTATGTGCCTGTGGTTCTGTCAGTGTGATCATGTGATGTATCTGACCCCAGGAATGTGTCAATAAAGTTTCCCCGTCCTGGGACAATGAATCCACGGTGTTCTTATTTCAATTTCCAGGAGTGTATATTGGACAAACAGTATGCTCCATCAAAGAGCAATGTCAAGAACACCAGTGGTACACTTGACTTGTGTATCCCAAAATGTCAGCATACACAGAACAATATTTGTCTGAGAATCATGTGATGGGACACAAATGTACCAGAATTTTAGCACCATCAACGTGGGCTGAGACTACAATACTAGCAAGGCTTGGAAACCAGCAATGGATCTAATCAAAAAGACAGCAAATACAACAATCTGATGGCCAAGATGGGCAGAGTAACTAAGCCTATCCCACCACAGATGCTGCTAAATGATGCACACCCTTTGGCATGGACCATGTGGAAAACAGATCGCCAGGGGGAAGGGATGTAAGTATGCTGAGTGCCCCCAGAAGCTCAGTTCATCAGCACACCTAACAACACTTTTTTCTGACATATCTTTTTCATGTTACTATTGTACCTGCTTGGAACTGTGAACTGGCATAACACTCCCTTTACAAGGAGGAGATGTATCATGCAGCATAACAAAACTTGACAGGCTGCACAATCAGAGATGCTGTTAGCTGAGTGTTGGGCATTTTTGTAGAGATGTTGTGATGAGCATGTTGTGTCAAACTTTACTAATGCTATGCATCACATCATTTCAGTGGGAAAGCGGAGAATGAAGAAGCCCTGCCTTGGTATGTGACAGGGCACAATTTACTCACCAGAGCATTGAGTTCAACTCCCAGGAACTATTTAAACCACTTTTACAGCTGGCCAATAATTTTACCTCTATACATGGGATTGGATTGATGGCATTACTTGAGGGGCAACCAGTTCTGCACATAGGATGGCCACAGGATGTCGAACATCCAAATTCTTATTTCTCTTTGACAAACCAGTACTGGAGACTGCATGTAAGACTGTCATCAATCGGCCTAACATTCAACTGAGTGGAGATGTAGTTTCAGTTCTGCTCCCACCACTGCCTGAAGCAGCTGAAATATGAAACCAAACATTACCAGCAGAGATAGGGCAGCCATTTGGGACCTGAGAACATGCCCTGAGCTTGTTGTCTTATCTGGTGACAAATTCAATGCTTCTATTGTTCCCTCCCACAAGGACTACACTGAGAAGGGGCAGACCTTGCTAAATGATGACTCCTAAAGGAATATCAACACTGACCCCAACAAGAAGGTAGAGAACAATACTAAGGCACTTCTCAAGGACTCAGATTTAATAGAAGAGAACATCAAGACATTGTTAGCACAGGGACCTGTACCACAAAGACTTTGATTCTCTAAGATCCCCAGAGATAGGGTGACATTATGTTCCATTGTAAGCAACACCAGGGCTCCTAAATATTGGTCTTATGCCCGCACCACATCCACAACTGTTTGTATTTGTGAAACACCTCAGCAACTTCAGGCTGAAGGACTCATATATCCTGACAAGATTTGACGTTGTTTCACTGGAACTCACTGGTCAGAAATTTGACAGGATGTGCACCGAACTTTTTTGGCCTCCACATATTTTCTGTTTAATGGAGAATGACATGAAAAAACAGAGGAATGGGCAGCTGACATATCTGTGGTTGTGAATTTGTATATGGATAGTTTGAGGAAGAGGCCCTAACATCATCCAAATGGAAACTCACTTTCTTTTCCCAGTATGTAGATGACATGTTTGCCATCTGCTCCACTGAAGAGACAAACATGTTGACTTGCACATCATCACTTAAGAAGTAACACTATCTATGTTACAGTTTTCTTTTTTTTAATGAAACTAAGCTATTATTGGCAACACTGTTCAAGTGATGCTGGAATTTCCACCTCTCCATACCGTAAGGCTGGAAATTCATAGTACATACTGCATATCTCCCCTACAGTGTAAAGGAAACAATGACAGCATTACCTACATCACTTAAAATTATAGTTTTACCAAGTGACTTTAAATTTGTGATAAAATATGTTAAAACCAACAACAAAGAGTATAAATATATGAAAATGGAGGTCTCCTAAATTTTAACAAGTTTTATGCAGTTTTTTTGTCTCTCATGAAAACTTTCAGAAGTATCACATAGGCAGAGCTTTTTCTTAAGTGATAGTATATGATCTCCATACATCCCAACACCAAGTTCACTATGTGTACTGGGCTACCATTCTTGGATGTTATGGTCAAGAAAAGAGTTAGTGGCACCCTGGACTATGGTATGCCTTGGAAGAAAATGCACACTGACCTGTATTTGAATACAGACAGCTGGAACCACCCTGTACAGATGAATGGGATAATTAAAACACTAGCACAATACCATCTCAGACACAGGGAGTCTTCTCCAGGAACTAGATCACCTCAGAAGAGTGTTCCAAAAAATTTTTTTATTCAGAATGGCAGTGGTTCCCAAGCCTTACTGAGATTGCAGCATCAGTCTCAGTTGATGAGATTGGCCTGGTGCGAATTACAATGGCCTGTCTAATGACACTGTCCCAATATTTTGAAGTCTGTTCTAAAATCTTGGTACATTTGTATTCCATCAAATGATGCTGTTCCAGTGTGGCAATACACGCATTGGACAAATAGTGTGCATCATCAAAGAATGAAACCAAGAAATCCAGCAGTGCACATGAGTAATGTATCCCATAAAAGGCAGTGGTTGCAGAACACTATTTTCCTCAGCATCATTTGATGGAATGCAAATGTACCAAGATTTTAGCACTAACTTCAAAATACTGGGGCAGTGTCATCAGACAGGCAATTGGGATTCACACCAGGCCAGTCTCATCAACTGAGACTGGTACTGCAATCTCAGAAAGGCTTGGGAGCCACCACTGGATCTAATCAAGAAGACACTCAGCTGCTGTGGACAGAATAACAACACCTATACTACCACAGATACTGATACCATCTCATCTGCAGCCAACAACACACAGCCTAATGTGCAGACTGCTTAAGGGGTGGCTCATAGTGGGAGGGGATATAAGTCAGCTGCAAACACTCAGGAGCTCAGTTCATCAGCACACTTGATGATGTCAGCATGTCTGATCACCAAAATATTGTGTCTGTTGGACACTATGAAACTGCAGTTCATCCATGGATAGTTTGATCACATTTGTAAAGTGCCTATGTTTTCTGTTGACCATGTTGTCATTCAAGGGAACTGACTTTCCAGAATTTCTGTGGATGCATATAAATGGTGGAATGTAGTGTATGTTTTCTGGGGAATTTTGATGTTTTTTAAAATGATTATCTTTCAATTATAATCTTTTATGAACACTGCCTGTGTCATAAATATCTGCGCTGTGAGAATGTAAAATACACCAACACTATAAACTCATGTTGCGACTGCTTAGCTCAATCAGTAACACAGCTTACTTAAAAGCAACATAAATGAGATCAAACTCAGGTTCAAATGCACTTTGACAGACCCAGAGGCAAAATGTATGTAATAAGGGTCTGATTGCAAAAATAAAAATTCTGTTCCCAGACAAAAAATATACAACCTATCATTGACTAATATAACTGTCATTACAGAAGGTAGATATAGAAACTTCATGGAGTGTGTTGTAAAATTCCATGAAATATAAACAAAGAGATCATTTGTTTACTATATTTGAAGTATTAAACAAGAATTATTAATACTGATAAATGCTATTAAAAATTAAACACATTATAGTGATTGACAGTCAATATCAATAATCACAGGCTTATAATTTTAGCTATTGTTTGATTGATTTGTACTTATAGAACCTCACTGTACACAATTTGACCTCTAGTGAAACTGGACTATGTTGTGTACTTTCTGTGAGGGAAGGTATTGATTATTTCACTGGCATCAATTGATCACTTTGGATACTGTGGAAGCTGAGTTCACTAACTCTGTCTTGGGTCATAGAATACCACAGATAGTTTTTTATAAGTATGAGCTTCAAAAATAAGGTATCAATTGAAGTTGAAAACAGATAAAATTTTGTGCATTAATCTGGAATGCTGCAGCTATGATTGAATTCTCTGTTACTAATGATGTATTTAATCAACTATGGAGGTTAATGAGGCCATTTCTTTTTCCAGAGCTTTTTTGGTCTGGGGATTAACGGAATAAATTCTCCTCATAATGATTTTGATGCATTACTATGACATTGTGAATCTCATTGTTTGGAGCTGAATTTATAGAGTTTGGGAAAATAATTTTGAAGAAATAGTTAACATTATGTATACCCTCAGATTTACTCTTTCACTTGGCTACAATGACATCCAAACAGCCATTAAAATGTCCCATTTCTTTGCCAAACATGTAGTCACTAACATAACCTCTTAAAAATTGTGTCAATAGCAAGATAAATTATCAGCTGTATCTGAATAAAAGAACATGTCTATCAAGCTCTACATTTTTCAACAGCATAATTTAAGATGCTAAATTGCAAAGCTTTAATTGCAGCACTATCTGAAATATGAATCTACATTTCTCTAATTGGTTTTTCAAAACAACTGCTTGTTTCTATCTTCCCTTTACTTAGATGCCAATATTAATTTTTTTTACAGAGCCTTAAGCAGCCTAATAGGCACAAGCAGAATGAAGGGCTTTTAAAGACTGGTATCCTGAAAATGAACCTGTTGGGCCAAGTATTTCTAAGGTCCCATCTTTTAATTCAATGACTGACAAAAAAATACATTTCTACTATGTTGTAAAAGCACCTCATTTCTTGAATTCCACATGTAGCATCATTAAGTGCTAGACTTAATGTGTGCACTGCACAATGCACATATTTTTTCAGGATGATGATGGTTCAAATCCTTGTCCAGCCATCTTGATTTAAGTTTTCTGCAATTTCCCTAAATTGCTTCAGGCAAAAGCTGGGATTGTTCCTGTGATAGAGCATAGCTGACTTCCTTCCCCATCCTTCTCTGATCCAATGGCATCAATGACCTTGCTGTTTGGTACCCTCCCCAGGTCAACCAACGAACATATTTTGCTCTCTTTGTCTTTGTTGAATTCTCATACCGACAGCTTTGTGTATCCCTGACATATTGTCATAACCGTCATAACCTTGGCCACAGCATTTGGTTAATAAGTCCCTTTTCATCTCTTGCACATCCCTTTTCTGTTTCTAAAGCACTTTGATCTTTTATTTCACAAACACTTAAAAAGCATTCATGTATCTTCATGTCACAAGGCTTTCCACTGCAACATATCTAAATATCTGAGTTAACTAATATCTTTATGTAATTTTCTATGTTGCTTGTGTAATAATAGAAAATAATGAGACCGCATTGATGGCATTAATAATTTCTTTTTCAACTGCATGAGATAAGACATTCTGAGTTGAAGGACTAACGTATTTTTGTATATAGGCCTATTCTGATTTATTTATGATATGGCGTATTACAGGATTGTACTTTGTGAGAAGTTTGATGTTTGCTTTTTTCTCCCTGTCCCCAAAAAGCTATATTACTGGATGCCAACATTATTGTTGTATTCACAATAAGCTCAAGCACCTATTTCACATCTTCTCATTTTCCCTCAGGGATGTTGCCAAGGTGTGCTCACAACTTCGTTATCCAATTCATTAGTCTCCAGTTTCCAGACACCAGTGAATCTATTGCCACAATGTACACACAGGAACAACATGCTATGCCCTGGCCTTTGACAGTGACAAATTCTCTTCTTCCAGAAGACTAATGACACTACTGCATATAGTCTGTTGACAATGAAGCATGGCTCATGAATAAAATGGCTGGCAAGATATTTTAAGCACAGTATGTTACCCTAAATCATGTACTATATCATTGACTACCTTAGAATGAATCAAATTCTTACATATATACAGAAATGCATCAGAATCTCAGAATACTGCTTGCACATTCAGGATAATCTAACATGCAATGCTATTGTAAGTAAATGCCAGCCCAGAATGACACCCCAATTTGGAAGAAGCGACTTTAGAAAGAAGTTACGCACTTTTGTTCCTTCAGATGGGTTCATATTTACCTCTTGTGAAACAACAATATTATGAAAAGGATAGATTGCTACTCACTATAAAGATGACACATTGTGCTGCAGACAGGTAACGTGAAAAGACTGTTCATACAAGCTTCCAACAAAAACATTCTTCAGAAAAGAAAAATGCACACACACTCACACAAGCAAACTCTTCCCACACTCACATGACTAATATCTGCAGCTGCTTCAGAAAGAATGCAACTGAAATGTTTTGAATGGGAGAGACATTCTGGAGTGGGGCAGGGAATGGGGAGGGATAGCAGGGTATGGGTGGATGGAGAGGAATCAGCCCTGGCAGAACACACAGGGGTTAGAGGTGGCAGTACAGGGCTGCCAGGTGCAGAAACCGGAGGCTGCTGACAAGAGAGAGTGGAGAAAATGGGAAGCAGAAAGGAGAGAAACAGAGGGGAAGAGAGCAGTTGATGCACCAGCAGAGAACAGCACAATGTGGGTGAGGGGCACGAAATGCATTGAGGTGACAGAATGGGGCAGTGGGGAATCAGAAACAGCTGGATGGAGTGTGTAGGGACACTAAATTACCATAGGTTGAGGCTGGGGTGATTTCCAAAGTGGCAAAGTGGAGAATGTGCTGTAAGGGTAACTCTCATCTATGCAGTTCAGAAAAGTTGGTGATGGAAGGGACGACCCAGATGGCCTAGGTTGTGAAGCAGCCATTGAAATCAAAAATGATATGTTCAGCTGCATGTTGTGCCACTGGATGATCCAGTTTCCTCTTGGCAACAGTTTGTCAGTGGCCATTCATCCTGGTAGACAGCTTGTTGGAAGTCACACCAACTTAAAAGGATGTGCAATGATTGCAGCAGAGCTGGTATATGACATGGCTGCTTTCACAGGTGGCCCAACCTCTTATATGGTAGAATGCTGATGTTGCACCAGGCACTACTGACTCATCTTTGCTCACCAGTCCCCTGCTATCCTACCCCCTTCCCTGCCCCACTCCACCCTTTTGCTCTTATTCAAAGCAAATCATTGCACTCTGTGCAGAGTGACAAGAGATAGCAGCCATGTGTGTATGAGGTGTGCTTGCTTGTGACCATGTGTATACATTTTTGTTTTTCTGTGGAGGCTCTGCCTGAAAGCTTATGTGTAACAGTCTTTCCATCATGCCTGTCTGTAACTCAATGTGTTCTCTTTATGGTGAGTAGCAAATCTGTCTTTTTCATGGTATTGTTGTTATTCAAACTGGGACTTTCTCTTGTGTAAGAACAAAATTTCTGAAAGCAGGAACCTGACATACTCTGCATCTCATGCTCTACAGTGACGGAGCTGTGTAACAAAGCAGCTGGTAGCATTTTGAACATTATAATGGTGTCTGTTGTAGTCATTTTGTCCTCATACATTGCATTCTGTTATGAAGATAGCATTTTATAATTTTATACAATGTTTGATGATGATTTTTATTATGAGTCACAGATCACAATGTATTATTCTATAACTCAACATGTATACTTCTGCTGATTGGTAACTTATGATGATTGTTTTCAAACAAGTTACCTTCAGTTCTGATTATCTCATAGACATTGTGTCTGGTTTCTGAAAATAAAAGTATGTTGTGATGTTGAACTCAACTGGATAAAACTATGATTCTTTTCTACAAATGAAAATAGAAAAAAGAGCACAGTGAACAGATTTATATGATATTTCATGACAAATACATTATTATTATTATTATTATTATTATTATTATTATTATCAGTAGTAGTAGTAGTAGTAGTAGTAGCAGGTAGTTGTAGAAGCAGAAGTAGTAGTAGTTGTTGTTGTTGCTTTTGTAGTTTGGAATTCAAAATTAATAGTTCTCGGGTCACCAGTAATAACTTATTCATCTTCTTTTTTCCAGAAAGTGAGATCACTGCAATATGGCTATCACACTTCAGTGGATTAGTGGCAAGAAAGGTTACCACTGTAACCACATGTGACCTCTCTTCTGTTTGTATCTATCACATCATTTCACCTATCCTCAGAAATAATTTTTTGGCAGACAGCCTGACCACTGGCTGGTTGTTGGGGGTGATTAATCAGAGAGAGATACCCTGACTCAACAATAAAATATTATAATTCTTAAGACAAAGAATATGTACAAGCTGTCAGTACTGTAGGCAGAGGCAAAGTGTAGAAGGAATGCTTTGTCACTCAAACAGTGTGCACCAGCGTATAGTGGTGAATGCAGTATTAAACTAACAATTACATCGGTCAAGATTATTAATTCTCTAATATCTTAACAATTTTTTCCAAAAAATAATAGTGCAACTAATGTCTTGACTGGCTGCTCACCTCTGAACAGATTATGCTCCAGAGCTCTTTAGGACATCCATTGATGTTGCCATTCCCTCCACATGGCAATGAATATCTCTGATATCAATTGCTTGCTTCTGTTTATCAGTTAAGTGAGTTTGAAGTTCCTGACTTCCAAATTCAATTTTGAATGGAAAGTCTGTACTGTAAACAGGATGAATATTGTTTGGAACATGTTTGGTAGAGACTCAGATAAACCATTTGCTTGTGAAGATTTGATGTGATGCAATAGATAGGAAACTATATTTTACCTAGAGCTGTCTGTTTAGGGAGCTGCCTAGCATGCAAGAACTTGGTGGCAGCTTACACTGCCATGGTCAACAAATTTCAACACACACTTAATAAAGTTACCAATATTCCTTATGCAGTGTACATCAGCAGCAAATCTGAAATATACAGTCTGCTTTCATGATTAATATTAAATTGGGAAGTCTGATGCTTCACTTATTTATCAATATTAGCTTACACTGCAAGTAACAGCAAACTGTACTTATCTGAATTGTCACAAAAAAGTAGTAACTCGCCATATACATGTGAGCTCAAAATAGAATGTGTCAGTGTTTGAGATGTACGAAAAAACTAACTAAAAACTTATCTGATGTCATGCAGAACTAAATCAAATTGCTTATTTACACAGCAAAACAAGAAAATTGTAGAGCCTGATACATAAACAAAAATACAGGTTTCTTTACTTTGAGCATTCTTTTAGTGACATATTTGCAGCAGAAATGTTCATTGATTATGTTATTATTATAATGTTATTTAACAGTTATTGTACCCAGTAACATGCAGCTAAATAGAAATGACTTGCTGAACTATAACAATAAAGAGCTTTGCATTTGTCTGCAATCAGTTTCAACAGTTAGCTGACACAACATTTAATGAAATTTATGAAAAACCTACATTCAGAGCATCCAGGGATTTACCCAGTATGTCATCAGTGACTGGGCTGAAATTAATGTTTGTGTTGCCCACTGAGTCATATTCAGATACCAATGGAGCACTAATATGGTAACAATATGCTCCAATGTACCTCAATAATTGTAAGTATTCTGATAGTCTAAAAGACATTGTTAGTTTTAAACTATAAGTAAATTAATTTAGAACAAACTGCATGAACTGTGGTGCACTTTGTAGCACCACATGACTGTTTCAGTTCACTGAGCCATGTCATTTTAATTATAACCTACACTGCCATCAGCACATCTGAACACAATTCCTAGTTCTTACATCATGTACATAAATGCAAATGAGGCTGTAAGGGAGATCCTCTTGTTATTTTGGTGTTGCTTCAGCTTGGCACCCCATCACACCTCACCTCTGAAGTCAGTACAATTTGGGATGCGCTTAACAATGGAATAAGTTTGGATCAACTCAAGAAATGGATTACCTTCCTTTTGATAATGTAATTTTGAGTTGACAAAATTGTGGGAAATGTTACAAAAACTTTTATCATCCACTGATTTACAGGTGCCTTGCTTCATTATCTGGTTAAATTTACTCAATATTTCACTAAACAATTTAACTGTTTTGTTGATCTATTAAATAATCTGAACAATTCACATGTAAGACGATCCACTGAATATGTAAATTTAATTTTTCAACTTCAGGGAGGCTGTTTCATGTATTTGTTGCAATTACTTATATCAGCCATAGTGTGGGACGTCTGCATTAAGCAACAGAGCAATGAGGGAGTAGTTTACAATTGGAGTACTGTGCTACTGTAAGAGTTTAGCTCTCACTGTAGGGCCATAATAATTTAAGTTAGACACCTTTTGTTTCTTTTCTTTTTCTTTCTTTTTTTTAAAGAAAGAAAAAGACAGTTGGAAATTGCCAAGACAAAATTCAGTGATAAAATCATGAGAAAAGCTCTGCATTAATACTGCTAGTATTGCATCAACATTTGATAATCATCAACATTTTACTTGAGGGTGACCAAATTCATTCATTACTGTCACTATTTTTTTCAGGTATCAGAGCCATCTTACATCAGTGGAGTAGCAGCACAAGCAGTTACCAGTGAATTTCTAGGTTGCTGTCGGTTTCATCATAACTGTCACCAGAAGCAACCGTCTTTCCTGTCTGCCCCCTTAGCTGAGTGGTCAGCACAACTGACTGCCATGCAGTGGGCCTGGATTTGATTCGATTGGATTGGATGGGTCATAGATTCTTTCCACTCAGGGACTGCATATTGCGTTGCCCTCATCACTTCATCATCATAGACACACAAGTCGTCCAATATGGCATCAACTAAAGAGACTTGCAACTCAGTGGTGGAACTTGCCAGGTCTGGACTCTGGCCATCAGTACCATATGATTATTTTGTTTTACTGTCTTTCCTCGCTCATGTTGACTTTGGGGAAAGTTAACTACACATTGTTGAGAATGAGGAACCAGTAAAATATCACTATTGTGAAACATGCATCAGTTCTGGACAGGGCTACCTTTAACCGTGAATTTAGTATTGTTATTATTATTATTATTATTGTTGTTGTTGTTGTCATCATCATCCACTTTTCCCATATAGCTAGTCTAAAATAGCATACAATTGCAGAATCAGTTTTGACAATGTGTATCTTAAGCTTCATGTATCTTCTGTGCTGGAGGAAACTTTTCTAAAGAGTTTAGCAGTGTAACTATTTGATTTTTCTTGTGTTTTGCTCGCAGTTGTTGTGAGACAGTGTTCATCCTTCTCCATACTGTCTGAAACATCTTCCAAAAAATGAAGGTATGAAATATTTGTGACTGGGTTCATTTGATTCCCATAAGTTAGATACTGCATTTAAAACAGATTTTCTTCTATATTTGGAAAACACATATCACAATAAACATATATATGCACTGTCATTCATTTTACAATGTAATTTATGTGAAACTATACACAAGAAATTGTATTAAACACTAATGTAAAGCTACAACATTTGACTTTAAATCACAGTTAACTTTTTCAGTCTCTTGTGTTAACTCAGTAGAAAGACACCAGGGTAATGAAATGGTGGCAGCTGACTTATTCCCCTGAGTCGGAACACAGATAAACAAGATCACTTTTATAGTCACTTGTTTCCACTAGAGGATGATGAATGCGAAGGAGGTGGTTTGCCAAGTGACAATCCAAGGCTGTGATGATGCCAACAAGTTGGCACCTTCCTTAGCTGACTCTCATTCACAAGTGTTGTGTGTCTGTACAAAAGAAATACATAACTTTTACTTTTGACTTGTAAGTGTATAATACACAGTTTCTACTATTTCATGAATAGCAATTATTTCTTGCAAGTCAGTCATGTTATGGAAATACCTAGGATCAAAAATAAATGAGTATGTGAAATGTGGCTTTCACCTAGGGTCAGCCATGGGTAAAATGCTTGGCACCAACTAATATCAAAAATCTACTTACAAAATTTCATTTCAAGAACCATTTTTCACTGAGGAATCTAGGAATATCCTGCACCCCCTACATATCACTTCCACACTGACTGAAAATAAAATAATGTTAGGTACAACTCAAGTATAGAGGCGCAAGAAAAGTTACTTCCCAGTAATGGAAAAAAATGAGAACACTCAGTTTATGGTACAGAATAATGAAACTTTTACTACAGATATAAATTAAATGAAAAAGGAGAGCAAGGATAACCTTGTTGGACACCTTGTCTCATTGTTGTCTCTTTCTTAATTCTGTTGATACCTACAGTAATAGATATCAATATCAATAAGAAAAAGACTAGGACAAGAAAAGGTGTCTGAAAAGGCTGACCTCTCTCTCCTTAATTTATTTACAAAAAGTGCAGAACGAACAGTAAAAAGTAGCGTGAAAGAGCTCAAAATTTATGTTAAACAAATATATTGCATTCCATTTGCTCTTGATATAGTAGTCTTAGTACTTTCTGAAAAGGACCTGAACTATATGTAAAAAAAATTACTGATGCCTTGGATAGCAACAGAATGAAAATAAATGCCAAGACTAAAATAATGGTGAGAGATACACTGAACAGAGACATATGGGTGATCATTAAGATAGAAAATAAAATTCTAATGAAAATGAATGAGTTCTGCTACTTAGGAAGTACAGTAACACATTACAGGAGTTGAAAGAGACTTCAAACTACAAAAATTAGCAGTGAAGTTAATTTGTGACATCTCTAACAGAGCATCATGCACAGGTCTCCTTAATACACTCAGGATATTTATGTTACAAAGCAATATATATACTCACTGATGATGTCTGTAGCCAGCAACAGGGAATTATTGCAGAAAAACTGTCACATTCACAAGCATAACACAAAGCAGGTGAAAAATTTCCACCAAGCCTCTGCAACTCCCACAAAAGTCCATAGGGGAGTAACTGAGTCAGGGATAAAAGTGTATAACAAGCTTCCCAGCAGTATAAAAAAAGGAAATTAATAACTTGTAGATATTCAAAAGGAAACTGGAAACATCCCTCAGAGAAAAACGTATTATAAAATGATGAGCTCCTACAGTAATAAGGCATCTTTTTGAGTAAAAATAGAGGAAAGAAAATCTTTTTTTATGCCATGAAGGTAAAATTGTACACTCCTGACATAAATTATATGATAAAATGTAAATTCATTTATATGATGGGTTAACATTTATACTACCATTTATTCTGCACTATTAAGTATTCACTTGAACTTACTTATCTGATGCAGATAAAAACTTTGTATTGTAATTTGAAGCATAATGACAAAATGTAAATTTCATTACTTATTTGTGACATTGAGATACAAAATGTGTTCTTTCATTCATTCTGCTATTTTAAGCATTCACTTGGACATATAAAAGTAAAACGCAGGCTGTAATCTTGTCTGTGTGTGACTTTTTGTGCACACTACTGTGTACATTTTTTATTTATGACATAATTAGTTGTAGCCTGCATGTATTGAAATACCTCTTTTAATTTCCAAATAGATACACATATAAAAAGCAGACCCATTTACATTTTCAAAATAAATGAAAGATGATGTTTTTTTTTATACATTTAATTAAATTTGGAATCACTCTTTGCCTATAGCTTCATCTGTGCAATGTGACACACACACACACACACACACACACACACACACACACACACACACACAAAGAGAAAGAGACATAGAGAGAGAGAGAGAGAGAGATAATACACATATTTTTTCACAAACAATTAACATATTTCACACATATTCCATTGTTGTTGCTGTTTTTGTTGTGGTCTTCTGCCTGAAGAATGGTTTCAGGCAGCTCTATGGTACTCTATCTTTGGCAAGCCTCTTCATCTCCAGATAAGTATTGTAACCTGCATCCATTCAAATCTGCTTATGGTATTCACCTCTCAGTCTCCCTCTGTGACTTCTACCCTTTGCACTTGCTACCAATATTAAATGGTCTTGATGTCTCAGATTGTATGCTCTCAACCGATCCCTTCTCTTAGTCAAACTGTGTCACAGATTTCTTGTCTCTGCAATTCCACTAAGTATTTCCACATTAGATCCCCAATCTATCCATCTAATCTTCAGCATTCTTCTGTAGCACACATTTCAAAAGCTTCTGTTTGCTTCTTGTCCAAACTGTTTGTCATCTATGTTTCACTTCCATACATGGCTACATTCCAGACAAATACCTTCAGTAAAGATTTACTAACACTTAAATCCATATTCGATTTTAAAAAATTTCTCTTCTTCAGAAGCTCTTTCTTCACCATTGCTAGTATTCATTTTACATCCTCTCTACTTCAGCCATCATGAGTTATTGAACAACGACAATAGTGTTGAACAAGGAAAAGGGACAGAAGGTTCATAAAATTATAATATTCCAAGTTAACTGACTGCAGGAAAGAAATATCAACAGGTAATTTTTTGTAGTTTATACACACGGAATACTTTTAAATTATTAAGTGTGATCTGTCTCTTATCTATTTTATGATTATAATAAATTTTTTCTGTATAGAAAGTGAGACATATGCCACATTTGGCAGAAATTCCTTCAGGGTTTACAGAGATGACCAGACATGTCTTGGCACACATGCAACTATCCCCTAATTCTAGTGGTGAAATACCATTGTAACTGTCATCAATAATAGCTCCCTTCCAGTATGCAGGATGGCAGTGGGCAGCAACTTAAGATGATTCAGTGAAATTACAAAATTGTCAAAGTTGCATAGAAGTTTGTTTTTATTTGGTGATCAGTTTTGGACTTTTGCCTATTATCAAGCCATCCACATAAGTCCTACCATCACATCATAATGTGTGTACATTGACCACAATGCTTGTGAGTGGCTAAGTGCAAGATGCATTTGCATATGACAGTCCAGTACTACATGCACCAGTAAGTCTAGTGACCATGAAAACCATGGATTTGATACAAATGTTGGTTGTTACCGAATATTTTTACATGTCACATTTTTTCATTTCTCCTCCCCTCCACAGCACTTGGGGTGGTACAGGTATATTACCACTAAAGTATTTTTATACAAATAATTATACAAATAATGCATCATGTATACACAAAATTTTATTGAAATTTCTCCAAATGTTTCTGTGTTAAGCTTCTGTGTCACCCTCTTTCACCCCCAGCCCTATGTGGGTAGATGTTGATCATTTTTATTCTAACAGACATAACTATTCTCAACTTAAAATAATTTTTTTTAATTAAAAAGAAGTTGCAAGATGTTCTTCAACTTAACACAAGATTCTAACCCCTCTTCTCTAGCTGATAAGACTCTTTGCAAAAGAGAAGAGTTCTACCTAAACTGTTCCATAACACATAATGGTGTGTGCATAAGCAAAATAGGCTGTCTTTGTACCCGTGTCGACCAAGATAACAATGTGAGATCACTATCATGCTCCTCAAACCTCTGTAGATGATTCTGGCCTAGTGATTTTATCAGTTATCCTGATGTAAGATATCATTGCCATTGTCAAGGTGTCCAGCATGAAGGGAAAGCAGGTACTGTATAATAATGTTCATGTAGTCCATAGCTTTTATGGTGTCTTATATTATTTCTACAGCTCCCACGGAATCTCAGCCAAATGCAACCAAAACAGTACTGCTATCATTGATCTATTTGCATGGTGCGGTACATCATTCAATCAGCCATTCACATTGACAATGGTGTGTAAAGATATGACCAGCCACACAATGTTATAACAACAATGATTTGCCTGAACAAGCAACATTTTTCCATTGATACACAGCCCAATCATGACACAACTGAAACTGACAATGTAGTTATGTCATCTGCTGCAGAGCTCCATGTTCTTCAACGTGCACCGATTGGTGTGCTCTGAAACACTTTTGTCTCCACCAGCACTGCACACTGTTATCAAATCTGCCACAAATCACCACTTCGTCTGCTTTATAGGGCACTCAAGCCTCCAAACTCCAAGTGCAGTTGTGAGGCATGGACCCAATGCCTCATTGCCTGCTCCTGATTTCACCATCCTTCAACTATTTTCCACAGATGTTTACTGCAGTAACAAGACAACAGTCAACAAGCTTCACTGTTTCTGAAATGTTCTTGCTGAAGTGCCTTGCCAGAACAAACTTCTCTTTGTCATTGTCACTTATGCTAGTGGATTTCTCTATTTGCAGACAGTATCATCACTATAATGATTCACCATTCATTTAATCTCTGCTCTACACTTTCCTTAATGCAACACATGCCAATAATGCAACCAGGCAATGGTCAGTCTCTCAGTGAACAACAGTCTTAATGTTTTGGCACATCAGTGTATGTTAACAAGCTGTAATTATGAATTATAAGAGCAACTTATTGATGCATGTAGATGACACCAGCATGGTGAACGAATATTTGGCAACTGCACACTCAGATAACCTCATTCAAACAGTACTTAAGAGGTTTACTGTCAATCCACTTCATTCAGTTTCATGCAAGCCATAAGAAAAGAGAGGAATTTATGGTGTATCATAGAAACATATTTAATGAAAGCAGACAGCACTAAGTTCATAACTTTGCATTTATACTGCAAACTGAACTGGGAATGTCACATAACTCACACCACAAAGATATTGAACTCATTTGACTTTACTTTAAGAATATTTTCTTATATTGGTGACCAGAAAGGAGTGAAGGCATATTATTTAGCTATACTCTATTATGTGTTATGGAGCTATTTAGGTAGAACACTTACCTTTGCAAAAGATCTTCATCACCTAGAGAAGAAGGGCTAGAACCTTATGTTGAGGTGATGAACCTCTTGTCACAAATTTTTTAGGCATTGGGGATACTTACGTTTACTAAAAGAAAAGTGATTCACACTATATAACAGTAATGATTGACTGCAATACCAAACATTCTTCAGTAGGAAACTTCAGTTCCTATACAAGAAATGGTATAGGGAACATGGTAATGGAATTCATTGAGAAAAACAGAATGTGTGATCTTAACATATTTTTCAAGAAGATCCCAGACAGAAAATGGACATGGAAGGGTCACATGGAATTAAAATTGAGGCTGATTGTGTATTGCCAAACAACAAATGAATTATGCAGGATGTGTTAGTTTTGAACAAGTTCAGGATTTCAAGTGACCATAGATTAGTAAGACGCAAAATAAAATTAGACACAACGTCAGAAAGAACTAAACTCACTAAGCTAAACTCCCATTTCATTGGGCTTAATAACTTTAGGTGTAAATGAGGTGGAAAACCAAATAAAATTAAAATCAGCAAGTAGGTTAAGCATCTAGAGAATGAAGAAACCATTAACTTAAATATGATAAATGGTGTTTTGCCAAGTATTGTAGTGGAAACAACAAAAAATGTTGCAGGAGCATTGAGGAGCAAACAATATGAATCTGAGTATGCAAGACAGTTGATGAATGAGATGAAATGATAACAGATGTTGAACATTAACTGAACTAAATAAAATTATTTAGAATTGTTTACAAGGAAATATAAGAAAGTTGAATGAGGCATCATATCACAAGAGTCATGATGATAAAAGGCTAGGTTAGAATGAACTTGTGAATTTACAGGCCTGGATGGCTCCTGGCTTGGGGGTGAAGGAGGCCTTAGCAATTGAAGTATGTAATTTTGCATTATTGGCTCAATGGAGCTCAGCATGGACAGAATGCAAGGAAATAATGAGCATTCAGTAGCAAGGAAATAATGAGCATTCACTAGATAATGGCTTTGAAAATCCTAGAGACAGACCTAATGACCAAGTCAGCAATGGGAAAATTAATTACTGCAGATTTACCTTCTGCCACTGATGAAATATAACTCAAGGTTTTACACAGAAAAATATTAAAAATAGTCTTCTGGAACTACATAATAAATGATGATATCAAATTGTGTGCCTTGAAGTCACAAGTACAGTGCATGACACTGAACAAAGTCCACTTTTTAACTGAGTGATTTTTGTGAGCAATGATTGCAAAAATACTTTAAATTACACTACTGGTAAACCAAAAGTGTTACAATCACAAACAATATGTTGGAAGGAAGCTGGACCCATACAGTGAATGCATACTAATGCCAATTGTTGGTAGCTTAAATGAATCCAGAACATTAAGCCTTTAATTAAAACTGTTTAATTAAAGTGAGCAAAATTGATTGCTCTCTACAATTATACATATTATGAAGATAGCATGAAATGTCCTTTGTCTTGTCCATTATAAATATGAGTTTAGATATGTAAGCTACTTCAGTGTTAAATTAAGTATAATTCAGTTTTATTGAAATAAGTATTGAATTAAACTGGCCATATCTTAATTGTGTGGGTTTCCGTGGCCAGAGTCAGTTGACATAAAAGTTTTCTGGGTATGGTACCAAGTCATATTGTACAAAACTATTGCTGGAGAAAACCAATCTGTGTGCAATGCCTAAGTGATGCTCAAAACATAACACCTGAGCTTAAAAGGCTATGCACAATGTTTCTAGCCAATGGCTACAGCCATGAGTTGATCCACATAGCCTTGTCAAAGAATATAAGTAAGCAAGATAAAGAAGAAATAGACAAACTGTAGCCAGCAGTGTACTTATATTATGTGAAAAATGTCACTGACCGAATAGGCAAACACCTTTGCTGGGTTGGGGTGCAACCTGTCTTCTATAGTGGTTGCAGGATCACAGATGTGCTAGGCTCTACTAAGAACAAGTAGCCAATAGCAATGCACATTTGGGAACATGAGCGCTATATTTGTCTAAGGCAACACAACAAATCTGCAGTAGTAGAACATCAGCAAGATTGCAGAAAAGAAATAAAATTCAGTGGATCCTGTTTGTTGTCCAAGCAGCCAGTCATGATGGAATGTACAATTAGAGAGGCCATTGAAATACTTAAACACCCTAAGAACATGAATAGAGTGGATGGACTCAGGGTTGTCCCATCTTAGCTGCCAGCAATCAGGGCCCAAAAGACCGCACTGTCAACATAAGGCGTGGGCACTACCAGCGAGTAACTGCCGCCATGCGGCCCATGTCCAGCATTTGGTAAACAGGAACCAACTTGTCATTCGCTGGTGACCACCAATCATGGCACATAATACAAGAGCTAATAGACAACTGAGGTTACACTCTCCCCTCCACCTCAGTAACTTATTAATATAAAATTCCCTCTCCTTCTTCTTTAAGTGACCAATGAAATAAACTATCTTTTTAAAAATTATGGTGTAATGGCATGTGCAGTGAGCAGCAATAACAAAATATAAGGGACACTGCATAGTTAGAATGCACCAGTAGACCCAGAAGAAGGCCGCTGCAGCCATAGCCAAAATGCTGGTTTTCTCAAGCAGTAGTTTTATACAATATGACATGATACCAACCCAGAAAACTTTTATGTTGACTGCTCATATCTTGAATTTGGTGAGTGTGTGTGTATATATATATATATCTTTGTTTTATATATATATATATATATATATATGTCAATAACGCCATGTAAAAGAGCAGGGAAGCATTCTCTGATCTGAAATATAATATTTCTTTGTGTACGAATATTTTCTTGTATTTATTATTTAAATCAATTGTGTACTATGGTACCACATCATAGTTTTATACATGATGTAATATTTATGTGAAAATGATTTGTAACATCGGAAAAGAGCTGTGTTGTGGAGTGGCACTCCTTTCAGTATGCATCAAATTAAGAAAACATAGAACTTAAATGATGGACAATGTAATAAAAGTTTTTAAGAACTGTAGGTATGAGTAACACTAGAACGGCGGAAAGGGTCAAAATGACCCCTGGTTTTTTTTTCTTTTTTCTTTTTTTTTTTCGCTGTCATATTCAATTCATTTTATTTGTTAATGAAATTATATGACTTTTTCTAATTTTTTCTCCTCTCTTGGAAGATGTTTTATTGTTTACAAAATATTTTAATTTTCTTTGCCATTTCATTCAGTATATCTAGAATGGCAGAAGGCGTCAATTTGACCCCACTGTAAATTCTCTTCTAAATATAAATAAATGATCCAACAATACAGCGTCAACAGTGAGCAGTAATGCAGAGCAGTTGCTGCTCATTGTTGCAACTTGGCACATATACATTCCAGTCTGCCACAGCTTATGTTGTGTCACTCAGGCAGTTTTCGGCCACGAAACATGTTTTCGACCATGTATTGTCAAGTGTGGAGTTTCTGATGAAGAAGTGTTAAATCTCTTGTAGAATTCCGAAGCTGAATTGAAAATTGACTTCACTGATGAAGATGATGATTATGTACTTGACACAAGTGAAGATGAAGACATTGTGAAGGAGGGATGATTAGTGGAAGAGGATTCAGATGCTGATATACATCAACCGCCACCTCTTCCATCCCAGCAGGCACAGTTGGAAGCATCTACAAAGATGATTTCAAGGGATGGAACCTTGTGGGACATTGGAAATTATTCATCTTCTGGAAGGTGGTCAGCTGTAATGCTCTGAAGGAGAGAGGAAGTCTCACTGCTTATGCTTGCCAATGAGTAGACAGTTCTGTCATCAGTGTCTTCCGTCTTATTTTTGATCAAGCAATGCTATATCTCATGAAGAAATACTCAGAATCAAATTCTCAAAAAGTACTAAAAAGCAATGACTGGACTGTGTCACATGAGGAACTGGAGAAATTGATAGCCATCATATATGTTTGGGGTGTATTGTGCACAGAAGTTATGTCTGTGTATGATCTCTGGTTGCTCTCTTATCACGGACATTATGCCAACAGGTATATTTCAGAAGCTTCTGAGATTTCTCCATTTTGATGAAAAATCAAACCGCACTGAATCCGTGGCAGCCAACAAATTCACTCTTGTATCTGAAATTTGGGGAAAGTTCATTGAAAACAGTATTTGCGCTTACCACCCTGGAGAAAATATAACCATTGATGAAGAACTGTTATGAAGTAAAGCAAGATGCAGGTTTACTCATTTCATATCCAATGAACCAGACAAATAAGGCCTCAAATTCTGGTTGGCTGTTGATGTAACAGCAAAGTATATGTAAGGCTTTCACATACTTCAGCAAAGAGGACATGCATAGAGAGAAACAACCACTTGGAGAGTACGTTGCTCTGTGTCTCATAAAGCCATTTGTAAATCAAGGAAGAAATGTGACCACAGACGACTTCTTTTTATCTCTTCAACTTGCTAAAAAAAACTGAAAGAAAAGAAAACTTCATTAGTTGGTAGAATGAATGAGGTCCACCATGGAATTCCCGATGAAGTAAGGAAGCCAAATGCTGAAATACACTCCCCCTTAATACTGCACAATAGTGGCAACACAGACTGCACCTTGACTGTATACCAAGGAAAGAAGAATAAACATGTCATTGTTCTGAGTACACTGGATGCTGAAGTAGCAATAAAAAAGGAAGAAAAGGAAAAAACCTAAAACTGCAAAGTTCTACAATGCTACAAAGTATGGGGTGGATATGGTTGATCAAATGGCCTGTAAATATACTACAAAAGTTGCATGTAGGAGATGGTCAGTGCATTACTTCTATACATACTGGACATGGTGGTAATAAATGCATGGGTCATCTGTAACATAGTAATGAACAAGTAAATGGAAAGGAAGAAGTTTGTTCTTCAACTGGCAAATGAACTCAAGGAAACAAAAGAGCAAGAACATCAGGCAAAGGAAGAGGATATGGGACTGAAATAACCTAGAAAGCAGAGGAAGTGCCAAATCAGCCTCTGCAAAGGCTACAAGACCAGCTAAAAATGTGAGAGTAAAATGGACCAAATATAGTAAATGTATCTAGAAGGTTGTATGAATAGTTAATAAATTAAAACCTGTAGTTAAGAAACTGGTTAGCAGTAGCAACAGTAAATTTGTATGATACATTGTTGTTCAAATAAATTAATAATTATTATTTATAATTGTGAATTATTGTTGTGATTACTAGATATAAAATATGGATTAATAAACACTAAAAAAAAATACTTGTTTAAGACAAATATGAAAATATTTCATGTGGTGTCAAAAGACACCTTACTGCTATTTTAGGAAAGTCAGAAATTCTGCCGTTAACATAGTACAGATCCACATGGTTATAACTAGGTGGCTTTCAAGCATTTTGTGGCGACTTCTGCTTAGAGTTTTAGGAGGTTTTTCATGGCTGTAAGGTGAATACAGAATTGTCCTTAATAATACCCTCCAAATAATTTCCCAATTGGGATGTATAAGAACCCACTCAGCTTCACAGAAATAGCAATAAAGGTATGAAGAGAATAATGTAACACACTAATTGAAAGCCTTCAAACAGTCCACCTCCCTCCATAAGAGGATTGGATGAAAAGTAATAAAAAATTAAAAAAGCACTCCATGGCACATGTGTCCTGTGAGTTTCTGGAAAAGTTGGTGGGAAACACTGAGTCTATGTCTGCCTTTGGTTGTTGTTGAACTTAGTTTCTAGGCAACAAGTTAACCACACAGTTTTGTACTTTGAAATTTTATGGGTGATAGAATTTTGAGCAATATGTTGGGAATCATACATTTTCATACTGATTTCAAGTGGTGTAAAGTTGCATGACTGGTAGCTTTGTCCATGATGAACTTTTGCAGATGGTAAAGCAGCATCATTGATGGAATTTAACATTACAGCAAAGCCATGATTTAGTTCCTTGTTCTGTTTTCACTGTAGATGATCTAACCAGAGAATCTACATAAGCTCTTTATGAAAACTTCACTGCACACAGCTATTATTTCATTTCTTGACTTTAAGCATGAGAACTCATACACTAGTATGAAATGGATAGATTGCTAACCACCGAGCAGTGGAAATGTTACATTGCAAACCAGCAGAACAAAAAGTCTACTGAAACATGTAAGGTTTCAGACAGAAGGCCTTCTTCTGAAATAGACAACACACACACACACACACACACACACACACACACACACACACACACACACACACACGCAAATGCAGCTCACACACATATAATTGTCTCTGGCTGCTGAGGCTTGGTGCCTGAAGAGACTGGATTCAGCAGCCAGAAACAGTAGTCATTTGTTTATGAGCTACATTTGTGTGAATATGTGTGTGTGTGTGTTGTCTATTTCACTAGAAGGCCTTCTGGCTGAAAGCTTACGCATTTAATAGTCTTTTTGTTGTGCCTGTCTGCAACTCAGTACCTCCACTATACAGTGAGTAGCAATCTACCCTTTTCATAATATTATCATTATTTCATACTGGACTTTGCATTTTCAGAGCTCATATACTTTTATTAATAACTTGAAACAAATCCACACATCTTTTTATGATTTAGTTTGAATGGTGTGTAGAATCCAAAATTATCTTTCCTACTTTGTCAACTAAAGTTATTTATTTATTTCTACAATTTTTTGTTTAACTTGTTTATTCATTTACTTTTGGAATAAATGTCTGACTCTCTGTGTGTAATTGGTGCTTGCCTGGTAAAACCCTTCCTTAAACAGCTGATGCTGGTATTAAGGCTTATGCATAGCATTGTATAATGCTCCCCTAAGACAGTAGAACCATTCTGTACATCAGGGACATTCACTAGCCTGAACATCAGTTAAACTTCCAAGTAAATTTGAAACTATTTACTCCATTGTGATTAGTGTGGTGTACATACACAAACTGGTAGATATTACCAGAGGTATTCGAAATTACTTCTAAAGTGTGTATGGGGTACCTAAAGAAATGGACATTGAGATAACAGACAGTGATAGTAGACACACTCTGAAAGCATTACAAGAAGCAGGGCAGGCAGTCGATAAAAGGAATGAGGAAAAAGCCCTGGACATGACTGAAAATGATAAGTAATAAAAGCAATGGCCGTTGAGGCAAAAGCAAACCTTGCACAGTTGTTCAAAGAATGTTAGCATACAAGGATGAAACGTCATAGTTCAAACAATGCTTTCAGTTTTATAATTGACAAGAAATAGAGCAGTGAAGATGTGAAGAACTATAGGCCTATTAGTCTTTTTTTAGGGGTATACAGAGTTTTTAGAAAAATCGTTACTAATTGTCTAGAAAAGTTTAGACTTTTTACTGGAATAATGTCTCTTTAGAATTCAGAATTGAAGGAAATTAGTGAAGGGAACTCCATTTCATCAGAATTATTTTCTGAAGCCTTGTAAGAGGTCTTCAGAGAACTAAACTGACAGATGAAAATAGGAGCATAAATTGATTATCTGACCCTCATTTTATTTTCAGGTGATACTGGTGTGTTGCTTAAGATCCAGAAGAGCTTCAGCAAAGAATGGGGCAACTGACTGAATACATTTGACTACAGACCAGATGAAAGTAATATACAAATCTAAGAGATGTCAAAACATTTTTATCTATGCTCAGTCTACTACTTTCTAGTGTTAGTCACCTTTCATTTCATTATTTGGCACTTATTTAACTTAGTTGCTGGATGTCTCCCTTGTCACCACAGTTTTAACTTAATTTAATGAAAGAAATTTGTGTCTGTTCATGTTGTTGTTGTTGTGGTCTTCAGTCCAGAGACTGGTTTCATGCAGCTCTCCATGCTACTCTATCCTGTGCAAGATTCTTCATCTCCCAGTACCTACTGCAACCTACATCCTTCTGAATCTCTGTTTAGTGTATTCATCTCTTGGTCTCCCCCTACAATTTTTACCCTCCACACTGCCATCCAATACTAAATTGGTGATCCCTTGATGTCTCAGAATATGCCCTACCAACTGATCCCTTCTTCTAGTGTCTGTTCATAATAGGAACTTTATTTATGTGTTAACATATTTTAATTGTTAATGTACTGTGGTTTCTGAGAAGTGAATTGGAGATTGGTATGGCCTCAGTTTCCTCTTTTGTATGCTAGCACACTAATCATCATGCTGTAAGAGCTGGTCCTTATTTGCGCTTAACTGATGAGAAGTTGGCACAGAGGTAATCAGAACTGATTTTAGATAAACTGGGTAAACTCTAAACCATAAAATAAATTGTTCACAACAAATCCAGTATAGCAGCAAAAGCTTTGCAGTTCATAACAGCTGAATCACTGCTCCTAGGTGAGTGAAGTTCGTTGTGTTACATATTACTCCAGAATCTGTGTAACCCTATGTTTGTCTTTCTGTCAAATGATGCTCATGAACGATTCTTAGATAATTAAGCACAGACATTTATTGAGAAATGAGGTAAATGAACAGCTTGGGAAGTAATATGGATATAAAGCAGATTAAGTAATTTACTGAGGTATACAAAGAAATTTCAGACACTAGAGTACGAATTAATGTTTTAGAGCAAAGTGTGGCAACATCAGTGATCAGAGTGAAATCTGACGAAGATATTGATTATTTTAATCTGTATCCTAAACTCAGGGTCTTAGTTCCAGCAGTTACCATTAGCTTTTTGAGTTGTGTGTTTCATAGTAACATGCTGTGTATCTGGTGGATGTATAATAGTGAAAATAAAAGGTGGGATTCTTAGCCAGAAAGTCACCATGAGTTCATATGACAAAAATATCAATGTACCTAAACCAAACCAGAGGCTGAAGGCTTATGAATCTCAGGAAAGCCCCCTCCAAGTGACCCACGAAAAGGTTGGCATAGGAAGCAGCCATCCTGTTACCCATGGTCATACCCCTGATCTATTGATATGTCAACCTGTCAGTGAATCAGCTTTAAACCATTTATTAATATTAGAGAAAATTTGATTAGCAGCCATTTCTAAATCTGTATTTGACTTGCTTTTTATTGCAATGTTTGTATCATCTGCAAACAAAAGAAACTTAACATCTGGAAATGTAACAGATGAGAGGTCATTAACGTATACAAGAAAAAGCAACAGACCCAAGGTGGAACCTTGAGAAATGCCACATGTAATTAATGCCCAATGACATGAAGAAAGATTGCTTACTCCACAGGTATTTCACAACAACAACCTTTGTTTCCTGTTAATTAGGTAAGACTCAAACCATTTCACAGCAGTTCTTGTGACACCATAATACTCTAGTTTAATTAAGAGAATGCTGTGATTCACATAATCAAAGGCTTTTGACAGCTCATAGAATAGGCCAGTAGTCTCTAATTTGTTATCTAATGAATTAAATACATTGTCACTATATACGTAAACAGCCTTCTCTACATCTGTGACTTGGACAATGTATTATTTGTAGTCACACACTTAAGAAGACACTTGAACACAACCTTTTCAAATAGTTTTAAAAAAATCTGGCAAATGTGAAATTGGTCAATAGTTTGATGGTGTCACTTCATCCCCTTCTTGTAAAGAGGTTTAACTTCAGCATATTTTAGCCTGTCTGGAAATGTTCTTCTGATAAGAGATTGATTACACAAATAACTTAAGACAGAACTCAAGTCTCATAAGCACTCTTTGAGTAACTTCATTGATATGTTATCATAACCACTAGAATTCTTTGATTTTAAGGATTTTAAGGATTTTATGATGGGTGCCACTTCCTTGGGAGGAATGAGTGCTGTTTCCATTTTACTTGAGTTATTTGTAAAGACTGGTCTCAGGTATTCCATTGCACTGTTTGCTGAACCTAGTAATTCCAACCTGTCAGTAAAAGAAATATAGTACTTATTTTACTGGAGTTATTTGTAAAGACTGGTCTCAGATATTCCATTTCAATGTTTACTGAACCCAGTAATTCCAAGCTGTTAGTAAAAGAAATATAGTACTTGTTTCAGTGATTTGCAACACTACATGTACCTTTTTGAAAGACATCATCTTTCCGCCAGTGACTGTTATAAGTTTTTATTCCACTATTGCAATTTCGGCCTTAGGCCATTATCAAGTGATATTATGGCTTTAAGCCATGTCAACATAATGTAAGCTGACACATTTGTACATTAAGTACAAACTTATAACAGTCACTGGCGGAAAGATGATGTCCTTCAAAAAAATTTTTATGACTGTGAATCCCAGCTACAACAAATTTACTACCTCTACTTGTTACCAGTGTCTCATTTATTTTTAGAACTATCTGTTTCTTTTCCTTTTTGGCCCCACCTGTCTCTGTCTTCATTATATCCCACATAGATTTTATTTTGTTGCCTGATGTAATTATCTTTTTCTCATAATAAATCTGCTTAGATTTTTGGATTACTTGCTTCAATATATTGCAGTATTATATGTAATGCATTACAATGTGAACATCAGAGGTTTTCCTAGATAGTAGATACAGCCTCCTTTTTGTCCCACACGCTACCTTTATTCTTTGCGTAATCAATGGTTTATTTTTAGACTTCTATTTGATCTGCATTACGTTTAGGAGAAAACAATTTTCAGAAGTGGAAGTAAGTTTATTAATAAATGCTTTGTATTTTCTATTTGAGTCAGAATTATTGTAAACATCTATCATGTGTTTGGACAATCTCCAAAAATTCTAAGTTTTGGCTGGTTTATTAGCCTCCTGTAGTCAGATTTAATAGATTTTATATTCTGACAAGTTTCAACATATAACATAAGAAGCTGCATGTCATGATCATCCCTCTGCTTCTGACACCTAGACTTCATTGCCTAGTTCTCAACAGACATCCAGCATGTGGACAAGAGGGAAACATGATAGCAGACTACATAACCCACATCTATTCCATCAGTACTTTAATCAACTACTAGGACCAGGCAAATGCAAGAGGACAAGAGGGTCATTTGTGTGAATCCTTAGATGATCCCAAGACAGGGCTACAGCTTGAGCTAATAAGGATACTCAACTCTTGTTGAACTATGATGTGTTAAATCACAGGGGAGATCACTCCCACTGATTCTGTTGCCATTTAGGAAACTGATATTTGATAGCCTTCATAATCTGTCATACCCCACTGTTTACTGCACCTCATGTCTCCTACAGAACATTTTGTTGGCTGAGCACTGAAGTAGACTGCATGAAATGGACACAAGCCTGCATTCTTTGCCAGCTTAGTGAGAATGGATGACACTCATACCTACCAAAAGGCACTTTCAGTGTACCAGAAGGACATTTCCAACATGTACAACTGGACTTGGTCAGCCTTTACCTGAGTCCAAAGCTTACAAATACATTCTATCAGCCATTGACCGCATGTCCCATTGGGTGAAAGCAATCTCTTTACAAGACATAACAGCATAATCAGTGACATGAGCTTTCACAAACACTTGGATTTCCCATTTCAGTTGCCCCTTATCTATCACAACTGACCAATACAAATGAGGTCATCACTAATGGAAATGCTGTACAGTGTATGCTCACACTACCAGCCCACTTTCTTTCACCTTCCTCACCTCTGACACCTGCAGAACTACCTTCATTACTACAGAATGTCCAATGCTACATTAGCAACATTATCATACCCCCACCTCATGCTCAGGGTTTACAAGCAATTTTCATCCACAAGAGGCTAAGCGAGTGCTCCCATGTCATGTTTTAAGATGATACAGCATCCACACAATAGTCCATACAAAGCACTCTGATGGGGGAATGAACATTTTTGCCTCTTGTGGAGGAAAAATCTACAACAGGGTTGGTCCACTGACTCAGACTTGCTTAGGTGCTCACAGTACAGAAGAATGACAATCTCTCCCTTCCTCTGTTCCCCACGTCCCCCATCTCCAGTCCTCCCAACGTGGGCCTTTACACTGATATATCAGCTTTGATGTTAGGACGGCACATCCACATGCCTCAAAAATTGCCAATGATGAACCTCGTCACTCCTGCTATGGCAGACCTCTCCATCCCATTATTCTATGAGACTTCCACCTCCCTTTTCTATGCAGTGCTCTGGGATGGGGGGAGGGGGAGGTGTCTCTACAGTAGCACTGTTCATCAGAATAGACTCAACCTAACATACAGACTTCAGCAACTAGAAACATTTTTGATATGTAACCTAAAGTCATCATCATTGTTCCAGCAGTTCTCATGGCTTCTTGAGTTGAGAGTTTTGTGATAACATGTTCTGTACCTGATTGATGTATAATATTGATAATAAAGTGTGGAATTCTTTGCCAGAGTGTCAGTACTACATTCTACCCACCTCCAGCTACCAAAGATTACAACAAAAGTAAAGATTCAGATGAAGCTACAATCTTAGGTTCCACTCTTGCAATGTTGGAGGAATGTGTTGATGTTTCAGTTGAATGAAACACTCAGCAAATGATTGAGTTATTTATTAATGCACCTTTTTTGTTGATACTGTCTGTAAACAATGTGTTTGAGAGAAAAAATTTAAATTTAGTTCACAGTTACAGCTGGATTGATAGGGTAAGTATAGAACTGAATTTTTTGGACAATGTAGAAGTAAGTGCAATGAATTTGGTAACTAATTAGTATTTAATGTCAATTGATCTGAAATGCATAAAATTTTGTGATCCTAACTTAGTATTGGTGTTGAAGGATAAGATTACTTAGTTGATCACTGTACTCCTTCATGATTTATTTTCTGTACAACAATCCTTCACTTCTACAATCCTATGTACTTTAAAAGCATTTTCTTCTACTATCTTTAGCTATGACCTTGAGTTCATTTACAAAAGAGATATGGTTTCAGTAATTAAGTAACACAAAGTACATATAATGGAAATGTAAAAGAGAATGTTTTCCTAAAGTATAATACTATACTAGTAAACATTTAAAAAAAAAGAATAGTTGGTATTATTTGACTATACACTGCATTATGATTTTGGTACAAGAATCTTAGCAGTAGCAGAGGTGAAAGTTAAGCAAGGCCTCACTGGATGAAGAACATGATTTATTATTTGCTAAAATCAATGCTGTAATAAAAGGTAAATATGTGAATACATAGCAGCAAAGTTAGCATCAGTTTGGTAACCAAATATACATTTTTTTATAAAGACTAAATGAATGGTATTTATATTACTAATGGACTAATTAGGTGCATGGTAATCCAGTTCAAGTTGCAAGTCGCCTATCTAACAGCTTCCAGAAGCAACAAAAATTTAACTGTCAGTATTTTATGTAATTATTGATTGAATTTAAAAAAGTTTCATAATCTGCTCATTAAGAGTTTAATCTTATGTTACAGGTTTAACACAATAAGACAAGTATTTAAGTTCGAAACTGTATCTATGTTGTGAGGTAGCATAACTCAAGGTATGCAAATACCAGGACTACACTCATCCAGTATTTGAGAATTAGAGCACTTAGCAACTTCCAACATAATCTCCAACATAATCTCAAGCCTTTCTAAACTTTTTCTCGCCTACATGCTTATTGTCTAATATTTGACACATTAACTCCATTTGTAAAGTGATAAGAAGTTTGAAATTGTAGGAGAGATAAAAGTAAGAATAATTTTTAAACAAAATGGAAGGAAAATGCACCAAGGAAGGAGGATCAACACCTGGTTTGAGGAAAGGGAGATAAATACTGGTATACATGGTCCTGTCACTTTAATGTGACCACCACCTATGTTTGATCTCATTGTGCAATAACCACTCATAGATGGCAGGCAGTAACAGTAGCAATGGAGAATATGTGAAGTATGTCAAGAGAACACAGAAAACAATGCAACTGTTGTTATATTATGGAAACAGAGCAATTTATCTGGCATCCAAAAGAGCATGATCACAGCATTTTGGGACAAGGATGGAAGCATTTCTGAAATGACTAACTCTGTAAACTGTTCACATGCTACTGTGGTTAAAGTACACAATGCATGGCAAAACGGTGCTGTCCAGATCCAGCACCAAGGCAACTGTGGTGCCCCACAAGCCATAGATGACAAGGATGAACGATGGGTGCAGCGATGGGTATGGGTGAGTAGACATGCACATGTTATGCAACTGACCACTCAAATGAACCAAGGGGCTACCAACCATGTCTCCTCAATGACTGTTCAGCAGATGTTGCTGAATATGGGTCTCTAATTCAAGCACCCATGCTGACTGCTGTTCATTGGCAATGAAGGCTGCAATTTGCATGCCTATACTATAACTAGATCTCCTCTGAGGAACGACAGATGAATCGCAATTTATGCTCCATAGAAAGACAAATGTCTGAAGAAAAATACTCTGCAACGATCTTCAGATGCGTCCAGGCCAGAGGACAGAACATTTTGGTATGGTATGGAAATGTTATCATGGCATTCTATTTGCAATTTCATCACTCTGGAAGGAAGAATGGATCAACATAACTATGCATCTATCCTTGATGCTGTGTCCACCGCTACATGCAGTTTGTTTTTTCCTCAGCATGATGGCATCTGCCAGCAGGACAATGCAACAGGTCACATGACTCACTGTGTACGTGCATGGTTTGAAGAGCACCAGGAAGCATTTACTGTACTCCCCTGGCCACCAAATTCCTTGGACTACAACCACATGAGAATCTGTCAGACCACCTCAATTGGGCTGTCCACAGTGACAAATGTGGCACAGCTGGCCACAACACTGGAGTCAGAGTGGCTCCACATTCAGATCAATACTGTGCAGAACCTCAATGAAAATTACTGACTCTCTCCCTGCATGTCAGTACTGCAAAATGTGGTTATTCAGACACTAATATGACAGGATGGTGTACGCAGAGGCACCATCACTATGAAAAGGGAGTGCAATACATCATTAAATACGTGAAATAATTCTGAGGGAAGAGATGCCATTGATGGTTTCTGCAAAGATGGAATACTTAATGTTTTCAGGATTACTCCAACTTTGTACAGAAGAATTTTGCCTGAGTTGTAGTAGGTTTCTGAGTATAATAATTACAAAATTACTGAAAATGAAAGAAAGTGTCAGTTTGTTTGGCTTGAATACAGAAAGCTTGGGAAGCAACAGTCACAATATTCAAACTGTATGACTACTAAGTGCTCCTCAAAATGTAACATTACCTGTATGGTTACAGAGATGAAAAGGGAGAAATTATTTTAGGTGGTTACGGCAAGCAGAATCTAATGTTATCACAAACGCTGCATATTTTTGAACAGATATATCTTATAAATGGGTTTTTGGAGGGCATTATGTGCTGTAGTTGCCTTGTGAGGAAAATACATGGAGAAGAAATAACACTAAATGCAAAATATAATTGAAATAAAATAACTACTTTGCAGTAAATGTTAAGTTTGAATGTAATTTATGTTTAAAAAATGTTTTGTGCACATATAGAACCACTATACTGAATTATAGTTGAAACCTAGTAGCTTGTGTATGGTTGTATTACAGATAACAGCGAGATATCTAATGAAGGAAAGCATGAATCATAATGATATATTCTAAAATGAAAATATTAACTTTATAAAGCAGCAGTATAAATAAAAATTGTTTAAGAAAGATTTGACTGTAATTGTGAATTGGTTTACTTATTTGCAGAAGTTAACACATGACTAAAGTATAGCAACTAAACCTGTCACAAGATCATTTATTTAAGTAGGGGGATATGTGGTCTCACATATCACTCTGGTAGAATGATGTGTAATCCTATGTTTGCCTTTCTGATGAAAGACTCTCACAAATGATGAAAATATAAAATAAATTATTATAAAAGAGAGCATAACTACTTTGTGAATTTATTATTTATTTCATGTAGCACACTGTATCAAGGGACAATGCATGTTGTCAATGTGGGAAGGTGATTGCATTAATTTTATGGGAGAAAATACCTGTGTGGACATGATATTGACACTGAGTCTCTGTTGGAGGATTTTGTCATAACTGAACCAAATGCTGAAATGGAGCAATGACTGTATATACATTGAAAGACAAACGAATACTGTATTGTAATTAATATTCCAGTCTGTCATTTGGAACTGTCAATTCACATTTTGAACTCTGAGTTTGTCAATAATATTCACAATTCCATTATGACGATGAAAATATTTCTTATGAGAACAATATTTCATTGAATTTGAGGATTACATGGAACATATATATGAGAAGTGTTGTTATAAGTATTTCATGAAAATTGCAAATTGTCTTCTATCATTGTCTTCATGCATATATTGCAGAATCAAGTGAAGAAGACTGAGCTAGCCATGGTCTATGAAGCAAATGTCACATACCAGAATGATACTTTAGTAGTCACTGCTTGAAACAAATGTAAACTTTAAAGTATCAAGTGGAATTCTATAAGTCAGAAAAAAGTATGAACTATCAGTGAGCTCATATAATTATGGTATGTTTTGTACTTATCTGAAAAAAACTGAGAAGCAGATCACCTAAGAACTGAAGTAATCAACAAATTCCTATCTACTAATCAATTCTCAGATGCCTTACAACTAATATATGCGTTACTTGTTCATAAAACAGGAACCCCAACGAATTCGCAGGCTACAGGCTTATGTATATAACTCCAGTCCTGGCTAAATTCTGGTTTTCAAGGTTAAAACAGTGTGTTGTATATTGGAGTACTTACATATAAAAACTACATATCTAGTGTATATGTATTTGCACCAATGTGTGTTACACACAGAGATCTGTGCATCTTCATATCCTCCTTGACATGTTGCAGGAGTAAATCTTTGCAATGCTTAAAAATAGTCTGAAAGTGACAGGATTTAGAAGTTTGAGGATGAATAACCTGTTCTCCTCCACAGCTAAGTGGTCAGCATATTTGACTATGTGGAGAACCCTGATTCAATATCCAGTATTGTCAAGGAATTTTTCCTTCGTGGAAGGAGTGACATGGGATAATCCCAGCCTTGTGATGCCTATTGCAGATTCAGCTGATGAGTAGTGGCTACAATGTCTGAAAAACTGATAGTGACTGGGAGAGCAGTATGCTGACCTAACAACAACCTTCCATGCTGTATCCAAATTATTCAATTGGCAAAGCACGATGTAGCAGCCAGTCAGTATTATATAGGCTAGTAGCAAAGATTGTTGGATGAATTAGATGAAAACAATATGTAGCAATGAGTTGCAGACTGCCATACTTTGTTGGCACTGTTTTCTAAACTAAGTCTTGCTCAACAGTATTTTTTTATGATGAATGTGCAATATATCATGGCTGACACAGCAGGGATGTGGTTTTTGTGCCTAAGAAAAAATATGCATGAGTTGTTATGAGATGTTAATTTGGAATAGTATATCATCACAAGAGTATGCGAATGAAAATACCATATTTTTAAGGATATGTGACTGCAAAATTTTATTTGGGCACATTGTAAACGTGATTAATACCTGTGTTCAAAGATGAGGGAATCATGACACATGCAGTTACAGCAGGATAGAACTCCAGCACACTTTGCTATTCAGGTGCCACTAAGATAATCCAGCACTTGCATCTGTGTTGTCTCAGTGATATAGTCCATTTGCCTATTCATTTATTCATACATACACACATTGTTTTACTAAAATGGCATAGTGAAGGAGAGAGCCATCAGGGTTGATGGAGAAGTCCATGGTGCCTCAGTGTTGCTTGCGAGCGCGCGTGCGCGCGCACCTCCCCCCCCCCCCCCCCCCCCCCCCCCCCCCACACACACACACACACACACACACACACACACACACTTGAATTGAATATTTTACTTTTGTTTGGGGGCAATGCCCATCATTGTCCCAGAAAATAATTCCAATCCCCCAGTTCCAAACAAGATTTTGATGTGGTTTTTCCTAGGTTGTCAAAGTGAATGCTGGAGCTAGTCATCCAGCTTTCATATATCTGTAATTAGGACTCACTGTCCTTCACTCCACTACCAGCTCACCTGTTACTTGGATGAAAAAAACCAAAACTTTATAAAATAGTTCCAATCCCCTTCCCTGGTTCTGATCAAGGTTTTAGGAAGGTTCCTCTTAGTTGAAAGGCAAATGTTGGAACTGACAGTTCCCTCCCATTTATTCCCAATCTGAAAACCTCTCTGACTCATTAACATATTGCTTCATATTTGAATAAAAGAAGTGAGGCTCTATAATGTGCCAGTTCCTAAACAGCCTAGACTATCCCTTGGAGTAGAGAGTGAAAAGTGCCAAAAAGAAGTATGAAGTGGTTCTCCAAAGGGATTGGTACATTCAATAGTCAATGGCTTATTTTGTCCAGAAAAATATCAGTGTGTAATTTAGAATATCTATATAAAATGTACAAAAATATTTAGTAGTGTCCTTTTTAAGTCATCAGTGCCAGTATTTAACTATCAGATCACAATATTTTAGATACTGACTGAAAACAGAATGGGGGAGACTATGTGGACAACTATCTACTCAGTCACTAGCAAAATAACTTTCTGGTAGGCTATAAGATATGGGGACATAATGTGATCAGAATACTAACTAGCAAGCTTAATAATCAATGCAACAAAATATCAGTAATTCTCATTTTTACTGATGTGCTACTGCATGTCTTATTTAGTTTTATATTTTGGCATAAAGATCAGATCATTGATCAGATACAGGTAGCCTATAAAATGTTATTTTATCAGTTGAATTAAATTCTCTGAAACAAATCAAAAGGGAGTGTAATCAACTAAATAGAAAAATATGTTCAGGATTGCTGAATCTGCAGTTTAATGAATAATGAAAAATAAAAATGTTTGGCAGATTAAGATTCAAATCTAGATCTCCTAGTTTAATTGACCAATCATCTTTTTTGCCAACCATATCACTTTCACCTCATCCTTGCACTTCAGCCCATAGTCGCACTCAACATAATCATCTTCCTTGATGTTGGCATTAGTTTTTCAACTGTATTGTCATCTAAAGCATGGCTATTTTAGACGCAACAAGACAAAATACCTTTTTTCAAGGTATGATAACTTGTTCTTAATGTACAGATAATTCTTCTCTAAAATAATCACTTGCCAGTAAATATGGCCTCTTCTATGTAAAACAGCTTTTTTAATTATTTTATCTTATTTTATTGTATTTCTTTTGAAATTTACACTCTAGAGCATATCACTTCTTGAATTAAAATAAAATCTTTGTACACTTTGAAATGATATTTCCTACAATAGAGCCAACTAAAAATGACTTATTTAGACTCCTTGTCTTTAAAAAAAGATAGAGAATTACAAACTAGTATCCTTAACATTGTTTGTTGCAGAATTCTGGAACTTATTCTGACTGTGATAAATTTCCTAAAGACCAAATACCTTATGTCCCCAAATCATTATGGTTTCAGAAAGCATCACTCATGCAAAATTCAGCTCGCCCTTTTCTCACTTGATATACTGCAGATTCCATATTTCAAGATTTCTGATGTGAGTGGCTCAAAGACTTCTTAAGTGACATAACTCAGTATGTTATCCTTAACAGTTAACAGTATGTGTTCATCAGAGACAAGGGTAATGTCAGGAGTGCCTCAGGGAAGTGCGTTAGGACCACTGTTATTCTCTATACAAGCAAATGATGTGTCTGACAGTGTGGGCAGTAATCTGTAGTTGTTAGCTGATGATGCTGTGGTGTATGAGAATGTGTTGAAGTTGAGTGACTGTAGGAGGAAACAAGATGACTTAGACAAACGTTCTAGTTGGTTCGATGAATGGTACCTAGGTCTAAATATAGAAAATTGTAATTAATTTGGATGAGTACGAAAACAAACCTGTAATGTTTGGATACGGCATTAGTGATGTCCTGCTTGACCCAGTCACGTTGTTAAACTATATGGGTGTAATGCTGCAAAGTGATGTGAAATGGAACAAGTATTGTTAGGATTGTGGTAGGGAAGGCATACGGTAAACTTCAGTTTATTGGGAGAATTTTAGGAAAGTGTGGTTCATCCGTAAAGGAGACCACACATAGGATGCTAGTATGACCTATTTTTGAGTGCTTTTCAAATTTTTGGGATCTGCACCAGATTGGATTGAAAGAAGACATTGAAGCAATTCAAAGGCAGTCTTTGTTACTGGTAGGTTCAAACAACAAGCAAGTGTTATGGAGATGCTTTGAGATCTCAAATTGGAATCCATAGAGGGAAGACAACATTCTTTTCGAGGAGGACTATTGAGAAAACTTACAGAATGGACATTTTAAGCTGACTGCAGAGTGATTCTACTACCACCAACATACATTTCCCATAAGGACCACCAAGATAAGATATGAGAAATTATGGCCCATATGTAGGCATATACACAATCATTTTTCCTTTTCTTCTGTTTGTGAGTGGTACAGGAAAGGAAATGACTAGTAGTGGAATAAGATACTATCTGCCATGCACTGTACAGTGAGTTCAACAGGATACAGTATCATTAGTTGGCAATCAAATTTTCTGAAACTCCATCAAATTAATTACAAAAATTATTAGACATTATTGATTGAATTTATATAATGTGAAACTGCTTTTTTTTCCTGCATTATAAAATTCTGCATGCATCCTTTTATTTAGTAAGTGAGCTTACTGTGAAAAAAGGCTACAGCATTGCATTTATTTGAAACCTAATAGAAACAGAACTTTTCTTTGCAAAATGTATTATTAACAATGACTTAAAATCCATGTGAAACTTTTACTCTTTGCAGTAGCAAACCGTCGGCCCTTGTGGCCGAGCAGTTCTAGGTGCTTCAGTCTGGAACCGCGTGACTGCTACGGTCGCAGGTTCGAATCCTGCCTCGAGCATGGATGTGTGTGATATCCTTAGATTAGTTAGGTTTAAGTAGTTCTAAGTTCTAGGGGACTGATGACTTCAGCTGTTAAGTCCCATAGTGCTCAGAGCCATTTGAGCCAGTAGCAAACCATGACAACTCTGATTTCAAAATGTAATCAAAAGACACAAACTATTAGGCCATCTGATACCACCTCCAGACTTTAATGAGAGATTCAGTGGCACTAACACTTTATTCACAGTTTTATGATCAGACAACCAGATGTCATCGCTTTGGGAATAGCACCACCAGTAGAATGGATATGACCTGCCTTAACAATGTGCATCAATAGAATTAAGTTCACAGACCTGAAACAAAAGGAATCAATAGGGATGGAACCAACAGAATGCAACAATGTTACACAACAGAGGAAGAGTCTCTTGCTATTTTAAAGATCGGGGGAAAACACAGGTGGCACTGAACATTTGAGTCGGTCGTGGAGTTGCTCAAATGACATTATACGTGCCCCCCCCCCCCCCCCTTCCCCCTGCCCCTACTCCCTCTTCCACCAACCATCAAGTGTTATGGTTTAATGCAGAAAGATGTCCAAGCAGATTTTGTTTTTGATAACATTGTTTCTTTTTATAAGCCCACAAGACAAAATATTCGATACTCCATTAAAAGAGCACACTAGTCACTCTGGAGTGCTGTAGATGGCACAGAACTTGGAACACATAGTCATGTGACCCTCTTCTGCTGATTTGCTCATGGTTATGAGGTAGCATGTATCTATTTCAGTTGTATGAAAGTAGTAGAATAAGATGGGCTGGCTGGAACAATGAGACAACGGCGGAAAGTAGCTATCCTATTTGGATTTGGATGCTAGGTGTTGACTGTACAAATGGCCCAATGGTGTGTTTAAACCACAGTGTGTAGAGGGTGTAGCTCAAGCTGGAGGCCGTTCTGTGATATTTTGGGAGTATTCTTTCATGACATGACATGGGACCAACAACACAGTTTACTGTGAATGTTATACAAATGTGTGGTGTCTGTTCATCAGATGCCTAGCTAGGTAATGGATCCCCCTTCTTCAGAGTGGATGTACAAATGCATCCGACCTTCTGTGGGAATCTCAGAGTAGCGAACAGGAGTATAATGGACAGGGACTGCGGATAGGTGGCACTCAGCAGGAATGTGGATCGGCCATGAGGCATGCCAAGATAGTCCATGCACTTGTGATAAAGCTGTGTCCTAGATGGCACAGCGGTTAACACCTTTGCCAAGTAGGCAGGAGATCCTGGATTTGAATCCCAGTTGGGTACACATTTTCGCTTGTCACTGCTGATTCCCCATAAAGTCCTGCTGCAGCCGACAGCAGTGATCCCCTTCAATTTACATTACTGTGAATGTTCATTTCAACATTTTCGGTGACCAAAGATTGCTCTTTCTTTTGCATCTTCATGTTGAGTATAGAATGACCACTCCCATCTTCCGTGATGACGACATCTATGTCTACAGGGCTGCAATCATACGTTCCTCATTTAACAAACAATCAGATACTCCACTGCACGTCAAATGGTCTGTTAAATCACCCAATCTTAATCATATAGTAAATGTGTAGGACTATTGGAACAGCTGGTGAAATGTACGAGGGACAGTCAAATGAAAACCGAACACCCACCACAACAAGACAATGAAATGGTTCCATTCAAAAGTAATCATCATATGTATTAAGACTTTATCCCACTGGGAGACGTGATGATCAATTCCAGTTTTGTAGAACACAGTCACCCACTGACGGATCCTCAATAGTGCCTATCCTCGCACCTCCTTGTCTGACAAACACCATGCTTGTTTTTCTTCAGGTCGGCAACAGTGTGAGAGTCACACAGTGAAAGATCAAAGCTGTACACAGGATACTACACTGCTTCACAACCAAATCACTGTGGCGTAGCCTTCATCTGATTGCCAGTCTGGGGGCAGGCATTATCATGCAATGGGATGGTTCCATCTGACAGAATTCCTCAGCAGTTTGAATTTATGGCATGTCGCAATTCATGCAAAATGTCTTCTTAGCACTAAACAGTGATTGTGGTTTACATGGACATCCGTTTCATCAGCTGAGAAAATGCAAGAGTGGGTGTGGTTCTGGATTTGGCAGTGCCTGACCACATTCTACAAAACAGGAATTGATCATCCCATCTTCCAGTGAGATAGATGTCTTAACATATGTGGTGATTACCTTTGAATGGAGACATTCCATGGTCCCTTAGTGGCGGATGTTCGGTTTTCGTTTGACTGGTCCTAATAGCTACCAACAAGCTTGCAATATGCTGGATGTATGGAATAAAATCATCCATGAGCGTCTCCAGATGGATATGACATACCTGAATAAATTTGTGGACTCCCTTCTTTGTCAACTGAGGGAGTTATAAAGACTAGAGGCGATATTACGCCGTGTTGGAATGAGGTCTCATGGGAATGACTAATGTTTTGCCCACTGTGGTTAGGTAACAATTATGAAGAAGCACACGTTTCTGATATATATGGGAACTGGTTATACGTCCTAATCTCCTTGTGTCCCCTATCTCTGTCCATCTTCCAGTACGCCTTTCTTTGTCCATCTCCTCTGCTTCCCCCTCTCTCTGTCTATCATCTCCCTCCCCCCCTCTCTCTGTCTCCGCCTCCTCCTGCACCCTCTCTACCCTCTTTCCTCATTCCCGTTTTCTATGGCCATTTCCTCTCACCCTTCTGTCTATCTCCTCTTCCCCACTCTCTCTGGCCTTGAGCCTTATTTTGCACCTGTACTGCAAATTCCGATTCTTAGTAGTGTTTTAATCGTAGCCCAAAATGCCATAAATACAACCTTCCTGTTTGCTAATAATGTTTAATATTTATTACACTTACGTTTAAAAATTTGACGTAAATTTGGAGGGGACATTTTGAGATATTCGGTAACAATGTATTCCCTTTATATAATACACACAGACGCACCCACCCACAGCCACACCCACTCTTGCATTTTCTCAGGTGATTGAAACCGATGTCTGTGCAAACCACAATCAGTGTGTAGCGCTAAGAAGGCACTTTGCATGAATTGCGACGTGCCATAAATTCAAACTGCTGAGGAATTCTGTCAGACGGAATCATCCCATTGCATGATAATGCCTGCCCCCACACTGGAAATCAGATGGTTGGGAAGCACTGTACCATCCTGTGTACAGCTTGGATCATTCACTGTGTGACTCTCATATTGTTGCTGGCCTGAAGAAAACCATGAATGGTGTCTGTCGGACAAGGAGGTGCAAAAACAGGTTCTGTTGTGGATCTGTCAGTGGGTAACTGTGTTCTAACAAAACTGGAATTGATCATCACGTCTCCCAGTGGGTTAAAGTCTCAATACACATGATGATTACTTTTGAATTGAACCATTCTACTGTCTTGTTGAGGCAGGTGTTCAGTTTCCATTTGACTGCCCGTTGTACATTTCACCAGCTGTCCCAAACAGTCCCACACATTTACTACATGATTAAGATTAGTGATTTAACAGGCCATTTGATGTGCAATGGAGTATCAGAGTGTTCGTCGAACCATGGACATATGATTGCAGCCCGATATATGAGTGAGTCAGGAGGAAAGGCACATGTTTTGATGGGTCACAGTATTAGTGATTCTGAAAAAAAACTTCATAGGGACTTATGCCCTATTCCGAATGGTTTCCGAGATAGAACACATTTAATACCTTATCATTTTTGTACGTTTTTCTTGAATAACTTGAAAACCGCGCTCTCCAGGGAAAACGTGTCGCAGTACAGAATTAAACTACATTAAATTTCTTACAAAAAAGGTCCTATTCTTTTTTTTCTCTAGAACTAATGGTTTGCGCGAAGAGAACGCGAGAACATTGAAAAACTGGCTCGATGCGCTTGTGCTGTAGCTTACGTAGTTTTTGCAGGCCAATTTGAGGTTGTGTTCCGACTTGATAGACCACAAGTGTCCCGTATCAAACTGTTCCTTTCAACTTGCTAACTCAATATGCTACCTCAGATTGGCCTACAAAAACTACGTAAGCTACAGCGCATGCGTGTCGAGCGAGTTTTCAACATTCTCCGGCTCTCTTCGCCAAACCATTAGTTCTAGAGAGAAAAAAAAAAGAATAGGACCTTTTTTGTAGGAAATTTAATGTAGTTTAATTTTTTACTGTGACACGTTGTCGCTGGAGAGTGCGTTTTGCGAGTTATTCAATAAAAACTTACAAAAGTGATATTAAATGTGTTCTATCTCGGAAACCATTCGGAATAGGGCATACGTCCATATGAAGCTTTTTGTTCAGAATCACTAATACTATCACCCCCAAAAAAGCATGTGCCTTTCCTCCTGACTCATCCTGTGTATATATCTGTGTGTGTGTGTGTGTGTGTGTGTGTTTTAAAAGCTGTCAGTCAAGAACTTTTGGTGACACATGATTTTGAACAAACGGATATTTACCATGTTTTACAGAGTATAAGACACACCTTAACTTTCAATCAATTTTTTAAATAGTTAACGTTTTTACCATTTTTATTATCAGGCTGCAAAGCCATGCTAAAAAAGTTCTTCGTTTATAAAACCGAACTGGCCTTTAAAATCCCTGAAAATCATCATCTGAACTTTCTTCTTCTCCTTCTTCTTCTTCTTCTTCCTCTTAGTCACCATTGTTGTCCTCTTCATAAACAGGTATAAGATGGTATTCAGTGCCACCGAGAGTGTTACATATGCCGCACTTCTTGAAAGATTTAACAATCTCTTCTCTCACTCTAGACCACAACTGATTAGAGATTAGATTAGTTTTTCGTTCCATGGATCCGTGCTGAGGAGACCATCGTGGATGTGGAACATGTCAATTTTTTTTAAGCTGAAATAACAATACTAATAGTATGAACATATACAATACATCATTTGTTTCTATTAAAAAATTCGTCAATGGAGTAGAAGGAGTTGGTCACTAGTAAGTCTTTCTGGCTCCTTTTAAACTGATCTTTATTTGTAACTAAATTTTTTTGTTTGCTGGCAAATGATTGAAGATGAGTGTTCCTGAGTAGTGGACCCCTTTTTGAACTACAGTAAGTGCTTTTAAGTCCTCGTGCAGATCATTTTTGTTCCTGGTATTGTATGGGTGAAATGTTGGAAAAAGAGATATAGTATTTAGGACAAATTTCATTAAGGAGTAAATATACTGAGAGGCAGTAGTTAATATACCCAGTGTTTTGAAGAGGTTTTAACAGGACGTCCGTGAATTTACTCCACAAATAATACGTATTACATGCTTTTGGACTCTGAAAACTTTTGTTTGACTTGAAGAGTTACCCGAAAATATTATACCATATGACATTATGGAATGAAAGTAGGCAAAGTATGCAAGATTTTTCATTTTTATGTCACCTATGTCTCTAATTGCTAATACAGATTTGTTAAGGCGTTTCTGCAGTTCTGTGGTGTGCTCCTCCCAACTGAATTTATTATCAAGTTGTAATCCTAGGAATTTAAGACTGTCAATCTCTTCTATCTGCGCTTCTTCATACTTTATGCATATGCTGGGTGGAAACCTCTTACAGGTTCTGAATTGCATATAGTGAGTCTTTTCGAAGTTTAATGTCAGTGAGTTGGCTTTAAACCATTTATTAATATCCATGAAAATATCATTAGCAGAGCTTTCTAGAACTACATTCGACATACTATTTATTGCAATACTTCTGTCAGCTGTAAACAAAATGAACTCTGGCTCTGGCAGTGTAACTGATGAGAGATCATTAACGTACACAAGAAAAAGCAATGGCCCTAAGATGGATTCTTGTGGGACACCACATGTAATTTCTTCCCATTCTGAGGATGACTGATGACTTAATTCACTAGTCCCTTGCACTGACACCCTTTGTTTCCTGTTAGCGAGGTATGACTTGAACCATATTGCAGCACTGCCCGTGACACCATAGAATTCTAATTTATTTAAAAGGATGTTGTGGTTCACACAATTTCCAATCACAATTGTCAAAAGATTTTTCTAAATCTACAAATGCTGGAAATAGTGGTTAGCCTTTCGTTAACCTATCTCCTAAGATAAGTCGAAGAGTCACTTTTGCTTAGTTTGTTCCTACATTGCAAAATTACAAAAATACACTTATTTAAAATGGCAGCTAAAAAAGTACCTGTTATGCAATACATTCTATACATTGAAGGATTACTTAGATATGAAATGGTGCAGTACCACTCGACATTGAAAATAGCTACAAAATTTTTCGTTATTCTTGTCAGTACAACATATTTTTTTATAATAATAACTCAATTTCAATTAATACAGTGAAGCCGGTTACCAGTGTGGGAAAGAATAACAATTTATTTATTTAACTGATCACATTTGCACTCCCACAAAATAAAATAAATCCCTACATCCAGTTTGGTGAGATCTGTGAAATGAATGAATGTATGGTCGTCTGCTAACTGCAGGTAGTGAATGTGAATATATGATCATCTTTGAAGTGATCCTTTGGCCACCTTTGGTGGAACCAAAGATATGAAATTTACCGGAGCTTTGAGCGCCTGAAATGTGGCTGACCAATACGGTAGCAAGGTGCTCCACCACTTCGGCAGAGGTGCGAGAGGACCTGAAGAACGGCCATGTTTCAGCACTCTGCCGCTGGATCTAGTGTTGGTCAGATCTGTCTTAGGTGTGCTCCGTAAGGACAAAAGAGTGGAGACATGGTATGCATGTGAAATACTTAAGAGTAGTTTAGAATAATAATTTCTCTATTTCAGGAACTTTTGTGTGGAGAATTAAATGTCAGGCAGGTAATATTAAGGGGATCGTAGTAATCTTTGGAAGTGACCAACGGTCACAATGAAACCATGTGTAGCAATAAGTTGAAATACTTCCGAGTGCTTAAGTTAAGCTGAATTACTAGCGTGTGTACTATAAGTTGGAAATATTTAAGAAACGGCGTGTGCAGGACTTGAAATTAGAGAAGAGTACTTCCACATGGTGAGTACTGTGTGAGTCTCAATCTGTGTATGAGACAAAGGATAAAGAGAAGTACTCGTCCATGGTATCAGTTGAGGACTCACGTGTGTGATGAATATGTTCTTAATATTACTTTGCGTGTTATGTTTCCGTGTGACACTTGATTCAAACTATAATACTCAGAGAGAAGCAAGGTGAGTCAGCCGTCTATCCAGCAACGCCACTTGGCATGCATTGCACAGGAAGACGTGCATATATCCTCCAGAGTTCGTAGTAGGAAAGAAAAGTTACGAAGTGGGGCAGTGTCGTGTGAAACTGGGATGAATACGAATTGAAGTGGGCAAGCTGAAAGTGATAATGTTGTGACTATTCCTTGTGTTGTATTCCATGTTGCAGTGTGGTGTATGTCATGTAATTTAAGTATGTGTGGTTTGCATGGGACAGTAGCAAGGTAGTTTCATAGGTAATGGGTTATGCATGTTCCTTTTGTACTGCTCGGTCTGGAGGAAAGTTTTGTGATGATGGGTGTGAGAGTCGAAGTGTGAGATATAGCAAAAGATCCACCATCCTATCCAGAAAGTGCACTGTAGCATTAAATAATTATGAGACCATAAGATAGAGAATCACCAATGTAAAGCCATGCCACTGGGCGGAATTTCTCATGTGTTATTGTTGTAGGTTATAGAATTTGTGTGATTTGGTTATAGAATTTATTGGAATAAATAAGATAGTGAAAAGAAAAAGATTTGTGGCCTTTTCCTTCGAATTGTATGTTGTCATGATATCCAGAATTTATAATGTGTGCGCCATTCATATTCAGTGCGATGGCCACGTGTTGATCAAAGCCGTTAAATGAGAAAGAAAATGTGGTATTGCCAGTGCGTAGTGAACAGTCAGAGTTGTGTAAATTACTAACAGTCAGATGTGCGTTATCCGTTGCGTAATATTCAAACGGGAGAATAATATGTAACTTAATTGTGAGTACTAGAGCTCATGTTACTTGATAAATAAGAATGAATCCACTCGCTTGGCAGACCACTCATCTTGCAGGCCTGACTGCTTGATGCCACAGTATGAGCAAGGCATGTGGGTGCCTCTCATAATTCGACCCTGCCAGGATTTTGCTTTTAGGGTTTGCTGTTAAGATTTTTTTTGATGGAATATATTGTGATAGCGCTAAGAAGTAAAATTTTTTTGTTTGCAATTTCTTTCTGGAGTGGTGAGGATCTTTTATTTTTTTTTATATAATTAATTGCTATATCGTCCAAGGCTGGAAGATCGTTGTATAATTTTTTTTTTTTGCTTAATGTCCATAGTATCTAGGTCGCAGTCGAAAAGTGTAGTCACCATGGAAAATAGTGATTCTGGGGTGAACGTAGCAGTGCAGCAGGAAGTAGGTGTCGACCTTTGGTTAATGAGCGAGAACGGCAAAGACTCGGATGGGGCTGAATTGGTCAGCGTACCGCGGCTAGGTGATACTTTAAACAGCGGGCTTTGTCCACAATCGGGGGCTTTTCCCGACGACACGGGCAAGCCAGGACTAGGTCAGGTATGCAGTGAAAGTGTAGCTACCCTTAGCAAAGCTACTGCTTCTCAGGCGAACGAGGTGAGCGCGTCGGAGGTAGCAAATGATAATGTGCTACTGCAGTTTTTACAGAGGATGGATAGATATAATAAGGAGAGAGATAGGGAGATTAAGGAAATATTGGAAGCGATGGATAAAGATAATAAGGAAAGACTGGAAGTGATGGATAAAGATAGTAAGGAAAGTATGGAGGCATTGGATAAGGGAAATAAAGAGGCAATGAGGAAGCTACACTCAGTTATCGATGAGCGTCTGCCCACAGTTAATAATCGGTTAGATGAGGGGAAGAAGAATCTGGGTGCGTTGAAGCAAGTATGTGACGCTGTTAAAGAAAAAGCCAATAATTTGGAGGTACGAATAATTGCAATAGAGAGTGATATTACAGAACGTAGGGACGTGTTGGCAGATGAGTGAATCAAAGAGGTAGTGGTGGACTTACTTGCAGATAAACAAGGGGCATTAGACAGCGTGGAAGCTCAAGTCACCTGGCAAGAAGTGGCGCTAAATAAACACAGGGATGAAGTTGCGGAGGTAGTGGTCAGAAAGAATAAGATTAGTGCAGATGTAGAAAAGATCAGTATAAGAGGCGAGACAGGTTCTGACAGTACGCAGAGAGAGGTTTATGCCGACCAGGAGGAGATACAATCACTATTACAGTTTAAAGAGGCACAATTAGAAATAAATAGGAAACATAGGGAAGAACAGTGGCAAAGGTGACACACCACCAGGTAGATTGCAGATGGAGAGTGAGATAAATTCAAAAAAGGAAAATAGGCAGAAAGAGGAAGATGAATTCAGAGAGTCAGAAGAACGGTTGTGTCGGATAAAACAGGTGGCAAACCCAACTGGGTATAGTCCAAGGCTGTCTCAATTTCAAGATTCATTACCTTCATCGTGGGGACCGCTCCTCAAAATGAAGTTTGTATGTAATCATTTGAGGGACAAGGCTAGAGGGAAAATGCAGGAAGTTATTAAAGACTGTAGTAGCTACAAGATATTTTGTGACAAGTTTTTAAATGAATTCTGGTCGAAAAGTATGCAGGACCAGGTTAAGCAAAGCATATTGGTGATGCCAAATTGTAATAAAGGTGGTATAAAAGATCCAGTGGCGTGCTATCAGGAAATTCTGAGACGGAATAGGTATTTGGAGGTGTTATACGAACCTGGGGAGCTCATTAGGACCTGTATAACGAAGTTGCCAGTGAAACTGAGCAGAGATATAGCGATAGCAGGCAGAGGCTTAGACGATTCTTCGTCATTTCAGCACTTGTTACAGGAACTTGGTAATGAGAGCAACATCGTAAACGGAGATACGACTCATAGGTCAGACAGAGTCGAGGATAGGAACAGCAGAAACTATCAGAATGACTGGAGAGCATGGAATTCTGGCATTTCTTTCTTTTCGTAATAGATTGATGGATCCAACATATCAACATATCAGCACTTAGCATGTTGCCTTAAAACACTGAAAATAGTCTATGTAGCAGACATATTCTACTGATATGTAGGAGTGCAAATACCATACTTCTGATCACAGAATAAAACACCAGTAATGGAATCTATTAGGCTGTTCTCTCAGAGCAAAATTTACAAATTTTGATTTGGAACAGTAAAGTAAAAGGACTGTTTCCTAAAAAAAAACAGTTGCTAAAAATGTTATGTAATAATGCCAATGAGTCCAGTTTAATTAGTGCGATTTGACTATTGCAGGTACTTAACACGTAATGTGGCTGTCCCATTTCTCCCAGCTTGTATATTCTCTGCGCACATTTAATTTTCATGTAAGCACAGATTCCTAAATAGCAAATTCTTTACTGTGTACAGTCGACCATTCAGAGTGAGGCGGATTGTCCATGAAAATGCTGTACTGATTGAGACGATCAAGGGAAAACAATCGCGTGGGCTTCATCACATTTCTAACATCAAATTATGGAAAAGTTAAGGATAGATCGAAAGTAGGCAAGTCATGGTAGATAGTCAGTGTATTTATTTGTGGTGTGTAACGTTGTGCAAGGTCAAATCGAACATAAGAATTTTCAGGCGGGATGTCAGGAAGTATGACGGAATAGACTGGTCGAATGAGTCATGAACAGGAGTCGACAGAGTGGTGTATGTACGTATTTTTTGTCATATGAATAAGGATCAAGCAGAAACGACGTGATGATTAATGAGTGGATAAAGATGATAGATAGAGAGAGAAGTGACGTGATAAATAGTAGTGGATGAAGGTGATATTTAAGGAGAGAAGCGATGTGAAGCAGTGTGATTAATAAAGAGAGATTCGACGTGATGAAACAGTGGTAAATAAAGGTGAGTAGAATTGAATAATGTGGAGATGTCTTAGATGTATGTTACAGAGAGGCCTGTGTATGCTGCAATCTAGATTGATGCGAATGGCGAAGGAAGACCAGGAAACGATGGAGTAATGGACGGACGGAGAGCCGAAATACGAATGGAGAGATGAGGACAACTGCACAACGTGAAGGGACATAAAGGGAGGATGAGATCCAGATGGTGAACGTTGTGGAATACTGACCTAAGTTGTAATATAAGTGTAAATCTAATTCTTACCATAACATTTGCAATATGGCAAAAATAATACTTTGCTGTTGTTGTTGAAGCCTGGTACCAGTATAACTAATCAAAACGGTACCAAGAATGTGTACAGTTATTTTGCAGGATGAATAATTTGTGTATTTTTTGTTCTTAGATGAAATGTCGCAATTCTACGTTGATATTTAGCGGGATGAATAATCGATAAAGTGAATGCAGAGGTAAGCCGATGGAGAGAGGTGCCAGAGTGAAAGGACGAATTCGGAGACTGGAATGCTATCTCTGAAACAACTTAATGTGTTATGTGGTTGAGTATAAGGGAGCAAAGGTATGGTATGTTGTCGTGAGTGTGGTGGTGTTAAGGTTAGCTGACTTCTAGACCTATTCTGTTAGTGTATTAATGGATTGAATGAGAAGGAAAATGTGATGTCAGTTGAGTGAGAGTCGTAGAGTAGTGTGATCAATGCGCACACTCCTGTAAAGGGGATGCTACCGATCCATAACTAAAACATTATTGTGCTTTATCATTTGATTTGGATGAACCTCGATGGCAGGTCAGGATATGACGTCATGTGGATGGTACATACATGTCCTAGAAATGTTGTAATATATAGTAAAAGGTAAAATATGTAAAGAGATGCTAATTTCTGTCCGTCACAAGCACAAAGGTGCATTGTATGTTGTAGATTTAGAGTCATCAGTTTCTAAAATGTTTATTGTGTTAGGATGTTAAAGTAGTTTACTATTTAACATTATGTGGTAGGTAATTGTGAGCTGTATAGATTGTTTCTTATTTTTTTGTTAGAACACCTTCAAGGGGTATTAATTTCAGTCTGTCACAAGCACAAAGGTGCGTTGTATAATGTAGTTTTAGAATCAACAGTTTCTAATATGTTCACTGTGATAGGATGTTAAAGTAGTCTACTATTTGATATTGTAATTATCAGCTTTATAGATTGTTTCTTATTCCTTTTTTTGAACACTTTCATTTTTTGTATGAGGGATGACAGGTACAATCAGTAGCACAAGTGTGGGTGGTATGTAGAAAAGGGATAAATGTTGATGTTGTATGTGTAGAAAACTAGGGTTTTATGTTTTTTAGAACAAAGATTCTTTTATTACCAATGTATCTAATAGATCATACATGTAATCAATGAGTATTTAAATACTGTAAGAATATCCTTTTGTCTGTAATGTTGCAAGATGCACGGAAGGGTCGACTGGGTGTCATAGCGCTGAGGTGCCCACGCAGAACGTGCCCGTACCTACAAAAAAATGGAGGCCAAGCTGAAGTCGCCATGGGAGATGTGACAGAGCCGCAGCGCTCCCCACTCCACTGTCGGTCAGGATACAATCCACGCGCCCGCTACAACAGGTCAATGGCCTGGGGTGACACGCAACTACCACTGGCCATTCATAAGTTCCGCCACCCTTACGACTGGAGACAGTATCCCGCAGAGGCAACAGTGGGTGGTTTTTTCTGCTAAATGGCTGGCGCGGCGGCGATGCGACGGCAGAATGAACGACGTGCGGCAGAGTCTGGCGGGCATTTTTTAACAGCGACTATTAACTAGTACTGGTCTGTGGAGCCGCGAAACAAGATGACTGCTCGTATGTCTCCATAATGTGGAAAGTGAAGGACTGGTGTTTCCACATTGTGAGTGGTGGAAAAGATTTTGTCTTTAGCAGACAGGACGATTGTATTGTTTTGTCTTGACCACTGAATGGTGGGATCCATAAACTTTTGGCAGTGACTTGTTAAGTGTGCTTTGTAAATTGCATGTGGGACGCTTGTTATACTTAAAGAGGACAGTTGTCGTATGGTGACTAATTATTGTATGAACGCAAGAAACTAAAGTGGGACATTGACATTTGCATTTGTAGTAGGAGACATTTCTTTAATTGGTGCGGGAATAAGTGCTGTTTGTTGGAACTTACGACTTTTAATTACACCATGAACTGAAAGGACAGAACCATGGGTAATAGCAGTTGTAGGGCCATTTGTGGACGACCAGATTCGTGGTGATGGTACTCTGAGAGTGACTATGACATTTGTGTTTAATGTGTTCAAAATGCCGATTTGAGTGACTGAAAGACTTTCGTCTGGGTAATCATGGGAGAGCTTTGACACTGAGACAGTCTTTCTAGGAAAACTATCAGCAACTTTTTGACCCCAAGAAAATCACAGAATGAAATGATTCTGTGTGACTCGCAAGATAGGGAATAATGTATTTGTACTTGTAATTGTGTAAATTTCTTTATATGTTTCATTCCTGAAGGGACAGCAAATGTAATTCTATTTCATTAACATTTGTGTTTAGAATAGTTAGTGTTTTTTTTTGTTTGTTCTGGGTTATCAAGTTCACATAGCATGTTTATTAGAATATTTGGTACAATGATGCTTTAATTATTAGCCAGTGGCGTAATACTAACGTAGCGGCTCTTGTTGCATTGGTCAGTAAGGTTGTCACAGGGGACAAAAGTTTGCATTGCACAACAAATATCGGAATTAACTGATGCATTTTGATGTCGTGGACGGGAATGATATTGTTGGTGTGTTGGCTGAAGCCACTTATTTGCATTATCACAGTGGTGATATTTCACATTAAAGTGTAACGAAGGCTAGTCGAAATGCAAGTTCTTGTCGTCTAAATGTGTAACAACAGAGAAATGAGCAGTAGAGTAAGATACGAGAGCTACTGGTGGATTCAAGCACTTATTGCTAACTATTTACTGCGTGTATTGATCAAAGTTGATGGACTGACTAGCTCAGCAGCAGGTATTTGTACTGGTGGACAAGGATAAGGTTAAACTCACAGTCGAGTAGTGGTGGTGATTGCTTAAGTGATGATAGTTAATGAGGTATGACATGATGTCTTAGATTGATTATATTACATAACCAGTATGTAACTTGTGGTATATTTCATTGTTTTTTTCCTCAGTTTAATTTCTCTGTAGGTTTGATGTACATTTTAGAGTAATGGTATGGAGCCTGATATTCTACATGTAACTAGTGTACACAATGTTTTTCTTTTGTTGATTTTGTTTTGTATTTAGACTTTGCTGTGTAAAGGTTTTTACCCCGCAATTTATGAATGTCAGATTACTTGCTCTGTGTTTGGACAGTGAGCTATTTACAATTTCATGAGTACAATTAGTATTTTTTTTATTTGTTATAGAATTAGTGAAGTTCGGATTACTCATAAAAATAACGAAGATCCCAGTAACTAAGCAAATTTTTATCTCAACATTATTTTTTATTTGTATGATGTAATGTTTTATTTGTCATGTGGATTGTTGTAAATTTGTATGTGTACATTACTCCAGATTGTGGAGAGTACAATAATGCAATAACTGGGTCAATAATTTGGTAAAGTAATAGCATTTGGTCGTCTATTTGAGGTCACCAGGGGCTAAGGTCTCCTCCTGGTTATTATGATGACTTGTCACGTTTGTTCGAATACAGTTTTCTTAAAAAAATGTTCGGAACTACCCTCGCATTGCAAGGATAGTACCACGCCATTTTTTTCTGCATGGGTAGCCAGTGGTGAAAGGGTACAGTACCGCCCGACATTGAAAATAGGTACAAAATTTTTCGTTATTCTTGTCAGTACAACATATTTTTTCTAATAATAACTCAATTTCAATTAATACAGTGTGGGAAAGAATGACAATTTATTTATTTAATTGATCACATGTGCACTCCCACAAAATAAAATAAACCCCTACATCCAGTTTGGTGAGATCTGTGAAATGAATGAATGTATGGTCGTCTGCTAACCACAGGTAGTGAATGTGAATATATGATCATCTTTGACGCGATCCTTTGGTCACCTTTGGTGGAACCAAAGAGATGAAATTTACTGGAGCTTTGAGCGTCTGAAATGTGGCTGACCAATACGGTAGCAAGGTGCTCCACCACTTCAGCAGAGGTGCGAGAGGACCTGAAGAACGGCCATGTTTCAGCACTCTGCCGCTGGATCTAGTGTTGGTAAGACCTGTCTTAGGCGTGCTGCGTAAGGACAAAAGAGTGGAGACATGGTATGCATGTGAAATACTTAAGAGTAGTTTAGAATAATAATTTCTCTATTTCAGGAACTTTTGTGGGGAGAATTAAATGTCAGGCAGGTACTATTAAGGAGATCGTAGTATTCTTTGGAAGTGACCAACGGTCACAATGAATCGACGTGTAGCATTAAGTTGACATACTTCCGAGTGTTCAAGTTAAGCTGAATTACTAGCGTGTGTACTATAAGTTGGAAATATTTAAGAAATGGCGTGTGCAGGACTTGAAATTAGAGACGAGTACTTCCACATGGTGAGTACTGTGTGAGTCTCAATCTGTGTATGAGAGAAAGGATAAAGAGAAGTACTCGTCCATGGTATCAGTTGAGGACTCGCGTGTGTGATGAATATGTTCTTAATATTACTTTGCGTCTTATGTTTCCGTGTGACGCTTGCTTCAAACTATAATACTCAGAGAGAAGCAAGGTGAGTCAGCCGTCTATCCAGCAACGCCACTTGGCTTGCATTGCACAGGAATACGTGCATATATCCTTCAGAGTTCGTAGTAGGAAAGAAAAGTTACGAAGTGGGGCAGTGTCGTGTGAAACTGGGATGAATACGAATTGAAGTGGGCAAGCTGAAAGTGATAATGTTGTGACTATTCCTTGTGTTGTATTCCATGTTGCAGTGTGGTGTATGTCATGTAATTTAAGTATGTGTGGTTTGCATGGGAGAGTAGCAAGGTAGTTTCATAGGTAGTGGGTTACGCATGTTCCTTTTGTACCACTCGGTCTGGAGGAAAGTTTCGTGATGATGGGTGTGAGAGTCGAAGTGTGAGATATAGTAAAAGATCCACCATCCTATCCAGAAAGTGCACTGTAGCGTTAAATAATTACGAGACCATAAGATAGAGAATCACCAATGTAAAGCCATGCCCACTGGGCGGAATTTCTCATGTGTTATTGTTGTAGGTTATAGAATTTGTGTGATTTGGTTATAGAATTTATCGGAATAAATAAGATAGTGAAAAGAAAAAGATTTGTGGCCTTTTCCTTCGAATTGTATGTTGTCATGGTATCCAGAATTTATAATGTGTGTGCCATTCATATTCAGTGCGATGGCCACGTGTTGATCAAAGTCGTTAAATGAGAAAGAAAATGTGGTATTGCCAGTGCGTAGTGAACAGTCAGAGTTGTGTAAATTACTAACAGTCAGATGTGCGTTATTCGTTGCGTAATATTCAAACGGGAGAATAATTTATACCTTAATTGTGAGTACTAGAGCTCATGTTACTTGATAAATAAGAATGAATCCACTCGCTTGGCAGACCACTCATCTTGCAGGCCTGACTGCTTGATGCCACAGTATGAGCAAGGCATGTGGGTGCCTCTCAGATAAAACAGAGTAGGGGTTTGATGAAAAATGTTATACAAATAAATAATAATAATGATGATTATAAAAAACCTAACATTCCACATAACATGTTCACTTTATGTTCTTTTTCCTTCTTTTTTCCTTTCTAGAAACACTCTCCCCTCAAGCTATGCATAGCACAATACTAACACCTCTTCCTCTTTCTGAGCTCAACATCTCACTCATTATGGAGGGATGCTGACTCGGTTTTTCACGATAGCAAATGGGAAGTTGCGGTACAGAAAATGGTCCAGAGATCACCAGTGTGTGTGTGTGTGTTTGTGTGAGTGTGTAGTGAGAGAAGTGTATTGAAACAATGTGTGTATAGTGTGTGCAGTGACTGATAGTGAGATATGAGTGAACAGTGTGGCCTTACATTATTTAATAAGTTGTTTGTAAAAAAAGTATTGTATACCAGGAGGAAATCTAATGTTTGTCTCTAACTAGAAGTCTGTATATACGTGTATACGAATTAGCTTATTTTAAATTGGTCTAAACTTGTAAATACTTTGACATGTCCTATGTCCTTGTAAAAAGAGATCTACGGATGAATAAAGCTACATTTCTCTGGAACCCAAAGTGATGTTCTCCTAGGTCGGTTTCTACCAGTTTTTTCCATTCCTCTGTAAATAATTCGCCTCAGTATTTCGCTAGAATAAGCTGTTAAAATGGTAGTTCGGTAATATTTACACCCATCAGCACTTCCTTCGTTGTAACTGTATTCATTACATTCTCCTTGATGTCAGAGGGTATCTCACCAGTCAAATACATCTTGCTCACAACGTGGAATTTTTTTGTGACATATGGCTCTCCCAGTAATCTCAGCAGTTCTCAGGGAACTTCTTCTACTCCTGGGACCTTGTTTCGACGTAGGTCCAGTGCTCTGTGAAATTATTCTCGCAGTACCATGCGTTCAATCTCTTCCTTATCTATTTCCTCTTCGCTTTCTTTAGTATTGCCTTCAAGTCTGTTTCTCTCGTGTAGCCCTTTTGTATATTTCTTCCCCCTTTCAGCTTTCCGTTGTTTCCTTAGTAAAAGCTTGACGTCTGAAATCGTGGTAATGGCATAGCTTCTTTTACACATTCCTAAGGTCTCTCTAATTTTGCTGTAGTGTTTTTCCTCTAGTTAAGCATGCTTCTACATTCACGCATTACTCGTCTAGGCATTCTTGCTTTGCCATTTTACACTTCCTGTCAATCTCATTTTTTAGACATTTGTACACTCCTGGAAATTGAAATAAGAACACCGTGAATTCATTGTCCCAGGAAGGGGAAACTTTATTGACACATTCCTGGGGTCAGATACATCACATGATCACACTGACAGAACCACAGGCACATAGACACAGGCAACAGAGCATGCACAATGTCGGCACTAGTACAGTGTATATCCACCTTTCGCAGCAATGCAGGCTGCTATTCTCCCATGGAGACGATCGTAGAGATGCTGGATGTAGTCCTGTGGAACGGCTTGCCATGCCATTTCCACCTGGCGCCTCAGTTGGACCAGCGTTCGTGCTGGACGTGCAGACCGCGTGAGACGACGCTTCATCCAGTCCCAAACATGCTCAAGGGGGGACACATCCGGAGATCTTGCTGGCCAGGGTAGTTGACTTACACCTTCTAGAGCACGTTGGGTGGCACGGGATACATGCGGACGTGCATTGTCCTGTTGGAACAGCAAGTTCCCTTGCCGGTCTAGGAATGGTAGAACGATGGGTTCGATGACAGTTTGGATGTACCGTGCACTATTCAGTGTCCCCTCGACGATCACCAGTGGTGTACGGCCAGTGTAGGAGATCGCTCCCCACACCACGATGCCAGGTGTTGGCCCTGTGTGCCTCGGTCGTATGCAGTCCTGATTGTGGCGCTCACCTGCACGGCGCCAAACACGCATACGACCATCATTGGCACCAAGGCAGAAGCGACTCTCATCGCTGAAGACGACACGTCTCCATTCGTCCCTCCATTCACGCCTGTCGCGACACCACTGGAGGCGGGCTGCACGATGTTGGGGCGTGAGCGGAAGACGGCCTAACGGTGTGCGGGACCGTAGCCCAGCTTCATGGAGACGGTTGCGAATGGTCCTCGCCGATACCCCAGGAGCAACAGTGTCCCTAATATGCTGGGAAGTGGCGGTGTGGTCCCCTACGGCACTGCGTAGGATTCTACGGTCTTGGCGTGCATCTGTGCGTCGCTGCGGTCCGGTCCCAGGTCGACGGGCACGTGCACCTTCCGCCGACCACTGGCGACAACATCGATGTACTGTGGAGACCTCACGCCCCACGTGTTGAGCAATTCGGCCTCGCGCATGCACACTATACGCCCTCGCTCAAAGTCCGTCAACTGCACATACGGTTCACGTCCACGCTGTCGCGGCATGCTACCAGTGTTAAAGACTGCGATGGAGCTCCGTATGCCACGGCAAACTGGCTGACACTGACATGCGGCGGTGCACAAATGCTGCGCAGCTAGCGCCATTCGACGGCCAACACCGCGGTTCCTGGTGTGTCCGCTGTGCCGTGCGTGTGATCATTGCTTGTACAGCCCTCTCGCAGTGTCCGAAGCAAGTATGGTGGGTCTGACACACTGGTGTCAATGTGTTCTTTTTTCCATTTCCAGGAGTGTACTTATTCCCTTCCGCCAGCTTCATTTGTTGCATTTTTATATTTTCTCTTTTCGTCAGTTAGATTCAGTATGTCGTGCGTTATCCAAGGATTGCTACTGGGATTTGTCCTTTCGCTCATTTGATCCTCTGCTGCCTTCACTAATTAGTCTCTCAAGGCTAACCTATCGTCTATTGTTGTATATCTTACCTTTATTTCAGTCAATCGTTGCCTAATCATCTCTTTGAAATTCTCAACAACTTCTAGTTCTTTCAGCTTAGCCAGGTCTCTTCTCGAAATTTTCTACCTTTTTGCAATTTCTTTACTTTCAGTTTGCAGTTTATAACCAATAAATTATGGTCACAGTTCACATCCGCCCGTGGAAACGTTTTGCGGTTTAAAATCTGGTTTTGTAATATCTGTCTTAACAATTATGTAATTTACTTAAAACCTTCCTTTGTGTCCAGGCCTCTTCCAGGTATATAACCTGTTTACGTTGGTAGATTTCGCTATTTACGATACGTATAGTCGCTAGATTGCAGTGGCACGAGGCGCCAATCTAGTCTTGCGATGGGCAGTGGCAGTAGTTCAAAAAATGGTTCAAATGGCTCTGAGCACTATGGGACTTAACATCTGTGGTCATCAGTCCCCTAGAACTTAGGACTACTTACACCTAACTAACCTAAGGTCATCACACACATCCATGCCCGAGGCACGATTTGAACCTGCGACCGTAGCAGTGGCAGTAGTATTTTGGCTGATCAGCACATATGACAGAAACCTGTCGAGCTGGCCGTTGGTGGCCGAGCGGTTCTAGGCGCTTTAGTCTGGAACCGCGCGACCGCTACGGTCGCAGGTTCGAATCCTGCCTCGGCCATGGATGTGTGTGATGTCCTTAGGTTAGTTGGGTTTAAGCAGTTCTAAGTTCTGGGGGACTGATGACCTGAGATGTTAAATCCCATAGTGCTCAGAGCCATTTGAACCATTTTTTTAGAAACCTGTCGAAAGGGGCACTATTTTCGTGCCTAAGGTAGGAGTTAAAATAACGGGGGGGGGGGGGGGGCGGGCGGAGACAAATAATAAACTACTGCAGGACATCCGTTGTCCATTTCCAGTCTGTCGTAACATTTTCAAATGTCACGATGTATTAAAAATTGCTGTAATTGTGACCAACGAGGAAAACACGGCAAGTACCGTAAACTGCTCAATAGAAGAGTGGTCAAAATAAACGAACGCATGTCTCCACTGATTCGTAGATAGTCGACCGTTTCTGAAAAAAAAACAACTGTCAAAATTTTCGAATATTTTCCAAGTACTTTATATGCCTTTTACAGCACGAGATCTGGCGAAACGGTGGGACTGCGGTTAGCGTTGTGGGATTTTAATTTTGCGCCTCGTGATCGAAACCCAATTTTTACCTTTTGTTTTTCCTGTAGAAGATTACCAAGCAATTTTTCCGGTGAATACTGATATAACGTTGTCCTTATTCGTCTACTAATTGTACATCTGATGAATGACTAAAAGAAAAAAAGAAAAAATTAAACTGTCTTCGGTAAAATTCCTGTAGTGTATCTTAATTCTTAATCAATTGCAAGCGTCAGTTTCCGGAAAAGTGATTCATTATACTTGGTTTATCGCAAAACGATTGCCAACGCGCTAAATCTTCACTAATGTTGACGTTGTTTCTTTCCAGAGTGGAATTCATACGAAGAAATGTCACTGTTGCAAACCTGTCTTCGCGCTGTGTTCATGTTGTTTGGAGTTCAGTGTTCCGAATGTTTCTACGATCGGTATCATCCAAGGGAATGCACCATATCTTCCTGAAGAATAAACACATGAATAAAATGCAAGAATTAATATAAGAATTGACTTGACAATGAAATAGCACAATATGAGAATTTAAAAAAGATTGTAATCCCTCAACGTATCATACACACATATTCGAGGGTTGGAACTTAAATAGTGGCAACTATTTATTCACAACCGATACAAAAGAGTTACATGTTTGCACCTGTTACTGTCCTTCAGAGTAGTCACCAGCGTTATGTAGAACCCGTTGCCAGCGATGTGGAAGGCGTAATATACCGTTAGCAGAACCTGTTCTGTTGATGGTGCGAATGGAGCGGTTTACTGAATGCCGAAACTCTGGAACAGTTCTGAAGCGAATGCCACGAAGTGGTTCCTTCATCTTCGGAATAAAATCAAAGTCACAAGGACTTAAGTCGTATTACTGTTCGTTTTTGGAGCATCACCTGCGACCAGCTTTGCGAAAGAAGCGGCGACACGTTCTGCGCAACCCACCCATAATTTTGCACGACAATGCGCGGGCACATACAGCGCAAGCGGTGGCTGCTCTTTTCGCTCGATGGGACTGGGAAGTACTGTACCATCGACCATACTCCCCGGACTTAAGTCCTTGTGACATTGTTTGATTCCGAAGATGAAGGAACCACTTCGTGGTATTCGCTTCAAAACTGTTCCAGAGATTCGACAGGCAGTAGACCCTCCAGTCGCATCATCAACAGAACAGGCTCCGCTAACGGTATACTATGTCTTCCACATCTCTGGCAACGGGTCCTATAAAACGCTGGTGTCTACTTTGAAGGGCAGTGACAGGTGCAATCATGTAACTCTTTTGTATCGGTTGTGAATAAATAGTTGTCACTATTTATGTTCCAATCCTTGTAGTATGTAATAAATGGGTGCATTTACTGTGCAATCCAGTTGTAATTTTACAATTAATACAACGCCCTTGCATCCCCTAGTTTGATAAGAAACATTCATGTAGTAATCTTGTACGAACATGGGTAGGTGGATGAAAACAATAAACTATAAAATTAAATGAAATTAATAAAAACAACAATCGCGTTTCGAAGACGGGGCGGAAAGTTAAAAAGACGCGACGCTAACCACGAAGCCACCATGTCGTCTGACTAGATCTCTCACTAAAAGGCACATAAAATGCCTCTAAAATACCTTGAAGACGCTCATATTTATTTATTTATTTATTTATTTTTTAGAAACGGTTGAATATCTGCGGATAAGCCGAGGCTACAGCCGTTGATAAAATATCGATATATCAGTACAGTGACACTTTATCCAGAAAGTATAGACATATACCTGTGATATTTTTTCTCCCCACATATCGATATCAAAATGGTAATATCAAGTGCCGATATTTTTATTTTGTGTTATTTTTTCACAATTTTCGGTAAATATATGAAGTTGTTTCGAAATTGTAGTAGAACATTCCGATATAAAAAATACCGACAGAAACTGAAACGTTTAGCTTCACCATGCAACTTTGACACTACAACTGTTAGGTCGCCGGCGTTGGCAGAAATGAAAAAAACAGGGGAGTCGACATGAAGTGTTCCAGATGAATCCGTTATGTGACAGAAACCGAATGATGGAACCATCTTACATCTTTTATTGTGCCACTTACATGCAGTTACTACTGTTAGCAAAGTTCTTATCGCCAATTGTGAACGTGCGTCGTTTTCCTTTCAATTGTTGCTTTAAGGGGGATAGGCAAGCTGCTAGCTTGTTGATGTGCAGAATATCTTTTAATTAATCAGTACTACAATAAACAGCTCTAAAACCGGCAGTGTATTTACAACGTGCAGCTGATATTTTTATAGGCAGCTACGTCCATACTTATTCCGTCGACATATCGATACTTTTCGATGTATTGAGAGCCAATAATGATACGTTTTAAATATCGATATACCGGGTTCCCGATGTTATTAAAAATATCAACAGACCTGTTGTTGTTGTTGTTGTCTTCAGTCCAGAGACTGGTTTCATGCAGCTCTCCATGCTACTCTATCCTGTGCAAACTTCTTCGTCTCCCAGTACTTACTGCAACCTACATCCTTCTGAATCTGCTTAGTGTGTTCATCTCTTGGTCTCCCTCTACGATTTTTACCCTCCAAGCTGCCCTCCAATGCTAAATTTGTGATCCCTTGATGACTCAGAACATGTCCTACCAACCGGTCCCTTCTTCTTGTCAAGTTGTGCCACAAACTCCTCTTCCCCCCAATTCTATTCAATACCTCCTCGTTAGTTATCTACCCATCTAATTTTCAGCATTCTTCTGTAGCACCACATTTCGAAAGCTTCTATTATCTTCTTGTCCAAACTATTTATCGTCCATGTTTCAGTTCCATACATGGCTACACCCCATACAAATACTTTCAGAAACGACTTCCTGACACTTAAATCTATACTCGATGTTAACAAATTTCTCTTATTCAGAAATGCTTTCCTTGCCATTTCCAGTCTACATTTTATATCCTCTCTACTTCGACCATCATCAGTTATTTTGATGCCGGCCGCAGTGGCCATGCGGTTCTAGGCGCTTCAGTCTGGAACCGCGCGACCGCTACGGTGTGTGATGTCCTTAGGTTAGTTAGGTTTAATTAGTTCTAAGTTCCTAGGGGACTGATGACCTCAGCTGTTAAATTCCATAGTGCTCAGATCCATTTGAACCATTTGAACCAAGTTATTTTGATCCCCAAATAGCAAAACTCCTTTACTACTTTAAGTGTCTCATTTCATAATCTAATTCCCTCAGCATCACCTGACTTAATTCGACTGCATTCCATTATCCTCGTTTTGCTTTTCTTGGATTTCATCTTATATCCTCCTTTCAAGACACTGTCCATTCCGTTCAACTGCTCTTCCAAGTCCTTTGCTGTCTCTGACAGAATTACAATGTCATCGGCGAACCTCAAAGTTTTTATTTCTTCTCCGTGGATTTTAATACCTACTCCGAATTTTTCTTTTGTTTCCTTTACTGCTTGCTCAATATACACATTGATTAACATCGTGGAGAGGCTACAACCCTGTCTCACTCCCTTCCCAACAACTGCTTCCCATTCATGTCCCTCGACTCTCGTAACTGCCATCTGGTTCCTTTACAAATTGTAAATAGCCTTTCGCTCTCTGTATTTTACCCCTGCCACCTTCAGAATTTAAAGAGAGTATTCCAGTCAACATTGTCAAAAGCTTTCTCTAAGTCTACAAATGCTAGAAACGTAGGTTTGCCTTTCCTTAATCTTTCTTCTAAGATAAGTCGTAAGGTCAGTATTGCCTCACGTGTTCCAACAGTCCTCACGTGTTTCAACAGTCTTAGCCGAGGCAAATCTCCACTTAGTTTGACTCCCCTTACACTGAGCAAGGTTCCTGGCAAATCGGGTGATGATGCTTGCCATGTTCACCTCGTAAGTGGAAATCTGTTCACACTAACCTTTCTGTCACACGCCTCTTTAAGACTGCTGCGCACCATGAAGGAAACTGAAAAGAGTGCGCAGTTTTTTATAGTTACCTGTTGTCATCCTCGTCGTCCTCGTCCCTCTCGACCTTGATGGCGGGCGTGGTGAGAACGAGTAGCCCATTGGTGCCGTGGCCGTGGTTGTGCTCCCTCTTGAGGACACTCGCTGCGGTCCCCACTTCCCGCTTCACCAGCGGCTGCACCCCCACGTCGCGATGCCTGCCCCCGTTGTGCATGTGGTGTTGCAGCCCGTTGCTGCTGTTGTTGTGGTTGTTGTTGTGGAAGTACTTTTGGGGCTGCTGCTGTTGTTGTTGCATCTGTTGCTGTTTCTGCCAGTCGAGGACGTTAGTCAGCAGTCTGATATACCTGCAAGTTGGACATGAAATCTGATTACGTGCAATACCCCCACACATTTCACACATCTACATATTGTGTTCTCGATAGGACACTGTACGTCGTATCGTGAAACTTCCCATGTCAGAATGCAAGGAAATATTCTACAAAGTACTGAGGCATTTGGAATCACTTCAGCCGATGTATTGCATCTTACTGGGTTGGTGTGTAAGTTCGTAGCGTTTTTCCTTATTAAGTAAAACAGATACACACAACGTAGCCTTTAGTCATCAATAATACAGGGTGATTTCTTCCACCTTTTACAAACTCTAGGGCCGCGCGGGATTAGCTGAGCGGTCTGAGGCGCTGCAGTCATGGACTGTGCGGCTGGTCTCGGCGGAGGTTCGAGTCCTCCCTCGGGCATGGGTGTGTGTGTTTGTCCTTAGGATAATTTAGGTTAAGTAGTGTGTAAGCTTAGGGACTGATGACCTTAGCAGTGAAGTCCTATACGATTTCACACACATTTGAACATTTTTTGAACAAGCTCTAGGGACTAATCGATGAGAGGATACAGAACAAAAAAGGTCTGATAAACTTACGTCCGGAAATATATTGTTCCCATGCTGAAGACCATTAATTCAATCATAATTTGCTACAGAGACTGCGGTCTAATACGCACTGTACCATGCAGCCACAGTTATAGTATGTGTTGAAAATGATTTACATGTGCCTCAACGCACGCATGAACCCGCTGTAGCATGTTCTGTCTCACACGTTCACATCGGCCAGGCTGCATCCGAACAGTATCAAAGGCAGCATGCATACGCTGCTCTAGTGTCTCCATATCTGGAATGGGCTCTGCGTACACGATACTTTTGAGAGGGCCCCATAACAGAAATCGCAGGGGTTGAGATCTGGTGAATGAGCAGGCCAAGCAAGTGGACCCCTTCGTCCGATCCATCGACCAGGGATGGCACGATTGAGATGTGTCCGGACGTTGACGGCGAAGTGGGCTGGAGCACCATCATGTACCAGCCAAATAACCGTTCGAATCATCAATGGCACTAACTTCCAGAGGGGGTGCAAATTCATCAAGAGACGCCGATAGTTGCGCCCTTTTAGGCCGCGTGGAAGGAAGACTTGGTCCCAAAATAGGGTCGCCAATTATCCCGACTCACACATTTCGGTTGCACCGATGCTGATGATTCGCTGTCATCATACCATGGGGGTTCTGCATACTATCCCACAGATGACTGTTATAAAAACTGAAGATACCACTATGCGTAAAGATGGCCTCATCTGTGAATAGGATGGATGACACCAATCCTGGAATCGTGGTTGTCTATTGAAGTAACCAATAACAAAACTGCTCCCGATGTGGAAAGTCCGTCGCCACTAAGTCTTGCATACCCTGTAAGTGATAAGGATAGTAAAAATTGTCATGAAGAAAATTTCACACAGTCGTCTGACTTACTTTGTACTGGCAGTACAACTGCTTGGTACTGACACGGCGCTCGCCTTTCACAGTGTTCATCAAATTTTCCTCCAAGTATGGTGTCTGCACATTTCAGGTACGTCCTTCATGACTTCCTGCTTCCTGAAACGTCCCTGTCTAGATAAACGGCGAAACACTGTTGCAAACATTGAATTTTGAGGTGGTTGTCGGCGGGGATAGGTCTCCTGATACAATTTTGCTGCACGCCGCTCATTGCCATTTGCCTTTCTTTAAGAAACAACCATGTCGTCAAGCTGTCGATTCGAATGCGGAACCATTGCGTACAACGCTATACCACATTCGCTACTAGGTGTGTCAGCAAGAGAAGTGACTCAGACACAACATTACCAATCACTATGGCAGGTAGGGCGCTAGGGCATGACGTATGAGGAACAGTACCACTCTCTGGGAGGAAACCATGCATACTGTAACTGCGGCTGCACGGTACAGAGCAGACCCTGTAACAAAGTATGATTGAATAAATGGCCTCTAGCATGGGCACCATGCATTTCCGGACATACGTTTATTACATCTTTTTTGTTCCGTGTCCTCTCATCGCCTCCCCCATGAACCATGAACCTTGGCATTGGTGAGGAGGCTTGCGTGCCTCAGCGACACAGATAGCCGTACCGTACGTGCAACCACAACGGAGGGGTATCTGTTGAGAGGCCAGACAAACGTGTGGGTCCTGAAGAGGGCCAGCAGCCTTTTCAGTAGTTGCAGGGTCAACAGACTGGATGATTGACTGATCTGGCCTTGTAACACTAACCAAAACGGCCTTGCTGTGCTGGTACTGCGAACGGCTTAAAGCAAACTAGAGTCGTAATTTTTCCCGACGGCACGCAGCTTTACTGTATGGTTAAATGATGAAGGCATCCTCTTGGGTAAAATATTCCGGAGGTAAAATAGTCCCCCATTCGGATCTCCGGGCGCGGACTACTCATGAGGACGTTGTTATCAGGAGAAAGAAAACTGGCGTTCTACGGGTCGGAGCGTGGAATGTCAAATCCCTTAATCGGGCAGGTAGGTTAGAAAATTTAAAAAGGGAAATGGATAGGTTAAACTTAGATATAGTGGGAATTAGTGAAGTTCTGTTGCAGGAGGAACGAGACTTCTGCTCAGGTGACTACATGATTATAAATACAAATTTAAAATAAGGGTAATGCAGGAATAGGTTTAATAAAGAATAAAAAAATAGGAGTGCGGGTAAGCTACTACAAACAGCATAGTGAACGCATTATTGTGGCCAAGATAGACACCAAGCCCACGCCTACCACAGCAGTAAAAGTTTATATGCCAGCTAGCTCCGCAGATGATGAAGAGATTGATGAAATGTATGATGAGGTAAAAGAAATTATTCAGATAGTCAAGGCAGATGAAAATTTAATAGTCATGGGTGACTGGAATTCGATAGTACCAAAAGGATGAGAAGGAAATGTAATAAGTGAATATGGAATGGGGGTAAGAAATGAAAGAGGAAGCCGCCTGGTAGAATTTTGCACAGAGCGTAACTTAATCATAGCTAACACTTGGTTCAAGAATCATAAAGGAAGGTTGTATACATGGAAGAGGCCTGGAGATAATGGAAGGTCTCAGATAGTTTATATAATGGTAAGACAGAGGTTTAAGAACCTGGTTTTAAATTGTAAGACATTTCCAGGGGCAGATGTGGACTCAGACCACAATCTATTGGTTATGAACTGTAGATTAAAACTGAAGAAGCTGCAAAAAGGTGGGAATTTAAGGAGATGGGACCTGGAACAACTGACAGAACCAGAGGTTGTACAGAGATTCAGGAACGATTGACAGGAATGGGGGAAAGAAATACAGTAGAAGAAGAATGGGTAGCTTTGAGGAATGAAATAGTGAAGGCAACAGAGGATCAAGTAGGTAAAGAGACGGTGGCTCGTAGAAATCCTTGGATAACAGAAGATATATTGAATTTAATTGATGAAAGGAGAAAATATAAAAATGCAGTAAATGAAGCATGCAAAAAGGAATACAAACGTCTCAAAAATGAGATCGACAGGAAGTGCAAAATGGCTAAGCAGGGATGGCTAGAGGGCAAATATAAGGTGTAGAGGCATATCTCAATAGGGTTAAGATAGATACCGCCTACAGGAAAAATAAAAAGACCTTGGGAGAAAAGAGAACCACTTGTATGAATATCAAGAGCTCAGATGGAAACCCAGTTCTAAGCAAAGAGGAGAAATGGCTCAATGGCTCTGAGCACTATGGGACTTAACATCTATGGTCATCAGTCCCCTAGAACTTAGAACTACTTAAACCTAACTAACCTAAGGACATCACACAATACCCAGCCATCACGAGGCAGAGAAAATCCCTGACCCCGCCGGGAATCGAACCCGGGAACTCGGGCGTGGGAAGCGAGAACGCTACCGCACGACCACGAGATGCGGGCAAGAAGAGAAAGCAGAAAGGTGGAAGGAGTATATCGAGGGTCTGTACGAGGGCGATGTACTTGAGGACAATATCATGGAAATGGAAGAGAATGTAGATGAATATTAAATGGGAGATGTGATACTGCGTGAAGAGTTTGACAGAGCACTGAAACACCTAAGCCGAAACAAGGCCCCGGGAGTAGACAACATTCCATTAGAACTACTAATAGCCTTGGGAGAGCCAGCCCTGACAAAATTCTACCATCTGGTGAGCAAGATGTGTGAGACAGGCGAAATAACCTCAGACTTCAAGAAGAATATAATAATTCCAATCGCAAGGAAAGGAGGTGTTGACAGATGTGAAAATTACCGAACTATCACTTTGATAAGTCACGGATGCAAAATACTAACGCGCATTCTTTAGATACTATTGGAAAAACTGGTAGAAGCCGACCTCGGGGAAGATCAGTTTGGATTCCATAGAAATGTTGGAACACGTGAGGCAATACTGACCCTACGACTTATCGTAGAAGATAGATTCAGGAAAGGCAAACCTACGTTTCTAGCATTTGTAGACTTAGAGAAAGCTTTTGACAATTTTGACTGGAATACTCTCTTTAAATTCTGAAGGTGGCAGGGGTAAAATACAGAGAGCGAAAGGCTATTTACAATTTGTACAGAAACCAGATGGCAGTTAAAAGAGTCGAGGGACACGGAAGGGAAGCAGTGGTTGGGAAGGGAGTGAGACAAGGTTGTAGCCTATCCACGATGTTATTCAATCTGTATATTGAGCAAGTAGTAAAGGAAATAAAAGAAAAATTTGGAGTAGGAATTAAAATCCATGGAGAAGAAATTAAAGCTTTGAGGTTCGCCGATGACATTGTAATTCTATCAGAGACAGCAAAGGACTTGGAAGAGCAGTTGAACGGAATGGACAGTGTCTTGAAAGGAGGATATAAGATGAACATCAACAAAAGCAAAACGAGGATAATGGAATGCAGTCGAACTAAGTCGGGTGATGCTGAGGGAATTAGATTAGGAAATGAGACACTTAAAGTAGTAAAGGTGTTTTGCTATTTGGGGAGCAAAATGACTGATGATTGTCGAAGTAGAGAGGATATAAAATGTAGACTGACAATGGCAGGGAAAGCGTTTCTGAAGAAGAGAAATTTTTTAACATAGTATAGATTTAAGTGTCAGGAAGTCGCTTCTGAAAGTATTTATATGGAGTGTGGTCATGTATGGAAGTGAAACGTGGACGATAAATAGTTGGGACACGAAGATAATAGAAGCTTTCGAAATGTGGTGCTACAGAAGAATGCTGAAGATTAGATGGGTAGATCACATAACTAATGAGGTGGTACTGAACAGAACTGGGGAGAAGAGAAATTTGTGGCACAACTTGACTAGAAGAAGGGATCGGTTGGTAGGGCATATTCTGAGCCATCAAGGGATCACCAATTTAGTATTGGATGGCAGCGTGGAGGGTAAAAATCGTAGAGGGAGACAAAGATATGAATACACTAAGCAGATTCAGAATAATGTTGGTTGCAGTAGCATGGAGAGCTGCATCAAACCAGTCTCTGGACTGAAGACCACAACAACAACATCCTCTCATCGATCAATCCGTAGCGTTTGGACCTGTTGGAAAAAATGACCATGTATATTCTTCACTATTTTCAACAGTCTGCCAATGGTGGGGTAACTTTTAGATACAGCTACTGTAAAAATCGCTTGGTTTTGAGGCGAAGAACTCGTCGAGCTATGTGCGAAGGGCATTTTCATCCGGTAAGGAAGTTCCTTCAAGGCTGTTCAATAAAAAGCGGAAAAGGTGACAATCTGTGGGCTCAGGATCAGGTGAATAACGTGGGTGCGAAATGACTTTCCAACCCAACTCCCGTATAGTGTTTTTTGTCAATTTAGCAGATTGGTGTTATCGTGGAGTGGCCTCACTTCACGAAATCTTCTTTGTCGTTGTTCCTGGATTACGTCTGCGAGACATCACAGTTGTTGATACCAAATGTCAGCAGTGATGGTTACACCTCGGGAAAGCAAATCGTAGTACACCACACCGTCGCTGTTCCACCAGTTGCATATCGTTATCTGTTGTTGATGCGCGATATTTTTGCGATTTTGGCTTAGAGCATACGGTACCCATACACCTGATTTTTGAACCTTCCCCATTAAATGCAAAAGTCGCACGATGCTGGAATGATCACAGTTTATCATATTTGCCAGCTCTCGAGAACACTGACATGGATTAATGTGGATTAATGCATTTAGAGGAGCTTCATCGAACTCCGAAGATCTTCCTAAATTTGGAGGCTCACTAAAATCAAAACAACCTTCCTTAAAAGGAGACAACCATTTTCTTGCCGTTCTCTGTCCAGTGGGACTATTAAAACTCACGGCGCAGATGTTGTAAGTAGGCTGTTTAGGTTTTTTTATTGGTAACGCCACCTCTGTATGAAAATCACTGGCTGTGCTGTGTGCAGTCTGTGGCTGCTTTGCATTGTTGTAATACTCGCCATTGTAGTGTTGGGCAGCGGCAGCTGGATGTGAACAGCGCGTAGTGTTGCTCAGTTGGAGGTGAGCCGCCGGCAGTGGTGGATGTGGGGAGAGAGATGGCAGAGTTTTGAAATTTGTCATGAACTGCTATATTTATATATGATGATATCAAGGTAAATACATTGTTTGTTCTCTATTAATATCTTTCATTTGCTAACTATCCCTATCAGTAGTTAGTGCCTTCCATAGTTTGAATCTTTTATTTAGCTGGCAGTAGTGGCGCTCGCTGTATTGCAGTAGCTTGAGTAGCGAAGATTTTTGTGAGGTAAGTGATTTGTGAAAGGTATAGTTTAATGTTAGTCAGGGCCCATTCTTTTGTAGGGATTATTGAAAATCAGATTGCGTTGCGCTAACAAAATATTGTGTGTCAGTTTAAGCACAGTCATGTATAATTCTTCAAAAGGGGACGTTTCATATGTCGACCCTTAGCCGAGGATACCTCACTGGAATCTTCTGATTTTTTGTTGTAGTTTGTGTAATTAGTGTAGATTTTGTTTATTGCTAGCTCGTAATTGTAGAGAAAATCTCCTTTGTAGTTGCAGTCTTTCATTGTTGTACAGTAAAACAGTTGTGGCATGCATGTAGATTTGCACCAAGTATTTCGCAGCTGCAATTAACTAGATATTATTTTCAGTGTTACGTTAATGTGTTCTCTTATTTTTGCTCTTCAAATTGTGCTTTTCTGTGTTGTCGTGTGAAATATTGTGACAATAATGGCGTGTGAAAAACGTAATACTAGGCTCCAAAGTAAACTGAGAAATGACAGTGAAAATGAAAGCAGTGTGTTAGCGCCACCGAGTAATGAATTAACTGATGTTCAAAGTAGTAATTTGGTAATTGTGCATAGGGAAATGGAGCGGGCTGCAAACAGTGGTGTAGACAGTGAAACAGGTAGTGAACAGGGAAGCATTATCGATCGATCGGTCGGCAACAGCTCGCCTCAGGAATCTGAAATGACAGGACACAATTTCGCAAATACTGTAGATTCAGGTTTTGCGTCCTCACCGTTTTCTCAAATAAGTCAAGACGCATTTTCTGCTTGTCAAAATGTGAATGTTGCTGGTGCCAATGCACTGCCGAAAAGCGTAGAGAAACAGATTCCAGACACTAATACATTATTATTGCAATTAATGCAACAAATGGAACAAAATCAGAGACAAATGGGACAAAATCTCAAAAAGTTAGACACAGTGGAACAAAACCTCAAAAAGTTAGACACAGTGGAACAAAACCTCAAAAAGTTAGACACAGTGGAACAAAATCTCAAAAAGTTAGACACAGTGGAACAAAATCTCAAAAAGTTAGACACAGTGGAACAAAATCTTCAAAAGTTAGACACTACACTTGAACAAACACGTGAAGATTTAACCACAGAGTTACATAACATCGAATCGAAATGTCAAAAGGTCTGTAATGACGTAAAAACACAAATCTGTGAGCATTTCCAACCTATTTTTTCGCGTCATGAAAATGTATTACAGAATCACGAAGCAGCCATAAAAGAACTGCAAACTATTGTTCATGAAAATCATGAGACCTTGCAAGCTAAAATTGACTCAGTTGCATCTACCGATTCGGTTACGCAACTTGCAAGAACTCAGGAAAACTTAAAGGACACAGTAGATACCCTGAAAATTGGTTCAGAAAGACACATGGAGGAAATAAGTACACTATCGGAGAAAGTAGCCGAACTTTCGGATCAGGTCACTAACTTATCTACAAAGGTAAATGATGATCTGAATGACACAAGACCCGTAGCTTTCACTGACACAGAAGAGTATGAACAAATAAGAAAATTCAAACAAAATCAAAATCAAATTAATACACAGTACAAAAGAGAAATCCGGGAAGTACAAGATCAGTTGACGCAGGTAATACAAGAATTACGTATTTCAGAGGACACTCGCGCTCCAATACGGAAAGAGGGACATAGAAATACGGAACAACCACAAAATAATAACACAGGGCATTTCGGAAGTTATGAAAGAAATTGGCAATGTGCACCGAATTTTGAGATGGAACGGCCGACACGACCTAACAATGACCGATATGCGACTCGCCGACATGATGATTTTGACTATAAGCTGTTCATTACTACACGTAAATTCAAAACATTTAAGAATTCTGGCAACGACATTCATCCACAAGCATGGCTCCATCAATTCTCTCATTGTTTTCCTCCCAACTGGTCGTTGGAACACAGATTAGAATTTATGTGTGGCTACTTAGAGAATGAACCAGCTGTAAGAATGCGATCGGTCATTCACGATTGCCACAGTGAAGGAGAATTTTACCATGCCTTCCTCTCAGCATATTGGTCTCAAGCCACACAAGACCGAGTAAAACATGGCATCATAATGATGAAACACTTTGAACAATCTGAATTTTCCAGTCTTGTCAAATATTTTGAAGACATGTTGCATAAGAATCAATATCTTTCAAACCCATACAGCCCCTCAGAACTCATTCGCATTTGCTTACTCAAATTGCCTGAACATTTACGACATATTATTTTAGCAGGACGTTGCAAAGATGACATTGAGGCTTTTCAGGGACTGTTACAAGAATTAGAAATCGACACAGACAGTTGTGGGATGCGAAAACAGGAAAACAATCACTACAGGTCACATCCGTCACAATTCCGTGACGACAGAAACAATAACTGGACACGACAAGTCTATTCTTACAACGCAAATCGTGACCAAAACAGACACCACCCACATGACAACCACTGGCAAGGTAATAGTAGTTACAGAGAAAGATCGCATTTCCGTAGTAATGACTATCACAGAGACAATCAGAGAAACAGACAATATGGGAACCAAAACAATTATTATCAAGGGAGGCAGAATAACTTCAGACGCAACAGTTCGGCGCACAGTCACGATTCAGGGAGAAATTCTCCACCACGTGACGGACAAGGAAGAAACTACGGAATCTACCGACATGACGACAGATGATATGTTCGTAACGACAGACCTGAATTTCATCAGAACTGGCGGTATTCTAACAGAGCTGGGCCCTCTCGGCAAGGCGAATTTCTAGAAGTTAGGTCTCCTAATTCCAATAACAACGCACGCCAACAAAGAGACAGACAATGACTCGCACAGCAGGCAGCCGCGTGCGCCCGCTGGCTCTGAGAAAAATAACATAGACGCTAACCTTGAGAAAAATTTTAGCATTCCTTACCGACGTATAAAACATGATAATTGCGTTGAAGTTGAAACTCTGCGTACTAGGAAGAGTAAAGGTTTACACCACATTTCACATGTAAAACCGTTTATTGAAAGATAATCTGCTTTTTAACTTTGTCTTTGCCATATAACTTTTCACTTTACATTACTAGTATGCTGTGTCAGACTTAAGAAACTGTTAACATACAACTATGTTTGAAGTTAAATATCCAGTGTAGAACCTAGGGAACATTTTTAAACAGAAATTACGAATGCATTGTTATAGTGAACAGACGACACAGTGTTGTATTTGTACATTCTTGCTTGTTAGTTGCACGATTACGTAACGACTATAAGGCTCACATACATAGAACATTTACCAGTACTGCTAATGAGATTTTAATGCAACATTTTGGTTTACTTGAAAATACATTCTGGGTTTAAAATACTTTCTGTGAGATACCAGACGACACAGTGGTTAGTTTATGTGACAACTACACGGTTTTATCACGACGCTACTAATGAGTGAAAATTTACAATGTTGCTTTTGCAGTGTTTCTGTTTTATATCTGCACAGTTTTCTGTTTTATTCTGGAAAGTAAAACAGGTTTTAGTAGTAACTTTTGTAGTATAGCTACAATGAGACTGCCTTTTCCGTAGCACAACAATACGTTACAGTACAGTACTTTCTTCATCACGGCAATAAGCGTAATAACTAAGACATTTATACGCAAAGCATTTCACTTTTGTGTATTATGAGATAAGTACATTGACTTCTGCAGAACTTAGCTTTCGGAGGATGATAACTACGACACATCCACACAGATTATGTTGCAACAAGACGCACAGTTAGCGCTACAGTACACGTATTTGAGTGATTAATTTTGTACTTAAAACATTTATTTTTAAAGATTTTTTGAATTACAAAGAAAGTTTTCCGTGATACATTTCATTCCATTGCTGTAATCTGTAACACCTGAGGGTGTAATTACATTAATCCTCAGGGGGGTATACGCCTACTTTGTGTACCATGTGTGTGGCAACCACAAGGAACCCTAGCTAATATGGTATTTGCTTATACAACTTCACACATCGGTACCATATTTCTCTAACACAGTATTACACAGCTATCTGATCATTTAACTGAGAGATAAACATGTTTTTTACTACGTCAGTGACACATGTTTACGTAATTACACCGTTGGGTAACTTCACACTTATGAAATTGTATTTTGTCAGTACTTTGTGAAATGTTCATATTTTTTCGGAACCATTGTGATACTATGAGAGCTTTGAATGTCGTATTTGTTATGGGATCATGATTTTTAAAGTACGTTTGAGGTAGATGACACTATTGAAATGAGCAGAGAATTTTTTTTAGGTTTTGAAATTATTGGAGGAAGCTACGACGATTTTGAGAGTTAACTAAGATGTTATGATATTATTACGACGACGATGTGTATTATACTGTTGAGGTATGTTTATGATTAATAAGATGATGATACCGTATATGAGGAGTTTGATTATGCTACGTATTTCTTATGATGAAATACTGAAGAAGTGTCGACGAATAAGGTAAGGAATAATGAGTAGTGATTAGGGACTCTGATTTGTGAAAAAGGTTGTTGGAAACCAAGAATCGTACTTTAAGAGTTATGAAATGTGTGTATATGAGTGAATGTATCACAATGCTGGCGAAAACTTTTTGGACATTGTTATATTTATAGGATTTTCTTTCTACAGATTTGCAACGCTAATTCTTGACCTGTGAAATATTTTTATGTGAGACTGTCACTGTAGCGGAAACTGCTGTCGTAAATATTTCCGTAAGAAAGTTAAGTGACCACCTGCACGTAATGCGTCGCGGGCACCCACCTGGGCGACAGCCACCCGAAAAAAAGCCATTAGCATTTCAGCGGCACAGGTAAAAAAAAAAAGAGAGGCCATTATCCTGGCTATTGACGTTCCTTTGTAGAAAGCATCACAAATATTACACGCTCATTACCTGAAAACATATGGTTACTCGTACTTTGTGCTAATTATTGAAATGCTTATGAATTGATGGGAAATATTCGTACATCTGCACACCTGATTATGACAAGTGTCTTTCTACGAGAGTTGAGAGCTACTGACTTACGAAATGCCACATGACTATTGAATGATATTTTTATGCTTTGGTTTGCGTAATTGCTTATTTCATTTGACATCTGTTTTCCAGCTGTGTTGCAGCATTGGTTTCATAAAATAAAATTAAATGCATTTGCTAATGTGAACACTGTCTGTCAACAGATCTGTTAAATAATAATTTTGTGATCCACATTCTTCAAAAAAGGAGCACTTGGAAAGGAAAGAACAATAATAAGGGACTAGTAACAGTAACTGCATACATAATATTCTTTTCAAGTACATGGTAATATTTCTTTTACAATAAGTTGTTGTGGTACACCACTTTAATTACTTAGACATTAAGATGTGATTATACATTTCCCTTATCTGCATTGTTATCTTTAGTGTACTATTTTTTCTGCTTGAGCTATGTCATGTTTAGATATAAGCTGCTGTTTGCCAGGCATAGTGCTACTGAACTTTAATTTGTGTTACTCTGCTAAGCCAGATTTATTTTTTTGTTTGCTGCGCATTGCCTCATATTAGTTGTAATGTTGAATTGCTTGGTAATTTAGATTTAGTGTAGCTTGCTTTGCGATTTTCCATTTTTTTTCATTGCTGTTTATATTAATTGTTTTATGTGATGCTGCATTGCCTCGTCCCTTAGTTTAGCATCTGAGCTCAGTAGATTTAAGTTAGCTTAAGAGGGGGTAGCCTATAAGAGAATGAGTTGCGATGAATTTGAAGAAATGCACTGAGAGGTTATACGAGAAAAGTACAGAAAGCAGGTATAGATAGGACTTTTGGAAATAATGAAGAACGAAGGGAGATCTCCAAGAAGTAAAGAAAGTTTTGTTTGCAAAATACTGCAGTAAAACAAACCCTGTCCTTTCCTTGTATTATTCCGCTATATGTTTGTGTACCCTTGGGTATTTATGTTTTTCCTGTATTTATATGTTTATCTGATAAGACTTATATTGTAGAATTTTTCTAATACTAAGCTACATTCACTATGATGAGGAATACTGTTATCCTCGAATACAATTGGCATTAATAATGTGTTATTTACTTTGTAAAGATGTTTAGACATTATTTATTCTGTTTTGTGTTAATGCTCATGTGTGAAGTTGGTGTTTCGAAAGTTATTCTGATCTTTTATGTATGTACTCATGTCATAATTCCTGTAACATTGATGTATATGTTTGTTTCTATTCTTTTGTAAAGCCCCTATTAACTACAAATGTTATCTGTATTATTATGTTTCAATGATGTTTCCTGTATCTTTGTAATTGTATTCTCATGTTATAAAATTGTACTTGACACCAGTTCATCAAATTAAGTAACTTGTGAGTTACATTTCACTGCACACATTTCTGTTGGTCATAGTATCTGGACAATATGTGAGAAGTAGGGACTGTTCGTGTTTGCACGTGTGATAATAATTCAGCAAGGGTCTGGATAACAGCATTGCTGGATCTAAGGACAATTCCAGAAACTTTGTGAGTGCACAAGTGGTGGTTTATGGACTTGCTATATTGTCCGCAAGGCTCTTCGATGGTGATTGTGCACCTGCACATTTGCAACAGATGGCTGCTGGCCGTCTCTACCAGGACTACAGTGGGTCTGCATCTTTGATGGCCCACCAATTGCTACAAGGACTGCAGTGGGTCTGCACCTCTGGTGGCCCACCAGTACCGTAATTTCTACCAGGACTACAGTGGGTCTGCTCTGTGATGACCTACCTACCAATATTCTTCCAAACTACGACTGACTCTGCTGTGGGTTTCCTCTGTTGTGGCCCATTATCTGTCAGCATGTCAAGAGTCAGCACTGTCTTTCCGTTGGAAGGACAACACTACTTCTTCAAGACTGCATGGAAATCCACTACTTCTGTGTGCATTTTCTTCTACTGCTCAGACTTTGAGAAAAACACTACTATTTTACCGTAATGAACGATCAGGACTGTCTTTATGGACAGTGAGAAAATTTGAGCTTTTGACCAACATTGTATCAATACGTGTGTGCATTTGATTTCTTTGTTATTGTAATTATGAAAAATTTTTGCAAATCTGTATTGGCCACTGCCCAATCCAATTTGTAAAATTTTTTGTGGGGAGCATGGGGGCTATGTAAGTAGGCTGTTTAGGTTTTTTTATTGGTAACGCCACCTCTGTATGAAAATCACTGGCTGTGCTGTGTGCAGTCTGTGGCTGCTTTGCATTGTTGTAATACTCGCCATTGTAGTGTTGGGCAGCGGCAGCTGGATGTGAACAGCGCGTAGCGTTGCTCAGTTGGAGGTGAGCCGCCGGCAGTGGTGGATGTGGGGAGAGAGATGGCGGAGTTTTGAAATTTGTCATGAACTGCTATATTTATATATGATGATATCAAGGTAAATACATTGTTTGTTCTCTATTAATATCTTTCATTTGCTAACTATCCCTATCAGTAGTTAGTGCCTTCCATAGTTTGAATCTTTTATTTAGCTGGCAGTAGTGGCGCTCGCTGTATTGCAGTAGCTTGAGTAGCGAAGATTTTTGTGAGGTAAGTGATTTGTGAAAGGTATAGTTTAATGTTAGTCAGGGCCCATTCTTTTGTAGGGATTATTGAAAATCAGATTGCGTTGCGCTAACAAAATATTGTGTGTCAGTTTAAGCACAGTCATGTATAATTCTTCAAAAGGGGACGTTTCATAATGTTTCCGACTGCCCTTGCTGCAGTCGCCGCGCTAGTGAACTCAAGCCGAGAATATGTCGGAAATGTTCCGATTTATCCATTTGGAAGTCCATTTTCTAGCGACCATAGCTCCACTCACTATCTCCAAGTCGCAATATGTAAACTCAGGTAACAAATAAAACGTGACTGTCGATAAATAAACCCAAAGCAACCGGTGTACCAACATGCAAAACAGAAACGCTGCGGACTTACGCACTGACCTAATACTTTTTTTTACTTATTTGCGTGTTTTACAGATAATTGTGATCTCTAGCAATAAGGTATAAAGTTTCCGTTAATTTACACATGTAGTGCTTTCTTCCCAGTGAACTCAAGCCTCCTTGAGTAGCGTGAGGAGCCTCGTTTCCGGGAGAGAGGGAGGGAGGGAGGGAGGGAGGGGTAGTTTTGTGACAGGTGAAAAAAATGAGGAAAAGCAAAGGGGATAGAGGCGAAGACTTATGAAACAAAATCATCAGGATATTCGAAATGAATGGCGTTGACCAACAGTTTACTGTGACATATCTCTAATTGATACAGAAACGCTTGTTTCTAGTTTTCCGCTAATTGATGGAGTTCATAGGCGTCCGCAAGGCTAAGGGGGAGGGAGAGAAAATGGAGGGGAGGAGAGGGGGCACCTACACTGCTCCCTCCCCTTCGCTCTGGACACTAGAATAGAGACAAATACATGTCAGTTCCCTGAGATATAAGATTGTATGTGTCGCATATACAATTTACTTCCTGTGTCACGACACGTCTCCAAAATGGTCAACTGATATACACAAAAAAAATGGTAATTTTAGATTCTCGGCTCCCTCTCTCTCTCTGGATACATTTCTGAAGACGCCCATGAATGGAGCCACGGGAGTAAATGCAAGGAACGCTAAAGCATACGTATTACGTTTCTTGTCCTCTTTGCTCTGAAACAGTGAAAAAGAAATCGTGTTATTGTTGCAAGCAATACGACATTGGGCTGTGTGTTATTCTATGCTTTCAATTCACACCGCGGAACTTCCGGACTTCGAACTTGGTCAGGTGATTGGGTGTCACTTGTGTAACACGTCTGTAGGCGAGATTTCCACACCCCTAATCTTCCTTAGATCCACTGTTTCCGGTGTGATAGTGAAGTGGAAACGTGAAGAGACACGTACAGCACAAAAGCGTGCAAGCCAACCTCGTCTGTTGATTGGCAGAGACCGCCGACAGTTGAAGAGGGTCGTAGTGTGTAATAGGCAGACATCTATCCGCAGCATCGCACAGGAATTCCAAACTGCATCAAGATCTATTGCAAGTACTATGTCAGTTAGGCGGGAGATGAGAAAACTTGGATTTTATGGTCGAGCAGCTGCTCAAAAGCCACACATGACGCCGGTAAATGCCAAACGACGCCTCGCTTGGTGCAAGGAGCGTAAACATTGGATGACTGAACAGTGAAAAAACGTTGTGTGGAGTCACAAATCACGGTACACAACGTGGAAATCCGATGGCAGGGTGTGGGTATGGCGAATTCCCGGTGAACGTCATCTGCCAGACGTGTGTAGTGCCAACAGTAAAATTCGGAGGGGCAGTGTTATGGTGTGGTCGTGTTTTTCATGGAGGGGGCTTCCACTCCTTGTTGTGCGTGGCACTATCACAGGGCAGGCGTACATTGATGTTTTAAGCACCTTCTTGCTTCCCACTGTTGCAAAGCAATTCGGGGATGGCGATTACATCTTTCAACTCGATCGAGCACCTGTTCATAATGCACGGCCTGTGGTGGAGTGGTTACACGACAATAACATCTCTGTAATGGAACGGCCTGCACAGAGTCCTCACCTGAATCTTATAGACCACCTTTGGGATGTTTTTTTGGAACGCCGACTTCGTGCCAGATCTCACCGACCGACATCGATACCTCTCCTCAGTGCAGCGCTCCGTGAAAAAAAGGGCTGCCATTCCGCAAGAAACCTTCCAGCACCTGATTGAACGTATGCCTGCGAGAGTGGAAGCTGTCGAGACTAAGGTTGGGCCAACACCGTATTCAATTCTAGCATTACCGACGGAGGGTGGCACGAACTTTTAAGTCATTTTCAGCCAGGTGTCCGGATACTTTTGATCACATAGTGTATGTCAGCTCCATGATAACGTGCCCATCACTTCGTTAACGATCATAGTTATTGTGATGTGTGCATTTAGGTGAGATACTGTGCGAGATTCAAAAAAGTTTGCAATGGAAAATAGGGATCGCTCTGATTCTGCATTGGGTGCATATTACATAATGTGTTGCTTTGTATGAAATTCACCTAACATATTTCATTTTTCTTTAGAGTTAGGTGGTGTTCTCCACTTGTCACTAATCTCAAGAAAATCGATCTGATGTAGCACATTCATCTGCGATCGCGCGCCTCGACAAAGCCAGAATGAAAATATATAGGACACTCCTCATGTCTCATAAGCGGTTTGAGACAACGAAATGAGATTTTGCAAAATGATAGCACACCAGGAGGAGATTATTTACCACATGATTAGCATGCAAAACCTCCACTAAATACAGACTTTTTCAATGAAAGAATGTAAATTTTAAGGACCATCAATAGCTGCTGAAACGAGAAATGTTTTGTGTTTTGGAATGGCACAAGTGAAGATATTACAGTTTGTTTTTGTACCAAAGCTGTGCTTTTTCGTAAGCTGTTGTCCTTACCTTTCCTCATTTCCTCACTTAATAGACCACAGTTTCAGAACACCCTCACAATCGCAACTGCACAGCATGTTAGTCAGATGACATTGTGGAAACTGCGCTATATTTTGGCAAAAGAAGCAAATATTAACATGACAACAAGAGAAATGCAGGTTTTATGCAAAATTCGCCACTCAAGACGTTTCTGAGAATCACAAATGGTTAAAAAGCCACGCTAAAATACACAACTCCTGTTGTTGTATTTTCAGCGGAAGTCTTTCTAGGGGCCAACCAAAGCAGAGGTGACAGTAGATCTTTTTGGATGGTCACCATGCAAGTATGGGTGTGGAGGGCCCCCACCTAGTATTTACAAAAAATGTGACTTAGGCTTCAGTTTGGAATGACACTTCTCCTCTAGCGCTCGGCATTTCCCCTACCAGCGTCTGCCCGCAACCACCATGACTACTGCTCTGCCCATGAATGCCCCACCGATTGGGCATCTAGCGACCACGGTATTCCCCAATACGTCACGAAACTGTTGGTGTTGAGTTTTCTGTAAGCTCAGCGGCAGTTCATTTAAAGTGAACCAGGTAACACATGCCAATAAATTTTTGTTTAGCTTTTCAAATGAAGTTTCTCCATAAGACTCCAGTATAATACTTACTTCATCAGCAAAAAGAAATACTTCATCTTCTTTAATATATGCTGGTAGTTCATTTATACACAAGAAACGGTGTGGATCTGATACTGATCCTTGTGCTAGTCCTGTATAATTCAGGTCATACACCGAATGCAGTATGTCTCTTGGTTGTATGGATACCATCGGTTTCTTAATACGACACTGAAGTTTGTGAGTTACATAAGACGAAAACCAATTACCAGCAAGTTATTGATACTTTAATATTTGAGCCCCCCATTGCTGAATAACATTTTTTTGACAACTCACAGGAGATACCAATTGCCATTTCGTCATTTTAATTTATTATCATCTGACCAGAACTAAAAAACAGTATGCTATGTGGAGAGACCTTTTCGAAATCTTACGAAGTATCTTCTTTTGAGGTTGGTGTGTCATTGTACTTCCAGTGGAACTTTTCCAGTACCTTTGAGAAAGATGTAAGTAGCAACACTGGCCTACTATTTCTAATACTTGTCTTGGGAACTTTCTTGCAAAGTCGTCTGATGACAACATATTTCAGCCTGTCTCGAAATGTTCGCTGTGATGATGCACTGCATATATCACGCTCTCTTTCCTTCAGTAACTGATTTCGGTTATAAGCAAATTCGTGGAATCTTTCTTTCTTGAGAAAGTTACTTACATTCTTAATTTCTTTGCTAGACCATGAAGTAATTGTGATTTGGTTGTCTATGTGTGGCACTGTTACCAACTGTATTCTGTTGCCTTAGTCCTTGTATTCCCCACGCCAATCTTGTGAGCTATTTCGAATATATGATTATTAAGAATGTTGGCTACCTGACTGTCATCACTTATTATTTTGCTATTTTCCTTTAATAATTAAATCCTTCCATTCCTTAACAGATTTCCTCGTTTCTCTTTCAACAATCACCCATACTCCTTTTATTTTATCGGCTGAATTATTAGTGTCTGGCATAATAGAGGACACTTTTGTTAAGAGAGCACAGTACATCTCGTAATATAAAATTAGTCGTTATTAAAATAATACAGAAGCTTTTATAATGTAGAAACGCCAATGAGACAACGAAAGTGGTCTGCATTAAAAACCACAGTGGTACAACCGATATTCATAATGCTGACTAGCTCCCAAAGGATGGTATAACGGCGCGACCCAAAGGTAAGGGATCATTACACGTCCGCCTCCGTAGCGCAGCGGTGGAGTTACCGCTTACCACGCAAGGGGGCCGGGTTCGATTCCCGGCAGGGACAGCGTGTTGGGTGTCCATCATCATTGACACACAAATCGCCGAAGCGGCGTCAACTAAAAAGACTTGCAATACGGCACCCGAACCCCAAAGGCGATATCTCGGACAATAAATGCCATATGACCATTTTATTTTATTTTATTTATTTTTTTTGCTGAAAGAGAGGTACTTGCCATAACTATCCATGTCGTTTAGGCACAGAAAAAAACATAAACTAAGTGATTCTGAGTATGTATGATATTCTCTGCTCAGAAAACGAAACAATACACGACTTCAAGGGAACTGGGTAACCCTCACCTACCTGCAAACAATCAATCTATCCTGGGATGTATTGCACGATAGCTGTAAACAACAAAGACACAGTTATATAAATTTAACACTCAAAATAGCAGCATTAAAGAAGATGTTTACATATGAATGCTAGACTTAGACTGCAACATTAAATTTTAGTTTGATGTAATGTGTTTCTTTTCAGTCGCTGCATCCAGTTAGACGTTAACAGCCTAGCTTCAGTTTATAAATTCCTAGACAAAGTGTGTCTACATACGTATGTATATTAATTTATGAACTGTTTCTGTATTAAATAATTCGGATTGAACTTGTTTTCGATATTATCTAACTGTAATCGTACATTAGTTGCTCTGCCGTATTAAGGCAACTATAATGTATCTCATAGTATTCGCCAGTTCCTTTTCACACTTTGAAAATCTGGCACGAGTACGAATTCTTTTTGCTTTCCAGAAATCACTGGCCTGTATCTTTTCATGAATAACTGTATGAAAGGAATGTGAAGGAAATGGAATGGGGAAAAGATAGGAAGGAAATAATGGCTTCCCGCCGCACAACGCATTGTGGTAATGCAATTGCAAGAGTTGAAACTAGCTAAACAACAACAACAAATATTAAAGCATAAATAGAACATAAATTCCGCCCTTCCGGTGGAACCGCTATTAGACACTACATCCGCTGCTACTGTTAATTAACGTGTCTATGGATGGATCCTTCTAACCCACCATTAGGGCTGGACACATCTTCACAAAGAAAGGGTTCATATGGTTCCTCCACTTGTTCTGGTCCATTACGTAAGATTAGCTTCTCATACCCAGCATACCCCAATTGCAGGGAAGGCCCATGAAGACACTTCCCAGATAATTAGCAAAGTATTGGCGGTAGTGTGGGTTGCATCGCAGACGAGTGAATGTTCAAGGTCCAAAAATCGAGAAAGTGTTTGTCGCCATCCCAGTAAAGATACAGTAGGGTCAACCTTGATCTATATCACTGCATTCACCTTATTAGGTGGATAAAAGGGCGGGTCGTTCGCTGAATGAGGGCTAACGCCAGTCTCATCAACCTCCACACCTCCACAGCAGACCCACATTACAGGTGGTGTTCATCTGTATGAGGTAGATGGCACTGGGGACATAACGGATACTCAGCCATATGGAATAGAGTCTCTGGTGATTCATATATTTGTGGTAGACCATACCGCTCTGGTATTGGATAAATAAACATCAAGGGCCCTCTGCAGCCACTCACTGGGTAGGTCAGCCTGACATAAATGAAGTCTACAAAAAACTCCTTAAGGTGAGAAGTGTCACTGAAATATGTGCCCCTACAATTGGTGGTTCGTGAGAGGTGGGGGCCAGAGTTCCCTTGAAGTTGTGCTGGCGGTGATTCCGCATCTTATCATCGTCAAACATACAAAACAGCTGTTCTAAACTGCACATGGACCAGTCCGAGACCGTCCTTTGTGACAGGGAGGATGAGCGCATCGCATCACACTTTGATAATCATTCCCATAATGGCGAAGTAACCAAAGACTGACTGTAAACTGCTTGCTGTCGTCTTTGGCATATTGAGGAGCATAACCAGGTGGGGTATCCTGGATGCCAGGTAGATGTTGATATAAGTAACCTGCTGGACCATGTTCAAAGATTACGGCAAGTTGCTACATCCATACGTATCCATTATGTAGGCGATGAGACGGTATGTGACCAAATCTAGCCCAGTGCACTAAAATCATCAGTTCGTCCACTTACGAACGGCAGACGAAGGTATGGTCTCTCACTGTAAGACCCTGTAGCCAGCATAGTAGTCTGCATAACAGAGGCTCCATGGCAATGACATACATAACCATCGACCTGGGGCAATATTGCCTCAAAGAATGGATAGTAGTGATCTTGACCATAACCTGCGCAGTCGAGCCATGCAGAAGGCGCATGATGATGCTTAAGAAGGACTGACGGAAGGTCAGCTGCCACAGCACCTTCTCGAGATAGTGACACACCCTATCGAAAGTGTGGTCCAAGTCCACTGACACGACGTACTTCCGCCAGTGTGATGATATCATGGCAATCACTGAGCGCTGTCTGGATGATGCTGTTACCACCAAGACATGTCTGGTCTGTAGGGACGACTTGGTGGAGCATACTCTAAATCTGGCCAGCCAGAATTCTCGTAAGGATCTTGAAATCGCTGTTTGGCAGCGTAAGTGGACAGTAATGGTCAAGTCCCCTTCTTGCAGATGGCTTGGAGACCGATGTAAGGATGCCGTCAATAAAGGCAGGTGGCATCTGCACTGCAGGGTTCATCAGTTCTTGGTGCCAATGGAGATATTCTATTTTAGTTGTTTTATTCTCAGATTTAGAGATACTTTAATTTTTTGGTCAAAAACCTCCCGAGTATCATGTGCTGAAAAAAAATATATATGGTTCAAATGGCTCTGAGCACTATGGGACTTAACATCTGTGGTCATCAGTCCCCTAGAACTTAGAACTACTTAAACCTAACTAACCTAAGGACATCACACACATCCATGCCCGAGGCAGGATTCGAACCTGCGACCGTAGCGGTCACGCGGCTCCAGACTGAAGCGCCTAGAACCGCACGGCCACACCGGCCGGCTTCATGTGCTGAAGTGGCGCGTTTGTTTCTGCACCGGACACTGCCACAGATTACCCCAAACTCGTAACACAAGACATATACGTCGTACTAAGGCCTGAATGTCCACCTGATGATGGAGGTACAAACCGTCGAAACGCGTTGCGGCTATAAATAGACAGTGACTGGTAAAAGTAAACTTGTTCCCAGAATGAGACTTTCACTCTGCAGCAGAGTGTGCGCTGCTATGAAACTTCCTGACAGATAAAAACTGTCGAACTCGGGACCTTTGTCTTTCGCGTGCAAGTGCTCTACCGCTTTTTTTTTCCCTACCCAAGCACGACATAAGACCCACCCTCGCAGCTTCAATTCTGCCAGTTTCCTTTCTTCCAGGAGTGCTAGTTCTCCAAAGTTCGCAGAAGAGCTTATGTGAAGTTTGGAAGGTAAGAGACGAGATTCTGGCAGAACTGAAACTGTGAAGGTGGAATGTGAGTCGTGCTTGGGTAGTTCAGATAGTAGAGCACTTGCCCGCAAAAGGCAAAGGTCGTGAATTCGAGTCTCGGTCCGGCACACAGTTTTAATCTGTCAGGAAGTTTAGTAAACTTGTTGTTTCATTCGATTACTTAAAGCGACATGTTTCTTTCGTCATTCTCGAAAGTCTTGGAATGTCCAGGTCGAATATCTTGGCATTATCGATAACGATGACAGGCAAAAATTGTCGATATTCTCGATTTCTTGGATGGATGAACTATCTATAGATAATAAAGTTTGTACGGAACCTCAGTGCTCGAGTCCTATTAGCACTTCTCTGTTTTTTATGTAAAATGTAACGTTATCTTTTATCCGACATGCTTCTGGTATCAAATGTTTCAAATGCTTTTAACAGCCGTTTGCTCAGTAATGTGGAGTGCACTTTCTCGATTTCATTTGTGACTGCAGTTTTAGATCCTCTTTCAAATTGGTCACATTTAAGAAAGAGTGGCATTATTTTAATTCAGTCGTTGATTTCTTGAGTGTTGACTAGAAGGAAGATTAGAATTAGACATACCATCGATGACCAGGTTCTTAGACGCGGAGACCCCCGATGGAGCAAGGATGAGGGAGGAAATGAGACAAGTTCTTTTCAAAGAATGTATTCCGGTATTTGCCTGAAGTGATTCAGTAACACCACGAAAAAATCAAACCCGAATCCCCGGACGGGGATTTGAGCCCCCTGCAAAATATTAAATGCTTGTACTGATATAGCTAATATAATCAACTCTGTGATCCAATACTTTCACAGGGCGTCTCGCCATAGAAAGTACGTTATACGATTTTTATAGCCCTTACAGTGAAGTTACTGCAACTATCGGCCAGTTACGTTATTGCGTCCTTCCAAAAAGGTTTGGAAAAGTTAATGTACTTAAGAAAGATTGAGCATATCTGAAGAAATGACAGTCTGAATCAGTCACAATTAGGATTCCAGAAGGTCAGGATTGCCGAAGGGCTTGTCCACTGAATATGTCGTCTACCGTTTCACCGACCATGTAATGAAATGTTCGAATTATATCATCTACTGAGATTTTTTATGATACAAGAGTTTTCTATCGTGAAAATCACATTCTTCGGGAGAAAGTGCGTTTATGGCATTCAAGGAACAATGAGTAAATCGATCGCTTCACATTTAACTCGTAGGAAAGAACAAGTCATGATAGAATGCTCACACAGTTTTCGTAATTAATCTTTTTATGAACAGTTGCAAACTGCTGCTCAGGGTTCAACGTCTGTATAGATGTTGCTCTTGCTGATAGAGTAGACCTAAGCTGATGATGCGGCGAAGCCGTATAAAGGTGCAATAACAGTTGAAACAAAAAGATTCTCAGAAAACTTGTTGATCGACTATCGGTGTAAATCGTCTATCACTTAATTTAGAATAAAACACAGGTGATTCTGCTCCACACAAGGCAGGATAAATCACGTTCAATAGCAACAGACCATACAGAGAAGTAAATATCTAAAACCGAATGTTCAAAATTTCTGGGTGTTCTTGATGATCAGAATGTGAGTTCGAAGTCACATACAGGGTGTCCCAGGAGGAATGATAAATATTTCGGTATATTGGTTAAAACAACAGTCGAGATCACCATAACATTTGTTTATTATGAACGGTTTCGGCTTATGTTAAAGCCACCCTCAGATTTTTTGGGCCTCTATGAATCTTCCGATGTTCTGACCTTCACTGTTAAGGACACTTTCCGTATAACGAACAGTTACTCCTCCTTATCCGACTGATAAGACACTTTCAATTCAGTAAAGCAACAATGAAAATGAACTTGTTTCAATGGCAAAAATAATGTCGGTATGCTGACACATACCCAGCGATTTGTATGCATGTTCTTGTAACGTTCATAGTTGCTTATTGGAACAAAATGGTTACTATATTCAGGTATTTGACAGGAACGCTCATTTGAAGCAAGAAAGTTCATATGGACTCATGTCTTATTCCATATGATTTCTGACGTACAAAGCATTTGATGTATTTTTGTTTTTGGGCGAGCGTTGCGCAGGTACGTGCCTTACCTACTTTGCACCCAACCTCTTTGACGTTTCGTTCGAGCCCGACGTGCCTCGTTGCTTTCTACCTCTTTGCTCAGGATGTCCTTCTGCCATTAAACTGCCTCGCTGAACGCGTCAGCTGTCCATGGTGTGTCGTGACTGAAGTTGTGCGACGGATTGACAATGTATCAGAGACAAGCATAGATTAGCTATCATATGTCTGTACACGTGTCACACATCTACACTAATGAAGAAAATGCAGGTATGCAGCTGCTGCCGAAAAATGCCATCGGAGCTTTCCGACATTTCGAATTTCTGATCCTGGAGCGTTTATCACAGTTTTAAGAACATCGTGTAAGACAGGTATTCTTCCAAGTTCCCATTTTTCTTCTGAACATATAGTTCAACAACGAGTGCAGGAACAGCGACATATTGTAGAAGTGGTGCAGCATAGCCCTGCCACCAGCACCGACACTAATTTTATCGTGGTCCATCGAACACGTGTATGGCGAAAAACTTGTACCCATTTCACACATATTGTGACCACAATCTTCATACTGGCGACAATACCACATTTCTTTAATTTTGTCTCTGATTGAATAACAATCAATTGCTTACATTGACTCTATACACAGATGAAGCCACGTTTACACGGAAGGAGATCAACAGCACACGTAATAATCATCGACGGTGGCGGGAGAATCTACACGCTGCGGTGAAACCAATTTCATTTTTCGATCAGTGTTTGGTGCGGCATTATCGGTAGCATGTTGCTAGGTCTAGTCATTTTAGAAGAGCCAATGTCAGTGGATCTCCCCATATGGGGCCCAGATCATCACAAGAAAGTTTCCCTCAACGTATCTCCTCGCCTTAGAAGCTCCCCTTACCGCATCACGTATCTGCAAGGACACTATAATCCGATTAAAATTACTTGATAGCTGACGCCTGTAACTTGCCGCTACAGCGTTGCCACTTTGGCTTTGGGCTACATCTCGATTATAGGCGACACACTAACACGGCGGGTCGCTTCACAAATACTGTTAATGTATAACGCGGACCCATGTTGGAACTGGCCACTGCGAGGTGTATCGGAAACGCGAAATGTTTTTTCAACATCTGAATTTAAGTGCCTAATGACTGAACGCGTTTTCCAGACATGAATTTAAACTCATGTCCTGATGTAACCATAACCTCGTGACGTGCAATATATCCGAAGAAACGGCGCTCAACAATCTGCGGCAGAAAAAATTCGCGATCGCTATGTTACGGCGATTAAAGCTAACCTTAACGAGCAAACTAAAAAAAATTTAAAAAACTGAAAATAAATTTCAACCTTAAAAGCAAACTAATTTTTGCTATCATTGGTTACCTGAAACTATCCTCACACTGGCTACAGTAGCTGCCACGTTACCAACCGATGAGCAGTCCTCATTGTCACTTGGTTGCAGACTATAGGCAGACTACAGGCACATTCCGAACGAAAAAGGAGTGATAGGAAGAAAAGTAAGAGCAAATAAGGTCAAAACGATTATGAAAATGACGTGGTAAAGAATTAAAAATCAGAAGAATTACATTTAAATCAATTAACCGAACAAAAATAATAAACTTTTTTGATAAGATTTAGAACTTTAAAAAATACCATACACTTGACGAGATTCGAACCTACGATCTTCTACACGACAGGATTATACACTAAGTACTGCACTACGTAACAACACTGTATGACTGTTGTGACTGTTGCAATAATGAATTGCAGTCTTCAACATTCAGCTTCATGGAATGTTGGTCGAAGCTTACCTATTGCAGGTCGATCTCTGTAATTATGATAACAGTATATATGACGCTGAATCGAATCTTGTGCGGAGATATCCAGTACTGTTAGGTTAGTGCTGTGTATGAAACGTGTGTCATTCATTAGCAGCATTGTGTTGCTGTGTGTGTGTGTGTGTGTGTGTGTGTGTGTGTGTGTCTGTGTGTGTTTTTGCTGTGGTTTTTATGCGTGATGAAATACGAAATAAAAATACCAGACCCACGATTCGGACCAAGCGACGTGGCGCAGTGGCTAGTACATTGCACCCGCATTCGGGAGGACGACGGTTCAATTCCGCCTCCGGCCATCCTGATTTAGGTTTTCCGTGATTTCCCTAAATCGCTTTGGGCAAATGCCGTGATAGTTCCTGTGGTGTCACCGCAAGGCACCACACTTGCTGGGTTGTAGGCTTCAAATCGGCGGTCTGTCAGTACACCTCGGACCCGCGTGTCGTCACTGTCGACGCTATCAGACCGAGCGCCGCCACTCGGTTTGGCTTACGCGACAAGTTAGCGCACTGGCCAGTTCTACAGCATACTTTAATAGGAATGGTTTACTTGTCATAGCTTCAGAGATCTCATTTGCAGAGACGCTAGTTAGCATAGCCTTCAGCTAAGTCAGTAGCTACGACCTAGCCATGTGGCACATACAGTTTATGCATTGACAATTGATCTTCATGAGTGAAGCAATCAGAACTGTAAAGAAGCAATCGCAGTTCAGTCTATAACTGCATTTGTAAATATTATTGTACCAAGTCAAGATCGACGTTCGCCTTTGATGCTGAATTAAAGCTAAGTATTTAACTGTATTCCTAGCTATTACTTTCTAATCACCTAAGATGTTCCAGATACATTCCGTCAAGTATAGTTCATTGATCCTCACGCCATCCTACGTGATCAACGTGTCCAATTAATGGCCACAACTCGTGATAAGACTAAGAGTCAAATTGCGTGACTCAGCCGGGTCACCCTTTTTCCATTAGCCCCATAGTTCCGCCTCATGCATAACAGTTCCTTTGAAAGGGCACGGCCGACTTCATTTCCCATCCTTCCCTAATCCGGTGGGACCGATGACCTCGCTGTTTGGTCCCCTTCCCCCAAATCAATCAACCCATGATTTGGAATCGAAGCACGCCATGAAGGAATGGCAGGCAAGGAATTGGAAGTGAAGTGAACAGTTGTTGCGGCAATTTGGCAACGGCGAGCGGTTTGGGCGTGCGGTGAAGGAAACTAGGTATAACGCGTGAAGTGTCAACTACCAAATGGTTCAAATGACTCTGATAACTATGCGACTTAACATACGAGGTCAGCAGTCCCCTAGACTTAGAACTACTTGTACCGAACTAACCTAAGGACATCACACACATCCATGCCCGAGGCAGGATTCGAACCTGCGACCGTAGCAGCAGCGGCGGTTCCGGACTGAAGGGCCTAGAACCTCTCGGCCACAACGGCCGGCTTGTCAACTATCAAGTAATTTTAATCGGACTACAGGCGGTATTCAATCTCGCGTTGTGCAGTGGTCATAATGTTTTGGCTCATCATTAGGGGTAAGTAAGTAACTACTGTGAAACTTCCTGGCAGATTAAAACTGTGTGCTGGACCGAGGCTCGAACTCGGGACCTTTGCCTTTCGCGGGCAAGTGCTCTCTACCAACTGAGCTACCCAAGCACGACTCACGCCCCGTCCTCACAGCTTCACTTCCGCCAGTACCTCCTCTCCTACCTTCCAAACTTTA